>NC_064814.1:20211937-20811937 GCF_023721935.1 Panthera uncia | reverse complement strand
ACAGAAGAGGTGATAATTGAAACGCGTCTTGAAGGAGTGGGATTCCTAAACGTAATAATGGGGGAGGAAGTATTTGAAGGGAGAGAGTGACTCTTCCAAATTGAGGGAAAATCATAAGCTTAGGTTAGGAGATGGGACAGTGGCGGGAATGTATAGGCAACAACAAGTAGTCCAGTTTGGCCGCTTAGGATGCTAGAATGCAGTATTATTAGAAAGCAAAGGGGCTCCTGGGTGGCTCAGTCGGTTAAGCGGCCGACTTCAGCTCAGGTCACGATCTCGTGGTCCGTGAGTTCGAGCCCCGAGTCGGGCTCTGGGCTGATTGCTCAGAGCCTGGAGCCTGCTTCCGATTCTGTGTCTCCCTCTCTCTCTGCCCCTCCCCCGTTCATGCTCTGTCTCTCTCTGTCTCAAAAATAAAATAAACGTTAAAAAAAAATTAAAAAAAAAAGAAAGCAAACATAAAAAGAAGTGGAAATAAAGCGTGGCTGGGAATGGGGTGATACAAGATAAGCAGGTAGGTGCAGGTAATTAAATTTTACATCTCTTACCGTCCCATTTATCCGAAAGGAAAAGAAGATGTCGGGTTTATTTTTAAGGATAAATTTAAGAACCAGGATAGCTTAAAATTTAGTCTGGGCAGTTTCTTCTTCCCCCTGTCCCAGCCTTCTGACTGGTTAGTTTCTAGTCCCCAGGATGGGAGAGGCACTGAATCAGCATGTTTGTCTCTCAGGCATACGTGCGTCATCTAGTGGCCGCAGCAGGTAATCACAGGTAATCACAATTCCTCCCTATAGAAACACTTGTTTATTTTTCACTTGTTACTTATGTTATGGGCAGCTAATAAAAGTGCTCCAAGTTATGACTGGAAAAGGAAACAAAGTGTTCTAAAACAGTATTGCTTGATCATTGGACTAAGAGATGTGGGATCGGATACAAATGGATTATAGACAAAGGGCTTATTCAGTATGAAACATTTGAAAATTTCACATCAGAGACTTAACATCAAATTGTATTTTGGAATGAACCATAAAGCAGGATCCACTTGAGTGTGAACAGAGAGTTGGGAATAAGAAATGAGGAAGAGGAAGAGGAAGAGGCCGAAATACTGTAGGACACAGTATTCTACCGGAGTATTGTCCTTCTCATTGCCTAACCCCTACTCAGCCTTCAGACCCTAATGTGAATTTCTGTGGACAATATTCCTTCACCTCTCAGGTCTGTATTAGATGAATCACTTACCTCCTCCTACTGATCGCTGTGCCCATGATGCTACTGACCATATGGTACTGTCACTCCTGCTTTTATCTATAGCCCTTCTTACAATTTAGGCTCCTTAGCAGGGGTGCCTGGGTGCCTCAGGTGGTTAAGTGTCTGACTTCAGCTCAGGTCATGATCTCATGGTTTGTGTGTTCCAGCCCCGTGTCAGGCTCTGAGCTGTCAGCACAGCTGGGATTCTGTGCTTGGGCAGAGTAATGGGCAGAGTAATGAAGAGAGTAACTGTGGAGAGAATGTATACAGAACAAATATTGAGAGTTAATGTAGGTACGGCTTAAAGGAAAAAAAAAAAAGAACATATTTTCAGGAACATTACTAGTAGAAAGAAAGCGTTTTTTCTTCATCGTGTATCGATTCCCTACCTGATGTCCATTTATTTGTAATCTCTGGTGCTTTATAACTTTCAAAATATTTAACTTCTCTCTGCTTTGGTGGGGGAAAAATAGTAGTCCATAGCTTGCATTGTCATTGATGAGATTAAATAAAAGGTGACACATAAGGCGCATACAGCAGCTCATAGCACATATTATGTGATTGATAGTTGATTTTATTATTTCACACACCGCATCTCAAAAGTTCCTTGAAGCAACCCAGAGGCGCAAAGACAGTAAATACTTTAAAAACATTTTTTTAAATTTTATTTTATTTTAGAGAGAGAGAGAGAGCAAGAGAGCAGGGAAGAGGGGCAGAGGAAGAGAGAGAGAGAGAGAGAGAGAAAGAATCTCAAGCAGGCTCCAAGCTCAATGCAGGGCTCGATCTCACGACCGTGGGATCATGACCTGAGCTGAAATCAAGAGTCAGAAGCTCAGTCAACTGAGTCACCCAGGTATACCTCACACATGATAGACATTTTTCATCCTATCTCACAAGCTGGAAAACTGGTGACTACTCATTGTCCTTTCTATGGCATAATGTTGCTTACATAGAGGGACAGAAGACCGTAAAGGACACTTGGATGCTAAATAATAAAAGGGCTACACTGCAGAGAATGAAACTAAGTTGTAAGAGGCGTGTTACTTTTCTATTGCTGCTGTCACAGATAACCACAACCTTAGTGACTTAAAACGGCATAAATGTATCATCTGAAAGTTCTGTAGGCTAGAACACACAGTTCGCTCTGGGATAAAAATCAAGCTGTGGGCAGGCCTGCATTTCTTTCTGGAGCTTCTCAGGGAGAGTCTGCTTCCTTGTCTTTTCTAGCTTCTAGAGGCCACCTGGCATTCTTTCCTCCAGCCTCAAAGCCGGCCACGGTGGGTTGAATCCTCACTTGGCATCACTCTGACCTCTTCTTCTTTTCCGTCTTCTACTTTTAAAGGGCCTTGTGATTACACGGGGTCCACCTGGATGATCCAGGATGATCTCCCTATTTTAAGGTCAGCTGATTAGCAAACCTGATCTTCTTTTTTCCGTGTAAAGTAACACATTCCCAGGTTCCAGGGATTAGTATGTGGGCATCTTTGGGTGGACCGGAGGCCGTGTTCTGCCTATTCCAGAGGGACAGTGAATTCCCAGGGGAATACCGGAAAGGGATCCCCCCCCAAGGATGAAAGGAAGGGGCAGGTATTTGTGGGCATAGTGTTTTCAGCTGGAAATGTCAGTAGCATGCTGCAGGCTATCGGACATATATTATTAACTTGCAGTGATTTGGGCAGACATTAAGACCTCTTGATCGTTCTCACATGGCTAAACCAGAATTGTATTTTGTTCTTCCTTTGTGCCTTTATTTTTCAATTTAAACCACTGGAGGGACTTTCATATATTTCTGTTAAATTTTATCTTTATATTTTAGTTCAGAGTTCCAAGTTGTTAATAAAATTTTGTTTCCTGGTTCTGTCTTCAGGACAGAACTTTGGCTACAATCATCCAACTGACTCCGAGCTTACCTAATTATATCAAGCCATTATTTTGGAGTCTTACCCACAAATATCATGAAAGACTGGATTAAACGCTGTCCTGAAATTAATTTATATCATGAGTATACAATCGTCATCTTAACTCAAAGATAAAAAAAAAAAAAGCGTAGTAGGACTTATCTTTAGTTTGGTTAGTCTGGTTCTCAACGGCCAGCAAACCCTCTTCTAAATGTTCACAAAATATATTTAACTATGAACTCTGAATTTTACTTTTCTGTTCTAAATCTTTTAGTGTCTATCTTTAAGCCATTTTTCAAAAGCAGGTGAGCTATTGCCTTTTTCATTTTTTACAGTTTCTCTGCCCTTACCAGTAACGGGTCTCAGATTACCCGTAAACAGCTGTGGGATGGAATTTGTGCCTGGAAACATGAACTTATTTGAAACAGATAGGTGCTTGGTTACTATTTCCTTCCCTCTCTCGAGTTTCAGTTCTTTCTCCACTTGGTTTCGCCTTTACCACCTTGAAGTCCGTGCTCCTTACTGAAGAAGGAAAGAACACACAGACCGAGTCTAATCTCCTTTTTAGCTTTTACACTGTTCTCGTAGGTCAGTTGATAATTTTGTGTTTATAAAAACCTATGCAGGCTTATTTCCCTGTCCCCTCTATCATATTCTCCATGCTGGTGAAACTCCTCTTCCCACCTTTCTCTCTTGAAGGTACCTGGTAACTTCAGCCCTTGGTTTTCTGTATAGCACTTTCTAGTTAGTGCCAGCCACATCACAGAACAGTGAGGCAAGTATTACCTTCCCTTGGATGCTCTTTATTTATTTTGTTGTCTCTCAGAATAATTGTTGATTTCTTTACATTTTTTTGTTCACCTGCAAAGTTGGGGTTCTTGCTAAGCAAGAACACTAGGCACTCGATATACACTTGTGGGTTGGTGGATTTTGTTTTATTTTTTTAATTTTTTTTTTTATTTTTTTAACGTTTTTTATTTATTTTTGAGACAGAGAGAGAGACAGAGCATGAACAGGGGAGGCGCAGAGAGAGAGGGAGACACAGAATCTGAAGCAGGCTCCAGGCTCTGAGCCATCAGCCCAGAGCCTGACGCGGGGCTCGAACCCACGGACTGTGAGATCTTGACCTGAGCTGAAGTCGGCCGCTCAACCGACTGAGCCACCCAGGCGCCCCTGGATTTTGTTTTAAATATCAAATTTGGGTAGGTATTCGTCAAATACTCATCTCCTTGACTAATTTTCATGTTTGTTTTTTTTTTAATTTTTTTAATGTTTTATTTTATTTTTGAGACACAGAGAGACAGAGCATGAGCAGGGGAGGGGCAGAGAGAGAGGGAGACACAGAATCCAAAGCAGGCTCCAGGCTCTGAGCTGTCAGCACAGAGTCCGACGCGGGGCTTGAACCCACGAACTGGGAGATCATGACCTGAGCCAAAGTCGGATGCCCAACCGACTGAGCCACCCAGGCACCCCCTAATTTTCCTATTTGGAGAAACGCAAAGGAAGTATAATACCTGAAATTCTTTGTAGAGCAATAAAAACAACAGTCATAATAACAGTAGTGGTAGTAATAAAAGGCAGACAAACTAAAACTACCTTTAGAAGTCATTCTCTTCTCCAACCTTCCACCCATGATTAATTCATCATTTCCCTAAGCTATGTAATAGCAACCTCAGCCACATTTGAGATGGTGGTTTGGAATTCTATTGCTAAAGAGGCAAGATTCGCTTTCTATTTTGTCACTCAACGCTGCTTCTTTATTTGTCTTGCCTTATTCTAGAAAAAGATTCTAATTTGAAACTCTTCTAAATTATACCTAACTTAAACCCTGAATTTGGAAACCACATCCCTTCTGTTGGCACTTTTTCTTTTTAGCTTGTAGAAATGGTGAATGTTTAAAAACAAGAAATTATAAAGAGTCCTTAATAGTAATAATTTACAAATGGTATATGTAATTTTCACTGTATTGATCATCATGCAAAATAATGTTCTGATGGGACATCAGGAAAAGGGTGGCGAGCCTCATTCTCTCTCTCTAGGCTAAATACTGCCAAAATTCTGGTTCATCATTTATTTTGTTCAGCTAGGCAACTTGTTAAATCTCAGTCTCTGACTTCTATGATCTACGTATTCCCATGTGATTTATTTGTTTAGAAATCTGTTAATGAGATAGGGGGATTTGAGTTGCCACTATGACAACCAAGCAATATGGCTTGTTTGCTATTTCCTAGATACAGAAGCTTGGAAAGGAACATCTCTCCTGCAGCTGCTTATTTAGTACTGGGACCTGGTAACTACGGAAATTTAGATTGAGATTATGTGGCTAAATTGTTTACAAGGTACACAACAACTTATAAACAGCTGGCTAAAAGAGACAATAAAATATGTTGTGGCCAATTTGTTTCTTTGTAGCCGTCTTTTTCTCTAATGGTCTTAGTGTTCTCTCCCTATTATTCCCCAAACCATACTATCATCTTAATTTTGTGATCCATTCTATAAGAAAAATTTAGTATCTTCTCTCTTTCTTTTATTAGGTAGATATTGTTGAGCGAGTGGTGAGATTTTGTGGGGATAATGACAATAATGTTTGCATACTCTCGAACATGTGCTTTTTCATCAGTAGTGTTATCGGTAACAGATACTGCATACAATGATGCGTAAGATCTGGAAATTCAGATGGATACAAGAAAACATTCTTTGCGGTGCCTGGATGGCTCAGTCGGTTAAGCGTCAGACTTTGGCTCGGGACATAATCTCACAGTTCCTGGGTTCAAGCCCCGTGTCAAGCTCTGTGCTGATGGTCCAGAGCCTGAAGCTTGCTTCAGATTCTGTGTCTCCCTCTCTCTCTCTGCCCCTCCCCCACTCACACTTTCTCTCAAAAATAAATAAACATTAACAAAAAAAGAAGGAAGAAAAAACTTTTTTTTAAGGAACTGTCTTTTTTTTTTTTAACTTAAAGTTTATTTATTTTGAGAGAGAGAGGGAGAGAGAGTGTGAGCGAGGGAGGGGCAGAGAGAGAAAGGGAGAGAGAGAATCCTAAGCAGGGTCCACAATGTCAGAGAGAAGCCCGATCCCAGGCACTGAACTATGAGATCATGGCCGGAGCTGAAATCAAGTGTCAGATGCTTAACCTTAACCAACTAAGCCATCCAGACAGAGAACCTTGTAAGAATTACAAACTCAGGAAATAAATCCCTAGAATAATGGTAGAAAAATGAGACTTCTGAAGATAGAGCACGTTGAGGGTATTAGTGAGAAGTACAATTGCAGAGTTGAGATGAATATACATTTCAACAACACATTTTTACCAAGTTTATCTTTGGTCTTCATTTACATACTTGTCCACAAATCCTGGGCCACTAGGAATTCATTCTTGTGAATTTGTAATTAAAATGTCTTAGATATTTCAAAGGAGAAAAAATACATGGTTGAATAGTTTTCATTACCTGCCTTCTTCAGTTTTCTTGCATAGCTTCTAGAACATTCTATTTTCCCCTTGCCCCAATCCCACTGCCAGATTTTTAATCATCATAGGTTCTGCTAAAACTCTTTGAATTTCTCATTTAATCCATATTCAGTAGGATAAATAAAGCCTGATTCCTTGATTTTTTTTTTTTTTTTTGGTAGAACTCAGCAGTGACTGTAGGAGAGATTTGGTTTAACTTTGAGAAACAGAAAAACAAAGATATGTAAAAATACGCGACGTACACAGGATCAACAGAATTTTTAAAAAGCCTTTATATAGTTAAATCCCCCAGAGTAAGGAACTGTGTAAGAAATGTGACCATACAGAAATCTGTAGAGGAAAATACGTAACGCTGGAGTTGTGAGCTTTTCTTTCCTTTACAGTAACTTTTGACTACCATTTAGGTCACTTCGGGCAGTAAAACTCAAAACATCGGTTTGTACCTTTAGCAAAAATAAGTGCGGCTTACAATCTCCCCCACAGATGCCCACGTGTCAGGCTGTTTGGAAAATTCAGGATCTACCGCATTCCCAGACTCTCCTAAGGGCAAGAATCTAAAGGCATCCTCAGTGTCCAGATGTCTCAGGGTGGTGTCCGATAGAGGAACGAGGCAGCAGTTAGGAGAATTGAGGACACTGCAACCCAGACACTGCGGCGGGGAAGAGTGGGAGCTGCAAAGTGAATGGAAATGCAGTCCTGGGAGAGAACCACTCAAAAGCAGGGAAACATACTAGAAAGGGTTCTTAAAACTAGACGCCACCGGGGAAACTGATGGGAGGGCCGCAGGTCAAGGGCACACGCTACTAGGTGTCAGAGTTTGGACTCAAACCCAAGTCCCTGACATCAGGCTCCTTGTTTTGCCTGTGCCTCCGGGGAGAGCCTGGGGAGTTCTCCCAGGAACGTGCAAAACCCAGGCGACCCGGCCTCGGCTGCTGAGTGATCAAAGCTCTGCGGCTGGGGGCGCGCGCCTGTACGCGCGCGAGCTCGGGCCTCCTCGCGCCCCACTCGCCCCGCCCCCCCCGGAGCCCCGCCCCCAGATGCGCCGGCCTCGCGGGCGCGACGGAGCCCAGCCTGCGCCGGGGCGCGCCGAGCCGAACGACGGGAACGCGCGCGCCTGCAGATCCCCAACCTCCGGGAGCCCCGCCCCCAGGAGTCTTAGGCAGGAGGCGGAGCCTGGCTTCCGGCGCCGCGCGCTCCCCTCGCAGGCGCGTGGCCCGCCCTGCGGCTCTGGAGGGCACGGGAGGGCGCGCGCGCGCTCGCGCGGGGCCGCGCCCTCCCGCACACGCTCCCGTTTGCAAGCTCCGTCACCCGCGCGGTCTCCACAGGCGGAGCGCGTCCCGGCCTCGCCGCGCTGCGGCTCGGCCCTGAGGTGAGGGGGGCCTGAGGCCCGCCGTGGGGGTTGGGGGGGGTTGGTGGATGTCGCCGCCGCCGCGGGAGTGACTGGCCGAGGAGAGGCCGGCGAGGGAGAGGGGCGGCGCGCAGGGGCCGGGGGGCGGGGGGGCGGCGGCCGAGCCGGCGCGCCGAGGGGGACCGCGGGAGCTCCCCGCGGGGAGGAAGCGCGGCTTGCGGCGGGCCGCGTGGGGGCCTCTGTGTCCCCGCCGGGGTGTCTCTCGCCCGGGCGGCGAGGGAGGGAAAATGCAGTGCGGGTTCGTTCCCCTTCCCCGCGCCCGGGCGCTCGGCGCCGCTCCTGACCGCGCGTGTCCCCCGGAGTTTGGGCGAGAGGAGAAGGCGCCGGGCTCAGGACGCGATCCCCGGGACTCGAGGAAGGGCTCCGGCGCCCAAATCGCCCCGCGTCCCCGAAGGCTGGTTAGGCGGGAGGCTTCGGTGCCTCGGCTTGAGTCGCTGGTGGCTGGAAATGTGGGGGGGGGGGGGTGTCTGCCGTGCTCCCGAGGCTTCCCGAGCACACGTTTTTAGACAGATGAGTCCGAAAGAATATGCACAGTCCTGTGCTTTCTGTCGGGGACGTGCTGTCGGAACAGAGGGGGAGGAAAAGATAGGGGGGACTCCCCGCTGGGAGCCAGGCTCCTTGTCATCTCGCTTCATCCTGGCGGCACCCCTAGGAGGTGGGGCACAGGCGGAAAATGGGGCGCAGAGACGTTAAGTGCCTTGTTAAGGTCTCGACTAGCAAAAAGGTGGACGTGAGATTTCAACCCGCGGATGCCTGCCTCTAAATCCTGGGGCTTTATCCACCAGATTTTGTGCCCGCCCAAGAGAGCGATGTGATGGGTTATCTTCAGGGAAGACTCCATACGAGAAAACACTATTAGGGAGGACACTTAAGGCTCTCGGGGTATTTGGGTTAAAATCAAACTACCTAACAAGGCAAACTGTTAAGGCATCAGTATGTGCTGTTCCAGTGTTGTTTCCCTTTAGACAGGGTTGGATGTAAGGAAGTCTTACGGTCGGGGTGAAAGCAAATTTATTAACATTTTACGTGATCATTGGAGTGTCTTTCGTATTCCAGATACTACGTGGGAAGAGTACCAAGGTGAATACGATTTATAAACTCTGCCCTTGAGTCAATTGAGAGGGTGATCATATAAAATAATTTTGTAATATTCTACGAATTCGTAATCTTTACTAGCATGTGAATTAACTGGATTAGAATAGTTGTAAAGCTCAAGCTTTTAGGAACCTGTTACGCGTAAGAAGAGGGATGGGGTAATGCGTTGTGTGGGGACCATTCCGTTGTTTTCAGCAAAAAAAATAGTGTCATCAGATTTAGGCTAAATCACGTGGACGGTATTTTGTTTTATTATTACCCTCCCTTCGGTCAATTTTAAAACATGCGAAGAGAGTATTTATGGCTTATCCCCTGTTAAGTTAAATTTTACCGTGCTTTTATTAGTTGAGAAACCAGTGATGTAATTTGGCAGCAGTTTCTTTCACTTCATCTGCCAAATATGCTCTTAACCTCTCTTTCCAAAAAAATAAACCCTAAATACCAGATTCTGTTGGAGCTCTTACGGTTCAGATTTTTATTTATTTTTTATTTATTTTTTTATTATTTTTTTTTATTTTTTTTTAACGTTTATTTATTTTTGAGAGAGAGAGACAGAGAGACAGAGAGACAGAGAGACAGAACATGAACGGGGGAGGAGCAGAGAGAGAGGGAGACACAGAATCGGAAGCAGGCTCCAGGCTCTGAGCCATCAGCCCAGAGCCCGACACGGGGCTCGAACTCACGGACCGCGAGATCGTGACCTGAGCCGAAGTCGGACGCTTAACCGACTGAGCCACCCAGGCGCCCCCTTTTTTTTTTTTTTTTCCGGTTCAGATTTTTAAAGAAAACAAGAGTCCACCAGTTTAGGCCGAAATGGCCCATTGTTGAAATATTTAACATTACCTTAGGCATAGCTGTAGGTAGAAGGAATAGGAGGGATAGTGGGGCGTTTTGGAAATTTGTTCCGAATGCCGTTCAGTTTTTTCAGTGAAGTAGGAGCCAAGGTTTTAATCTGAGGGTGTGGCTGTTGGTAGAAGTGAGTGGAGGTTTGGGGATTGGGAGAACGAATGAACTAGTGAAATATATGATTGCCAGGCAATTAAACAATTATTCTTAGGTATGAAAAACAAAGTAGAGGAAATGTAGGGTCCTATGTACGGGGGCACAAGATAAAGGTGCGTAATTTTGCTTACAAGGTATTTCACGACCCATCTCCATTACCTAGAGCAGACACCTGCCTCTTTGCCCCGGTTCACTGTGCCCATTGCCCCCATGTCACGGGAGTCCCTGTTTCTTATACAAGTCATACCCTTTTGGGATTCTAGCTTTTCCATTCTTTTTCTTTGCCTGAAATGTCCATTCCAATCTTTCCCCGATTGGACTTAGTGCATTATAGTAAATTTTACCTATCTGCAAAGTCATTGACAGTGTCTATTTTTTTTTCCATTTTATTTGATGCATAAATTTCTTAGTAAGTGTTAAGTGAATGTACCACTTTTCTTTTTTTTTTTTTTCCTCCTTTAATCAATAACAGGCGTCAGCACACTTTCTGTAAAGAGCCGGGTAGTGAATATTTTAGGTTTTGTGGACCATATGGTCTCTGTATCAGTGAACTCTGCCGTTGTAGTACAGAAGGGGTCATTGACAATACAGAAACGAATGGGTATGGCTGTGTTCCATAACACTTTATTTATAGACATGAAATTTGAATTTCATGTAACTTTACATGTCACAGATATTGTTCTTCGATTCCCCCCCTCCTTGTGTCCCCCTAACCATTTAATAATGTGAAAAACACCCTTAACTCATGGGCTGTACAAAACAGGCTGTGGGCTGGATTCAGCCCCTACCTCCTGCATTGTAGTTTGCAACCCCTGATAAAGAAATTTGCAGTGGGGCGTCTGGGTGGCGCAGTCGGTTAAGCGTCCGACTTCAGCCAGGTCACGATCTCGCGGTCCGTGAGTTCGAGCCCCGCGTCGGGCTCTGGACTGATGGCTCGGAGCCTGGAGCCTGTTTCCGATTCTGTGTCTCCCTCTCTCTCTGCCCCTCCCCCGTCCATGCTCTGTCTCTCTCTGTCCCAAAAATAAAAAAATAAAAAACGTTGAAAAAAAAAATTTAAAAAAAAAAAAAAAAAAGAAAAAGAAATTTGCAGTAAGAAGATATTGGCTATAATATCACTCTTGGTGGTAGAGAAACAAAGATAAATAAGGCAGTCTTTTTTGTCGAGGATCTCAGGGTCAAGTTCAAGATTAAGACTTGTAAACAAATAGTGATGATGGCACAGTGTAGTAAATGCAGTTAATTTATTGGTTATGGATGTGGAAGAAAGGAGTGATAATCAGCACTGCTTGGGTGAGGTAAGAATAATCTCTAACCGTTATCTGTTGGAGATAGGGAACATTTTCAGCAAAGAGCCTTTCCAAAAATCTTTGAAGCTTACTAAAAAGGTGACTGACCACATCTCTTACCAAGATGATTCAGTTTCTTTATTTTATAGGATATAATCTGGATTCATTTCTCTCAGAAATAAAAGTAATACACTCCAAGTTATTTCTCTGTAACAATTATTTCTAAGACTCCTGTGCATTTTTTATTGCTTTGAGAAAGGTAACATACGTTTCATAGCAGGTATAATCAATAGTTGTTGAATAAATTAATAAATAAATATTTGACATTGAATATGGGATTATATAACTTTTAGTCTCTATTTTAAGTTAATACTTTAGAAAAGGAAGATGGGCTTTAGTGGGCTTTGAATTTTCCTGCAAGTTACAGATTTAGGATGAAGTGTTTCTATCCAGGAAAGTTCAATACTTGATTAAACATTTTGTGATATTAGGTGTTTAAAACCTATCTAATTATTATTTAAAAGCTCTACAACAAACAGTGCATTCCCCAGTTATGCTGCAGAACAATGAAAAGTAATATTAAAATGCTTCAGCAGAAGTTTGTGCCCTTATTTCTATGTCTTTGTTATTGTTTTTAGCAGTTAAGAATTGGCTTTTTTGGACAGTTTTAGATACTCTACTGGTAAGGCTTTGAGCTGGAACTATATCAAGTTTGTTTGTTTTTTTAATGTTTATTTATTTTTGAGAGAGAGACAGTATGAACAGAGAAGGGGCAGAGAGAGAGGGAGACACAGAATCCGAAGCAGGCTCCAGGCCCCAAGCTGTCAGCACAGAGCCCGATGTGGGGCTCGAACTCACAGACCATGAGATCATGACCAGAGCCGAAGTTGGATGCTCAACCAACTGAGCCACCCAGGTGCCCCAAGGAACTATATCAAGTTTTATGTTTTCCAAGAAATATGTTTTGTTAAAAATACACCATTAGGAGTTTTATTATATTTCAGTTATTAGCTTGTGCTTTCAAAGATCATTTTCTGGTATATGCTGCAAAAGAGAAAGTCCTATGTGTTGTCTATTCAAAAAGCCGAAGGGGCGCCTGGGTGGCTCAGTGGGTTAAGCGTCTGACTTCGACTTGGGTCATGATCTCATGGTTTGTGAGTTCGAGCCCCGCATCGGGCTCGGTGCTGACTGTTCAGAGCCTGGAGCCTGCTATGGATTCTGTGTCTCCCTCTCTCAGTGTCCCTCCCCCGCTCAAGTTTGTCTCTGTCTCTCTCTCTCTCAAAAATAGGTAAGCATTAAAAAAAAAATTAGAAAAAAAAAAAGCTGCTTGTGACGTATGGTCCTCTCCACCATTTCCAACTCTGCCATGACTTTCATGAACTGTGTCACTAGTAAGTGTGCTCCTGGGTATTGTCTGTGTGATTCTGTTCCCACTTACAATATCAAATGTGGGGCTGGCTAAGCATCCTTTCTTGCCTTTTCCCTTTATTCTTTTGAATGCCTTTATAAGGCTATAAAGTCTGGGATAATTAAAAAGAATTATAGCGTAGGAAGAGGACATTTAGAGCTCTGTGCTAAATATGGGTTTTCTTATGGTTCAGGAAAAGGCACCTGAGAAGTTAAAGACTTCACAGATGTCCCCTTGCTGGCCACACCTCATTTCTAACTTTGCAGCCTTGTTTTCAGCTATGCACTTCTGTCAGAAGCATCACTTTCATGTTACCTCCGCGGGATGGATCTCCACCTTTCTTTCAGGAAACCTCATTCCCCCACCCTTACGAGTTGGTTTCATCTCAGAGACCAGCCCTTTATCTTTGGCTTCAGTACAGAAAGCACTGCCTTCCCACATCCTTCCATTCGCAACCCTGCAGAAGAGTGGGGGATGGGAGTGAGAAGAAGGGACTTCTGTGATTACCGTACCAGTGTGAGTTGCAGGCATCCCGTTTTTATTCTTTTTCTTTCTGTCTTTTCCCCAAAGGACGAACATTAATTCTCAGAGCCAGTAGGGTCTCAATATTAAAAGAGGAAGCAAAATATTTTACTAAGCACCCATAATTTGCCAGAAATCTTTTACAGTAGAGTTAGTACTTTGCATTGTTACGCAGGGCAGACCTTGACAGATTTATCCCGATGGCCCCTTTCAGTTGGGCCTACTTAACGCCAGATTGGAGGGGTTAGGATCACAGATATGTCCATCGTTGCGTCTGTTGGCAAAAACCTGACTATAGCTTTGAAGTTACTGTTTAGATGAAAGGTTGATGAAGAATTAAACTCAAAGTTATATGAAGAATTAACATTAAGAATATTTCATTTTTTTTCCAGACCGCCAAACCAGGTGTTTCATGTCAGGAAGGAAACAAGCAGCCAATGGCTTTTCTTCTTTAAGATGTTTTAATAACTTTAATAACTTCAAGGTTATTGAAATGTAACATTTTCACATGATTAGACTAGAGCTCATGAATGTAAGAAACGTTACTTTGTGTAGGTCAGGGTCATGAGCACGCTGTGAAGGCGCACACATGAGTTGTGTCTTTCCACAATGTCAGCTTTACTCAGTCATAGAGCAGGAGTGACATAAGCGTAAAGCAGTTTCAGGATTCCAAACTCAGTGACATTTCACCGTGTGACTAACTTGGCGTATACAGCACACAAAGCAAAACCTAAGACAAGTCACACAACAAACAAGATAACACAGAGGGTAGGAAGTTAACGAACCGAACATGAAGTCAGTCAGTGGGCACGTTGTTGAGATAAGGCCTGGGCCTGGTCTGGGTCAGCTCCCGGCACTTACTGCTTACTGTGTCTGAGCAGTGAGGGGTGTCGGTTCTCTTCGCAGATCAGTCGGGCGGAGCCTTCAGCAGCAGCTACTTCTGATCCGTCGGACCTCGAGGAGTCCTGTCTGAAGAGTGACACTTGCTGCAAAAACCCTCCCTTCTTAAAGGGATTTAATCAGTCTTGGGCCCTGCAGACCTCCTCTGCTTCTCCTTGTTATCAGTTCTGGGTGTCGTCAGCTGTCACTGGTCTCGGCGATATCTGGTAGCTGCAGTCAGTACCTTACCTGCTTGCGTCACCGTTTGACACAGGCCCCTGCCTGACATGAGTGACTTCATCTTGCTGTCTATAGTCAGTTATACTGATCCATCTTTATAATTTCTTAACAGATTTCTTAATCGTTTTAGTCCCTTTGTCCTTCACCATCCATTCTAGGAGACTTCGTTGACTCAAGTCTTCTTTCTAACTCAGTGATTTGCCTTCAGGTGCTGTTCACCCCATCTATTGAGAATTTTATTTCTCAGTCTGTTTGATTTCCAGGTTCTGTAAGTAGGTTTTTCTTAATTGCCTTGTTCTTGTTTCATGAATATGATATTCTTTGTTATCCTTTTGTGGATATTAGTTGTACCGATTGTATATACCATAGTCCTCAACACGTATCATTGCTTGCCATGTGGCAGACACCATTTTCATGTATTAATTTTTATTTACATGTATTAATTCTCCTCATCATTTCAATAAGCCAAAGAAGTGGATACTATTGTTATTTCATTTACAGATGAGAAAACTTAGGCACAAAAAAGTTAAGTAACTCGCCCAAAGTCTCAAGGCTAGTAAGTGGTGGAGGCAGGATTCACGTTTAGTTGGTTTGCTTCCAGAGGTCCCACTCTTAACCATTCTACTACATCAGGCATTAATTATTCTTGTGATTGTCATTGTTGACTTTGGAGTGTCTTCTTGGTATCGTTATTATGTGAGTGTTTATACTGATTCCAGTTTCTTTCAGCATGTTTGAAGATAATGCTTGGATTTACTATAGCCTATTGTGTTTTGGTTGTTTTGATATTTGTGCTGGGGGAGGGGAGAATAGTGCCAGGGTGCAGAAAGTCAGTGGTTACGTGAGGGCTCGCACTGCCTCTAAATTTAAATGCATATACTTATGGGGCGCCTGGGTGGCTCAGTTGGTTGAGCATCCGACTCTTGGTTTCGGCCCAGGTCATGATCTCACGGTTTGTAGGTTCAAGTCCCACATGGGGCTCCGTGCTGACAGCAAAGAGCCTGCTTGGGATTCTTTCTTTCTCTCTCTCTCTCTCTCTCTGCCCTTCCTCTGCTTGCTATTGCATTTAAAAGAAGTAAACTTAAAAAAAAATAAGTATGTACATACACTTACTCTTTGAGATGAAAGTAGATGAAGAGGTGAGGTTGGGATTTTACCTGATAGGTTAACCTCTTCTTAAAAAGAGGTTATTGAAAATCTCTTAATTCAAAATAGAAATCTTTTTAAAATATCAAAGTCAAATGCAGATGCAGTATCTTCTTTTTATAAATATTAAATAAACTGCTAGCTTAGTTTATGTTTGTGTTGATTTTGAATCTTTTTGGTAGAGAGGGATGACAGATGATGACGGGTCAACAGAGCCTCAGATTGATGAGATTATGTGGCCAATAAGTAGAAAGTATTCCCTGAGAGACCTGGGCACAGTGGCATGCAGGACCATTTGACTAAGGAAAAGGGTGAGGAAAGAAAAACCAACCTAAAGAATAGAGCTCAGGAGCAGAAGGAAAACAACATAAAAGCACCTTTTGCTT
Source organism: Panthera uncia (assembly GCF_023721935.1). NCBI lineage: Eukaryota > Metazoa > Chordata > Mammalia > Carnivora > Felidae > Panthera > Panthera uncia. Next base: position 20,795,956 of record NC_064814.1, on the reverse strand, counting down.
ATGAAGGGATTTTGTGCTTTGGAGGAAAGGACATAAAACCACGGATTGACTAGATACCGATGACTTCTTTGAAGTCACTGTATATTATCTTCTATATTATATTATCTTCTATATTATCTTCTGTATATTATCTTCTATAGAAACATTTCCCTATTAATACTATTTTAAAGCAACTTGAAGACCTTTACATCATTCAGTGGTTCTCAACTTTTTATCTGTCCCTACACATTCCCATTAGTAAGTATCTGTGGAATTCTTCACTTAATAGGAAGGGGAGGTGGGGAAATTTTTAACATTCCCCTTTGTTCAAGCCATGCTTCACTTTGAAAATCAATATTGTGCTTATGAGTACTCTAACCATGGGGTTAAGAACACACACTGTTACATTGGTTAAGTGTTTTTGTTTGTGAGAAATAGAATCTGATTCTGGCTACTTATGTGAAAATAAAATACAGTGGGTGGATAATAGGGCATTTCACATTCTAAGAAAGAAAAACCAAGTCTTAGGCACAGTAGGTTTCATACTTTAGGGGAAAGCTTAGTACCGCCAGTGCATGAACATTCTTTCTCCCTTTTTTTTTTTTTTAAAGTATGCTGTATGCCCAGTGTGGGGCTAGAACTCAACGACCCCCAGATTAAGAGTCCTGTGCTCTTCCCACTGAACCAACCAGATGCCCCTGAATTTTCTTTCTTAAATGTTTCCATTAATGTAACTGTTTCCATGACTCCAGTTTTTGGATCTCTTAGTTAACAATTTCATACTTCCAGGAGAAAATTTCATTGATAGAGCTCAGGGGTAGCTGTAGAGTGGTAGTCGTGGTGATGGTGATGTTTGTCTGTCTCTTGGCATGGTGGGTGGGTGAGTGGGAGGTAGAGGTAAGTTTTACTTTAAAAAGCTCTGATTAGTGGTGGGATGGGTGCAGAAGTTCATGGAGTTCAGACAAGCCTATTAAAGACTAAACCCTGAGTTCAGAGAGCACTTCTCAAGGAAGCAAAGCATTTGTGAGTCCATCAGCTGTTTTATGAGAGGCCTGTTTTCTAAAAATGAAGACTTAAGCATGCAGCATTCAATTTGAATGAATAATTCATTGGTGCTCAGTAAATCAATATGTTTTGGCAGAATGTTCTTGTTGTACTGGTTAATGTTTCTGTTTGTGTTGTAGTAAATCATCTTTGAATGAGTGTAGTTTTTCTTTTTTGTTCGTTTCTTCCTTTCGGCCTAGAGATGATTATCAGTATCTAGAGAATCTGATGTAACATTAATGAGACTGTTGAAAGAATTTATTTTTATGTATCCTCTATTGACTTCTTTAGTTTTGTTGTTTTTAATTTACTTATTTGATGCTTTTTTACAGTACATCTAATCGTGTAATTTTTTAAATGTATAAGTAACATTAATGGAAAAATTGAGAAAATAGAAAAAACACAAACAGTAAAAGTCTATAATCCTGTTAAATTAAAAAAAATCTTCTTTGTGCATGTAAAGAGGACATTTATTTAATCCAAACTTAATTTATATTTACTTTTTTGGGTAAGACAAGCTGCCTCTAAAAAGTTGCCTGTTTTTTTAATGTAGGTGGAAATGGTTAGCCAGCTTGGAATAGATTGTTCTTGTTTTGGAGGGGAGTCACCCCAGTGGCCCCCATCAAATAGGTTTATATACAGCAAGTCAATAATTAATGTTGTAGAAGATGGCCTAACGGGACATTTTTGTTGTGTCTTCCAAGCTGCCCTCTCAACACCCTCTGGTGTGCAGAGACTGGGTTACTGGGATAAGCAAATTGGAGTAAGGACCACGGAGATTGCAGTTGGGTCCCTGGCCACTTCTCTTGAGTTCAGCTTTAATATAACCAACCTCTTTGAAAAACTAAGATACCGCCAACAGAGATCTACTGGCAGAAAGAGCTCCAAGGACCTCCAGAGGGTAAAGTTATGCTGGAAGGGGGATACTGGACTTGTGACAATGAGTTAGGTCATACTGTTAAAAAATAAATAGATAAATTATTAAGATGAAATTTGTTTCCATCACTTCCAAGTAAGATCCATTACTCAGTAAGCAGTTTCTGTCTTTTCTCTTCTTTCCCCAGCCTCTGGCAGCCACTAATCTGCACTTCACTTCTATGGCTTTGTATATTCTGGAAATTTCATATAAATGGAATCACATAATATTTGATCTTTATGTCTGGCTTCTTTCACTTAACATAATGTTTTGGAGGTTCATCCATGTTGTAGCATGTATCAGTGTTTCATTCCTTTTTATGGCTGAATAATATTTAATTGTGTGTATATACCACAACTTGTTTATCCATTCATCTGTTGATGGACATTTGAACTGTTTCAGGCTCCAGGCTCTGAGCCATCAGCCCAGAGCCTGACGCGGGGCTCGAACTCACGGACCGCGAGATCGTGACCTGGCTGAAGTCGGACGCTTAACCGACTGCGCCACCCAGGCACCCCGTGAACTGTTTCAGTCTTTTGTTGGCAAGAATGAATAGTGTTGCTGTGACCCTGCATGAAATGCACTTGATTGAATACCTGTTTTCTGTTTGTTTGGCATATACGTAGAAGTGTTCTTTTGGGTATATATTTAGAAGTGGAATAGTGAGGTCATATGGCAATTCTCTGTTCACCTTTTTGGGGAGCTGACAAACTGTTTTCCTCAGCAGCTGAACCAGCACTCCCACCAGCAAGCAGTGTATGACTATTACAGTTTTGCTATAGAGTTTCTTATGAGAAATCTACTGTCATTCAAATCATTATTCCTCTGTAGGTAATGCATGGTTATTCTCTGACTGCTTTCAAGAATTTTCACTGTCTTCAATTTTTAGTGGTTTGATTATATGTATGGGTATGGATTTCCTTTGATTTATACTCTTTGGGGTTTACTGAGCTTTTTGGAACCTGCAGGTTTTTATCTCTTGCCAAATTTGGGAAGTTTTCAGCCATTAATTTTTTAAAATATTTTTTCATCATTAACACTCTTCTCTTCTTTCTGGAATGCTGATAATGTGAATGTTAGACCTGTGTTATTGTTCATGGTTCTTTTAGGTACTGTTAATTTTTTTTTAATGTTTTTCTCTGTGATTCAGATTGTATAGCTTCTATTGATCTGTGAAGTTCACTGACTTTCTGTTATCTCCATTATACTATTGAGGCCATTCTCTGGGTTTTATTTATGTTACTATGTTTTTCTCTTCTGAAATTTATATTTGGTGCTACTTTATGTCTTGTTTCTTTGCTGAGATTTTTTTTTTACTGTTTTTCAAGAGTGCTCACTATTGTTTGCTGGAGCACTTTTAAAATACTTTAAAGTTTTTGTCCGATAATTCCAAAACTTGTTATCTTGGCATTGGTATCCGTTGATTTTTCTTTTCTTAATAGAGTTGATATTTTCCACATGCTTTTTTTTTTTTTTTTTTTTTTTGGTCGAGTTGTTTTGGATTGTATGAGCCTGGGTTTTGTTTTAAGTGCGTGGAGAGTGTTGATACTTTTGACATGCTGTCAACCTGGTTAGGTTCAGGTCTTATGTTTCATCTGCATTCTTTGAGCTGTGGTTTTAATTTCAGTTTAGTTTTCAGAAGCCCTTGTAGTGTGGTTTGGATCTGTCTTGTGTATGCCTCCCAGTAGTCAGACTGAATCTGGGCAGTAGTCTGTCTTTTATTCCTCAAGTCTTTGGTACACATAATGGGATTAGAGCCCTGTGTGCTCAGCGTGGGGGTCCGTTTAGGTGTTAATAAGCCATTTTTATTCTGTTGCTTTCCTGTGCTCCTCTTTTTATATGCTCTCCCTACTGCTTTCGGATTCCCCATGGTTTCTCTTTGCCATCCTACAACCAGAAAGCTAGGGTTTATTTGTCCCATTGGGCCACACACTTCTGCAACTGCATCTACCACATCCAGGGCCCAGCGGCAGGAGGTAGAACACCTGGGGATTTGGCCCTCCCCTTTTGAAACTATAGCTCCAATTAATGGAGAGGAAGGTTCCCTTGCCTCAGAGTTTGGGCTGCATCAAGCTTTCATTACTGTAGTCTGACACTTCTATCATGCAGTTGCTTGGGGAGAGAGGCATAGGAGAATGTAGGGGGAAAAAAAAAGATTGGATATCTCCGCACTCTACCTGAGCAAAAGGCTTCCCTGCTTCTCGAGCCAGAGAGCTTTTGGCTCTTGCTTTCTCTGCACCAGTGCCTGCTTCTGATGCATTCAGTTTGGGGGATACTAAAAGACGAGAAACAGGTGGTGAGCTCACTGTTGGTTGTGGGGATTTTGAATTCTGGTTCCATCTTGGTTCACATTTACTTGGTTCCTATTTACTTTTCAGAGTCTTCAAGTTGCTGTTCCATTCATTTTGTCCAGATAGGAGAGACAGCTTGGAATATGCTTACCTCCAGCTAACCTGAGACTGAAACAAATGTTTGTTTTTGCTGTTAAATGGCATGGGCTTGACTGTGGGGTTCCAGTTTTTTTTGTTTTTGTTTTTTTAATCTACTCTTTTAATAGACTGGTCCAGAAAACATGGCTACCGCAATTAGGGAGGTGGGAGTTTGGAGACAGACCAGAACACTCCTACTGAAGAATTACTTAATTAAATGCAGGACTAAAAAAAGTAGTGTTCAGGTAAGTTAAATGATCCTTTCTTATGCCTTATCGCAGTTTTTGCATTGATATGTTCCATCTTTAAGAGGTGATTTATTTTTCTGGATACATTTCTAGTATAATTTTATATCATTAGGTCCCTTTAATGTGCTTGTGAAGTAAAAACTTGTGTTAACACGGAAAAGTACCTAAATTACCTGTTGTTTTCTGAATGTTAAACATTTTAATAATGGTTCTTAAATATGGTTAACTTCTTTTTTTTTTAATGTCTTAAATGTTTATTTATTTATTTTGAGGGAGAGCATGCACTAGCAGGGGAGGGGCAGAGAGAATCCCAAGCAGGCTCTGTGTAGGGCTCGACCTCATGAACTATGAGATCATGACCTGAGCTGAAATCAAGAGTTGGACGCTTAACTGACTGAGCCACCAAGGTGCCCCAATTTAGTTAATTGCTAATATCAGTGCTTAAGTTTGAACTTTTAGGCATGCATTTCTCAAGTTTCATGGAATGAAAAAAAAATTGCACGGATAATTTTGTGGCCCATTATTTCACAGTTTATTCCCCATGACTTCCCATCTTTTGGACTCTGGATTGAATTACTTAGGACTACTAAAATTAGGACACATATTTGTTCCCAACAGATACACATTACTTTAAAAGTTAAAAGAAAGTAATAACTCTGCCTAACCAGTTAATAATTCTAAAGGATAAAAGTGCATTGCTTTTCTTCTGAAGCCACCATAACAATTAAACAGCAAAATGAAATAGTAAATAGTTCATCTCTATTAAAGCTCATTATTGAATTTAACAGATAATTAATAGTAGAAATTTAGGTGTAATTAAGGCACGAGTTTTAAATCAGATTTGAAGAAAGACATTTTTATGGTGAGTCCTATTGGGGCTGTTTGATAAGTTAATTTAAATAATGTTATATATAAGTAAACATATTATATTTTATGCTTAGTAATGTAAGATCTTTAAATATAGCGTTTGTGTCATTTTATTATGTGACTTGAATTTTAAATTATTTCAGTAAAACTGAATGTAAAGGAAAAATTATCTCCTATTTCCTGTTGAGTTAGGGGAGATGCTCAACACAATAGTTTTTTCAGGATAGAATTGCTTTTTGTACGTAAGAAAGGAGACCCAAAGTCCTCGTGTTTTTACCTTAGCATTATATTATTTGCATAGTAATCTTGATGATGTTTGCTACCTTTGGTATATTTTATAATCATTTTGTTTGTCTCCTTTATTGTAGGAAATTCTTTTTCCACTCTTTTTTTTATTTTGGTTAATATTAATTAGCATGATGCATCCAAATAAGAAATATGAAGAAGTTCCTGATATAGAACTTACCCCTATGGACAAATCTGTTCTCTCTAACCTAATTCTTGGATATACTCCAGTGACTAATATTACAAGAAACATCATGCAGAAAGTGTCTACTGATCACCTTCCTGATGGTATTGTGAGCTTGTATTTATGGATGGATTCTATCTATAACAGAAAGCCTCCTCAGTATTTTTTTTGCTTGCTTTCTTGAAAAAATGACATTCTTAACAGTTAGGGATATGTCCCCTCACCAAAATTTAGTTTAATAAAAGTTATTAAAATAATGTAATTCTGCTGAAGCATATTATATGTGTCTTCATATTTTAGATTTAATTCCCAGACCATTTATAAAATAAACATATTTGTACAGGATAAAGGATTGGAAGTAATATTTCATTTTGATTCGGACTCCTAGAGTAGTTAAGAAGCTAGAGAGAGAAAGGTTACAAAGCAGTGATCATTTCACACTGTCATGTCTATTTATGGAGGTATATGGTATCAACAGAAGTAGTGCTTAGCTTTGGAGACTATGACTGTGGCTCCCTACCTCAGTCTGTTTCTCTGTGCTGCTCACAGACTGGAACACAGTGTAAGTGAGGCAGTACCAATGAGCCTCAAGTGGCCGTGAGAGAATCCAGGTCGAGAACTAGAGAAAGTGACAGAAATGTTTATAATATGATGATTGATTTAATGAAATGCTGAACTGTTGAAAATAGCAGATTAACATGTTGTCGTATATCAGATAGTTGTGATCAACTTCTGGTATGTATCGTCATAGTTTTGGATAATGCATCACTGAATAGGTGATGCTAATACAATCAGGAGCCGGATAATATTTTCCCTACTGATATCTTTCTGACTTATTACTATTTAATAGTTTTGTCAAGCCCATATCTTATGCTATGTTTGTTGGTTTATCTGAGTACAAGTAGCACAGATCGCCATAAGCATTTAGCCTGCCAGCTCAAAAAACTGATCGGAAAGGTTGAGAATGAAATTCTTTGGTAATTCTGAGTTGGAGTAAAGCATATACACCAAAGAAATCCGAGTCAGTGTGTATTCAACTTAGATGCTAAAATAGTAGAAATATATGTAGCTTTTATTTTAAGTCCTATCTTTTTAACAAGAGAGCTGTCTGAAGGTGGAGTATGCATCCATGGGTGGTAACATGACTGGTAGGATGTTGAACTAACACTATATTTTTTCACATCAATCCGTGTCCACCTTAAAGGTCTGGAAAATCATGACAATTAACATTGAAGTAATACTTTATAACTTACAAAGCATTTTGTTTGTAATTGCTTTTGACCTTAATAACCACTATGATCAGCTCGGTGTTGAGGATGCTGAAGTTTAGAGTATCAAATTGCTCGCGGTCAAGCACATAATCCTATGTTCTTCTATTTCACCACATGTTCTGAAGCTTCTATAGTGAAGAAGTTGCTTGTAAATAAAGCTTTAAGAAAATACTTAAAAATTGGCATTATCTGATGTGAAAGGAAGATGAATGGTAATTGGAGTATTTTCTAAGAAAGGAGCAAGCAGTATGGGGTTGAAATGGCAATTTTTATTCAAAGGAGAGTTGTGTCTTAGTTACTAGAATACATATTTGGTTTCTGAGGAGGATTATGGAATTTTCCTCTTCATAAGAAATATTTGAAAATAAAATACCCATTCACTTATCAATGAGTTATTGTATGTTTTACTTTGAAATAGTTAAGTGAACGGCATATACTGTATACTAAAGTATATACTAAACTTCATCATATTAATAACTCACATGTTACACAGACACATAATTTATGTAATCAGATGATAGCTGAGAGAAATAGTGTCTGTGAAATTGTACTGTTCTTTTATTATTATTATTTAGTATAATTTTAGAATGGCTCTGTTCAGGAAGTTAGAGGATAAAACAAAAGTGCTTATCAAATAGTATATTCATTTAATGTAATGTTAAATTTCAGTCTGTTGTATGATAGTAAACTTGTAATTTTTGAACTAACTTTATTCTCATGTTTTACAGTCATAATTACTGAAGAATATACAAGTGAAAAAGAATTGTTAGTATCCAGTCTTTCTAAGCCCAACAACTTTGTAGGTGTGGTTTTCAAAGACTTCATGTCCTATGAACTCCGTTTTTTCCCTGATATGATTCCAGTATCTTCTATTTATATGGATTCAAGGGGTAAATAGCCCTAAATAATCTTGTAAATCAAATAAATGCGTGTCTTCACTGCTCTTAGTTCAAATGCAAAATTTGATGGGGTCCAGCATTGGTGTTTTCAACTCTATTTGTTCAAATAAGAAAAGTGTCAAGTGTAGCATAAATATATGTATGTATACACAAATATCTATCTATAATTATGTGTAATGTGAAATATAATTTATGTAACATCCATTTTAATTTTAATACATTTGTATATTATTATTATATATATATATAATTTTAATGATAGTTAACAGAAAGCAAAATTGTATCTTGAATTATATGACTTTCTAAACCAGCATTTTTTTTCCTCTATGTAATTGTTTTTCACATATGGTGTGTTGCATATCTTTAAAATTTCAAGGTCTTCTACCAGTGAACTTTTTTAGTTTTATGTTTATTTACATCATGGAAAACAACCTTCAGTGCTTAAACCTGTGGAGAGATACTATCAAACACAAACATTTATTGAGCAATATTAAAGTCCCTTATGCTAAGTACTGAATTTGTGACTTTATTCCAAAAGGCCTTTACAGAATTTTTTTTTTTTTTTCTTTTTTTGGTCCTCTTAACCTGGACTTGTACTGGCATCTGGAAGTCCTTTGACTCTAAGTTACTGTAGAATGACCTTAAAACAGAAAAGGGACTTACTTTATTTTATTTTTTAAAGTTTATTTATTTATTTTGAGAGAGAGAGTGCGAGCATGGGAGGGGCGGGGGGGGGGGAGAGAGAGAAAGAGAGAGGGAGAGGGAGGGAGGGAGGGAGGGAGGGAGAGTGAGAATCCCAGGCAGGCTTTGTGCTGTCAGCACAGAGCCGGATGCAGAGCTCCATCCCACAAACCGAACCGTGATGTCATAACCTGAGCTCAAACCAAGAGTGGGACGCTTAACTGACTGAGCCACCCAGGAGTCTTGAAAAGTGACTTATTTTAAATAACTATGTTTACAGTCAATTTCTTTCTTCCATTTGTATGCATTTACCATGCAATATCCTAACACATGTAACTCTTTTATTTCAAAAATTTCAAATAAACAATCGGGAATGTGATATTCTTTACCTTCAAAGGGCAATTGCTTATCTTCTTCAGTCCTACGGACATTGATTAATTATATTGCTTTAGTAACCCTCCATATATTATCTTTAAAAGAAAGCACTTACATGTTGTGCAGATTTTTATGTCTCACATTTTGTCCCTATAGCTGGCTGTTCAACATCATGTGAGGCTACTCAGTACTGGTCCTCAGGGTTCACAGTTTTACAAGCATCCATAGATGCTGCTATTATACAGGTAAATATGATGAAGGAAGTAAAATAGAGCCACAGTGTATTTTAAGAATTACGCCTTAAGTCTTTACAGTAGGATTTAGTTTGTCTGCTGTTAAATGTACAAAATACATAACATATTACAACTCCTTTAAGAAAAAAGATGAGTCATATTTTCAGTTTAATTTTTTTAGTTTAATATTTTTCAAACCCCACTGTTACTTGATGGTTTCTAAGCATGTGATTTAGCAATTCCATATATCTGTATTATTCTATGTGTGTTGACCATAGGTAATATTTATGAATGATCTATATTTATAGAGTTTTCCCCTTGAATAAAAATAACTTAGTTTAAAGAAAATGAATGTTTTTGTTATGTTACTCATAGTTGTGGATTTCATTTTTTATTTAATAAATAATTATCACTTATTTGCCAAACATTGTTTCTAAGTTGAATGCTTAGAACATGAATCCATTTAATCTGTAGCAAACATATGGGATTTGTGCTATTATTTTATTTTTTAAATGTTTGTTTATTTTGAGAGAGAGAGAGAGAGAGAGAAAGAGCGAGTGAGTGCATGCTCCAGCAAGGGAGGGACAGAGAGAGAGGGAGAGAATCCCAAGCAGGCTCTGCACTCTCATTGCAGAGCCTAACATGGGTCTTGATCTCACAAGCTATGAGATCATGACCTGAACCAAAATCAAGTCGGATGCATAACCGACTGAGCCACCCAGGCACCTGAGATTTGTGCTATTATTATTTCCATTTTACATATGGAACTGAAGCACAGGGAGATTGACTTTCCAAAATTCAGTTAATTAGTGACAAAGCTAATTCCAACTATGGCTTTTTGGCTCCCAAGTTTGTGTTTTAATACTGTACTGCCATGAGGATTGTGTATAAAGGTTACAGTTATAATCTAAAGACATGCTTAGACCTTATCAGGTGTTTCACATTTTAGTAGAAATGAACAGGAGACCTGGCTCTGTTGTTAGACTGCTATGTAGTAAAATGACAACAGTAATAATGCTTTACTTGACAGGGTTGTTGTAAGAACCAAATGCTATGTGTCAGATTGTCTTATAAACTCTGACAGCATGTATTATAGAGCTGTAATATTACCCAAATTCAGTAATATAGAAGTTTAAGGTAAAGGCAGTAAAATATAGGATATATCACAGTGATGGTGTTATAGTGCTTACTTGTGTTTTTGGCCGAAGACCTTAGCCATCCACAGCCCAGACCACACTGGATGAACAGGCAGAGCAGATCTTATTTTAGACATTTAATTGAATGTTAGATAGAAGTATCATACAGCATAAAGTTTTATTATTCTGTCTACACATGCTTCATACATAGATTTTAAAACGATAGGACATACTATTTTAAAAAAGATTTTTTAAAGACAGTCTTTCATGGTACTAATAATCGTTCCTTAATTCCTCAATATTACAAGTGCATATTTTTGTTAAGATGTATATAATTGCTTAAGAGAATAATTATTCAGTTTTATTTTCTTTGATAAGCTATTTCATCAAAATTCGTATACTACTCAACTTCAGACTTAAACTTCATGGTATGCTTCCAGAATGAATGAAAGCAATAATGTGTGCTTGTACTTTGACATTGGGGTCTGTCACTTTATTTCAGGTGTGTAGTTTTTGAGTATTGTATTTGTAATAGGTTTGTATAAAATATGGGGGTATAATTGTCACATTTTATTGGGGACCACTAAATTCATTGACTGTATGTATGTTTTCCAATTCTAGCTGAAGACCAATGTTTCCTTTTGGAAGGAGCTGGAGTCCACTAAAGCTGTCATTATGGGAGAAACTGCTATGGTTGAGATAGACACCTTTCCCCGAGGAGTCATTTTAATATACCTAGTGATAGCATTTTCACCTTTTGGTTACTTTTTGGCAATTCATATCGTAGCAGAAAAAGAGAAAAAATTAAAGGAGTTTTTAAAGATAATGGGACTTCATGACACTGCCTTTTGGTATGTTATTAAAAGTTTATTATTTAGTATGGTTAATAATTACATTAAATGTACCTATCTCCAGAGTTGTAATTTTGTTATTCACTCAACTTGAGGAGGTGCTTTTGTTTTTGAAGTTGAGACTAGGCATCAAACTGCAGCAATAGATTGGCTTTTTTTTTTTTTTTTTAACATAAGGGAAGTGGGATTTGGGAAACTCATGTTGATATTACATGTTTAAATTTTACTTCACATTTTGTCATAATTGATGAGGTGTGTTCTATGTATTTCAGTGTATAGAACATATGAGATCTTGGAAAGTTAGAAATTAATTGCCTGTTGTAGTCTTCCCCCAATATCATAGCATATATAAGTTATTAAAAATTTAATTAAAATGATTGAACTTTGCATATGTGGCATATGGGGTTCCCTCCTCTCCCCAGGAAAAAAGTTATTTTTGTAAGTTAAGATGAAAATATACAAATAATTTATAGAGAAATTTAGAAAATGTTTTCACAAGTAAGCCATAACATGTCAACATCTTTATACAATGATAATTTTATAGAGGCATGCATTTTTATAAATAATTCTAAATGTATTTTCCTTACTTTTCCCACTGTGTAGTAGGAAAATTTATTTTGAGCTCATTTGGGGGGAAAAGTTAATACTGTGTATGTGAGTTGATATTATAGTCCCTTTTACAAAATTGTATTCCATTTAGCCCAGTTGAATACAGCAGTTAATTATAACACTTTACATAATGGGGTCATTGTGTATAGCATATTTTCTTTGCTTGTTTTTTTCTCCTATCATTTGAGTAGTCATTGGTTTTTAAGATACACTGAGCTGTTAAAGTGCTTTGTGAGGAAATGGAAGAAGTTAGGCAAATCAGTTTCTTAATGCCTCAGTTTTGCCTCTGTAAAATGATGGGTTCAATTTTGGTAATGTAGGTATCTTTTAGCTCTGTTTCAGTGCTTTTATGTTTCATGGTAACGTACATCAGATAATGATCTAACATTTTTTTAAAAAGCCCTAAATACTGTTGCAGTTCCATTGAACTCTGATTTGGGAAGAAATTTTGAGTAAATACAGTGAGTCTGTTGTCGAACTTCTTGATCTTACATTGTGTAAATGTAGTAAGTACGTTGTCGATTAGTGAGATAGTCTTCATTGCTTAAAGTGTCAAAAAGGCAGGCCGTCAGAGGTTTAATTATAGCCTAGGCCATAAAGTTGTCATTAAATTCTTTCATATTTTAAGAAAATTGGAAGTGTTTTTGCATTATTGAACTTTTGAGAATATTGGATTTAAATTAGTCATGAATTGCTATTAATTTGGAGGTTTTTTTTGACTCTTGAAAAGATAATCATTCTATGTCAGACCTTTATCATAACCAATGTTGTATTTTTTTAAAGTTTATTTATTTTGAGAGAGAGAATGTGAGCAGGGGAGGGACAGAGAGAGAGGGAGAGAAAAAATCCCAAGCAGGCTCCATGATGTCAGCACAGAGCCCGACACAGTGCTCGATCCCATGAACCGTGAGATCATGACCTGAACCGAAATCCAGAGTCAGACACTTAACCGACTAAACCACCCAGGCACCCCATATATTTTTAATTACTATTATAAGAACATTAGTTTTCAGTAAATGAGCATACACAGGAAAGAATAAACTTAATTTTAAGAATAAAATGGCTGAAGTTCTGTTTGAAATGATTTTCTGTGAAAGCCCATGCACTTAATCATAGGTGTATTTGTATTCTCATTTTAGGCTTTCATGGGTTCTTCTGTATACAAGTTTGATTTTCCTTATGTCCCTTCTTATGGCAGTCATTGCAACAGCTTCTTCATTATTCCCTCAAAGTAGCTGCGTTGTGATATTTCTACTTTTTTTCCTGTATGGGTTATCATCTGTGAGTATTTTGACTTGAAATGGGAATAAAGAACTGTCAAAATTGTTGATTAATATAGCAAAGTGCTTATTCTGTGGTTAACTTAGAGTTGATTTGTTACTAGGTTACTCACAAACGACTTATACATAGACAGCATCATTGTACTTCCCATATTTTAGAAAAGGTACAAAATAGCCTCATGTTTATTTTTTTTATTTTTATTTTTTATTTTTTAAGTAGGCTCTACGCTGTGCGTGGGCTTGAGGGGCTTGAACTCATGACCCTGAGATCAAGACCTGAGCTGAGGTCAAGAGTCGGATGCTTAACCGACTGAGCCACCCAGGCGCCCTGGTGTAGTCTCACATTTCTATTATAGGGTGATGGGTGATGTGTAAAGGTATGCCTTTGTAAATATAGCTCTTTTTAAGGAACCTACTGAAATCATTGTTGCACTATATGCTAACTAATTTGGATGTAAATTAAAAAAAATAAAATTAATAAAAAAATAAAAGAAAAAAAAGTGTAAATATAGCTCTTGGATAGTATTGATATTCATCTGCTCTATTGGCTAAATGCTTCCTGTTAATGGCCAGCCTTTGTGTTCCTGTGGTTCTAGTTTCTATTATGATTGGCTTATGTGCCCATGCTGTACCATTTATTAAATTTTTTCATGATCACCCTTGCTCTTTCACGTGATAATTTACAAGCAACTCAGACTTCTACATACAGTTACCTGAGTTTGTATCTCATCAAGACATCGAGTTTAAAAGATAGGTTCTCTGTTTAAAAGCTGGTTGATTTATTGTTTTGTTCACATGTACACATCTAACTGCAGACGCATGTGGCTGGTTATGGTTTCTGTCGTGTAGAGGTAGTCATGTCTGCCTATTTACATAGATAAAATGTTTTTAATGTTTATCATCTTAAATTTTTTAATGTATTTATTCCTGTTTCTATGAAAATAAAATATCTTACCATAGCATTTAGAAATTATTTTAATGAATGTATTTTCCAATGATTGTTCTTTCACAAGCAAAATTAATTTTGTTTTCATACCAATGTATATGAACAATGCATTAACTTTAATATTTATATTTTGCAGGTATTTTTTGCTTTAATGCTGACACCTCTTTTTAAAAAATCAAAACATGTGGGAATAGTTGAATTTTTAGTCACTGTGGCTTTTGGATTTGTTGGCCTTTTGATAGTCCTCATGGAAAGTTTTCCCAAATCATTAGTGTGGCTTTTCAGTCCTTTCTGTCAATGTACTTTTTTGATTGGTATTGCACAGGTAGGTAATATATTTATCTTGCTTCCACTACTAAGTACTTTTTCTCTCCAGTTCCATGCAGCTTGTTATACTGCAGTGATACTGCCTTTGATTTGCAAAAAAATTATTTTATAATTTCAACATAAGAAAGGAATGCTGTTTGAACACTGGAGTACATTTTATATGGGTTTCATTTATATTTTCTCCATTTTTAAGTTTTTCATCTGTATGATCTGTTTAGAAGTTTTCTATCTTGTGTATTAGTATATCTCAGTAGTTTATTTTCACTGCAATAACTCAGTTTGTTAAAAGTCATTTTAAGCGCCAGGTATTCTAGATTGCTATATGGCCTGGTTACATTGCTACTTTGGTACATTTATCTCAGGTGTGTACCTGGCAGAAAATTGTGGTGTGTGGAGCAAAACAAATTTTCATGACTGTTATCAGTGAAACGAGTAGGCTGGTGGATTTTATTACTTTAGGATTCATGGGATTGTCCTTCGCCTAAATAATATTTATATTTATGTATTTATTTTTAAAGTTTTTATTTGATTTTTATTAGTCTATTTTATAGGGGCAGTCAGGTTCCGAGGGAAGTATTCTTATGAGAAACTGCTTCTTCTATTATAAAACATAAATTTCGTCAATGTATAAAGCAAAAATGTAATTACTTAAAATAAGAGATTATTCATGTTGACTAAATAGAATATTCTGATTTGTGAAACCTTAGATTAATGTTTATGAGTATTGAGTTAAGCAAATTTTAATTACTTTGGACCTAAGAGCTATCGTTTACACATTTTAAGAGTCCACTGAGTTCTCCTTCACTTAGGAAAGTAGATTTATAGATTCATAGGTCTTTGTTGCTTGTGGGAAGGACTTCCCAATGTCATTTAATCATCTTCATTTCACAGATGAGGAGACTGAGATCCAGAATGGTGTAATTAGCATTTATTCCTAATGGCAGATCTGGGGTCTAAATGACACCTCAACCTCTAGTACATGTCTTTCTGCTCTATCACATATATCTATTGTGAATAATGGAAGAGTTGTGTTAATTAATCAGAATACCTTCTCCCTTTTCAGTATTGAAAAGATGCTGATCATAATTTTATCCTCTAATACTTAATTTGTTTGACTTCCATGTGGACCATTTGTTTGCAGCAGTTAGTAATACGAGCATACTTTATTTTTATTTCCTTTGATAGTCATAACATTAGAATTCAATGCCCTGGGAAGAGATGTATACTAATTTTAAAACATAACATTAAAAAGGATTGAAATGGATTGTTGTGATAAACTTATATTTTGGTAAAGTTTGTTGTTTTCCTTATAAATTCTTACTACTAATTTAGTAGACTGTTAGAAGGCCCAGTTTGGTTACCATCGATCTGGATATAATGAGAAACTCTAGGTAGTGTTAACTTTTGCTTATTTGTATTGTTTTTATATAATAAAGTTGGTGTTTCTGTTTTCCAGGTCATGCACTTAGAAGATTTTAATGAAGGTGCTTTATTTTCTAATTTGACTGAAGGCCCATATCCTCTAATTATTACTCTTGTCATGCTAGCACTTAATAGTATATTCTATGTCCTCTTGGCTGTCTATCTTGATCAAGTCATTCCAGGTATGCAGGTACCTATTGGATTTTACTTTAAAGATTTTAATTTTTTTGCTCACATAGGGTCAACTTAGTTTAAATGTTTTCTTCTAGCTGGAGTACCCTAGTCATATTTGTTGTTTAAACTCTTAGTTTAATTTTAAATAAGTATATTTCGTACCTGTGCCTTAATGACTAGTGAATGTAGGGAGATTCTCTTCAAAAGAGAGCAGTTTGCTTTGAAAACTTAAGTCTGTGACTCAATTTATGTCTGTTGTTAATCTTTGTTGACTAAAGTATTGTTAATGTTAATCTTTGTTGGCTAAAGTATTTCACTACTTTACCCTCTAAGGTGCAAAACTATGAGGTAATCTTGTAACTCCCACCACTGTCCTTATCCATCATTCATCTATAGCCAACTCCTGTTGATTGAAAATATTATTAAAATAATCTAACACTCCCTTGACTTTCCCCTTTGAGTTCCTCATTACTTTTGTCTGTGTTCTAGACTGGCACTTATATGGTAACTACTAGACAATATGATTTTTAAAATTTGAATTATTTAGAATTAAAGAAATTAACAGCCCATTTCCTCGGTAGCACAAGTCACCTTCCGACTGCTTAGTAAGCCACAAATGGCTGTTAGTTACCATATGGTACAGTATGCATAACAGGACATTTCCACCACTGCGGAAGGCATCTAGACCATACCTCTCATCTAATTACCTGCTTCAAGCCTGTCTAAAACTTAGCCATTGCCTTTAATCAAATTAATCACCTGCTCAGAAATCATCTTGCTGGACATATCCTAGTGAATTAAATAGAAACTCTTTATGTATGAATGTCCTTCACATTACTTTTATAGATTTAAGCTCTCCTTTTCACTCTCTGCCTCCTTACTGTATTTTATATTCATCCAAATAGCCCTATTTACCTATTTAAGCCCAGCTTCAGTGAATCGGTTAGATTGTTTTTAGTTACTCTTAACAGAAGATCGTTTTTAATTGGCTTAAGCAAGAAGGAAACTGATTGTTTTACTTAAAAGGAAGTCCAGAGATAGGATAGGTTCCGAATTGGTTGCCTTATTCAAAGACCCACATTCTCTAGGCTTTTGCCCCCTGTGCCTGTCTTCCTGGCTGCTGTGGGATGCTTCTTTGTTCCTGTCCAATGGAGGAGGGAGGGTGAATCTTTCCCCCACCTAAACCCTTCGCTTCTGATTGGTTACATGCTGACAGCCAGAGCAGTAACAGTCAGCAGAGGGTGCCACGTACTGATCAGATGAGTCAGGATCCTCTCCGTAGAGGGGATCAGATCTAGATGTGGCCATCTAGAAGAGGTTGGATATTTTTTTTTTAATGGGAAGTGTTGGCTTTTTTAGGGAAAGAGGTGAAAATGGGTATATACTGTGTGAGCAACCATCACTGTCTACTGTGTCTAAGTCTTCTTCGCCTGTCCTGTTGCCGTGTTACTCTCCTGATTTTAAAAACCTCCGTGAACTGTGTCCACTTTTCGAAGTAATAAGTACTAGCCGTTTTCAAAGACACGATAAGATGATACCCATTACAGCCCTCAGGATATGTTCCTCATTCAGGCATAAACTTCTCTTCCTTTGAACTCTTACTAGCGCCATGCATGATGTGCTTCATGTCTGCAGCGTGTTCTAGGCGCTCGTTACACATGTGTGCCCGTAAAGATGGGAGCTCCTTCGGGACAGAAAATGCGCTTTATTCACCTTTACATTCTCCTGTGCTCTAAGCATCTCAGATGGTTTGTAGACTAGAATTATTTGTCAGTAAAAACATTTTTCACACAGTGCTGATTTAATACTTTTAATATGAACTTTAGCTCCAGGTCATGTGTTTCACATACTGTCTTTATAATTTCAAATCTAGTTTCTAGAAATAATTTGTGAGGGTAATTCATTTTTTTATTTTTTTTATTTTTCAGGGGAATTTGGCTTACGGAGATCATCTTTATATTTTCTAAAGCCATCATATTGGTCAAAAAGCAAAAGAAATTATAAGGAGTTATCAGAGGGCAATGTTAACGGAAATATTAGTTTTAGTGAAATTGTTGAGCCTGTTTCTTCAGAATTTGTGGGAAAAGAAGCCATAAGGTATGATTTAATCTTTGGCAACTTAGGTATAAGAAGTAGTTAAACACTGCTACATTTAAATCCTATTTTTAAATAATGTCTGTAACTACTGTGTCTTAGATTTTGGTACACAGCTCATGATTTAAAAAAGATTTTTTTTTTTTAATGTTTATTTATTTTTGAAAGAGACAGAGACAGAATGCGAGTGGGTTAGGGGCAGAGAGAGAGGGAGACACAGAAACAGAAGCAGGCTCCAGGCTCTGAGCTGTCAGCACAGAGTCCGACGCGGGGCTCGAAGTCAGGAGCTGTGAGAACATGACCTGAGCCGAAGTCGGACACTCAACCGACTGAGCCATCCAGGCGCCCCCACATCTCATGATTTTTAAAACACAGAATTAATATGAGCAGTTTCTCTTTTAGGTTCTTATTTTCTTTGCAACCATTTAGAATAAGGTTGTGTTAGGTTTGAAATTTTATGTTTCAGTGGAAACTTTTAAAAGTTATAAAACCTAGTATTCATACAATTAAGCCATTTTCAGATTTCCATTAAGTAGATTGAAACAGAATAAATACTAGCTTTATAATTTTATTCCGGCTGCATTGTCTAAGTTATATAACATATTGTCCTCTCTTAATTTCATAGACTTTCAGGTATTGTGACTCAGAGTATCAGTTTAATTTCTATGAACCCAAGAAATTCACTACGATGCCTTTCTAGATCAGTCAAAACCAAATTTAAAAAGTAACAGGAAGAAGAGAAAAGAAATAAAAGGCAAAAAATGAAAGAAAAAGTGAAGTATAATATAATATGTGTTTTTCAAGTTTAAGAACGTATAAAAAGCAAGGGAGAGTCAGATACTTAGGATGTAATAAGTGGGTTAATGGTCTGCTTTCTCAGGGGCAAAATTGAAAGTGGTTAACAAAACCATTAATTCTTTAAGTTATTTGAGACATTTAAAGTGGAATGAGAGAACCACTTCACGTTTATGTATAGTTTGAAATGCGTGCTGATGTGAAATATAGCATTTGGTTTTTAATCCCCGTTAACTGTTGTAACAAGTATCGATAAATTACAAACAGAAAAGTATCAAAGATGAAGAGACACATCTATAAATTGCTGGAGCCAAAGGCTTTATTTTCAGAAGGTGGCTTGTCATGAAATGTGAATGAATGACACTTAAAATGCACAGGAATACTGAATGCTTTTGTGGTTTCTTTAAAATAATTTTGTAATTATTGTCACCTCTCTTAGGTTTATTGTTTTAGTAGGAAGGTACTTTATTATTATTTCTATAAAATATGACAGCTTTGATAACAATACTACACATGGAAGCGCACAACCTTATAAATTGCTTTGAATACTTAGAGAATCATGTTTTTCAGAATCAGTGGTATTCAGAAGACGTACAGAAAGAAAGGTGAAAGTGTGGAGGCTTTGAGAAGTAAGTAGCTTTCGTTGTACCCAGTCCACGATTGTAAAGTACAGATTGGAAAACAATTTGCATAGTTTGTACAAAATTTAAACTTCTTTAGCACAGTTTTCTCTCTTTTAGGGGCACTTTCATTTATTTACGTGATTAATATTCATAATAAAATTAACAACAAATAAAATACTAAGAGTAAAAAATAATCTATTAAAGATGAAAACCATTCAGTTATTTGAACAAGTCTGTGTCCTTTTTCGTTCTATTATTATGCATGTGTCTACATGTTAGTTAATTTTGTTTCCTTTTGACCTAGCACAGGGTTTCTCGACCTTGGCACTACTGACATTTTGAGTCTGATAATTCCTTGCCGTGAGAACTATTGTGAGAATTGTAGAATGTTTAACAATGTGTAAGGATTCTTCAAAATGAATAGAGTATATATATACACACACATACATACACACACTCACATATGCATGCACACACACATCCACATATGTAGAGAGCAGGGTGAGCTGGCGGGGTGGGAGAAGGAGGGAATAAGGAGATTAATTTTAAGAAATTGGTCCACGTGATTGTGAGGCCTGGCGAGTCTGAAATCTACACGGCAGCATGGCAGCTTGGAAACTGAGATAAGAGTTAACAGTTGCAGGCTTCAGTCTGAAATTCACAGGGGAGGCTGTCGGGCTGGAGACTCAGGACATCTATGCTACGGTCTTGGGGCAGAATTCTTCCTTCTCAGGGAAAACCATTTTTGCTCAGCAGGCCTTCAACTGACTAGATACGGTTCACCAGTATTATTGAGGGCATCCAAATTGGAAAGGAAGCAGTGAAGCTGTTAGCAGTTGATATGAGTATACATTTAAAAAATCTGGTTAGAGCTACAAAAAAGTTAGTGGAACTAAAAAGCGAATTTAGTAAGGGGGCAGAGTATAAGATAAATGTAGAAAAATAAATTGTCCTTCGATATACTACTAACAGATAATTAGAAAGTAAAATTAATGAGGCGCCTAGGTAACTTAGTCAGTTAAGCACCAGACTCTTGATTTTGACTCAGGTCATGATCTCAGTTTGTGAGTTCGAGCTCTGCATCAAGTTCCACACTAACAGTGCGGAGCCTCCCTGGGATTCTCTTCCTCTCTCTCTGTCTCTCTCTCTCTCTCTCTCTCTGTCTCTCTCTGCATCTCCCCTGCTTGTGTACTCTCTGTCAAAAATAAATAAACTTTAAAAAAAAAAAGAAATTAAAATTAAAAATAGCCCATAAGTATCTAAACATATTTATAGATAAATCTGACAAAAGGTGTAACAGATTTGTAACTTGAAAAATTTTAAAAAGTTGCTGAAAGGGGCGCCTGGG
This sequence comes from Panthera uncia, assembly GCF_023721935.1. NCBI lineage: Eukaryota > Metazoa > Chordata > Mammalia > Carnivora > Felidae > Panthera > Panthera uncia. Next base: position 20,774,940 of record NC_064814.1, on the reverse strand, counting down.
TGGCTCAGTCGGTTGAGCGTCCAACTTTGGCTCAGGTCATGATCTCACAGTTCGTGAGTTCGAGCCCCGCGTCAGGCTCTTGTGCTGACAGCTCAGAACCTGGAGCCTGCTTCAGATTCCGTGTCTCCCTCTCTTTCTGCCCCTTCCCTGCTAATGCTCTGTCTCTCAAAAATGAATAAAGTTAAAAAAAATTTTTTTTTAAAAGTTGCTGAAAGAATAAAGAGTATGTAAATAAGTAGAGATACCATGTTCATGGGTGAGAAGACTCAGGGTCAGATGCCAACTTTACTCAAATTTCAGTAGATTCAGGCACAATAAAAATCCTAATAGGGCTTTTTTTTTTTCTTGTAGCTTTTGACAAACTGATTCTAAACTTTCCAAGAAAATACAAATGACCTAGAATAGTCAAAAACACTTTGAAAAAGAAGACCAAAGTTGAGGAACTAGTATAACTTTGTTACAAGACTTCATATAAATGCTCCAGTCATCAAGACAGTGTAATTTTGGCATAAAAACAACATAAAAATAGATCAGTGAAACAGAATAGAGAGTGTAGAATAGGCCCATATGTGTATGAGTAGGTAACTTGCAACAAAGATGCAAAGTTAACTTGCTAGAGAAAGGATGGACTTTTAAACAAATGCTGTTGAAACAATCGGATAAAGTGAGCATTGGTCTGTCGTAGGCACCATATACAAAAACTAACTGAAAATGGATCATACACCTAAATGTAAAACCTAAAACTCTAAAACTTCAAAAAAAACAATCCATAGAAGAAATGCGTTTGCAGTCTGGGGTTACATGAAAATTTCCCAGATATGCACAGAAGCACAACTGTAAATTAATTGATGAATTGGACTGTAAAAATTAAGAAGGCTTCTGTTTGTAAGATACTGTTAATGGAAATGAAAAGCTAAACCATTGGCCTGGGGGAAATATTTGCAAATCATCGATCTGATCAAGAACTTGGATCCAGAATATATAAAGATCTCTCAAAACTCAATAATAAGAAAACAACCCAGTTAATGGGCAGAATATTTGAATATCCTCTTCACCAAAGAAGATAGAAGGATAGCAACTAAGTACATGAGAAGGTGTCCAACACTATTACTCATTAGGGAATTGCAAATTAAAATCACAAGATATCAGTACATACTTAGCAGAATGATTAAAATTATTATTTTCTATTCATTATGCTATGCTCACCACAAGCTTAGCTGCCATCTGTCACCACATAACACTGGAATGACGAAGATTGGAAAGGCTGGTCATACTGAGTGTTGGTGAAGGTGGAAACCTGGAGCTCATGCGCTGCCGGAGGGGATGTGAAAGGGCACAGGTGCTTTGGAAAATAGCTTGACGATTTGTGAAAGAGTTAAATATGCACCTGTTATGTGATCTAGCCATTTCACTTCTAGGCATCTGTCCAGGAGAGGTGAAAATTGTTTTATACTAAGACTTATAGAGGAATATTCATTGTAAACTTATTTGTTACACAAAAACTGAAAACAGTCTAAAATGCCTATTAATAGGGGAATGCATAGCCAGCTGTGGCATATGCATCCAGTGGAATGCTCGTTGGCATAAAAGGAATGAATTCTTAATACGTGCTACAACATGGATGAATCTCTAAATAATGATGTTAAGAAGCTAGAAATAAAACTACGTAGTATAGGATTACATTCATGTAAAATAGAAAAGGCAGAACTAATGTGTAGTGAAAAAGAGCAGATCAGTGGTTACTTGGAGATGGGTGGAATAGGCAAAGGACAAACATTTTAAAGCAGCATTTTTTGTGGAGATGAATATGTTCATCATCTTGATAGTGGTGATGCTTTTATGGTCATAGCTACGCGTCAAACTTAGATTCTAAGTTGCCAAATTGTTTGTTACAGGTTATTCATAATCTTTTACATGTCTGTAGAATCTGTAATGATGTTCCCTGTCTTCATTATATATTTAGTAATTTGTAATTATTTTTTTTCATTTGTTTTGCAGTGGGTTTATCAATTTTATTAATCTTTTCGAGGCATCAACTTTGTTGGTTTTCTTTATCATACATGTGTTTGCTTTGCAGTTAATTGAGTTGTGTTACTCTGTTATTTCTGTATGACTACTTTCTTTGGGTTTAATTAGTTTTGCTTTTCCTAGCTTTAAAAAAAAAAAGTTTATTTATTTTGAGACAGAGAGCAGGAGAGGAGCAGAGAGGGAGAGAGAGAGAGGGAGAGAGAATGAATCCCAAGCAGGCTCCATGCTGTCAGCATAGAACCTGACACAGGGCTCCATCTCGTGAATCGTGAGATTATGACCTGAGCCGTAATGAAGAGTCAGATGCTTAACGGGCTGAGCCACCCAGGAGCCCCTTCCTAGCTTCTTGATATGGAATCGGTTGTTATTTCTGCCCGAACCGTTCAGCTTTAGCCACTCTAATGCTCAGTGGCTTAAGGCAGTTATTATTTTGCTATGACTGAGGAGTCTCTCGTTTGGTTCTTCAGTCAGTTTGTGGATTATCTGGAATTGGATGGTGGCCTGGTCACATAGTTGGCTAACAGACTAGTTGGTCTAGTGGACTGTAGGCGGGAGAATTTACCTCTTTTATATGGTCTCGCATCCTCCAGTAGGTTAGTTGAACTGGAAGCAATTGAGTATTTTTATTATGCCGTTTCTCATTTTCCTCCTCTTGGCTTCTTGGTCACACGTGCCCTTCCTAGAAACTACTCTAGATATTATAACATGGATCCTTGACTTACAAGTTAGTGGTTTACTAATTTATAGTATTTACAGAATAGTAAAGTGAGAAAAAAAGTCCAGGAACTTACTTTTATCCCTACTTATTTCTTTATGCCTATTCCAACTTATATACTATTGTTTTCATGTAGTTTAATTCTATGTGTATTTTAAACCAAAGATAATGTTATTAGCATTGTTTTTAAAAGACCGTTTCATTTATATTTACTTGTGTATTTACCGTATCATTTATCTTTGTTACTTCCTGCCTTTCTGATCTTCCGTCTAGGATAATTTTCCTTGTGTGTGAAAAATAGCTTTTTGCTGTTTTCTTTAATTCGGGTCTGCTGATGGTACAGTCTCTCAGTTTTTGTTTGCAAATATATTTTTTCACCTTTAGCTTTGAAGCATATTTCTCTGAATATTCAACTTCAGCTTGATGGTAATTTTGTTTTTTCAGCACTTTAAAGTGTAATCTGTCATCTCCCTTTTCCATTGTTCTGGTTGCAGAGATAACTGTTGGTTTTCCTATTTCTCTGTTGTTGGTAGATACTGTTACCCTGGCTGTTTTTAAAGATCTGTTTCTAGGGGCGCCTGGGTGGCTCAGTGGATTGAGCTCAGGTCACGATCTCGCAGTTGGCGGGTTTGAGCCACACATTGGGCTCGCTGCTGTCAACACAGAGCCCACTTTGGGTCTTCGGTCCCCCTCTCTCTGCCCCTGCCCCACTTGCGCTCTGCTCTCTCTTGCTCTTGCTCTCTCTCTCTCTCTCTCTCTTGTGAAAAAATAAACATGAAGAAAACCTTAAAGATCTGTTTTTGGTTTTCAGCAGTTTTACTGCCACATGCCTCGGTGGTGTTTGTTTTACATTTATTCCACTTTGGTTTTACAAGTGCTCTTGAATCTGTGGCTTGATGTCTTTCTTCTGTTTTAAATTTTTTTCAGCCATTTCTTTTCCAGTACTTTCCAGTATTGCTTCTGTCCTATTTTCTCATCCTTTAGTCTATTATTATTACATGTTACAACTTTTCATTTCATCCCATTTATTTTTTATGCTCTTTTCTGAATTTTTCATTGTTTTTTTCTCTCTCTGTGCTTCAGTCTAGATATTTTCTTAGGACTCTTCTTGTCATTTACTAATTTTCTGTAGTTGGGCCTAATGTGGTTAAACAATCCTATTGAAATATTTTTCACTTAACTTTTCCAGTTTTTGTCTTTCCACTTGGTTCTTTTGTATGGCTTTTAGTTCTTTGTCAGCATTCTCTTAGGAGCAGGATAGCATGGTTGTTTTATAATCTTCTCTTCTGGTGTCAATATCTGTATGTCCTCTAGGTCCATTTCTGTCACCTGTCATTTCTGTTGGGTTTTTATCTTCTCTTGCTATTTCCTGTCTGGCTGTTTTTGACTGAGTGCTGTGTATTGCATATGAAAATTGTAGAGATTATTTGATGCTCTGGATGATGTGATCTTCCTCCGGAGAAGATTTATTTTTGCTTCTGGCCTGCAGATCCTTCATCAGGTCAGGGTCTGCAGTGATTCAAAGCTGGGTTTTCAGATCCCTGTCTTTTGTCCTCCTTCAATCATTGACACATCCTCCCTTGATAGTTCTTCATTCTGTTTTTCTTTTATTTAAAAAAACATTTTTTTAACGTTTACTTATTATTGGGAGACAGAGAGAAACAGAGCATGAGCATGGGAAGGGCAGAGAGAAGGGAAGACACAGAATCTGAAGCAGGCTCCAGGCTCCAAGCTGTCAGCACAGAGCCCTTCGTGGTGCTCGAACTCACAAAGCACAAGATCGTGATCTGAGCCGAAGTCGGACACTTAACCGACTGAGCCACCCAGGCGCCCCAATTTTTCTTTTATTTAAATTGAATTTCTCAAGTATTTAGTTAACCACTCCCATGCTGTTGGTTAGTTTCTAGGTTTTTGCTAATATTTTTACCATAGGAACCTTGTTAATACCCTTGGGCACAAATTTTTGTTTGTCTCTGTGTTTCAGTTACCTTAGAAAGTCCCAAAAGTGGGTCCACAGAAACCCTCCCCATAGAAAGTCCCAAAAGTGGGTCCACAGAAACCCTCCCCAGTGTTTTGTATATTCTTGAAATCTGTTAATATAGGTTTATTTTTATTACTTTTCTTGTAGCTCATACGATTGACTATAATAAGGAATTATTATCATATAATATTAAGTATTATGCTGTTAAATATGCTAATAACTTTAAATCTGCCATTAAACATTGATTTGTTTCAAGACTGCTCAAGTATTATGTATTATTTTGTATAGCTTAACAGAAATAAAAATCACATTTGAGTCTTCTTTTCTGAACTAGATTTGTCATTCGACATATATGAAGGTCAGATTACTGCATTACTTGGTCACAGTGGAACAGGAAAGAGTACTTTGATGAATATTCTTTGTGGACTATGCCCGCCTTCTGATGGTGAGAGTTTTCTGACTTAAAAAAACAACAACAATTCTTCCGTTTATTAGTGTTATTAACCAAGGTATCACAGTATAGTTATTTATCCTTGAAACATGTACTGATTGAATTTTTTTTTTTTTTAATGATTTGGGACCAATCTCAGTATAAAGGTGCTTTACTATTACTTTTTGATTACACATTTTTTTCAATAGAAACTAAAAATGATTCAGTCATGTTTAATAAAAGTGATCTGATTTTGTACTCATTTTATAAGATATTTCATGTGTATTTTTCATTTTTAAGGAAGAATAAATCAGTAATTGAAAATTAAATGAGACCTACAGACATTTTAGATTATAGATATAGATATCTACATGTGCAACAATAATTCAAAAGGAAAGAATGATAGATGTCAAAACCATCTCCTAAAATACAATTATAAGAACAATAATACCTTAAACGTATAATTGTGACATGTGATTGCCCTATAGGTGAGAATTTAATATGGCAGCTCCATATTTCCACAATAACCAAATCTAGTGGCAATATAATAAATATTTTGCTTTAAGAAAGGCTGACTTTCCATGTATGGAATCTGCATTTTTTAAAATGTAGTTTAACTTTTGAAATTGGTTTAATTTTGTTGCTTATCCCTAATTGTGTCACTTTCTGATGACAGTAGTGATATCTTACATTTAGTAAAAACTTATGATTTTTCTTCTAATTCTCCATGCATTATCATGGTGATTTAATAGTTCTGAAATTAAGTGGGATATATTGGTATTTAACTTATAGAAGAGAAAAGCTGGAATTCAGATTGATTTTCTCAAGACCACACATCTAGTTAGGGGAAAATTTTTAGTTTCTTTGTTCTCTCCTCTATTGATTAATGCCTGGAAATTAAGGAAAATTGCTACTGGAATAGAAATATAAAAAATGCACCAATATACCCCTGTTCAGCGTTAAGCTCTGGTTCCTTGCTCTTTTCACTATGTAATATCAACTGGAAATGAAGGAAAATGAGGTTAGAATATAAGGTGGAAGCAGGTCACCAATGGAATGGAAATGAAGGTGTGTTATGCCTTCCAAGTTTATATTAATTCATACCTTACATATTTATTACGTACAAGTAACTAAGTTGTTAGTATACATTAAAGCATATATACTTCTGAATACTTAATGTAGTTAGTATAAATTTAAATATGTATTTTGCTTTCAGGATTTGCATCTATATATGGACACAGAGTCTCAGAAATAGACGAAATGTTTGAAGCAAGAAAAATGATTGGTATTTGTCCACAGTTAGATATACACTTTGATGTGTTGACAGTAGAAGAAAACTTATCCATTTTGGCTTCAATCAAAGGAATCCCAGCCAATAATGTAATACAAGAAGTATGTCATTCATATAGAAATTTTTACTTTATTCCTTGTAAATTAATAACCTTCTGTAATAACTGGTATAAAAAATGCTTGAAAATCTAAATAAAAACCTGTTCTGAGCCCATAAACAGAAATTCATTACAAAGAATTAGATGGACTTTGGAATAAATATTTTATTTTAGCACATATAAAAATGTCCTTGTTTCATCTGGAGGACACCAGCCTCTCAATATAGGTTTTTCTTTTCTTCCATCCTTTCCTTTCACACCTGCCTTTCTTCTTCCACCACACACACACACACACACACACACACACACACAGCCTTCAAACTGATCCTTGTACCACTACCCAGGTAGTCACAAAAGTAAAACAGACCTTTCAACCAGGAATCATTGTATATGAATACATGTCAAAATTAAATTCTGTACTCAAAGAACATTTTTAAAGTTGATATTAAAATTGGGACATTTAAAAATTAATATTGATAATTATGTAAATGGTATAATTTTAAAAGTGACATTGTTCTGCCTTTATAGGTACAGAAAGTTCTACTGGATTTAGACATGCAGGCTATCAAAGATAACCAAGCTAAAAAGTTAAGTGGTGGTCAGAAAAGAAAACTGTCTTTAGGAATTGCTGTTCTTGGGAATCCAAAGGTAAATAAGTATTAATGTATTGTACACAAATATAATGTATTGCATGTTTATATATAATAACATGTGTAAAGTGCCAGCCTACATGAAATATTATACATTATTATACATATAATTATAGTAATGAGGTTGTGAAACCAGAGTCATAAAGATAAAACATATTTACTACTGTGGTTACTTGTAGGAAGGGGAATGGAAAGAATGGACTATTTGCAATGTTTTGTATTTTTTAAAAAAGATCCGTAGAGGGGTGCCTGGGTGGCTCAGTGGGTTAAGCATCCATCTTCAGCTCAGGTCATAATCTCACAGTCCATGGATTTGAACCCCGCATTGGGCTTTGTGCTGACAGTTCAGAGCCTATAGTCTGCTTCGGGTTCTGTATCGTCTTCTCTCTCTGCCCCTCCCCTGCTCACGCTGTATCTGTCTCTCTCTCGAAAATAAATAAATGTTTAAAAGAAAAAAACTAGAAAATATGGCCAAAAAATGACATTGATTAAATTTCACTGGTGGCTATATAACAGTATTGTTCTAATATTCTTTATAGTTTTCTATATGTTTATAATAGTTCATAATAAAAATTTTAAAGTAGAATAAAACCAAAGGAATTGTTCAGTTTTTCACTGTCCTGCTGATTTTATTTTATTTTTTTATTTAAAAAAAATTTTTTTTTTAAGTTTATTTTTGAGACAGAGAGAGACAGAGCATGAACGGGGGAGGGCCAGAGAGAGAGGGAGACACAGAATCGGAAGCAGGCTCCAGGCTCTGAGCCATCAGCCCAGAGCCCGACATGGACCGAGAGATCGTGACCTCAGCCGAAGTCAGACGCTCAACCGGCTGAGCCACCAGGCGCCCCTGATTTTATTTTTGTATATGTCTGTTCTTGTGCTGTTCTCTGTCCTGTAGAAATAGAACCGTCTGATACAGTGCTTTGCACAGCTTTGCAAGCTGCAGCCAGGAGCCCCATTGGTCCCCACTATCCTGCCACATTTCCCCTTGCTGCTCTATAGCTTGGGAATGACTCTGGGTTCTGGTTTTATGTTAATTTATCTTTCTCCCAACCCCTCACCAATGTTTTGTTTTTTAGTTTATTTATCTTATTGTTATTACACTTACGTCTTGTATCTTACTGATATTAGTTTTTTATATTGAAACAAGGAAAATATTCACTTGCCAAACTAATAATTTAAAAATTTAGCTAACTCATATATGAATGAAAAACCCAGATCTAATATACTTCTGATTGGAAATAATAATTTGAAATGGGAAAGCTTCTCAATGTCCACATAAATTTATATATTTTAGTTTTTCTGAGGATTCTCTGCCATTCCCTACTCTTTGTCGTACAGATACTATTGCTAGATGAACCAACAGCTGGAATGGATCCCTGTTCTCGTCATATTGTTTGGAATCTCCTGAAATACAGAAAATTTAATCGGGTGACAGTGTTTAGTACCCATTTCATGGATGAAGCTGACATTCTTGCTGGTGAGATTTTTACTTTATTTTTGTAGGATAAGGTCATGGGGCCAAAATAGGAGATGGGCACAGAGATACAAAATCCTGAGGAATAAATAAAGAAGCTGTGTGTTCTTCATAGCTGTGTGTTTTAAACTTTTTAAGAATTACATATTTTTATGCTGGAGAGTCCTGGAGACCATCTGAGATTCAATAATTTGCTAGAAGAACTAATGGGACTCAGCATATAGTTATACTTATGAGTTATCACCCCAAAACTTACAGGATACAGAACAAAATCAGCAAAGTGAAAATGCACATGGGACAAGGAGGAAGCGAGACACAAGCTTCCAAAAATCCTTTCCCGGTGGAGTCACACAGAATATGCTTAATTTCTCTAGCAATGAGTTGTTAACAATTGATGTGAAATGTTGTCTACTAGGAAAGCTCATTAGAGACTCAGTGCCCAAGGTTTTTACCGGGTGCTGGTCATAGAGACCCCCTCCAACTACCATATACCAAAATTCCAGTCTCCCAGAAGGAAGCAGACTGTCCAGCACAGTCTACATTGTAGATTTATTTTTTCACTATTATCTTTGTTTTTTAAAAAATGTTAAAAAACAATCCAACATAGTGACATTTTGTTTTTGTTGTTTTTACATTTGATTGTAAAGGAATTATGAACACACTTGCAATAGTAAGCCTCTTAGGAAGAGTCTGAGGTGTTTGAAGCAGTTTTAGGAAAGAGTCAGAACTGCCTGGATACAGTTTCTGGCTTTGTCACCTACTGGCTCAGTGAAACATGAACAAACTATGTATTTTCTCATTGCCTCAGTGTTCTCATTTGAAAACCAGGTAATGATAATCTGGTACCTTTCTAATAAGGTTGTTGTGATTATTTAATGATACTTAATGATCTTACTGGTGTTTCATGGTAATTCACAAAATATAAATGCCAATTATTAATGCTGTTACCGACTTAAAATTGAAATGCAGATTTCTGTTTGCAGATAGGAAAGCTGTCATATCACAAGGAATGTTGAAATGTGTTGGTTCTTCGATTTTTCTCAAAAGTAAATGGGGGATTGGCTACCGCCTAAGGTATCATTTATTCTTTATTGACTGTTTTCTATAATATTCTTGATCTACTGTTAATTTATTTCAGGTTTGCCATACTATTAGTACTTTAGCCATTTTTTATGGCACTAGCTTTAACTTAAAGCATTCAGAATTTACTTTTGGTTGTTTACTGAGTAATTACTTAGAAAAATTACAATTTTTGGTTTTTTCTAGCATGTACATAGACAGATATTGTGCCACAGAATCTCTTTCATCCCTGGTTAAACAACATATACCTGGAGCTACTTTATTACAACAGAATGATCAACAACTTGTGTATAGCTTGCCTTTTAAGGACATGGACAAGTTTGCAGGTATTACTTTCAGTTTCTTGGTTGTTGAACCAGGATCTTGCATTGGGAACTGATTTTCTTGATTTACTTTGTTGTATACTTTTCTGTTTAATAATATTTACATGTTCCCAGGTAACTGAAGTTAATATACCATTTCTGCTTTACTTTGCTTTTGAAAATGAGAAACTACAAGCTAACATGGGATGTTTTTTCATTCTTTGGTTTTTTTTGAACAAACAGCATGCGAGAAACTGTAACTAATATGTTAAGTAAATGTGTTTGCTTTGTTGTCAAGAAACAGATCGCTCCATTTGCTTAGAGGCAAATGATATAATTTGGGAATATGTAATTATGTAATTATACACAAACATACATGATTGTTTATATGTGTTCTCAAGTCCTTTTCCAGTTTTATGATTCCATAATGAATTACATGATAATATGGTAAACCCTTGAATTATTTTGATTGTGGCATTATTTTTCCACTTTATAATGAGGAACTCAAACTCAATTTCCTTTATCTGTTTAGGATCTCATAGTAACTAAAAGGATGTTATTGATGCAGATATGTTGTGCAAAATTCCCAAAACATTTACCTCATTTAGACAGAAATTTTCTGTATTAGTTTAGTTTTCTATATTATATTAACTAGAATAAAGTATATATTGCCGACTAAATGTACCCTGCCTATCATTCTGTCTGTGAAATATTTCTTAGGTTTAATTTATAATATGATAAATATCTACTAGATATATCTCTATATAAACAAACATTCCTTGGGGTCCTTAGCAATTTTTAACAACGTTAATGGAGTTCTGAGACCAAAAAGTTTGAGAACCACTATGCTAGTAAATTTAGTCATATCCCATTTTAAAAGGGATATCCTTTTAGGATATCCTTATAGGATATTTTAGAATAATTCATGATGATATGCTTAACTTCATAACATTCTTTCTTTTTTTTTTTTTTTTAGGTTTATTTTCTGCTCTAGACACTCACTCAAATTTGGGTGTTATTTCTTATGGTGTCTCCATGACAACTTTGGAAGATGTGTTCTTAAAGCTAGAAGTTGAAGCAGAAATTGACCAAGCAGGTAGAAACAAAACTATAACAAAAAATTTTTGGCAGTGAACCAGGCAGATGGTGAATAAGACAAATAATCATACAAGCATGTGTAATATGTATTTGGGGGAAGAAAGAGTAGATAAATAAGGTACATAAATAAGTAACAGATATTTACTGATAGTAATCAGAGTTACGAAAGAAAGAATTGGGTGGTCTTGGGAGGCAGGTAGCTTAGATCATATCTTCAGGGAGGACTGTGTCAAGATGATAAACTAAGACTTGGATGGCGAGAAAAACCCAAGTACATTTTATTGCAGAGCTTTCCAGGTAAAGGGAACTGCTACCACAGACTGTTAATTAAGGAATGAGTTGGATGATTTTGATGACAGAGGAAAGGCCACTGTGGATGGAGTTTAGAGAGCCAAGCAGATTATAGGGGAGGGCCAGGGGCCAGATCATGTTTAGTCTTTGAATCTTTGAATATCTGGAAAAGAAATTGGTTTGTTTCCTTAGTGTGGTGTGAAGCTATCGAAGTTTTAAAGCAAAGGAGTAACATCTGGTTTGCATATTTAAAAATGCATTTTAAGTTTTAAATGATGAGTAGAAGCAGGAGGACCAGTTAGGAAACCGTTGTCTTCGTTGAAGTAGGATGGTCGTGAAAACAGGGAAGCGCGGATAGACGCGGGTCTCATTCGTGGTGTTGGTGAGTTCTTGCTGATGGGCTAAGTGTCAGGTGTTGGGGAGAGGGAGGGATCAAGAATAATTGCTAAGCTGTTTGCTTGACAACTGGGAATGGAATTGCCATTTCCTGAGAGTGGGGGAGGAGCAGGTTTGTAGAAAGGAGGAATTTTGGCCTGGATTTTGGTTATATTATTAGACATCCAAGTGGAGGTGTAGAGCGGGCAGTTGAATTAACACATTTGGAGCTGAGTGAAGATGCTGGGGCTAAAGATGTAAATTCTGGAGTTAGAAGTAGATAGTGCCATAGGTTTTGCTGAAGTCACCCTGGGAGAGAGTGCAGACAAAAAGTGGAAGGGGGGCCCTGAGGTTGGACAGTGAAGGGCCAAAAAGAGCTGATGAAGAAGGACCCATCCTTGCTCTTTCTCTCTTCACAAAAGGAGACGTTAAAGCCCATACAAAAATCACAAGGAAGTGATCACTTATTTGTTGACTGCTGTGAAGAATAAGATGAGAACAGAAAAGATGGTTTTGGTAACAGAGAAGACAGTGAAGGATTTGATAGTATGGAAGCCAGTGGTGACCTCGACTGTGCCATTTCAGTGGCGGTAAAAGTCAAAGCTGGTTCTTTGCAGTTTAGGGTGAGGGTGTGAATTGAGGAAACTTTCTTACAATTGAAAATTAGCAAGGTGGTTGTGATGGTAGGTCGGGAGGGTGAAGGAAACGGGATGTTTCTCTTACATGTGGAGAAAGGAGAAAAGGCAGGTTTATGATGGGGACATGATATCAGATTGTAGCCGGAGAGAAAAAGTTCACATAGAAGTTTTAGATCTTATGTAGTTGGGGAAAGAACAAGGTCTCAAATTTGGGCATGCGTCCAGTTTGTTGAAATTGAGTAGAGATAAAGGTATGGGAATAGCAGAAATAGAGGAAGTCGGTGATCAGAATATAGAATGCATTATCAGTGAGTATGTTTGTAATACCTTGGATAATGGAAGAGAATTAGATGGAGAAGACACTTACAGCTGTGGGGCTAAATACTTTGAGGTATAGGAGGTAGTGGGTAGAAATGTTTGGGTAGTGGGAATAGAGATGAGAAGGCTGTATGCTGTGTAGGTGTTATTTAGCCTTATTCTGCAGCACTTTTAAGTCCATCATGCAGAATAAATTTACTTCTAATATCGACTTGCATTCAGTTTGGCCAATTTTAATGGTTTTATTTTTTAAAAGGTTAAAAATGCCAAATTCTGGGGGTGCCTGGGTGGTTCAGTTGGTTAAGTGTCCAACTCTTGGTTTAGGCTCAGGCATGATCTTTTGGCTTTGTGGGTTTGAGCCCCTACATCGGGCTCTGTACTGGTAGTGGGGAGCCTTCTTGGAATTCTCTCTCTCCCTGTCTCTGCCCCTCCCCCACTCACACTAGGTCTCTCTCTCTCAAATAAACTTTTAATTAATTTATTTGTTTTCATTTTAAAGTTTATTTATTTTGAGAGAGAGAGAGTACAAGCAGGGGAGGGCCAGAGAGAGAGGGAGAGAGAGAGAATCCCAAGATTCTCTGACAGCACAGAGCCCTATGTGGGGCTTGAACTCGCAAATCATGAGATCCTGACCTGAGCTGAAACCGAGTCGGACGCTTAACTGACTGAGCCACCCAGGGGCCCCTATTATTATTATTATTATTTTAATGTTTATTTATGCTTGAGAGACAGAGCACAAGTGGGGGAGGGGCAGAGAGAGAGGGAGATACAGAATCTAAAGCAGGTTTCAGGCTCTGAGCTGTCAGCAAGAACCTGATGTGGGGCTGAAAACCACAAACTGTGAGATCATGACCTGAGCCAAAGTCGGATGCTCAACCAACCGAACCTTCCAGGCATCCCAAGATAAATAAACAAACTTAAAAAATATATGTATCAAATTCTAGGGGTGCCTGGTGGCTCAATTGCTTGGTTGTCCAACTTCAGCTTAGGTCCTGATCTCACGGTTCATGAATTTGAGCCCTGCGTCAGACTCTGCTGACAGCTCAGAGCCTGGAGCCTGCTTCAGATTCTCTTTCTCTCTCTGTCTATTCCTCCCCTGCTTGTACACTCTCTCAAAAGTAAATAAATAACCATAACATTTTTTTTTTTAAAATACATGTATCAAATTCTGTAGAAGGTAAATTGGTGCTTGCTGAATACCACAATTGTGATGTACAATATTTTAGCCCCAATTTTTAGTTTGATTTAGTCCATTGTATCAGTGAAAGAGAGGGATTAAACTGGGTTATCTTACTAAGTCATTCATCTAAACTGTTGAGTTGCTAAGGTCCTAGGATAACCAGGCTTGGTTCAATATTACTTTATGCATTATTCCATTCCACTCTTAAAGTTTTTAATGTTTACTCATTTTTTATTTTTTAACATAAATCAAATAAATCCTTCCTTGTGGTTCTCATAATACTGAAACCAATTTTCACATCTTCATTTTTTATTTTTTGAAAATTGCATCACTTATAAAAATACATATATTTTTCCCGTTCTCGTTGATTATTTTTGTCTGTGTTTTGTCTCATGGAATCAGTTATATAGTATGTCTCTTTTGTGTCTGGCCTCTTTTACCTAAATTGTGTTTGTAGGGTTTAAACTATTGTAGGTATATAGTAGTTTATTCAGTTTCATTGTTTTTAGACTATTCTATTACAAGAATATTTCACAACTTATGTATTCATTCTCCTGTTGATAGACATTTGGGTTTTTCCCAGTTTATGACTATTCTGGATAGGTTGCTAGCTAAGAATATTCTTTTTTTTTTTTTTTTTTTTTTTTTTAGTTTATTTATTTTGAGAGAGAGTGTGTGCATGTGCATACCACATGCAGGCAGGGGAGGGGCAGAGAGAGAGAGAGAGAGAGAGAGAAAGGGAGAGAGAGAATCCCAGGCAGGCTCAACACTGTCAGCGTGGAGTCTGATGCGGGGCTTGAACTCACAAACCATGAGATCATGACCTGAGCTGGGATCAAGAGTTGGATGCTTAATTGACTGAGCCACCCAGGAGCCCTGGTAAGAATATTTTTGTACATGTGTTTTGGTGGACCTTTGTACATATCTTTGTTGCATTTCTACCTAGTAGAGAATTTTCTGGGTCATAGTTTATGTGTGTGTTCAGCTTTTTTTTTTTTTTTTATTACGTTTCTTTATTTTTGAGAGGCAGAGAGAGGGCATGAGTGGGGGAGGGGCAGAGAGAGATGGAGACGTGGAATCCGAAGCAGGCTCCAGGCTCTGAGCTGTCAGCCCAGAGCCTGATGCAAGGCTCAAACCCACAAATGGTGAGATCATGACCTGAGCCGAAGTCGGACGCTCAACCAACTGAGCCACCCAGGCACCCTGCCCCGCCCCGTGTGTGTTCAGTTTTAATAATATTGCCAAAGTATATGAGAGTTCCGTTTGTCTACATCACCACCAGATGTGTGCTTCTTTAAAATTTACATGTATCTGAAAGATTTTCATCCTTTTAAGGAACATACCATAATTTTCTGGCTTTCTGTTTTGTTTTGGCAAATAGATTATAGTGTATTTACTCAGCAGCCACCAGAGGAGGAAGTGGATTCAAAATCTTTTGACGAAATGGAGCAGAGCTTACTTATTCTTTCCGAAGCGAAGGCTTCTCTAGTGAGCACCAGGAGCCTTTGGAAACAGCAGGTGTACACGGTAGCAAAGTTTCATTTGCTTACTTTGAAACGGGAAAGCAAATCAGTGAGATCAGTGTAAGTGCCATCACTTTTCTGCCTGATGAATTGTTTTTTTAAGGATGCAAATTCCATTTGTCGTCTTCATTCTCTAAATGTAGATGTAGGTAAATCTATGTAGCTTCAAAGATTAAGACTGTAACTTCACAATGTCTGAGAAAAGAATTATGCATTTAGTAATTTGTTTGAATACCATTAGAGCTTTTACCCTTTTTTTAAATTAGCATTTTTGGCTCATCTAAATAATGAGGGACTGACATAATATTCTCTAATTGTGTAAATTTTGAATTGTTGTCACTGTATTTAAGTTTTATTTTGCAATTATATTTTTCACAATTGTTCTGTGTCTGTTACTATTATTTATAGCCGCTTTTTATAAACAACAGAAAGAGTAACTTTTATCTCTGTTTATCAGATGAAGAAACAAATATAAAGAAGGCTTTATAGCTTGTAGAACTGTGATCAAAACTTTTCAACTTTGCTTTACCTCTCTCAGGTTCCCATGGGTGCTAGACTTTCAATTATTGGGACATAAATTCAGCACTTTCGTAGAATACACACCTATCTTGTTAGATCTGAAACAGCAGTAGAAATATAATAAGCAAGAATAGAGTGTTGTTATGTGCTTGAGATATGGTGAATTCGTTTGCTTTCTTGACCTGATTTATTCAGTATCAAAGAAATGTCAGTCAGGTGTTTCATTTATTCCAGCCTCAGCGTTACTGAAAGAAAAATACTTATTTAAATCAGCATGTTTCAGTTTATTTCATTGAACACTACCCACCTAAAATACTCCCTGAAAAACAGTAAAAGTCTTAGTTCAGACTGCCATAAGAAAATAATATAGACTAGGTCGCTTCAACAACAGAAATTTATTTTATCATGGTTTTAGAATGTGGAAATCAGATTGGGATACCAAACAGGTCCTGTTTCCTGGTTTGCAAACTCTTCCTGGTTTGCAGAGATGAGCCATTATCTTGCTCTGTGCTCACATGACTTTCTTTGTTAAGCACAGGAGAGAGACAGAGCAAGCTCTCTGCTCTTTCTTCCTACAAGGGCACTAATCCTATCTTGAGGGCCTTAGGCCCATGACCTCATCTAATCCTTATTACCTCCCAAAGGCCTTATCTCGTAAGACCATCATGTTGGGAGTTAGAGAGTTGGGAGTTAGGAATTTGGGGGGAGGGTGACACAAACATTCAATTCCTAACAAATATGCATTTGACCATCTGTACATTTAGGAAATACTGTATCTTATATTTCCCCCCTTAAAGAGTTATTTGTTAGCATATGAAAATGCTGGTATATGAAAAGAGCATATGAAAAGAGGTTCCATGGTAAAGAATTGCTTCAGCTTTAGAGTTTCCAAATGCTGTTTAATCTTGATTTTTTTTTAACTTAAAATACCTATTAAATATTATAGAACTAGGATTCAGTGCAGTATGTTTTTGGAAATGATGATTTAAGTATACTTACAATAATTTAAGAATGATTTTTTTTTTAATGTTTATTTTTGAAAGAGAGAGAGAGACGGAGCTTGAGCAAGGGAGGGGCAGAGAAAGAGGGAGACCACAGAATCTGAAGTAGGCCCTAGGCTGAGCTGTCAGCACAAAGCCCAACGTGGGGCTTGAACTCATGAACTGCAAGATCATCGCCTGAGCTGAAGTTGGACTCTTAACTGACTGAGCCACCCAAACACCCCAAAGAATTATTTTTTTAAAAAAATTACAGGTTTTCTAACGTACCTGGGTGGCTCAGTTGGTTAAGTGTCTGACTCCTGATTTCTGCTCAGGTCACCATCTCACAGCTCCGTAAGTTTGAGTCCCACACTGGGCTTTGCTGACAGTGTGAGGAGCGTGCTTGGGATTCTCTCTCCCTGTATGTCTGCCCCTCCCCTGCTTGCTCTCTCTGTCTTAGAAATAAATAAATAAACATTAAAACAATAGGGCTTCTGAAAATTATAAAATGCTAAAATGTGATAGTTTAAGCAGTCTCTACCCACTTGCTGTGACACCTATCACATATAATGTAGCAACATTTTGCAGGATAAGACAGAAGGATATCTGTTTTCCACATAGAAGGTCATTCTGAATAGGGTATAGAATTATGTACTTGACCAGTAGCAAATAACGATCCTTATAACTGTATGGAGTATATCTTGTTTTGCCTGTAGAGGAACAGTGGAAGTTAAAGTGGTATAGATGACATTTCAAAGATGGCAGTCATTCAGAGTTTCACTGTATTTTTGTTTCCTTCCCTGTATCTAAAATATTTTTGTATCGGGGCGCCTGGGTGGCTCAGTCGGTTGAGCGTCCGACTTCAGCTCAGGTCATGATCTCACAGTTCTTGAGTTCAAGCCCCGCATCCGGCTCTGTGCTGACAGCTCAGAGCCTGGAGCCTGCTTCAGATTCTGTGTCTCCCTCTCTCTCTGCCCCTCCCCACTCATGCTCTGTCTCTCTCTGTCTCTGAAAAATGAATAAACCTTAAAAAAATTAAAAAAAAAATAAAAATAAAAAAATATAAAATATTTTTGTATCATGTTTTCTAAAACATGTGGAGGGTAAATAGTTCAGATGTAGGGCAGGAGCTGTGATAGTCCCTTCAAGACAACAGAGATGTAAATGTGGCATAACGTCTGGTTCTTAAAAAGTTAGAAGCACAAGTTTACATACCCTAGAAAAATTTCGGGATGGCTACAATGTTAGTTTTATAAGTTTTAATTTTGTCATTGAATATTGGCTTTCCATCCAGTATTGTCATGAGATCGTTTTGGAGAGTAGAATTCTCCTGAGTGCTATTTCTTTCAAGTTTTTTCTTTAATTTTCTTTTTTTTTTTTTTTTTTAAACGTGAGTACTTTTAACTGTCATTTGAAGGAAGAGTTTTTAAAAATAGATTTCTCTATTAATGTGCCCTGTGCTTGTTTTGTCTTTGTGCCTTTCAGGTTGCTTCTGCTTTTAATTTTTTTTGCAGTTCAGATTTTTATGTTTTTGGTGCATCGCTCTTTTAAAAATGCTGTGGTTCCCATCAAACTTGTTCCAGACCTGTATTTCCTAAAACCTGGAGATAAACCTCATAAATACAAAACAGCTCTGCTTCTTCAAAATTCTACTGGTGAGAGTGTGTGAAGGTCTGTGAATGTGTGTTGGCTGGGGCCTGGGGTGGTGGGTGATAGGTCAGAGATTGGGATTTTAGCAATAGATGTAAGGTAAAGGCATGGCCTGTCTTAAAACTGAACTAAAAGAAAAAAATCACTGATGCTGAGTAATACATTACAGAAGTGAAATTTTGGTTTAAATGTAGATTACGGTTTTTAAAACTAACCTTGTACTGTTTATGATAATAAAATTTCATTTTTTAATGGTAGCTGCATATTCTCGAGCAATGTGTTTCCTATCATAGTTTATGACAAGCGAAATAAACTTCAGGAATTGAAACATCCTTTTTAGAAAGAGTTAACATTTACGCAGTTCTATATCTAAATAGAAATGCTTAAGCAGTTTTTCAAGGACTATCTGAAAAATCAGTTAGAATTAAGAAAAATTGCCTTAGATACAAATATTTATAATCAAATACATTAAATTGGTTTTGAGTATTTTTGGATTTGCTGATTATTCTTAATTACCTAGTTGTCAAATATGAAAAAACTAAAGAACCATGGCCTTGAGCAAGGCTCAATTCTGCTTTTTCAAAATGTTAAAACCTAGTACAAAATTTCATTCCTACATGATCAGTTGTTCCTACAAAATCTCCCATCTGCATGGGTCGTTTTTAGTCCCAAGGTTCTTGAAGAGTAAATCAAGGTTAGCTAACTGGCAGATTGACAGCAGAATAGAAGGCAGCTTTATTTGCTTATCTTGCTGAAATATGTTAGGAAGTTGCATTTAATGCAATCATTTGCATAACTCACAAACTCTTTGGGGTTTAATATTTTCCAACACATCACCTATATTCTAGTATCTCTCCTTTCTGATTCACTATTAATGGAAGAGCTTTGACCATGTTAAGATAATCATCATAGTTAGGGATGATTATGAATTACTCTTAAAATCATCACTTTTAAAATGTGGCTCTCTTTTTATTATGCAATCTTTATTCCTTTGGAGGAAGAATGACAGAAAACTACTCTTGAATAGAAAATGTGATGTTACTTCTTTCATTAGAATTTTTGTTTTGATTTTAATCTACATTTCATGATGTTAAAGTATAGTACTGCATGGAGGCTTATACTCTGATACACATATTTTGTGTGTTTGGGAAATTGTGTATTTCAAATTTTTCTGCCTTGTGTTCATTCTCGATCTGTAGAAATTCTAGTACTTTCAAAGTTTTGTCCCTTTTGTTATTTTCTAGTATTTCTAGAGTTGCATACATATGTACCCTATATTTTCCTAGGCTTTGTTGGTTCTAAACAAAGCCATGTTTCCTTTAGGAATCACTGGCGTCTGTGTCTATATTGGCTTGTATCCATGCTCCTTGCAAAGCTTTTTGTATCACAGGTGATACAGTTCCTTCAGTTATAATGTAGCTCTCTTCTCAAGAGTATAGAGCCACAGAGGCAAACTGGAGATGAGAGGTCATTTAAGGCACTAGATAAAGCGTAAATGTTGTATCTAAAAAAGCACCAATGTGGGGCGCCTGGGTGGCGCAGTCGGTTAAGCGTCCGACTTCAGCCAGGTCACGATCTCGCGGTCCGTGAGTTCGAGCCCCGCGTCAGGCTCTGGGCTGATGGCTCGGAGCCTGGAGCCTGTTTCCGATTCTGTGTCTCCCTCTCTCTCTGCCCCTCCCCCGTTCATGCTCTGTCTCTCTCTGTCCCAAAAATAAATAAAAAACGTTGAAAAAAAAAAATAAAATAAAAATAAAAAAGCACCAATGAAAGCACCAAGAGCACCATTTTCTCTGACACTCAAGTTTGGTGCTGAGTCTGATCCACCTGCCATACTGTTTTCAGTTACTGATAGTGCTTTCCTTTGTTTCGTTTTGATTTCCCTCAAAGCCTCATTTGTCCTTTCTGGCTTTTGTGAAGATGTAGAGGAAACTGTTTCCATTCATCAGACCTGTTGGTGTAGATTTAAACCTCAGACAGGATTCACAGTCTTTCCCTTGGCTCCAGGCAATTTAAAGAATATAGATGGAGACCTGATTATGTGTTTTAATATTTTAAGACAGTTAAGGCATGTAAGACACGTATAAGATGTGTCAGCTCAGAGCACACAGAAATCCTCTAAAGAGTGATCTTACCTTACTCCATACCCTGCCTGTCTCTATCTTTCTGAGCCCAGTAGGTTATCTTGTTACATAAGATTGCCAGATAGATTTTAATTCTCAAAACGTAACCAAATTTCATGTATTCTAGATACATTTTCAACGTTAATAGTAGCAGCTTCAGCTAAAATTTGTGCAGTTGCTGTGTGCCAGGTTCTGTTTTTAAGGCCTGTGTATATATTGGTTTGGATTTGAATCCAGGCTGACTGGCTCCAGAGCCATTGTTCTTAATCATGCTTTATCTAATGAAGATGTTTTTTTTTTTTTTTTTAAAGCTCTTTCCAATGTTATTAAAAGTCTGTGTCTGTTTCTCATTTAAACTGATTCTTTGTTATTTGCTTATTTTCTAACACCAGACTCCGATATCAGCGATGTTATTAGCTTTTTCACAAACCAGAACATAATGGTGACAATGTTTAATGACAGTGACTATGTGTCTGCTGCTCCCCATAGTGCAGCTTTAAATGTGATGTATTCAGAACAGGTAAGAGGAATGTGTGTGAATGAATACCTATTTGAAAGTTATAAAACATTAAGATATTTTCTCTAAAATTAATCATTTGCTTGGGGTGCCTGGGTGGCTCAGTCAGTTAAGTGTCCGACTTCAGCTCAGGTCATGATCTCACGGTTCACGGGTTCAAGCCCCACGTCGGGCTTTGTGCTGACAGCTCAGAGCCTGGAGCCTGCTTTGGATTC
This sequence comes from Panthera uncia, assembly GCF_023721935.1. Taxonomy (NCBI): domain Eukaryota; kingdom Metazoa; phylum Chordata; class Mammalia; order Carnivora; family Felidae; genus Panthera; species Panthera uncia. Next base: position 20,753,465 of record NC_064814.1, on the reverse strand, counting down.
TGTGTCTCCCCCTCTCTGCCCCTCCCCCACTCATACTCTGTCTCTTTCTCAAAAATAAATAAAACATTAAGAAAATTTTTTTAAATTAATCATTTGCTGGCTTGACCTCATTAGTTAGAAATTAGAATTTACTTTAGGAAATAGCTAGCTGTGTTTATCATGTGTTTTATGACCTGCTGAATGACCAATTTATAAAACTATAAATAATTTAATTTGTTTAAAACAAAAACATCAAAATATTTATAGATTCCAAGCCAGGTTATCTTTACCTCTCTGTCTTTATTGAATATGATTTCTATAATTTGTTGGATCAACTTTAGTTAGTGAGGATTAGCTTAGTCTTTGAGAAAAGCTTGGTAGCAATGTGTTTCATATAAAGTATGTCATAACTCTCTTTTTTTTAAATTGTAGGACTATGTTTTTACAGCTGTTTTCAACAGTACTATGGTTTGTTCTTTACCTGTATTGATGAATATTATTAGTAATTATTATCTTTACCACTTAAATGTGACTGAAAGCATCCAGGTTTGGAATACTCCATTCTTTCAAGTAAGCAAACTTAAAAAATTGGTGTGTGCGTGTGTGTGTGTGTGTGTGTGTGTGTGTGTGTGTGTAGTAAAAGCCAAGTGTTAATACAAATGAAATCTGTAGATGTTCATCATATGACAGTTCTTAGTCTTATTGAAACTTGGGGATGGTTTACATCTGGGTTTAGGACTGCCCAGTATTGGTTTGCTTCAGGCAAGGAAATTGTGTCTTGGTACTGATATTTTGTAAAGCATAAGTATTTTTTGTATTCATTGTAGAAGAAAAATTAAGATAATTTACAAATGAACATTGTTCATCTAAAATCTCCTCCTGGGGTACTGAAAGAACCTTGAGAAGTCATCCATACAGTCATTTTCCCTCTACATAGGACTGTTGGGTTATGAAAGTGAAAATTAACTTAAGTTTTCAGAAGAATAGTCAACATTGTTCTCTCGCCATTATGTTTTATTTTTCACATATTGAAAAATAAATGGACAAATACCTTTCTGTAATGCTTTCTGTAATGGCAGGTTGTTTTTTTTTTTTTGCTTTCTATTGCTATACTTTTTTAAAGTAGCTTTATTGAGATATACTTCATATACTATGAATTAACTCATTTAAGTGTACAATTAAGTGGTTTTTATTATGTTCATAGAGTTCTGCACCCATCACCATGCCAATTCTAGGTTTTATCTTCCTCCCGGCCCCCCAGGAAACCCTTGTTCCTGTTAGTTAATCACCTCCTATCTCCCCCCCCCCCACACCCCCCCCCCAGCCCATCCCTACTCCCAGCCAGCCACTAATCTACCTTGTGTTTCTGTGGCTGTTTAATCTACACCTAAAACTTGTTTAGTTTGCTGTAATGTTTTGCCATCTTGAAATGGCGATCACGTTGAAGGTGAGTACTCTTCTTGGTATAGTTTTACTTAAACATCAGATTTGCATTTTTAGAAGATCACTGGCACCAGGGTGGACAGCAGTTTCTCTGGGGTGAATGGTGGTGGCAAAAGGAAGGAAACTTAGATTTGATCAGAGATTGTTTTACTAAATAGTTCAGGTGAGAGGAGATGATGAGTGACTGAGTTAATGCAGTGGCTTAACAATAGCGATAGAATCAAAAAGATGTTAAAAGATCTGTCATACTTCATCATTGTTGCGTTTGTGAGGTGAGGAAAAGAAGAGTCGTGTTTCTTACAGTTTTGGGTAATGTGGTGCATGGTGGTACTGTTCACCAGTTTTGAGAATACAGGCAGGAGAGAGTTTGGTTTTGTTTGGTGAACGGAGACGCTCATTTCAGTCTTGAGCGTACGGAGTTATTGGTGATCCTTGTGGCATTTGCCTGATGGGACATGTAGGAGGCATCTGGATGAATTAACCTGGAGAAATTTCTGGACCGGAAATAAATATTGGGAGTCACCAGTACATAGGTGATACTGAAATCACCAGTTATGGATCATCCTCTGTGATTTTCTTTAATGTGAAATATTCCAGACCTGCAGAAAATAGGCATGTATCTACTACTCAAATGTTCCAAATGTTAATGCCTTGTTACACTTTAATTTAATAAAATTTTAAAGATACAATTGAAACTTCCAGTGTTCTCCTCCCTAATCTTGTTTCCTTCTCTTCTCCGTGAAGTAACCACAGTTCAAAATTTACAATTCCTGTGTATGTTTTTATGATGTTACTACATTTGTATGTATCCATGACTATTAAAAAAGATCTTGCAACTTATATTTTTCATCAAACACGGACATATACCCATACTTTTTTTTAAAACCAGAAGGAAAGAACTGAGACTTTTTAAAAGCTCACTGTTCATAGACAATAGTCTTACTAATGTTCCACATTTTTTCCCCTTTGTCAGATTCTGTGTGATTGAATACAAGTATATTCTTACTAATCTCCACTTACTGTACCATCTAGTTTATATATTTATTGGTTCTGTCTGGGTCTTCCACTATAAATTACCATAGTTTGGGACAAATTCTACAATGTCATATGACATGAATGAAAGAATTGGCTTTATTGCTAAAAACTGAGAAGGCCAGTGTTGACAAGATGCCTTCTGTTTCCACATCGTCCTGTAGGGAGGTGTGCCAGGGCCGGGGTGTCTACTAGACGTAGTGTGGGTTCTCTCCTAGTGCAGAGAACCTTCCCTGTCCCACAGGTGTATCTTTTACAGAATACGGGTAAGAAAATGGCCTTGTGGAGGGCAGGGTGATACAGTAACTTGGTTCTGGGTGACTTACATTTGGGGCCCCAGCTGTTTACGTAGGTTGTCCGGAGAAGTTTGCCTTCCGTACTTGGCTCTTAGCTAGGAACCATCGGGGCCTGTGGGAATTCTAGTCCTCCCTGCTGGGGAGAAGAAACTCCTGTTTCCAGGAGGCTGAGCTGGTTCCAAAGTACAGCTTTTTCCAACAGAAGAGGGCCCCGAGATCCCAGATGGCTCAGTCCTCACAACCAGTGAGTGCATCAGAAATCATTCTGACGTGGTCCTGTTCATTGCATAAGACTGCTGGTGGACATGTAAACTGCTTTTTCATGCACATTATGATTTTTAATTAAATGGGGAAGCTTAATTTAAATGCTGCATTATTCCCTGTTACAGATAAGAAAATGGAAGTGCCATGATTTGCTCAGGATTCTATAGCTGCTTCCTAAGTAGCAAAGTTGGTCCTGTAAGTCACTGCCTGTTAATAACTGCCACTCATTCCCTCACATAGGCTACGCCTAGGGTAGATATCCTAGTGTGTTTCTTCAGAGGTTTTGATAGTCTTTTAGAAAGTGCTAAGATGATGTGAAGTAATTCTCACTTTCATTTCTTGTTCTGTGGTTGTCTTTCAGGAAATTACAGACATCGTTTTTAAAATCGAGCTGTATTTCCAAGCAGCTTTGCTTGGAATCATTGTGACTGCAATGCCACCTTACTTTGCCATGGAAAATGCAGAGAATCATAAGGTAATGATTGAGTTAAAATTACAGGTACAGTTTGTTAATAAGAAATCTCATATAAGAAAAATAACCTATTTTGCATGAGTGCAAGACCTCATATTTCAGGAATAAGTAGATGGAGCGTCAACATATTTACTACAGTAATAGTAATAACAATCATTTATTACTTGAGTCCTTGTCACATGCTTCAAAAGTTACATCCGTTAATCCTTGCAACATTGTGATGTAAGTTTTATGTGTACCGACCTTTTGTAAGTCAGGAAGTGATGGGAGTCCTGTGCCATGTTCCGTGTTGTCTCATCTCCTCTTAGTAGCGGGTCCTTAAGTTCTTATTAGTTCACTAAACTCCCTCTCCCCCCTTAACCTTTAATGGAATGTACTGAATGTCCAAGATACTTAACTTCTGTTAAATGAAAAAAATAGGTAGTGATTGTGACCACCAGAGCCTGGGGAAAATTGCTGTGTGTACAGAGGTGGTTTGGTATCCTTTCCTTTTCTCTCCTATCCTCAGGCAAGTGGTGCCCTGTGCAGTCTCTATCCTTGCACCCTCCCGAGGTTGTCCCTCTTACCCCTGTAATCAAAATTCTCGTTCTCTCCATGTCTGCTCTTAGTTCGGTGGAGACAGGTTTGTCTTAATTTACCCAGTGTGACAAGTAATGAAGTTAAGCCTCATAGCAGACAGTTACATCTTTTAATAATTTTCTGTAGTGGAAAAGTAATACATGAGTCTCAGGAGATATTTTAAAAACATACTCATTTTTTCTGTTATATATATTCATTGTGCTAATTTAGAAAATGTAGGAAGGTTTAAGAAAATTTAAAAAATCCATAACCCCACACCACCCACATACAAAACTTCCTAGACAATTGCATTTTTCTCTTTTTTGTTTCAACTTAAAATGTTTTTTTTTTATTCAAATATTTATTTAGAGGTAATTGTAGATTCGTATTAGGTGGTAAGAAATAATAAAACGAGATCCTGTGTACCCTACTCTCTTCACCTCAGTAATAATAGCATCTTGTGAGACTGTCGTATAATAGTAAAATCCCAGGACGTTGACATTGATACGGTCACGGTACAGAACAGTGCTGTCACCACAGAGATCCCTCCTATTGCCCTTTTCAAGCCCCCGCACCCACCCCTTCCCTGACCTCTGGCAGCCACCAGTCTGTTCTCCCTTTCTGTAATTTCAGTATTTCAAGAATGTATATGTAGCATCACAACATGTTTTTGGGAGGGACTGGCCTTTTGACTCAGCATGATTCCCTGGAGATTTACTCAGTTTGTATGTACCAACAGTCCATTCTTTTTTATTTTTTGGTAGTATTCCATGGTGTGAATCTGAATTGTTGCCAGTTTTTTCCTATTGTGAATAAAACCGCTGTGAACATTTACGTACAGGTTTTTGTGTGAATGTGAGTTTTCATTTCTCTGGGGTAAATGCCCTAGAGTGTCATACGGTGATTCTGTGTTCAGTTTTGTAAGAAATTGCCCAGCTGTTTTCCAGAGGGGATATACTGTTTTACATTCCCACCTGCATTATTTGAATGACAAAAAGCATGCATTATCCAAATAACTCTACTTGACTTGTTTATGTTTTCATACTTATTTTGGAGTTTATATTTTTGTTCTTATAGTTCATTGAACACAAAAGTTGTCCATTTGTTTTTATCATTCCTCCTCTTCGTCTTTTTTTTTTTTTTTATGTTTATTTATTTTGAGAGAGAGAGAGAGAGAGCAGGAGCAGGGGAGGGGTGAAGAGAGAGGGAGAGAGAGTCGCAAGCAGGCTCTGCACTCATACTCACAAATCATGAGATCATGACCTGAGCTGAAGGTAAGAGTCGGACGCTCAACCACCTGAGCCACCCAGGTGCCCCGGCTCCTCCTCTCCGTCTTAACTAAACTTTATATTCCGTGCTTCTGTTATCTCTAAGACCAGCCCTTTCATATAATACATTGTTATGAGTGTAAGCATTTACAGATGTCAAAAATTAACTGAATAAAATTGTTAGGTATTTGGATTTATAAAAGGTTTTCAAAATTTCAAATTAAATAATGAGAGGATGAGAGAGTTAGGGAAACTCAAGTCATTTAAGTTTACTGTTTGTATATGTGAAAATGTAGTAATAACACCTTACTTTTTGCACTACATGGGAGTTTATAAAAGGCTTAAGTGCATTATCAATACAAAGCTTCCCACTAAAGCTGAAAGCCTTCTGTAAATCCAGAAGACACTTGGCAGTTTACTAGTGTTATCATGAAAGGTAATACTAAAAAATGAGAATCTGGGGCCCCTGGGTGACTGAGTCGGTTAAGCGTCTGACTTCAGCTCAGGTCGTGATCTCATGGTTCGTGGGTTCAAGCCCCGGGTCGGGCTCTCTGTTGTCAGCATGGAGCCTGCTTTGGATCCTCTGTCTGCATCCCTCTCTTCCCCTGCCCTGCTTGTGTTCTCTCTCTGTCTCTCTCAAAATAAACAAATAAACTTAAAAAAAATTTTAAAAAGTAAATAAGAGAATCCATTTTCTGTTTAAACATATCTTTCCATCTATTTCCACAGATTTTTAAAAGCAACAGTGTTTTGGCTACTTACTGTTTGCACAGCTATAATCCCCATGACATCATTTGCTTTATTTTAGTTTTGTGTTACTGTATTCTGATTCTGAATGTCGAAATTGCTACATCTGAGAAATAATGGACCAGATTAAAGACTATAAAGGAATTTATATTTAGTTGTAGGAAGGCTTTTATTACCTAGAGACCTGGAATGTGACTTGTTTTGTTGATGTAAAATTAAGAGTTCCACAATAATTTGCTAGAGTTTTTTGTTTGTAACATGTTTATAATTATAATCAGTTTTCCCTCTCCCCTCTTTTTTTTTTTTGTAGATCAAAGCTTATACTCAACTTAAACTTTCAGGGCTTTTACCGTCTGCATATTGGATTGGACAAGCTATTGTTGATATCCCCATATTTTTTCTTGTTCTTATTTTGATGCTAGGAAGTTTATTCGCATTTCATTATGGATTATATTTTTATGCTATAAAGTTCCTTTCTGTGGTAAGTTAACATCAGTTATACTCATGCTATTTATAAATGAAACGTTATTTTAAGAAACTTAAGTCTTTATAAACATGACAGGTGGTTAGTTGAGTAATTTGGATATTAATTTTTTATAGAAAATAGAACCAGTATTTGTTTTAATTATTGTGTATGATACTGATGATGCAATTTATATTACTATAAGTGATTTTTGAAAACCACAACTTACTATTATTATAAAATAATTCCTTGAAACTAAGGTGGTCTTTTCTGTGGACTCCCTGCTAGGTGTGTAATCAGGAATAGTTAAACGGTCCGTCTTTCAAATGCCCTCCTTGTCTCTCTGCTTGAATATAATTTCACAAAGAAACTCTTTTATTCCACAATTTAAAATTCAGCTTAGGGGTGCCTGGGTGGCTCAGTCGGTTGAGCATCCGACTTCGGCTCAGGTCATGATCTCACAGTTCATGAGTTCGAGCCTCGCGTTGGGCTCTGTGCTGACAGCTCAGAGCCCCGAGCCCGCTTCGGATTCTGTGTCTCCCTCTTTCTGTGCCCCTCCTCCTCTCGCTCTCTCTCTCTCTCTCTCTCTCTCAAAAATAAATAAACATTAAAAAAATGTATAAATACAGCTTAAAATACTAAGGAAGAATATAGCTTGCATTCGTGTTCACATGTTCATGACTGATGCTCGACCCTTTTGTATGAGTGATTAGGAAAAAGGGAAAACAGAAGTAAGGTTGGGGCTGCTGAATGTAAATTTATCAATTTTGCCAGAGGCTATAGTGACTTTACATATTAAATTGTGCCTTATAAATTAATGATTTTTTTAAACATTTACAAAGTATTGAATGTTGTATCTTGAAATGGTAGTTCATAGTTGATTGAGAAGGATAAAGTAGTAACCAGCTATTATACTTGTTTTTATAATAAAATGATTAGAGATAGCATTTTTCTTGGCATAAAAAAGAACTACAAATAGTGTTTGGTGTGAATTACTTATTCAGGATTGTGTTACAATTAGTTAAAAGTATGAGTTTTATTGATTTAGGAGAAGTGTGCATGGTAATTTCTCAGGTAACCACAGTTTCAGTTTTTAGAGTGATTTGTTGAGAATAAAACTTGAAGAATAATCATTCCTTAATATTTGAGATGACTGGGGCACCTGGGTGGCTCAGTTGGTTGGGCTCCGACTTCAGGTCGGGTCATGATCTCGTGGTTCGTGAGTTCAAGCCCCACGTCTCGCTCTATGCTGACAGCTCGGAGCCTGGAATCTGCTTCAGATTCTGTGTCTGCCTCTCTCTCTGCCGCCCCCCCTGCTCACGTTCTGTCTCTCTCTCACTCAAAAATAAATAAAACATTAAAAAAAATTTTTTTTTAACTATTTGATATGACTGGTGTTTGAGATCATATGGACTGTTAGCTTTTCACATGTTTACATAAAAATACACATTTCTGTTTTACAGGTTTTTTGCCTTATTGGTTATGTTCCATCAGTCATTCTGTTTACCTATGTTACTTCTTTCACTTTCAAAAAAATTTTGAATACCAAAGAGTTTTGGTCATTCATTTATTCTGTGGTAAGTCATGTTTTGTATTATTTCACTTATTTGTATGACCGCACTTGTTTGAAAGTTGTGAACTGTTTCAAGATTTTACTCATAATGTTGCTGTGTCAGAATTTCCTGAGTACGGACTTAGCTAGCTAGCCGCCGGCATCTTTTCGCATATTTGTCTTGTGCGTCATCCATTCCACGAAGGGACGGGACCGAAAGCATGTAAGAGCTGTGTGGCAAGGATCCCAGTGCACAGAGCTGGTCCCTGTGTACTGACGCCTCCTGGCCAAGTATCCTCTCAGGTTCCGTGTCTTATTAGAGGATTAAAGACATAGTAAATGCTGAGGCACACACTTCCAACTGAGTTTGTATGAAATTGCTAAACATTTTTTCACTTGTTTTCTCATTGTCTTTCTTTAGACAGCATTGGCTTGCATTGCATTCACCGAAATCACGTTCTTTATGGGATACACAGTTACGGCTGTTCTCCATTATACCTTTTGTATGGCCATTCCAATCTATCCACTTCTAGGTTGTCTGATTTGTTTCATAAAGGTAGGTCTGTTAGGTGTTTTAATAATTGAAAAGCATAAATACTGCCTAATCTTTGAGATCTTAGTTCTTGTGCTGAATATTGTAACAACAAAAAAAATCAGTTTAGCTGCTATTTACTTGATTTGAATATTATTAAGCAGCAGTTTAAGTTTACTGTGAAATCTTTTCAAGCATGTCTTTAAGCTGTAAGTCTCAAAGGACAAGGAGTATGGTGTCCATTCCCTGTTCTTTGATTCCCAAAAAGATGTACATAAATTCTAAGTGTGACCTGACTTCAGTCAGTAAGTTTTGGGGGAGTTTGTCAAGGATTAAATAATGTATTGTACTATAAAGGGATGAGAGAAAATAAAGTGTAAGAGACTTTTTTTTCAAAGAAAAAAATAAAAATTACTTTTATTAAACCTGGATAATTGGAAAAATTCCATGTGATTAGAAAAAAATTAATTGACAAATTACCGATTTAGGGATGATTGCTGACTAATTCTACTCACTAACCCCGCCCCACTTTCTTTTTTGCTTCAGTTTAATATGTTTAATTTATACATCCCCAGATAGAAATATTTTTGGCATGGGGAGGGTTGTAATCTAAGTAGAAAGCATAGCTGATAATACTAATAGCTAACACAGAGAATACATGTCACCGAACAAAACACATTTTAATCTAAATATTCCTACATGTTGCAGCTAAAAGAAAACTTACAACACTTCTAACGCCAAATGCGTGAGTTTTTCCCACATAAAGCAGTTCTAACACTTAACCACCTGGAGGTAATGCAGACTCGGGGCTGTGTTCAGGGTTAAGGACTCAGCCCCACAAGCTTGCCCCCCGTTTTTCACACGCCAGATCCGAGTAGTGGGTCTGCAGGTTGTGATGTGGCTGCAAATCCAGTGTTCCTGTGACCCCTTCACAGGTTCAGTAATTTGCCATAATGGTTTATAGAATTTAGGGAAACACTTTCTGTACTATTATCAGTTTATTATAGTGAATATACAAATGAATAATTAAGAGGTATGGGGGGCATCGTCCAGAAGGGTCCCAAGTATTGAAGCTTTAGTCCCCATGGAGTTTGGAGCTTGCCGCCCTCCAAGGGTGTGGATGCATTCATCAGCCTGGAAGCTCTCCCAGCCCTGTGTTTATGGAGATTTTTATGGAGGTTTCATTACTGAGGCACAGTGAGTTGATCAGTCTTCAAGCCCCTCTCCCCTTTTGATCAGTGGATGAGTCTGAAAGTTCCCACCTTGTAATCACTTGGTTGGTTTCCCTGGAAACCAGCACCATCCTCCAAGTCACCTGAGTAGCAGAGACTCAGCTTGGGTTGAAAGGGGCTTATTTTAGATAACAAAAGATGCTCCCTTCACCTCTGTAAACCAGAAAATTCCCAGGGGGTTAAAAGCTCTGTCCTGGAACCAGGTCAAAGACCAAATACCATTATATCATCCTATCACAGCAGCATAAAAATTTTCAAAACTTTTTGTCTTAGATTTCTTGGAAGAATATTCGAAAAAATGAGGACACGTATAATCCATGGGATAGACTTTTGGTGGCAGTTATATCGGTAAGAAATACCAAAAATGTTGGGTTAACATGTTACCTTAAGAGCAGTTTGGTTGTATGTGTGTAACTCTCTTTTTAGTTTCTATCCCTTTGCATAACAGTGAAGGTACATCAGAGAGTCAACTGTGTCAGTTAACGGTAGTCAATGTACATTTCAGTGGTAATAGATTTACTGACTATGTCCATTTTAGTTTTTTGAAGGTTTATTTTTGAGAGAGAGAGGGTGTGCGCGTGAGCGTGAGGGGGGGAGGGGCAGAGAGACAGAGGGAGACACAGAATCCGAAGCAGGCTCCAGGCTCCGAGCCGTCAGCACAGAGTCCGACGCGGGGCTCCAGCCCATGGACCACGAGACCGTGACTTGAGCCAAAGTCGGACACTTAACCGACTGAGCTACCCAGGCGCCCCTGAAAGTGTCCGTTGTAATATACTTGTCTCTTTCATGTTATTAATTTTATTTAATTATAATTCTGGCTTCTTCAGAAATGAAACCAACCTCTTTTCCTTTGATTATATTTTATGAAGCTGACAGCCAGTGAACTTCACAGAGGCAGAAAAATATGTGAAGGATTATTTTGCTAAAACTCTGCCTTGAAATCTTAAAGTTTATTCTTAACTCATATGACGTGTGAAGAACATAGTGATTAATTATTGTGGTGATGGTAAGGAACCTGATGTGTGTGGTCTTTGTTCTGTTGATCCAGGGAAACAAAAAGATTCAGTCACGAGCTGTTATGTGTTCTCCTTTCAGCCTTACCTGCAGTGCATACTGTGGATTTTCCTCTTACGGTACTACGAGAAAAAATACGGAGGCAGGTCGATACGGAAGGATCCCTTTTTCAGGTCGGTGATTTTTTTTTTAAGTTGTTTTAATGGTTTTTAGGGTATTTACATAGTATATGATCTAGTTTTAGGTAATTTCCTTCACTCCCCCCAAAATCCTTATAGTCCTCACTGGCCCGTCTCCCACATGCCACCCAGCCACGTATAACCACAGTCCACTAATCTAGTTGTTGCAGATTTGCCAGTGCTCAGCGCTCGTATGAATGGAATTGTACGGGATCGTCTTTTTGTCTGGCTTTTTTTACTCCTACCGTAATGTTTTGAAGGTTCATCCAAGTTGAAGCGTGTAGCAGTACTTTGTTACAGTTTTCTTTTCTTAGTATTACATTGTATGGAGATACCGCTCTTTACTTCTCTATTCGTCAGTTGATGGACGTTTGAGTTGTCTCCACCTCTTGGCCATCATGAACAGTGCTGCTGTGAATGTCCTTGTTAACCACTGGCTACTCCCCACATCCACTGAGGACTTAGCATCTGGCTCTTCTTTCTCTTTGTTCTTACTCCTTCTGTCGTCTTGGGGGAGAATCAGCATCCGCAGAGAGAACCTTTGTAACATCCTCAGTTTCTGACTTTCTCTACGCTGGTGACTTTGCGTGTCCCATGTTGATTTGGGTCGGAGCCCTGCCATCACCGTGCTTCACCTCCTCTGTGTCCCATGCTTCCAGGAACACTTCATCTTCCCGGCCTTTTTGTTTTGTTAGTCTCACTGGACTTTTCTGCTGTGGTCTCTACCCCTGAGTTTTTTTCTGTTCCTCAAATGTTTCCACTAATTGCCTTTTTCACCTTTTCTCTGTTCAGCTTCATCCCTCTCACCCTCTTTCACCCTTTTTCAGCACCCTGTATTCCACTTCTGTATCCCTTTTACCCATCCGCGAAAAATCGTAACTTCTGGTAAGTCTAATTACAGACTAGAGAAAATTGACATGAAAGTGCAGCTTGCCAACACCACGTTTATCCCATGTAGACTAAGCTTTGTTTTAACACGAGTTATCTCATTTTCTTCCTACCACTTTTCGATCGTTAGCCCAAGCCTTCTTTGTAGTCCTCAAATTCTCCAGTCCTTCTCGCTTCATTTTCTGCTTCTCAGTGGATGATCTTGCCGTCTCTGAACACAGAAGCACTTAATTATAAATTATAAATTTTTACACACTTATATCACCTTTGCCTTTTCCTGGTCCCAGAGAGAGAAGTACCTCTCCTGTTATTCATGCCTTTGTTATTGTGTCTACTTAAAGATGTTGCTCTGTCCAGTTTATTTTCTCTTTCTGTCTTTCCCTTTTGGATCTAAATAGGGTTTTTGGGGGGAGGGGGCCAGTCACCTTTCTCCCATAAAACAAAGTAATAGAAATCAGAACTCACAAATCTCATTTCAACCTGTATCCCTCTAGCTCTTGTCCCCTGTCTGTTAACTTTCATAGCTGAGAAACTTCCACCTCCAGCTCCTCACCTCCCTTTCACTTCTTAACTCCTGTAATCTGGTTCTGCGCTTGATCCTCTGCTGATTCTGTTTTCAGCAAGGTGACTAATGACTTCCTCTGTGTATCATCAAGTAGGCTCCACTTACTCAGCTAATCTGCTGCTTTAGTATGATTGACTTCTTCCTCCTTATGCTTTTCTCTTGTTCCTCTGTTTTCCATAATGTCAACTCCTGTTTCCCTCTTTACCTCTCTTATTCTTCCAAACTTCCTTGGAAGCACTTTTTTCTCTGCCTACCTTTCTGATGTTTCTATGAGTTCTGAATTCAGCCCTCCACGTCTGCTCTGCCCGGGTCATGTCATTTGCAGCCAGGCTGTAAAATCTTCGAGGCATGGATACATCCTTTTTTTAGTTTCTTTGTCTTTGTGTGAAATAGTGCCTGACACATACTGATCATAAATAATATTGTTGAAGGAATGAATGAGTTTAGACGACATCATCCAGACGGTTTCGGTGAGTGAAACTAGTTCTGTGACTCCACCTTTCAGAGAGAACCACTCATCTCATGTTGGTATATTTTTTCAGTCTTTTCTCCATGGAGTGCTGGAATGTCTTGCTATTTTAATTATTTGAAAAACCACTGTCTTTATGTGTTTAGGACCCTTTCAACAAAGTCCAAAAATAGGAAGTCTCCAGAACCACCAAACAATGAGGATGAAGATGAAGATGTCAAAGCTGAAAGACTGCAGGTCAAAGAGCTAATGAGCTGCCAGTGTTGTGAGGAGGTAATTCAGTCTGTATCGCCAAGTCTTACTAAATGTGCAGTGATCAGTTTCTCTTGTGTAGGAATTAACCTGAAGAATACTTTTCATATGAATCTATATGAAAAAAAGTCTTTGCTTTGAAAAAATACTTTTGTCTACTTACTTTTGAATAAGTCCATATTTTAGTCACAAATGGGTATTTACTTATATAATATGCCCCTTATTAGCAACTATAGTTCTTATGATACGTGGACATGAATTGTGGACAGCTTGTCATTTCTTGATAGGTATCTGATACGTTATTCTTTTTTTAAATCCTATTTTCCTTATTAGAAACCAGCCATTATGGTCAGCTGTTTGTATAAAGAATATGATGACAAGAAAGATTTTCTTCTTACAAGAAAAGTAAAGAAAGTAGCAACTAAATATGTCTCTTTCTGTGTGAAAAAAGGTTGGTATTTGTTTTTTCTTTAGTAATTTTTCCAGAAGAGTAATTTTGATTTTTAGTCTGACTTACATACAATGATTTTTCTTTCAATTTCTTTAGGAGAGATCTTGGGGCTACTGGGTCCAAACGGTGCGGGCAAAAGCACAATTATCAATATTCTGGTTGGTGACATTGAACCAACTTCAGGCCAGGTACGGTATATGAGGGTGTGGGAGATGCTATGATTTACGTTTTTAATTACAGTAAGTTTCTTAATGACAGACTAGGATCTAATGTTTTCAGTAGTAATTTTTTAGTATAACTTGATCAAATTATAATATTTTTGGTTATCTTTGAAAATAACGTAAAATTTTCACACATGCAGATACACGCACAGACGTTATTTTTGCTTTTATGATTATTACTTGCGTGGGGGATTTGTCCACCAATTTAGTGGAAAGCCATCTTACTAACTTCAGGAGATTTGGAGCTAATATTGACCCTGCCATCAGTTAGCCTTTGATTGTAGCCTATCACCACTTTGTGGAAACCACAACACTGTCTGATCCTGTCTTCTGCTCTGGCCCATTGATTTTCTGGAAAATGCCAAGCATACTCTTTTCTTTGGGTTTTTGCTCTAGCGGTTCCTTATATTGGGTATTCCTTACCCAGAAGAAATCCAAACAGTGAAATTTGCTTACCTGCATGGCTCAGAGGTCACCTTCCAGTGAGGTCCCTTGATCATCCTAGTTACAATTGGAGTTTACCTTTTCAATCAAGCCGCATTCCTGCTTCTTTTTAATTTTTTTTTTACATTTATTTATTTTTGCGAGAGAGAGACAGAGCACAAGTGGGAGAGGGTCAGAGAGAAAAGGAGACATAGAATCTGAAGCAGGGTCCAGGCTCTGAGCTCTCAGCACAGAGCCTGATGCGGGGCTCGAACTCACAAACTGTGAAATCATGACCTGAGCCGAAGTCAGACGCATAACTGACTGAGTCACCCAGGTGCCCCATCAGTCAAGCTAATCGCCCCATTGGGCCATGTCACTGAACTCTGACTTAGCTATGTATGTCCTTTCGCCATCGGAAGGAATAAAAATTTGACTTATTATTACCTTGATTCTAGGAAGGAGTTTGAATTAATTCACCTACCAATTCCTTTACAATGTAAATTAAGCAAAAAGTTATTTAAAATTGGTTTGTATTTCTGTAGGTATTTCTAGGAGATTATTCTTCAGACCCAACTGAAGATGATGATTCCATTAAGTATATGGGATACTGTCCTCAGATAAACCCACTGTGGCCAGACATTACATTGCAGGAACATTTTGAAATTTACGGAGCTGTAAAAGGAATGAGCACGAGTGACGTGAAAGAAATCATAAATCGGTAAAATTGGAACCTTTTTATTACCCAGAGAAGGGTGTACAGTTCACATTTTAAAAGTTTAATTTTTAAAGACATTTTTGTGGATCACACTTTTCATTGAAAATGGTCATTACTTTTTCATATATTCTTTACAGAATTATGATAGTTACGAAAATAAAAAGGTAATTTTTCTGTTTCTCATTACAGAATGAATGTGCCTATAAATGTCATGAAATTTATTTTAATTAGATTTTTTTAATGTTTATCTTGAGAGAAAGCACATTCGTGCACAAATGGGGGAAGGCAGAGAGAGGGGACAGAGGATCCAAGCGGGCTCTGTGCTGATAGCAGAAAGCTTGATGCGGGGCTTAAATTCACAAACTGTGAGATCGTGACCTGAGCCAAAGTTAGATGTTTAAGCAACTGAGCTACCCAGATGCCCCGAAACTTATTTTAAAGTGAACCTTTTTGTCAAGATAGTAATTTGTTTAAAATGATGTAAATTAGAGATCTAATTATATAGTAAGCTTCAGCTGAGTGTTCTTTTTGTTTGTTTGTTTTTAATGTTTATCTGTGTTTGAGAGAGAGAACACGTGTGTGTGCATGCACAGGAGTGGGGGAGGGGCAGAGAGCTAAGGAGAGAAAGAATCCCAAGCAGAGCCGGATGTGGGGCTTGATCCCACAAACTCTGAAATCATCACTTGAATCAAGAGCCAGATGCTCAACCTCCTGAGCCACTCAGGCACCCCTTCAACCGAGTGTTCTAGGAAAAAGACTGTGAATGATCACAAACAATGACTGATAATACACTCATTTTGTATTACCTATTTTGCAGGATAACAAATGCACTTGATTTAAAAGAACATCTTCAGAAAACTGTAAAGAAACTACCTGCAGGAATCAAGCGAAAGGTACTTTTATTGAACAACAGATATGTGTATGTTTTATTGATCAGTTTAGAGCCTGATACTGTCTTGATCAAATTTCTTATGTGAAGGCTTATTAGTCCCCCTCCGCCTCTTTCCTTTCTATCTAGTTGTGTTTTGCCCTGAGTATGCTGGGGAACCCTCCCATTACTCTGCTAGATGAACCATCTACGGGTATGGACCCTAAAGCCAAACAGCACATGTGGTGAGTATGACATTAGAGACACTTGGGACAGGGGCGTCTGGGTGGCTCGGTTGGTTGAGCATCCGACTTCAGCTCAGGTCATGATCTCACGGTTTGTGAGTTTGGCCCCGCGTTGGGCTCTGTGCTCAGAGCCTGGAGGCTGCTTCAGATTCTGTGTCTCCCTCTCTCTCTGCCCCTCCCCCACTCATGCTCTGTCTCTCTCTCTGCCTCTCAAAAATAAAGAAAACTAATAAAGACACTGGGGGCGCATTAAACTGTATCATACTTTGGAGTAAAAGAATACTTTATTATAATTAATGGTTTTGTGTTATTTATATATACATATTCACACTGAGTTAAAATCCTATGCAAATGGCAAAATGATAATTAAAAATTGAATATTTTGATTTCTGGAGAATCCCATGAACTTTTAAACTTTATCATACTTCATACTTTCATGAAATATTAGTAATATTTTATTTATTCCAGAACAAAAATGAGTATATGGGTAATTATTCAAATAAAGAGTACTGCTTTCTGAATAGCCTTTAAAAGATTTTTTTCCTAGTCATTTAACATATAAATTATAATTCTCATAATAACATTGGCTTGAATTTATGTTGGAACTCTTAGGAATTCATGGTGCTAATTAGTTGGCCAACTTTTTGAGCCTAGATTTCCATGTCTATAAAATGTGAGGTTTGGGGTAGAGATGCATATTAAGTTTTCCTTATGATTCTATGGCAATTTTTGTTAAAATGTGAAAAAGCATCAAATTTTATAATTTATTTTTTAATGCAGAGAAATATTTGAAATCATGGAGTTTCTGTTTATTTGACAAACTTTCCAAAATAAAGGAAAATAAATTAGAAGAATCATAGTTGGGCAGTGTATATTCACTACAGCAGTTGATATTTGATAAATTTTAATTAACCAGAGAGTTGGATTTTCATTAGCATTCGTTTGCTTTTCTCTGTTTATTTTACTTATGTTTTATAGGCGAGCAATTCGAACTGCATTTAAAAACAAAAAGCGGGCTGCTATTCTGACGACTCATTATATGGAAGAAGCAGAGGCTGTCTGTGACCGAGTGGCTATCATGGTATCTGGGCAGTTACGGTAAATGTCTGAAGGGCATGCCATTTGGGTGGGGGGTAGATTTTGAATAACCGTTTCAAAAACTTACAATAATAAATGTAAATGCTAAAAAAAGTATCCTTATTTGAGTTTTTGAATCAGTTAGCTTTCTATAGAATTACTTGAAAATATGTTGGTTTATTTCCAAAAAATGACTACTTTGCATTTGTAATTGGCTTAATGATTCAGCAACTTGGAATGTTATTTTTCATGCATGATATCTGTTATTTTAAAAGATTGCTAGGCATTGTATGGGGTTGTAACCCAAAGTATAAATAAATACACTTATAAAAAATATTAAATAAATAAATACATTTATAATTCATGTTGATACTCCTATAAATAAGTGGCTGAATAAATAAATTAATGTGGAAGGAGAGCAAATTTTCCTTACAGAAAGATTCTAAACAGTATATGGAAATACTGCCTCCTCCAGGAAGCGGATCTCAGTCTTCCACCTCCCGAAAGTAGTGTGATTTAACCAGTCTCTTCTAACGTATGGGAAGGGGACAGTGGTAACCACACAGTAGAGCAGTGTCACGTGGCTATCATGTACCCCTGATACGATGTGATAAGAAAGGTACTCTTGCTCCACGGCATTTTCTCCAAAAACCCGTAACTCCTGTCTAATTCTGAGAAAAATAATCAGACTATTCCCAGTTGAAACACTTGACCAATTCTCAAAACTGTCAAAGGTGAAAAAGAAGGAAAGATTAAGAAAGTCACAGACCAGTGGGGTCTAAGGAGACATGATAACTAAGTGCACTGTGTATCCTGGATAGATCCTAGAACAGAAAAAAGGACATGAGTGGAAAAACGGGTGCAATCCAAATAAAATCAAATATAAAGTTAATAGTAATATTAACCAATATTGGTTTCTTAATTTTGACAAATGTGCCATGGTAATATAAGATCATAATATTAAGGAAGTTGAAACTGGTTGAGGGGTGTATGGAGACTGTATTATATTTGCAACTTGTCTATAAATCTAAAAGTATTCCATTATAAACATTTAATTTAAATCATCCTTTAAGTGAGAAATCCTAGTTTGAAACTGTCAAGTCATCTTAAGTCTGAGTTTTCTTTTAAAAATAACTATAGGTGTATTGGGACCGTCCAGCATCTGAAGAGTAAATTTGGAAAAGGCTACTTTTTGGAAATTAAGTTAAAGGAATGGGTGGAAAACCTAGAAGTAGACCGCCTTCAAAGAGAAATTCAGTATATTTTCCCAAATGCAAGCCGTCAGGAGAGGTAAAGATTTTTAAAATTTGTTTGTTTGTTTTGTAGAGCAATAAATAATCATTAAAACTTGGCTATTGTATTAAGGATTAGGAAAAAAAAAGTCTGTTATTATCACCAGTAGTGAACTAATGCAGTGTGATGACTGCAGTTTTATATCTATTTAGTATTAGATCTTGCAATTTTCAATAATATTTAAACTTTTTAAATTTCTCATATCAGTGGTAATAAAAGAGTTGTTTTGCATGGAAATATTTTAAGATTTAAAACAGTGTTTATCTAAATATGCATCAAAATAAATCATTGGAGTTTGATTTTAAACTTTAAAGAGCTTGAACTTTAGAACATATTAGTCGTCATTTTTAAATTTTTCTATATTTTATCTGTTTTCAGTTTTTCTTCTATTTTGGCTTATAAGATTCCTAAGGAAGATGTTCCATCCCTTGCACAGTCTTTTTCTAAGCTGGAAGAAGGTAAGATTTGAAAAACATGGCAAGGTAGCTTTCAAATCATAAAAGAATTTTACTTACAAAGTTTGAAAATTGGGACTGCTTATAGAAGCCATTGTAAATAAAGAGATAACCCTTTATTAGTTTAATCTAAGATGTAGGTAAATGCTAACGTTGTAGAGGTTTGGTACATCAGCTATATCGTAGTGTAAATCTTTTACTGTTTTAGTCGACATCACTACAGTTTTTCACATTGCATCTGTGAGAAAGTTTAGCTTAATTAGCACTCAGTGGTTCATTCCAGAACACTGAATTCTCACTTTGTATCAGGCCTTAGAAGTAGCAATGGTAGCAAGACTCCAGTGGCAACAGGAGACAGGAGAGGAAAATTCATAGCGTAGGAATGTGGACATTCCTAAAAGCTTTAATGAAGCTTGTTGAAACTTGGCATTTTTAAAAATAAGTTGTTGGTAGGAAGAAGCTATCCTGGTAGCAAGTGGAGAGAGGTGAACTCCTGGATGGGGCAGGTATTCGTGTACAGGTTGTTTTATGGAATGTATAAACTATGAAACCACCTCCGTACTGCTTGGGGAGAATTCCACGACAGGAATGAATAAGAAAACCAGAAAATTTGGTAGTAGATCAGATTGCAAGAGGATCTGAAATAAATATTAGAAAGTATATGGACAGAGGAACAGTGACCGGGGTCTAGTTCACGAAGTTCAGAACAGGCTGTGATGGAAATTGGGGAACGAAAGGTAGAGAGCAGGGCGCCAGAGCAGGCCTGAGAAAAGGCATAGTGAGGGAGAAGGCGGGGTAAACTGGAGGGAGCTGCTTAGAAGAGGCAGGTGAGCGAGGCAGGTGAGCGAGGCAGGTCACCTCGCAGGTGTGGTGCTTCGGGCTGCGGGCCAGCTGGGGGCCTGAGGAGACCAGAGAGAAGAGGAACGTGTTTTGGCAGCTTCAAATTTAAATGAGTTGATGACAGAAAAAAAATTTTTTTAAACGGGTGGTTAACCACTTAGTAGTAACTGCCGTTTTTATTTTAAAATGTTAATCAGTAAAATATTTTCATATTTTAATAGCTAAACATACTTTTGCCATTGAAGAATATAGCTTTTCTCAAGCAACACTGGAACAGGTACTATAAAGTTAAATTTTTAAAAATTCTTTTATAGAAGAAAGTGTCTAATATCTAATTGTTTAGATTTATATTGGAGAGGGGGAGGGTGCGTGTGAACCAGAGACAAAATTATTACACGGTCGACCTAAACTGTATAATTTCAAAAAACTCCAGGTTCTCCATCTGCTTATTTTGAACAGCTCAATATTTTTTCTTCAGTAAAGAAAATGAGTGTTGTTGATGGTATTTCCTATATCTATAGTTACATTGCTTAAATATTTATAAATTATTTTTCATGACAGTGCCGTTTCCATATATTAATCAAAAATATCTATTAGTCCTCATAGCATTCATCTCTTTAGGTGATTAATGGAGGTTATTCTGCTTAAGTAATATACCAATATATCTCTTGATCTTGAATGGTTAATGTATTTGGATGTAGCCTTATACTGTTTCTGATTTAATTAAAAAATTCTTTGAGATGATTGTGATACAGAATACCATATTCATTTATTTACTTTCGTTTAGGTTTTTGTAGAACTCGCTAAAGAACAAGAGGAAGAAGATAATAGTTGTGGAACTTTAAACAGCACACTGTGGTGGGAAAGAACACAGGAAGACAGAGTAGTATTTTGAATATGTGTTGTTCAGTCTGCTTACTGAATTTATTTCTTGTTTACTTTATTTTTAACTTTGGTTTAAGGGTGTATTATTTGAATGGTGACTGAAGAACCATGGAAGCACTTGAGATCTTCCTGAGTTCCTTAATTGAAATGCTGTGGTTGTGTGTTTCGCTTTTCTTCAAATAAAACTTGTGTATAAATTATTGAAACTGCATGTTTGTACACGAAGTCTGTTGAACTGCAGTCTGTATGTGAGGTTGGATATTTACTTTTTTACCTTTCAAAAAACAGTGCTTCTAAATTTATGATTTAAAGAAATAGTGATAGAATAATTTTGTTTGTAAGTTATCTTTATTTTTAAATTTATACCCTCTTTTTCTGTAAGTATATAGTATCCCAGTCTAAGTAAAAAACTAATGCATAAATGATTTACAAAAAAGAAGATACAAAGCAGAAGTTCCTTGCTTCTCCTTTTTAATTTCTAAAGAAACTTTGAGTGGAAGTTGGCATCCCTGGAAGCTAAGTAAACATTGGGCAGTCTCCACGCAGATAGAGGGGCCTTCCACTAGGTGGCACTCATCCACCATCTGAAGGAAATGAGACCTCGTTCTATTAGGTGATGTTAGACATCGGGCTTCAGGTATTTGAATGCTTACAATAAAATTCCCAGTGGTTTTCGTTGTAATTAAAAGAAGGCTGTGTCTAGAATTTTATTATGTAATAGACTGATGCCAGTTAGAAACGACATCATCTGTACAGTTGGAAGAATCAGCCATACCTTTTCCTGCACCCCTCATGGCATATATAAATTTTTTGGTCCGCTTTCTCTCAAAGGGCACATTTTATTTTATTATAGAATAAAATAATTTGTTGGGTAATCATTTTTGTTGGTAAACTTTATTATTTGAACCTTTATAGAGTTTTAAAGTGTATCTGTATAGATTTATTTAGTACCTCACCTCAGATTCTCCCACTTTGGTGGGAGATAAATAAACTTTGGGGGATTAAGTTAAGGATTAGAAGCAAACTATACATAATTTACTTTAATGAGAAACCAGAATTTCACTCTATCAGTTGAAGTAAGGTTATTGTCGATATAATCTTGGAAATACTTCTTTGTAGAACTCATGTGTGGACTCTAGGTATAATATAGTATAAATAATACTAGCTGATATTCTGTTTCAACCAGATGAATGAAAGTATTAACTTAAATACATTTAAAAAATGTATTGGGAGTATGATTATTGCATTACAGAGAATCTCAAAAATCAACAGCCATGACAGAAGAATTTGGTACTGAGTTACTTTAAATAGCCAGACCCTTTAATGAAATAATATTAATTATTTACTTAGGTAAACTTAATCAACTTTTCACACTCCTGTGTCATAAGACATCTGTGGTTTTAGGCTCTAGCAGCTGATTTAAAATAGTGTTCCTTTCTCAGCACAAGGTGCGTGACTGATACTTTACCTACTACTGTTTGGCTGTACACATTCCTAAAGATGCCTGCGTTTCAAGCTATCTCTGAGGTCTTGTCCCTGATCTCAATGGGCTGTCTCACGATCTCTGCTTGGATTTTACAACCCACGACGAAGTTATCTCTCCGCGTAAGATTTAGTCGGCACCAGCTTCTAATGTTCTATCAGGAACTGACAGCCACTTGCCTCATAATACCAAGCGTTTGGATTCTTCACCTGAGGATCTCACTTTTGCATCTTTAGTAAAAGTTGTAACTTTTACTGAACTTTAGTCCTGCATGATGAATACAGCTCAACACACATTGGAAAGAAGATCTTTATTTTTGTGGATAATAAATAGCACGTTACATTTTCTCAGCAAGTCATCGCTAAATGGTGCCGTAAATTTGGGGAGATACCTTTCAGTATCTAGTGTTGATATAAATACGCAGGGTCTTCTTTATTGGGGGTATGTTTTTGTAGCTACGTGTTGCCTGGAGCACTGCAACTCCGTGCAAGAGACAGAACAATCTGCAGTTTGCCAGGACAGTCGCTGAAAAGGTAGTTTCTTAGAACCTGACCCTACTGAGGAAAGTGTGTAATTTTAAGGAGTGTGGCCAACATAGAGCATTACCTCCTTCTGCACACTGATTTCGTCATGTTTGCTTTGCATCTGTGAATATGTGACTGATGGAAAGGAAAATGAGAGGTGAGGTTACGCTGAGTAGTTGTAATCAAGTTCTTACCTGTTACGTTTGTTCGGTTACTTTACTGTTGTGCGCTTGTAAGCATTTTCTCGAAAAGACACGAATTAATTTTTTACTTTTTACACAGAGTGAATATATTTTGGTTATGAATTAAATTATTTGTAGGAGTGTTTTCCCTTTTTCACAGTAGTAAAATCTTCCCTATTCAAAAGTATAATTTTTTAAAAGTTTTTATTTAAATTCCAGAAGTAGAATTTAACTAATATTTAGGAAAGCCAGGGCAAGTGGGGTGAAGAAAAGGAGACAGAAAGTTAAATAGGAAGTCTGTTTTTCTTTCTAGTGTACCGTTTGTGTTTTTGAACATTCTTAAATTACTGATCTAAATTTTTTTCCCATACCAATAACACATGTGCATAAATACATACATTAGGCAAAATTTGGGTAAAACAGCATCACCTAGTTTATACTTTCCATCTACAATAAAATGTTAAAGTAAACCCTGGACTTCACTGAGTGACTCCGTTTACTGACTAATGAGGCAAACCTCTGTGTGCAGCTGTTAGGGACTAAACAGATGGTAGCAGTGAAAACATTACAATGAGTGTATTTTATGTTTCACTTTGTGGGCTCTTGATTTTTCTTTTTTTTCCAGTTTTCAGTAGAGAACAACAAAAGCCGTAGGTTTTCTTTAACATTTTTCTTTTAAATGGGCACAGACTGCCTTAAGTCAGTACTTAAATTTTAATCATTAAAATATTTTTAGAGTAATTTAATTCAACAGACATTTTAGTGACTGTCTTTCAAGCCAGTGGGTTCTTTGGATGCAAGGATGACCATCCATTTTGGCCCTGTAAGGTCATACAGTCCAGTAGAGGAAGATCAATACCCATATAATATAATAGCACAAATGCTTTGCTAGTGGTACTGACACTTTTATCGGAGCACAATTAAGTCTACTTAGGGTCAGTGTTGTCCTTGTTTTTATTGTTGTTCTGTTGGTCATACATTTTATTCTGATTGTACTATGAATTTGATGAAACACTATACTGTATTTTCATATAATACCTAAGTAGGCATTAATTTTTGCAAAATAGGAATGCTTATCCTTAATGTATTTTTAATGTTGCTAATACCAACTTTTCATTTTCTCTCCTGAAAGAACGTGTTACGTACAGTGAAAGAATTTATTCTCAGGTGAATAATTTTTATATCAGCTATTCTTATAAGGTAAAAGTTTACTTATTTTTTATTCATGATGTGATACATGTAATTCTCAGTGCTACTCTTTAAGAAAAATAAATACTATCAATAATAAGCTTTAAGAACTGAAAATTTAAGATAACCTTTCATTTTGTATACTAAAATGGGTTTTTTGTCATTTCGTGTTGATAAATGAATGAGCGACTCATTAAAAATGAAGGAAAAAAACTGGCACTAAAGTTGTTAGCAATTATTTTTTGAGTATCTGTTGGGAGTTTTCAAGTACAGAAGGAAGATTGACAGTTACTTGTGTTTTAATTCACATTCCTATATTTTTTTAATGTTTGAGAGAGAGAGTGTGTATGTGAGCTGGGGAGGGGCAGAGAGAGAGAGAGAGGAAGAGAGAATCCCAAGCAGGCTCTGTGCTGTTAGTACAGAGCCTGACAGGCTCGAACTCACAAAACCTTGAGTTCATGACCTGAGCTGAGATTAAGAGTTGGACGCTTGACCAATTGAGCCACCCAGGCGCCTCAGTTCACATTCATATTTTAAGTGTAAACTAGGTATTCTTGTAGATCTTTTTGTCTCAAACCTATTTTGTAAAAATACAAGGCAATCACTTTCACTTATGTTTTATTACATTGAACAGACTGAGTTATTCCCACATACTTGACACTGCTTATATATTTATCAGTTTCCTAAGAATTTTTGAATAACTTTGGTTCTCCCAAACACAGACAAGATTTTAAATGTAATGGACAACTTCTTCCCAAGAACCTAAGCTTGCAAATCGAATTAATCGCCTTTTTTAAAATTAAGCAAATAAACTTAATTTCAAGCATCTTAAAAATGGACAATATACACAAAACTACATGATTAGGTTTGTTCCCCCACGTACATAAATAAATGCAGGATTCCAAAAAGTATCAACACAATAACTTGTAATTTTTTTTTTTTTTTCACCATCTCTACACATGTCTGCCCAGGGTTACACATTTACCAGCAAAAGGGTTGTCTCAGGGCACCAAAGTTCACCTTGATAACTTGAAATTAAGATGTGGATGCTGGTTAGGTTGCTCATTTAATGATTGGAACGGATAACGGGCTATCCATTTAGAAGTCAACTAAATGCTAGTATGAACATAAAATCTGGATCTACCTTCAAAGAGTAAGCCGGCAACTGTCCAGGTGGCCCTTCGTTTATGTTCAAGCTTTGACCTTGAGCTTTCAGCTGTGCCCTAAGTTTCAGGTTTTTGCAACCCAATATTTTTCTCTAAGACAAGATGTCACTTAAGTTTTATCGTTAGTTTTCCCTGAAATTCATAATAGGATTTTTCAAGTTCCCTGTTGTGACTGTACTGTGCCCTTCTCAGAGACCAGCTAAATGAATCCCTCACTCGGGTTGCCATTTTATTTTCCCTTTTGGTTTGTAATTCTCTACTAACAGGATGACATCATTATTTTGGATCCGTTTATCCAATTCTTACCTATTAATATGAAGTCTTTCACATAGTTGTAAGAGAAGATACTGAATGCTAATTCTCTTATGTATTGGCTAGTAATGTTTTTTCACCAAACTGTTCTTCCTGTGTAATTATTATGTAGTTGATATTTTCTTTTTGTTGACTACAACCGACAAGGTGAAGTCATAAAATTACTTGGCCAGATTGTGCTGGGCTTGCTGAGAGGAGAAAGGGGCAGTGCCACACGGGAGCCGTAGTACTTGGCCACATACACCCACAGGAGCTAGGAGAGCGTACATTGGATTGGATTCTGAGGATACTTGATGGAGTGGTGCTGAACATAAAGTTAGATAAGAAAGACTACTTGGGAGCATTGTTCGGGCATGCAGCGTTTTTGACTCCCTGGCAAGAACCCCAGGCGGGGTGAACATGCTGCTAAGATAGCTCCTAGAAACGTTAAAAAAAGCAGTGGCCCATACGATGTCACATATAAATGTTAAGAAGCCATGGTACGTGATGGAAAAGGAGTGAAAAGATTCAGAAAACTGGGCATGCTTGAGTAGGTTTACGAGACTGAAGACCATGGTAGAGGGTGAAACTGAAAGCAACAGGGAATGTGCTGGTGAGGGGCACACCAACGTTGTTCTGAAGTTAGCGGAGGCTGTCCCGGGAGCTGATGGTCGGCCAGCAGTCACGACACTACTGGGCACCCAGGTGGCAATATCATGGCAAGTGTACATGGTATCTATCCCCCTAGATCTCCAGAGGGATCTGTGGCCATTAATCCAGGTAACTACACTGGAAAAAGGGGAATGCTCAAATATTTTAGGGTGTATTGGCCACAGGATAGAAGTTGACACAGAGACCCAAAGCATCACGGCACCTGTGGCATAGTTGGGAGGCCCTGGAGGGCCAAGTAATCAATAAAATCCTGGCCTAGATCCAGTTCATAGTCTACTAATCTGTAGGTCCGTCTGGTGTTGATGTCTCTAGTCTCTGAATATATAATTGGAATAGGAGAGCTGGCATAACTCACACATTTCCTTGGCTTGGATAAGAACTATTCTAATGCGTAGTATTTGTTTCCTAAGGCTACCATGACAAAGTGCCACAAATTGAGATGTTTAAAACAACGGAAATTTATTCTCAACAGTTCTGGAGGCCAGAAGTCCACATTCCAGGTGTTGGCGGGGTTGATTCTCACTCTCCCTCTCTCTCTGCCCCTCGCTCACTCGCACTCTCTCTCAAAAATAAGTAAAAAGTGAAATAAGCATTCAGAATTTGATACACTATCTGCAGACTTATTCTTAAGGTCTTTGTGCATATATGAAGTTTTCACTCCGTGCTATTTTGAGTTAATCTTTGATTTTGATTATTTTGTGATTTTTCTTAGTACGTGTTAAGGTGTTTATCTGCTATTCTTAGCCTACTTCTTAATAAGTTCCCAGTTTAGGACTTTATTTTAGGGGGCCATCCCTATTTTCAGGCCTACATTATGAATATTAGGAATGGGTACCAGAGATGAACATAGAAATCGATGAAGACGGAATGACAGATCCTCATGTCAGTATAGCTTTGCTTACATTTTCAACTACAAGGTTAGAACTGTTAAAGTTCTGTTTGACTTATGGCCATTAGAATCATATATATTGTTATATGTTGTATATATAAGATGCAAACCCAGGGTCTGGTCTTGGCCCTCATGCAGATGAAGATAAAAAGCCTATCCAGCAGACCACTGAGAGAAAAAAGATGAGAACTGAGTTGTATAAAAAGCCACCGAAAGTTTCTTGGTCATTTTAGTCTAACGGAAAGTGAATTTAGGTAACAATTTACAATTTAAACGCAGAGCTCTGAGCTGGGGAAGAATGAATCTCACGTTGGAAATGTGGCAATGCTGAGGGTTTTTTTTAATTCAAAACCATTTTATCTCAAACTTTACAATTCAGGTCCAGTCCCCCACCCACTCCCTCCCTCCAGAGGCCATGAAACACAGTTTCTAATCCCACCAGGTGTGCCTGCTGAGACCAGCACAAAACAAGCTGCGAAATCCTGAACTGCTGAACCCCTCTGGCCGCCAGATGGCAGCAGGGGGCTGTGCCGAAGGGGAGTTTCCCCAGACCCAGTGCAATGGCCAAAGGAGAGTCCAAGTTGGAGCCAGCAAGGCACTGGGAAGTCTGAGGCTGGACTCTACTGAGGCCAGTGGTCATCCCTGTGCTGGTTCATTTGGGAAATAGTGAGGAGACAGCAGGACTCAAGATGTCTGAACAAAGAACAAGAAGTGAAAGGTGAGCTAGAGGACAGTCCTGGCCATTCGTCAAATGGAAGAAGGCAGAGCAGCCAAAGGTTAGAAAGGACAGGAAGTGTGTGCTAGACAGAGACTGAGGCTGGATTGTAAAATCCCTCCTTTTGTTCCTTTTAAGGAGCCACAAAATACGAAATTTTTCAGGTACTCTCCAGAAGGTGGACAAGGAATCCCATGTTATCTCTTCTCTTGGAAGTAGATGTTATGAATAATTGGGAGGGAGATGGGCAGAGATGGTAAAAAGAAACTGCCAGAAAAGGTGTTTGGGGGTGTCATTGTTAATAAAGATACCCAGCCTCTAATCTGATTTTTACCTCTAATTTTGTTTCAAATAGTAAAATTCACGATAGTCACCTATTTGAAAAAGTTAAGCTTATTTTTCCCCCCATATAAACAATTAAGAATTTCAATGATGATTCTCAGGTGGGAGAAAGCATCAACATGAGTCAAGACTAAAGTGTCATTTTATAGGAGTATTTTAAAAGTAAAACAACTCCTAGGGCATCTGGGTGGCTCAGTCGGTTAAGCGTCCGACTCTTGATTTCGGCTCAGGTCATGATCTCACGGTTCGTGGGTCCCAGCCCCACATCAGTCTCTGTGCTGGTGGCAGATCCTGCTTGGGATTCTCTCCCTCCCTCTCTCTCTACCCCTCCCCCACTCATGTTTCTCTCTCTCTCTCTCTCCCCCCCCCCAGGATAAATAAATAAACTTAAAAAAAAAAAAAAAAGCAAAACAACTCGTGCTGTTAGAAGAGACTTTATAGGTTAAGAACTAAGCTTTAGAATTACTAATTGCTAACATGTATCGTGGGCTTACTGTGCAGGGCACCGTTCGGTTGTTCTATGCATTTTTTATAGACCACTGGTTTTCTGATCGGCCATGCCAGAATCTGCTGGGCAGCGCAAATTCTCAGGTCATCCCAGATCTACCGGATCAGAAACTCCAAGAGTGGGGTCCAGCCATCTGTGCATTAATTGCAAACTCTCCAGGTGATCCTGACACTTGCAAAAGTTTGAGTGTGTATTCACGGGTATTGGATATTGTATTTAATCCTTGCAGCAACCCTAAGAAACAAGGATCTTTATTTTCACCCTCCACTTTATAGCTGGAGAATCTGAGGCCAGAGGTGTTAAATGATTTTCCCAACAACACTGAGTTTCTAAGTAGCACAGATGGGATTTGAATCCAGGCCGTGTGACTTCAGAAGTTGTGTTCCTGATGTCTTCCTTTCAGAGAGAATGGCGCTAAGCCTTTTGTAGGATCTGGCTTCTGCTCTAAGGCACTTACTTATATTGAATGCACTGGTTAAAAGCAATGTCCGTAGAGGGACACCCGGATGGCTCAGTTGGTTAAGTGTCGGACACTTGATTGCGGCTCAGGTCACGATCTCATGATCGTGAGATCAAGCCCCGCATCTAGCTCAGCACGGGGTGTGGAACCTGCTTGGGATTCTCTCTCTCTTCCTCTCTCTCTCTCTCTGTCCCTCCCCTGCTTGCCCACTCTCTCTCTCTTTCAAAGTAAAGAAATAAACAAAAATAAGTAAAGGCAATGTGTGTAATAGGTAGATCTCTCTGGATGTGCACACACCCCCCACACGCATGTGAGGGTGTGTGTTGCCGAAGGTGGCCGGTAGTGACTGAAGGTTTATTATTTGTCTTGTCTTCCTGCCAAGTCACTGGAGGATAACCTGTCAAAAGTGGTCAGTTGTGAAAAAAGCATAGAGACATGGGATTTTGCCTTAGCTAAACAGTGGTTTTTCAAACTTAAATGGGTATCAGAATCACCTGATTTGAGAAGATCCTGAACTCAGTGAAGCCTGAGGAGTCTGCACAAAAGTTGTGAGTGGTCTAAGGAAGGAGGCAGTTCAGGAACAGACTTTGGAGGGTTGAGCACCTTTCCCTGAGGGGCTTCTGAAAATTAACCCTACCTGATTTCCACTCTAAAGCTATTTAGTCATTTACACTAGAAAAGACAAATCGGCGAAGAGTGCATCATTAGAAGATTGACTTCTTGTGGCAAAGGAGTTTTACATTCTGAGATGTGTGTTATGTTGGGAGAAGGAGGCTGCTACATAGCAGAATGCCCCCGGACTGCCCTGATATTCAGCCGCACACTTAGTGGTCAGTGATTAAAGTCAACATCTTCATTTCTTTTTAAATTCCTGCGTTGGCCCAAACACTAGGTTAGGAGTGTGGGTCCAAGGTAAACAATAAAGTCTTGACTTAAAAGGGCTTCTAGTATATTAGAAGATAACAGAGAAATAGATGGGTTGTATTGGTTATCTATTGCCATGTAACAAATCACCCCAAAACTTAGCATCTTAAAATGTCATACATTCAACGACTCACAGTGTCTGTAGGCCAGGGATCTGAGTGTAGCTTAGCTGTGTGCTTTTAAAATTAATGGCCAAACAGACAGGACAAAAGGCAATTTGGAGGAAAGGGAGACTGTATAAGGAAATACGAGCTACAAAAGACTTAATTCAGCACCAGAAAAAGAAGCAGGGTGCTATAAAAGAGAACAGTCAGAGGATGAGCTTATATTAGAAACAAGTGGGTTTTATGCCAGGAATTCAACTTCAGAGAGTTGTAAAGATGGTTACAAAACCGATATTGTAAAACTCATTAGTAGCAGATAAATGTGTTGTTTAGAAAATTTTTAAAATTTATAGTTAGAATAAATAATAGTTCAGCAAAGTTCAAATTAACAGGCAGAATTTATAGTGCTTCTGTATACAAGCAACAATTAAGTAGAAAATATATTTAAAAATAGATCCTATTAAGTTAGTAATGGAAATTCTATGCCATGGCCAAAAAAAAAATTTTTTTTTACAAAAGACATGAAACACATTTAAGGTAAAACATACACATTTTACTGAAGGATGTAGAAGGGACCCAGATAAACAGCTTCATCATGTTGGGGAGGGGGGAATTCAACATGATGAAGAAATTCTTTCTCTTAAAATTAAGCTACAAATGCAAAAATCAGATATTCTTGGTGGAGGAGGTCATCGGAAGGATGTGATGACCAGTTGACCTGCTGGCTGACCTCAGGCAATCAGAGGCTCTGCACACCCTCCTCCGTCCTTTGTATGTTCCTCCCCAAACTTTGTATGTTCCATCAGCTGCCCCCCTGCCCGAGCGGTCTTCCAGGATGCAGCCTTGAGAAAGCTATGTGTTGAGACCCTCTGGAGGGTGTCCACGTCAGAACCTCGTTAAGGCCTCTATATGAACGTTCAAGATTCCGGTAGCGGGTTCAGAGATCTGGTCTTGAGGTGCCCAGAACAAGCCTGGTAAGTAAGCTCTCTTCTTAATACTGCCTCCTGCCCATCTGGAGTGGCCTGCCTCTGTCTTCAGTTTCTCCTTGCCTTCCTTCTGTCCACCACACCAGTTTCAAATTTCACCTGGGAAGCTCCCGAGTTTGCAAACCAACAATTATTTCACATACGATTTTTCAGAATTTTAATAATTCATCTACTGGAAGGTGTCCGAGGAGTTAGGGAAATGGGAACTTTCATATGGTGTCGGTTAAAAGCTGTATTTAAAAACTTTTGGATGGCAGGTTGATGATATGAATAAAGATAAAGTTGTACACACGTCATGACCAAGAAATCCCACATCCAGAGCAGTGTTCCTACATCTGAGAATTTTACTTCTTTTTTTTTCTTAAGTAGGCCCATGCCCAATGTGGGGCTTGAACTCACAATCCTCGGATCAAGAGTCTGATGCCCTACCAGCTGAAACAGCCAGGTGCCCTCAGGACCTTATACTCTATTAGTAAAATGACTTTGTATCATGCGCTCTTAATGTATGTGTTTCAATTTAATTTTTTAAAGCCTTTTAAAAAAATGTTTTAAGTTTATTTTTAAGAGAGAGAGAGAGTGAGTGGGGCAGGGGCAGAGAGAGCGGGGAAAGAGCATCTGAAGCAGGCTCTGTGCTGACAGCAGAGAGCCCGATGTGAGGCTCGAACTCACAAACTGTGAGATGATGACCTGAGCTGAAGGCAGATGCTTAACCAGCGGAGCCACCCAGGCGCTCTGTAAATTTAATTTTTTAAACTATCAACACTGTGTACGTATTTTATTGTGTTAATATTATTAAAACGTTCACAACAATGAACTACAAACTCGATAGGGTTAGATAAAGATGAAAGCATTCTTGTCAATTACGAATATGTGGTCACACTTTTTACCTTGTAACATGGTATCTAAGAAACTCATACTTGAAGTGCAATGTTCCTATTTTTCACCTGTTTGTGCATTATTAAAAAATTTTGCAATACACATTTTATGGCTTTTTGTTTTGTTTTTGCAGAAATCCTTTTAAGTCATGTTGAGGCTAAATTGAGATAGTATAACGTGTAAAGCTATGTAATCGCCCAACCTTATGCGATTCAAATGCTGAGAAATGAAGAGATAAATGGATCACCATCAATGCCTCAGCCTTGTAGGGCTTCCGCTCATATTTCAGAAACTTCGTGTAGGCTCCACGAGACATTTCTGATTTACAGGTATACTGATTAAAAGCACCATTTTCAATCCATATATCAAATAGTAGTAAGTCAATATTTTTGGTGAAAAATAAATGCAAACAAGTTCTAATATTTTCTTACTTCACATTAATGCATCTCTGGGATGTGCTCTCTGTACTCTGCTGACCATCACAGAAGGAGGCAGGTGCCAGGAAGTCACAACAGCCTGTTTATAAGAATGAAAAACTATGCAGCCTCAATGACCAACAATAGGTAAGTTTTATTTGAAAAACATTTTTAATGTTTGTTTATCTTTAAGAGAGTGAGACAGTGAGAAAGAGAGAGCACACAAGCATGAGTAGGAGGGGCAGAGAGAGAGAGAGAGAGAGAGAAAATCCCAAGCAGGCTCTGTGCTGTCAGCACAGAACCTGATGTGGGGCTTTGAACTCACAAACCGTGAGATCATGATCTGAGCTGAAATCAAGAGTCAGATACTTAACCAACTGAGCCACCCAGGTGCCCCACTAGGTAAGTTTTAAATTATTGTATTTTATTCATTTTTTTTTAAATTTAAAAAATTAATTAGATCATCATGGATCAACATGGACGTATAAAATAAAAGTAAAATCAAGTAAAAAGGCAAGTTGCGGAATGACGTATACAGCATTATATTATTTTTGTAATTTAAACACCCATAAAATAATGGCATATTCTGTTTAGAAATTCATATATAACTCGTAAAGCAAAAATGAGTGGGAAAAGATGTGCTGGGCTGAAGGAACAGATTAAGATTAGGGAGTTTACTTTTTTTTTCTTTACAAAGGATACTTTAAATGTACATGTAATTCTTTTTCTTTAACTTAAACAGTTTTATTTTTTATTTTGTTTTAAAAAATAAATAAATAGGAGCGCCTGGATGGCTTAGTCAGTTAAGTGCCTGCCTCTTGATTTTGGCTCAGGTCATGATTTCAAAGTTCGTGGAATAGGCCCCTTGTTGGACTCTGTACTGACAGCGTGGAGCCTGCTTGGGATTGATTCTCTCTCTCTCCATCTCTCTCTGCTCCTCCCTCCTCAAAAATAAATAAATAAACTTAAAAATCAAGCAATCAATCAATCAAGTAAACCAAATGTGACAGAATACTATTTAAGTTTGAGGAACATATATATGTATCTGGGATTTTGTTACATTCTGCTGTGTTATCCTATATGTTTAAGATATTTCATAATAAAGTAGAGGAGATAATAATGATGAAAGTAAAAACAAATGAGTGAAAATAAAATAACAGTTTCGATCATTAAAACTAAAGCTGTTCTTTTTGAAAAGATCAAACAAGACGGGGGGAAGATGGCGGCGTAGGAGGACGCTGGGCTCACCGCGTCCCGCGGATCACTTAGATTTCACCTACACCTGCCTAAATAACCCAGAAAACTGCCAGAAGACTAGCAGAATGGAGTCTCCAGAGCCAAGTGCAGACGAGAGGCCCACGGAAGAGGGTAGGAAGGGCTGCGAGGTGGAGTGTGCTCCACGGACTGGCGGGAGGGAGCCGGGGCGGAGGGGCGGCCCGCCGGCCAAGTAGAGACCCCGAGTCTGGCTGGCAAAAGTGGAGGGGCCTGATGGAGTGTGTTCTGACAGTGAGCGGGACTTAACATCTGGAAAGTTATAAGCTAACAGCTCTGCTCAGAGAATGGGAGGGCTGGAGGACAACGGGAGGCAGAGTTGTTGAGCCCCGGATGACAGAGCGCAGCTTGGCGAGGAACAAAGGCACTCGCCAGCGCCATCTCCCTCACCCATCCCCAGCCAAGATCCCAAAGGGAACCAGTTCCTGCCAGGGAACTTGCTCGCACTGCGCAAACACCCAACGCTGTGCTTCTGTGGATCCATCCCTCTGGCGGTGGGTCTGACTCCCTCCTGGTGCCACAGGGCCCCTCCCGAAGCGGATCTCCGAAGGAAAAGGGGGCTGAGCCTGCCCCTCCCGCCCCTGTGCATCTTGCCGATCCACTCCAGCTAATACGCCAGATCCCCAGCACCACAAGCCTGGCAGTGTGCAAGTAGCCCAGACGGGCCATGCCACCCCACAGTGAATCGCACCCCTAGGAGAGGGGAAGAGAAGGCACACACCAGTATGACTGTGGCCCCAGCGGTGGGTTGGGGGCAGACATCAGATCTGACTGCAACCCTGCCCACCAACACAAGTTATTCATGACAGCACAGGGGAAGTGCCCCGCAGTTCCGCACCACTCCAGGGACTATCCAAAATGATGAAACAGAAGAATTCCCCTCAAAAAAACCTCCAGGAAATAACGACAGCTAACGAACTGATCAAAAACAATTTAAACAATATAACAGAAAGTGAATTTAGAATAATAGTCATAAAATTAATCACTGGGCTTGAAAACTGTAAAGGACAGCAGAGAATCTATTGCTACAGAGATCAAGGGACTAAGGAACAGCCAGGAGGAGCTAAAAAATGCTATTGAGCTGCAAAATAAAATGGAGACGACCACGGCTCCGATTGAAGACGCAGAGGAGAGAATAGGTGAACTAGAAGATAAAATTATGGAAAAAGAAGCAGCTGAGAAAAAGAGAGATAAAAAAAATCCAGGAGTATGAGGGGAAAATTAGAGAACTAAGTGATGCACTAAAGAGAAATAATCTATGCATAATTGGTATTCCAGAGGAGGAGGAGAGAGGGAAAGGTGCTGAAGGTGTACTTGAAGAAATAATAGCTGAGAACTTCCCTGATCTGGGGAAGGAAAAAGGCATTGAAATACAAGAGGCACAGAGAACTCCCTTCAGACATAACTTGAATTGATCTTCTGCACGACATATCATAGTGAAACTGGCAAAATACAAGGATAAAGAGAAAATTCTGAAAGCAGCTAGGGATAAACGTGCTCTAACATATAAAGGGAGACCTATAAGACTCGTGACCAATCTCTCTACTGAAACTTGGCAAGCCAGAAAGGAATGGCAGGAGATCTTCAATGTGATGAACAGAAAAAATATGCAGCCGAGAATCCTTTATCCAGCAAGTCTGTCACTTAGAATAGAAGGAGAGATAAAGGTCTTCCCAAACAAACAAAAACTGAAGGAATTCGTCACCACTAAACCAGCCGTACAAGAGATCCTAAGGGGGATCCTGTGAGACAAAGTACCAGAGACATCGCTACAAGCATGAAACCTACAGACATCACAATGACTCTAAACCCATATCTTTCTATAATAACACTGAATGTAAATGGACTAAATGCACCAACCAAAAGACATAGAGTATCAGAATGGATTAAAAAACAAGACCCATCTATTTGCTGTTTACAAGAGACTCATTTTAGATCTGAGGACACCTTCAGATTGAGAGTGAGGGGATGGAGAACTATTTATCATGCCACTGGAAGTCAAAAGAAAGCTGGAGTAGCCATACTTATATCAGACAAACTAGACTTTAAATTAAAGGCTGTAACAAGAAATGAAGAAGGGCATTATATAATAATCACAGGGTCTATCCATCAGGAAGAGCTAACAATTATAAATGTCTATGTGCCGAATACAGGAGCCCCCAAATATATAAAACAATTACTCACAAGCATAAGCAACCTTATTGATAAGAATGTGGTAATTGCAGGGGACTTTAACACTCCACTTACAGAAATGGATAGATCATCTAGACACACGGTCAGTAAAGAAGCAAGGGCCCTGAATGATACATTGGATCAGATGGACTTGACAGATATATTTAGAACTCTGCATCCCAAAGCAACAGAATATACTTTCTTCTCGAGTGCGCATGGAACATTCTCCAAGATAGATCACATACTGGGTCACAAAACAGCTCTTCATAAGTATACAAGAATTGAGGTCATACCATGCATACTTTCAGACCACGATGCTATGAAGCTTGAAATCAACCACAGGAAAAAGTCTGGAAAACCTCCAAAAGCATGAAGGTTAAATACTAAAGAAGAGTGGGTCAACCAGGCAATTAGAGAAGAAATTTAAAAATATATGGAAACAAACGAAAATGAAAATACAACAATCCAAACGCTTTGGGATGCAGCGAAGGCAGTCCTGAGAGGAAAATACATTGCAATCCAGGCCTATCTCAAGAAACAAGAAAAATCCCAAATACAAAATCTAACAGCACACCTAAAGGAAATAGAAGCAGAACAGCAAAGACAGCCTAAACCCAGCAGAAGAAGAGAAGTAATAAAGATCAGAGCAGAAATAAACAATATAGAATCTAAAAAAACTGTAGAGCAGATCAACGAAACCAAGAGTTGGTTTTTTGAAAAAATAAACAAAATTGATAAACCTCTAGCCAGGCTTCTCAAAAAGAAAAGGGAGATGACCCAAAGAGATAAAATCATGAATGAAAATGGAATTATTACAACCAATCCCTCAGAGATACAAGCAATTACCAGGGAATACTATGAAAAATTATATGCCAACAAACTGGACAACCTGGAAGAAATGGACAAATTCCTAAACACCCACACTCTTCCAAAACTCAATCAGGAGGAAGTAGAAAGCTTGAACAGACCCATAACCAGCGAAGAAATTGAATCAGTTATCAAAAATCTCCCAACAAATAAGAGTCCAGGACCAGATGGCTTCCCAGGGGAGTTCTACCAGACGTTTAAAGCAGAGATAATACCTATCCTTCTCAAGCTATTCCAAAAAATAGAAAGGGAAGGAAAACTTCCAGACTCATTCCATGAAGCCAGTATTACTTTGATTCCTAAACCAGACAGAGACCCAGTAAAAAAAGAGACCTACGGGCCAATATCCCTGATGAATATGGATGCACAAATTCTCAATAAGATACTAGCAAATCGAATTCAACGGCACATAAAAAGAATTATTCACCATGATCAAGTGGGATTCATTCCTGGGATGCAGGGCTGGTTCAACATTCGCAAATCAATCAATGTGATACATCACATTAAGAAAAGAAAAGATAAGGGGCGCCTGGGTGGCGCAGTCGGTTAAGCGTCCGACTTCAGCCAGGTCACAATCTCGCGGTCCGTGAGTTCGAGCCCCGCGTCAGGCTCTGGGCTGATGGCTCGGAGCCTGGAGCCTGTTTCCGATTCTGTGTCTCCCTCTCTCTCTGCCCCTCCCCCGTTCATGCTCTGTCTCTGTCTGTCCCAAAAATAAATAAAAAACGTTGAAAAAAAAAATTAAAAAAAAAAAAAGAAAAGAAAAGAAAAGATAAGAACCATATGATCCTGTCAATCGATGCAGAAAAGGCATTTGACAAAATTCAGCAACCTTTCTTAATAAAAACCCTCAAGAAAGTCGGGATAGAAGGAACATACTTAAAGATCATAAAAGCCATTTATGAAAAGCCCACAGCTAATATCCTCAATGGGGAAAAACTGAGAGCTTTCCCCCTGAGATCAGGAACACGACAGGGATGTCCAGTCTCACTGCTGTTGTTTAACATAGTGTTGGAAGTGCTAGCATCAGCAATCAGACAACAAAAGGAAATCAAAGGCATCAAAATTGGCAAAGACGAAGTTAAGCTTTCACTTTTTGCAGATGACATGATATTATACATGGAAAATCCGATAGACTCCACCAAAAGTCTGCTAGAACTGATACACGAATTTAGCAAAGTTGCAGGATACAAAATCAATGTACAGAAATCAGTTGCATTCTTATACACTAATAATGAAGCAACAGAAAGACAAATAAAGAAACTGATCTCATTCACAATTGCACCAAGAAGCATAAAATACCTGGGGATAAATCTAACCAAAGATGTAAAAGATCTGTATGCTGAAAACTATAGAAAGCTTATGAAGGAAATTGAAGAAGATATAAAGAAATGGAAAAACATTCCGTGCTCATGGATTGGAAGAATAAATATTGTCAAAAGTCAATACTACCCAAAGCCATCTACACATTCAATGCAATCCCAATCAAAATCGCACCAGCATTCTTCTCGAAACTAGAACAAGCAATTCTAAAATTCATATGGAACCACAAAAGGCCCCGAATAGCCAAAGTAATTTTGAAGAAGAAGACCGAAGCAGGAGGCATCACAATCCCAGACTTTAGCCTCTACTACAAAGCTGTAATCATCAAGACAGCGTGGTATTGGCACAAAAACAGACACATAGACCAATGGAATAGAATAGAAACCCCAGAACTAGACCCACAAACGTATGGCCAACTAATCTTTGACAAAGCAGGAAAGAACATCCAATGGAAAAAAGACAGTCTCTTTAACAAATGGTGCTGGGAGAACTGGACAGCAACATGCAGAAGGTTGAAACTAGACCACTTTCTCAACCATTCACAAAAATAAACTCAAAATGGATAAAGGACCTGAATGTGAGACAGGAAACCATCAAAACCCTACAGGAGAAAGCAGGAAAAGACCTCTCTGACCTCAGCCGTAGCAATTTCTTACTCGACACATCCCCAAAGGAAACGGAATTAAAAGCAAAAATGAACTACTGGGACTTTATGAAGATAAAAAGCTTCTGCACAGCAAAGGAAACAACCAACAAAACTAAAAGGCAACCAATGGAATGGGAAAAGATATTTGCAAATGACATATCGGACAAAGGGCTAGTATCCAAAATCTATAAAGAGCTCACCAAACTCCACACCCGAAAAACAAATAACCCAGTGAAGAAATGGGCAGAAAACATGAATAGACACTTCTCTAAAGAAGACATCCGGATGGCCAACAGGCACATGAAAAGATGCTCAACGTCGTTCCTCATCAGGGAAATACAAATCAAAACCACACTCAGATACCACCTCACGCCAGTCAGAGTGGCCAAAATGAACAAATCAGGAGACTATAGATCTGGAGAGGTTGTGGAGAAACGGGAACCCTCTTGCACTGTTGGTGGGAATGCAAATTGGTGCAGCCACTCTGGAAAACAGTGTGGAGGTTCCTCAAAAAATTGAAAACAGATCTACCCTATGACCCAGCAGTAACACTGCTAGGAATTTACCCAAAGGATACAGGAGTACTGATGCATAGGGGCACTTGTACCCCAATGTTTATAGCAGCACTCTCAACAATAGCCAGATTATGGAAAGAGCCTAAATGTCCGTCAACTGATGAATGGATAAAGAAATTGTGGTTTATATACACAATGGAGTACTACGTGGCAATGAGAAAGAATGAAATATGGCCCGTTGTAGCAACGTGGATGGAACTGGAGAGTGTTATGCTAAGTGAAATAAGCCATACAGAGAAAGACAGATACCATATGTTTTCACTCTTATGTGGATCCTGAGAAACGTAACAGAAACCCATGGGGGAGGGGAAGGAAAAAAAAAAAGAGGTTAGAGTCGGAGACAGCCAAAGCATAAGAGACTCTTAAAAACTGAAAACAAACTGAGGGTTAATGGGGGGTGGGAGGGAGGGCAGGGTGGGTGATGGGTATTGAAGAGGGCACCTTTTGGGATGAGCACTGGGTGTTGTATGGAAACCAATCTGACAATAAATTTCATATATTGAAAAAAAAAAAGAAAAGATCAAACAATAACAAGTCATATAATCCATATTAGGGAACAAGAGAGAAGGGAAATGAATTTTTTAAAATATAGGTACTTTTCTAAAGAAATTTGAATGACTCTTCCTTATGCAAGAAATAACCCTGGGATGCACAATGGAAATTAAAAACCTAAACATTGACCAACCCACAAAAGAAGACAATTCAAGAAGCTAACTTTTGGTGTAACCATAAAAGATGAATCTGAGAAGACAGCCAGTTCATCTCTCCAGCTCTACAGTTCAGGAAAAGAACTAAATTCAAGACAAAAATAATGCCCTTCCTAGAGATATACATAAGCCCCTAATTGCCAGTAGGGCTGGGTGATTAAATTGATACTGATGGGGAAGGAGTGAGAGAGATACCACAACAAATGTTAAAGTCTGGACTGTGTATCTAGTGAGAGATGAGAAGATCAAGGGAGCCAAGTATGTTAGGAAGATAAATAGATAGACTTGAGTTTCGACGCGTTGAAATGAAATAGATCAAGTACAAGGAGGTCGTGGGTGGAAACATAGATCTAAGATAAGGCTGAAAGGGTGGATATGTTTATTAAAGGAAAGGCCAAAACTTGAAGTACAAAGTGCCAAGGGACATAAATATTTTGGGGACTGTTGGAAAAAGAGCAGTCAGCGAAGAAAACAGTACATTGTCTCACAGAGTTCCTAGCACAGAGTCAACAGTGCCAAATGCTGCAGAAAAGTTAAAAAAAAACAAAAAAAACAAAAAAACAAAAAAAAACAAAAAACAATAATGAGAGATTGTTATTGAATATAATGATGTCAAGATGTCAGAAGCCATTGGCAAGAGCTGATTTGAGAGCTGTTTCGTGGGAATGAATAGATGGCAAGGAAAACCGTAGAATGGCCCTGAGATGTAAACATTGAGGGGCTGACTGTATCGCAACCGTGGTTGTTATGGGTTAAATTGTATGCCTCCAAAAGATGTGTTGAAGTCCCAACCCCTGTGAATATGATTGCATTTGGAAAATAGGGTCTTTGAGGGTGTAATTAATATCATGATGGAGTAGGGTGGGCACTTAATCCAGTATGACCGGACGCCGTGTGTAAGAAATGGGAACAAAACAGACACAGGAAACCCCACGCGATGATGGAGGCAGGGAAGGTGTTAAATAGCAAAGCCAAGGGAACCACCAGGAGCTAGGAAGACGACACCTGATTTCAGACGTCCAGCCTCTGGAACTGTGAAAGAATAAATTTCTGTTGTTTTAACGCACCCAGTTTCTGATACCTTGTTACAGCGCCCCGAGAAACTAATATCATGGGGATTTGGGCAGTGAATGTGAGATGAGCTAGTTTATGAAGTTTATATGATTAGGTAGCTTAAGAAAGGAGGCAGTGGAAAATATTTCCCTGTATTTAATTATCAGGGGTGTCTTAAAAAAGGAGGGAGGAGAGGGGCGCCTGGGTGGCTCAGTCGGTTAAGCGGCCGACTTCGGCTCAGGTCATGATCTCACGGTCTGTGAGTTCGAGCCCCGCGTCGGGCTCTGT
This sequence comes from Panthera uncia, assembly GCF_023721935.1. Classification (NCBI taxonomy): domain Eukaryota; kingdom Metazoa; phylum Chordata; class Mammalia; order Carnivora; family Felidae; genus Panthera; species Panthera uncia. The sequence continues at coordinate 20,712,158 of NC_064814.1, read as the reverse complement.
GCTGACAGCTCAGAGCGTGGAGCCTGTTTCAGATTCTGTCTCCCTCTCTCTCTGCCCCTCCCCTGTTCACGCTCTGTCTCTCTCTGTCTCAAAAATAAATAAACATTAAAAAAAAAAAAGAGGGAGGAGAGAAGATAACTATGTTAGAAGTCATAAAATAAAGAGGGGGCTGGATTTTAGAGTAGGTTGTAAGACTAGGTTGAGAGACTGTGCGGTGGGATTGAGTTTAGCAAAGACTGGCCCACTTTCCTCTGGGCCGTTCACAGGCAGTAGAGACAGTGAGAGGGAAGCTAGTATCCTGTGGTCTCTGAGTTTTCGGCAAAACGGTCAAGTTTACGTACTGAAAAGGCTAAAGTGCAGAAGTAGGGCTGAGGACCCCAGGAGAGCAGGAAGACAAAGAAGTAGATGAAAAGATCCGTGAAGTGTGTGAAGAGGGCCGGGTTGATGTGTGGGCACTTGCAAATCCAAGTTTGGAGGAATTGGGAGCTCAAAGAGGTACTACCCAAGCACGTATCAAGTGCAGAGGTTTGGAACAGAAAAGGTCCAGCCCCCATAATAATGAAATCCCAGACCCAGGGATTTCATGTCACCTGCCAAGCTGATGAGTGACAGATTTGGAATGTAGGTCTCAGACTCCTAACCTTGTAAACACTTCACTGCACCATATTTTAGATTAAAATCCCTAAAACTGTGGAAATAAATTATCTTTTAAACGGAGTTACTAAGAAGGTGTATGATAGTCTCAGCTTCACTGTTTTCTCTGTCCTTATTTTACATTTTTTTTAATGTTTATTTATTTTTGAGAGAGAGAGAGAGAGCCACAGTGTGAGTGGGGGAGGGGCAGAGAGGGAGGGAGACACAGAATCTGGAACAGGCTCCAGGCTCTGAGCTGTCAGCACAGAGCCTGACGTGGGGACCCGAACTCACAAACTGTGAGATCATGACCTGAGCCGAAGTCAGAGGCTCAACCAAATGAGCCTCCCAGGTGCCCCCTCTGTCCTTGTCTCTCATGAATGGTTATTAACTCCTGTATACATCCCAGGAAATGTATCAATGACAGTAAAAAATCATGGAATGAGATTTTCAGGATTGATAAACAAGGATTATTTACAATCTGAGAATGTCCAATTTATGTGCAGCTGGAAAAAAAAAGTAACTCACTCATTCAAGGTCCACCATCTTGCCTAAACTATTAAATTATGAAAACAGGTATTCGATATTTCGATTAACATAATTTTCACAGTGGTAGTTGAGAGTGAGGGGCTGGGATCCAAACCCTGCTGTAGACTCATGTGTTGGCTCTGCCTGTATTTGAACATCTGCAAATAACTTCCACCCTTAAGCCCCACTTTTCAAATCTGTAAAAGGGTTGTAAATATAATACTTCATACTTCATAGGTTTACTTTCAATAGTAAATAAGGAAATTTACTATTCACATACTTTCTAGCACATAGGAAACCAGTCAGTACAAGGAGCCATTTAGCTGAAGTGCAAAAGTTAAGTTTTAGGTGAAGACTCATCATGTGAATTATGCCGATTTCTGAGATGATCGTCCCTCGTCTACCCTCTATCTGCCCAACTTCTATTCTTTTTTGACTTGGGTGTCTAATTTTCAACCCTTAAAAGCTCATAGAGACTAACTCAGCACCGTGGGTTTTTCTTCCTTTTAGAATCTGATCATTTTTTTTTTTTTGTGAATGCCAGAAAGAACAATAAACAAATACCACGTGCCATGCTTAGCCAACCATCCATAACTACATACTCCCCACTGAGTAATTGGGCAAGAAACACATGGGAGGAAAAAAAAAACCAACAACCTATCAAGTAAAAAACATTTGGCAGGATTTTTCCACATAGGCTGTGACCTGTTTTCAGAGGCCAAATGGAATAAAAACAGTTTTAAAACAGGCAAACATTTGCAGAAGAGCTTTTGAAGGATTCTTAGCTGTTCTTCTAGACAAAAAGAGAACAGTGAATGAGAGGTGCTTCTAAGCTCCTCACTCATTGTCCTGACAGTAAGTCAGATTACATCCCACTTTGCATAAGGTAAGTAAGGCGTAAAGTGTACATATAGCCAATGCCAAACATTTTGATTGACATTGTTAAAACTATTTTATTGTTCTGATAGTTCTAAATTATTGTATGTTTTATATGGTAGACCTGATGAGTGATTTAATTTTGTAAACTCACTTATATAGTGTTTTAGTATGATAGTAAAATGGAAGAGAGACTCAGAAGTGTGTACGAATATAATTAATTTTCAGGGGGGCAGCTTCATATGTCTCTGGTTAGCCTTTTGAGAATTTGCTGAGTTTTACTTCTTGGGAGTGTGTTGGCATTAGGACAGGTTATTTTTCCCCGTGGCTTCTTTTTTCTTTTAAAATGTCCTTGTGGGTAGCTTATTGAGCTATTCAAACAGACCTCGAAGATAAATGTTTTGACTTAGAAACTTTCTCAAGTTAGAATTTATAGATTATTTTGATATTTATAGCTTTACCTTTTCTTTCATCAAAAAAAAAAAAGAAAGAAACAGAGGAGGTTCTCTGAACACTGTTATTATGTATAACATCAACATTTATTCAAATTAATTTAAACAACCAGAGTTCTGATACTGGCCAAATTCCAATCTCTGGAATTTCACATTGAAAATACAGAAGGATCCCTATTATACATCATGGTGATCTACAAATCAATTACTTCAATAATATCCACTGACATGTTTTTGGTTTCCCTTTGTATTTGTCTTACATTCTTACTACATAAAAGAGGACTCATGAATTTAAGAGGAGAAATTAGCTCTTTGGGTTCTAAGAATGACTATCATTGTTATTCGACTTTGCTTTTCTCAGTGGTTACCTAGATATTAAATAAGCATGCAAAAGTGTGCCATCCGATGTGCAGACTGCTGGTGGGCAATTCTCTGACCAAAAAAAAGAAAAGAAACGCACCCCCCCCAAAAAAAAACCCACCAAAACTGGATATGGTTTTATTTATTCTTTTTTTTCTTTAAGTAAAGAGCAAAGTGGTTTTTGGATTCTAAACATCTCTAACATCCTATTCCCTGATATACTTTAGATTGTTGTAATGTTGAGATTTGGCAGAAAAAAGTTACTTTTGAGACAAGAGAGGAAAGACCTCCTATACTGCCACCATCATCACTCATTGCCATGAGAGCCTGGAGAGAAATACTTAACCGCTGACAAGATAATTTACGTTTGTTAATACTTAATACTTAAAAACAAACCAAAAACCTACTGAATGTTTTTCTGCAGTCAAATAAGGCATCAAGTTAATGCACTTGAAGCTATGTTTTCAAAGTGGTCAGAAGCTTTTCTGTAATTGGGGTTATTTTGTCTTTTTTTTTTCCTTCTAGTTACTGCTGTGCAATATTTACTTCACCCTCTCTTTCCATGAACAGAAGAAAATGATTAAAAAAAAGATAAGCGTGTATCAACAAACTCAGGCCCTTTTATACAAGAATTTCCTTAAAAAATGGAGAATGAAAAAAGAGAGCTTATCGGTATGGGTCACAATGTCTATTTTCCCGTATTTAGTGAATGAAAACCATCATTTAGTATTATGCTGTTTGTGTTGTTTTTTTATGTTCACATTCCACAGGCTAGTTGATTTGGAGTTCTAAATAAAACATTTTGCAAATATTGCAGAATAAGATATAAGATATATTGCAGAAAAGGATAATACTTATGGTGAATTGATGAGATTTAACTGAAGGACTCAGATGATAGCTCCTGAAAAACAAAGTAACGTTTCATTTACTTTGATTTACTTCATTACTTTGATTTATGTTTCTGATTTACTTTGAGCCAACTTCAGTTTTGGGGGGAAAAAATGAAACAAGTTAGGCAAAATGAGATAGATTTTAAATGAGTAAACCATTGTACTCTACGGGGATGTTTGGATTAAGATTCTATTAATTAGGAGGGCTGAGCGAAAAAAATCTATGAGGAAAAATTAGGGAACTCTTTTGGGATCTTTTCAAGACTATGCTTTTTGTAAACACAGAGTGGTTTCAGGGAGCAGCCAGATTGATCTCTGTTAGTATCTTTGCATTCTGTTGAGTTCCTCGCATAAGGGCATAGACATTAGGGTGAAGACATTTGCTAAATGTTACCTTGAGATGTATCTGGGGCTGCCTTGGCCACGTTGAGGCTGTATTCTGTTTAAAAATAGCAAATAACATTTCACCGGGAGTTGGCAGAGTTCAGATCGTTGTTTGCTTTCTCTGTGAGTGCTCTTGAAATAATTCAGTTCTAATATTTCAGCTGCTGTATCGATGAGGGGTACATTTTTGGTAATCGCATCACCAGAATTTTAAAGGCAACTTATCAAAAATGTTTTAAATTTCAAAATGTAGAAATAAAGCCACATCCTATCCTATTGACCCACAACCCAGAGTTGACGAGGGTTGACCTCTTGGCAACTTTGCCTTCTTTATCTTTGTGTCTCTCCTCTTCAAGATATGGGGCGCCTGGATGGCTCAGTGGTTTGGGCTTCTGACTTCGGCTCAGGTCATATACTCTCACGGTCTGTGAGTTCGGGCCCTGCATTGAGCTCTGTGCTGACAGCTCGGAGCCTGGAGCCTGCTTCCAATTCTGTGTCTCCCTCTCTCTCTGTCCCTCCCCAGCTTGTGCGCTCGCTCTCTCTCTCTCTCTCTCTCTCTCTCAAAAAATAATAAATAAACATTTAAAAAATCCTTCAGCTAGAACCTACAAGAATTAAAAACCTATTCTACATAACTACTAATACACTTCACAAAATTAGCCAAAATTGCATACGATCATCTCAAGTTCAATTTTCTAAAATTTCCTGAAAAATTCTTATATAGTTAGTTTCGATAAGCCAGGAATCAATGAGACCATCTCATACCTTGTTGAATATTCATGTTCTGCATCTATCTGATTGCCACTCATGCTGTCATTTAATTCATTCCTTTGCCTTCTACGTTTCTTTAAACAGAAAATTAGGTTGAAAGATGGGATTAGCTTCAGGCTGAGCATTTTTGGCAGGAATATCTCATATGTGATGCTACGCACTTATATTGCATCACGTATGAGGGCATACACTCAATAGTGGCTCACTACTGGGGATGCTGTGTTAGTGGGTTAAGATCAATGTGCGTGTTTGATATGATTTCAGAGTTGTGTATTTTTGAAATTGGTATTTGGGGAAGGCAAAAGTCGGAGAGAGAAATGAAACTCAATGCTCAATGATAGTACTTTCTGTCCTCAAATGTGTTTGCATGTTTCTTGGTATCTGGACCACATCATAACTTGACTCGTTTTTTCTTTTGTGTACTGGAGGAATGGACAATAACATTGCTTCTTGGGCTATATTTTTGCATCTTTTCGGAATTCTTCAGAGCGACCCATCTTCCTGAACAGCCTCCTCGTGTCCTGGGACGTGTGGATGAATTTAATGACTCTGATCTGGTGGTGGCATATACCCCAGTCACTAATATGACACAGAGGATAATCGATAAGATGTCTTCAGCTTCGTTTATGAAAGGTGTGTTGCCCAATGACCAGTGTTTCATTATTATGCAATCTGCACATGTTTAACTTGAAGTTTATTGTGCAAATTGAGTTTATTTGCCTAGCCTATGGGTCAGTATTTCTCAACTGGGGTGAGGACCTTTATTCTATATGCCATGTGGGGGTTGGTGTAGGGTTACAGGTGAGGGTAGGTGGGTGAGAAGTGAAATCGGCTTAACCTGGGGTTTTTCAAATCACGCACACTCCCTTCAGCCCTCTCATCCTTGAAATCTGTGCTGTTGTGGGTCATCATTAGTGTATGTTCTGTACTCCAAAAAGTAAGGTGGGAATAGGAAAACAAGTTTGAAGCATATTCTAGATGATTTCACTTTTTATCCCCGACCACTTTCTTCCGTTTTTTTGTGATTCTTCATGGCAGCTTCTGGATCTCTGACTTCTGCCTGTCTCCCTTACCCACATCGGCCATGTGCTCTGACTGAACAGGGTTCATTCTACCCTGATCTGGTTTTCCATGCCTCCCCTATTTGGTCATTTACCACATCTCTTTTTAACTTGGGAAGCATTTCCAAAAGCCACAGGGGTTAGTCTCCCCGCCTGCACAGTGTAGGCTCTTTGCTGCCTTTTTAAAAAATGTTTATTTGCTTATTTTGAGACAGAGTGTGTGAGTTAGGAGGGGCAAAGAGAGAGGGAGAGAGAGAGAATCCCAAGCAGGCTCCCCACTGTCACGGGCTCGATCTCACAGACTGCAAGATCATGACCTGAACCAAAATTCAGAGTCAGGCACTTAACTGACTGAGCCACCCAGGCGCCTCAGCTCTCTGCTGCTTTTAGCCCTTGGAGTCTCATGGCCCACTGGGTCCATCTATCCTTTTCTAATAGAAGCCCGCAACTCAGCTGTCGTGCCAGCCTGTTCTGGTCATAGCTCCTCTCATGACACCTCATTCTACATTTGTCTGACTCGTGCTGTTCAGCCCAAATACTCATGTTTGGACCTTGACATTATTTGTATACCTCTAGAGAAAAGCAGTGAAATTAGCATTGTTCTCATAAAAATTCCACAGCCTTGAGGTACGTGCCTGGGTGGCTCAGTCAGTTAAGCGTTGACCTCGGCTCAGGTCATGATCTCATGGCTCATGAGTTCAAGCCTCACGTTGGGCTCTGTGCCAACAGCTCAGAGCCTGGAACGTGTTTTGGATTCTGTGTCTCCCTCTCTCTCTGCCCCTCCCCTGCTCTCACTCTTTCTCTCTCTCTCAAAGGTAAATAAACATTAAAAAAAAATTTTTTTTTAATTTCACAACCTTGCTTCATGTTTGGAAAGATGAGTAGTTTTGAAAGATATAGCTACACTATGAAATTGAGTATGTTCTCCTCTTCATGCAGACATCATCCTGAGTGAGCTCTAAGTACTGTGTTAAAATTAGAGAAAATTTTAGAACATAATACATGAAAGTATAAAAAAGTATTTAAATAGGAGATCATAAATTGGACATCAGAGGTTTCCAAATCTTCCACTAGGAATGGATTAATTATCCACTTATTGGATGGATTACTTCTACAGATTATAAACTCATCCCTTATGAACGTTCTGAGCTTAATTCTTACAAACGGTTCTTAACTCCAAAGAACCTGTAGGTGGACTGTAACTACTGGTTTTGAAAAGACATTATGTCATTTACCTCTTTTCACATATTTACGGAGCGTAAAACAATAGGAAAGACTTTCAGTAGGTACTTTGCGCCTACTCAGGGATGGTATGTGACGCCTAATAAACAATTACAACTTGGTTTTGTGTTCTCTAGTGACGAGCTGATATGATCCTTTATATTTTTTCATGTGCGGCAGGAAGAAAAACCATTGGGGTTGCTGATAAAGAAATGATGGATACAGTACTTTTAGAAAGCCATCATGAAATGGTGGGAGTTGTGTTTAACGATACTTTTTCATATCAGCTGAAGTTGAATTGGGCATATGGATTTTCAATTGCAGAAGAACACTCTGAATACTCAGGTAACTATAGAAGAATTATACAATCTGTTTTGCAACTTCATCAAATCCCCAGTTGGTAATGAATGATAGAAACATTGATCAAATAAAAAAAAAAAAAGTAATGTACTTTTTATTCCTGCACTTAGTGATCAGTCTTTCCTGTAGGAGGAGTCAAATGATTGTGGCCACCGTGCACTAATACGCTTCTTTCTGCCAGTTTTGCAGAAATGCTTTAAACATGCTCTAGACTGTATATCCATGGGCTCTGAGCGGGCCTGTAGATATTTCACTCTAGAGCCAAAGTGAAAGGTCTTAATCCCCATGTATTGATGGCATTGCACAACGACGGCATGTTTTTGTCTTTCCTTCAAGAACACTGTTGGGATATGCATGATGACATTTTTTGTTACGTGGCGAGATACTGGCAAAATGGGTTTGTGGCTTTTCAAACTGCGATTAATGCTGCAATTATAGAAGTAAGTGTCAAACTTAAGCGATCTGCTTTATATCTTCGGTATTTTCTATCTGCTTTATATCTTCAGTATATCTTCAGTATTTCCCTATCTTCTTCTGCCTCGCCCCCACACTCTTAAGGGATTGTTCTCTGCTTCTTATTCCCAGAGAAAAAGAAGCTGACGGATGGGAATATCCCCAACTTCACGACGCAAAGCCTGTTCAACTACAGACCCGCTACTCACAACACCCATCCTTTTCCTTCTACCTCCTCTCTAATGTCTTTCCTCAATTCACAGGCTGAATCCTGTTCCTTCCAACATTATCAGGAAGGTTGCTCAATGGCTTTTCCCTTCTGTCTCCTCTTTCTTCAACTTCCCCCTTTCCTCTAGAGTCTTCTCTTTGGGATCTAAAATTATTAATTTCTCCGCGTATTATCAGGACCTTTCCTTATTTCCTCCTCAGGCAAGTACTCTCTAGCTCCCTCCTCTTAACAGCTAAGTTTCTTGAAAGAGTTGTTTTCACGTAGGCCCGACTCAACTCAGAATGACTTCTGTCTCACACCATACCACCCAAATGGCATTTTCTTAGGTTGGTAACAACTCCCATGTTGATTAATGGCTGACATTTTTCATCCCTTATCTTAATTGATCTTTTAACTAAATAACATAGCCTTTACCTGGTCTTCGTGTACTTTTCTAGCCCTTCCTTTTCAGTCTTCTTGCCAGTGTATCCAACTTCATACTCATGCTTCTTTATATCTGTAGTTCCACACGGTTCTAACCTAGGCCATCTTTCTCCAACCTCTGTCCTTTCTCTAAACAATGTTATTCATTTCCATAACTTTAATTACAGTTTACATGCTGATTAAGTCGACTTGCAAACCAACAAACTTGTTCTAAATTTTTTTTAATGTTTATTTATTTTTGAGAGAGAGAGAAACACAGAGAGAGAGAGGGAGACACAGAATCCGAAGCAGGCTCCAGACTCTGAGCTGTCAGCACAGAGCCCGACGCGGGGCTCAAACCCACGAACCGTGAGATCATGACCTGAGCTGAAGTCAGACACTTAACTGACTGAGCCACGCAGGTGCCCCATAAACTTGTTCTGTAAGGGGCCAGATCATAAATACTGTAGGCTCTGGGGCCCAACGTTTACTGTGGCACGTATTGAACTCAGCTGTTGTAATGTGAAAGCAGCCATAGACAATAGGGAAATGAGCATGGCTCCGTTCCAATAAAACTTTATTTACAAAAACAAGTGGTGGACCAGATTTGGTCCATGGACCATAGTTGGCTAACCTCTGCTCTCGTTCTGTGTATCTGCTTGCAGAATATCTCTACTTTGATGCATCCTAAACAATTCAGACTAGTATGTTCAAAGCTGAATATGAGTGTTTTTCTCTTAATGTGGCCGAGCCTTTCAAAAGTTTTCCTATCTCAGTGAATGCCAAAGCTACCCCACCTGGGTGACCAACTAGAAACTGGGCAATTAGAGAAAATTTCCTCTGCCTCACCCATTACATCCAATCTGCCATCTAGCCCTGTTCATTCTAAGCTGAAATCTATGTACTTAACTGCACCACCAGCACTAGTCGAAGCTATGTTTTGGCTTTCGCCGTCTTTTATCTTTTATCACCTTTTGCCTGCCCTATGGGAGTAGTTTATTTCTTTGGCCCCATCTTCTTTCTCTCTCCCTCTTTCTCTCTCCCTCCCTCCCTCTCTCTTGCCATCAGCTTTGCTTCAAGGACCTGTCTCCTGTGCCTCTGACATTCTACACTCCTTTCCTTTGCACATGCTGTTTCCTCTGCCCAGATTTTCTTCTCTATCTTCAACTCTCCCCATGCCCCCCACCTTTATTTAGGTAGGATCATTATATACATAAATGTCATTTGTTCAGGGAAGCCTTGCCTGTGTTTCATCTCACGGCGCACTCTGCTTCTCTGTTAAGGCAATTGCTCAAGTATCATCAAACAATTGATTGTGCAGTGAGTTATCTGATATCTCCCCTTTCTTCTCGCCCCCCCCCCATGAAATATAAAGCGTCATGAGAGTGAGGAGTGTTCCTGTGGATCCCTGCTATCACTCCATCACCGATCATAGTATACTATCATAGCATGATAGACATCCAAGCAACTTCTAGAACAGCTCTTAGAAGTAATGTCAACTAATCCCAAAAGTCATCAAGACCGTTCTCATGATATTCATAGTTCACCATATCTTAAACAATGGAAATATGCAAATACTGAAGATGGAAAGAAGGAAAATGTGTCTGGTTTTCTAAGATATTTTTCTTTTTTGCTAATGTATCTTTCTATAGTTAAGGTAATGCATCTGTTTAACATCCCAATTTAGCTCACGACAAATCATTCTGTGATGGAGACGCTGACATCAGTTACTGGAATAAATATGAGGATGCCATCTTTCGTTTCTAAGGGAGAAGTTATAAATACGTGGTTTATTTTTATTTGTATAGTTTATTTCTCCCCTTTTGTATACTCTACATCATTAAACGTTACAAAGGAAAGAAAGAAGCATAAGAAGCTACTGGCAGTGATGGGTCTCCGGGAGTCAGCATTCTGGTGAGTTATGTTGCTTCTTTGCCTGTGTATCACCCCTTAAAAAAACAGAGAAACCCATTAGGTTATAAAAGAAAGTTAGATGCAGTCAGGAATTTTTGTTGTGTGCATTCAATTAAGCAATTCGCTCAGTTCTATTGCATTTTAAGATGCTGGCAGTTGAAAATAAGTAAGGACTGTGCTTATGTTTCCCAGAGTTGACGAATAGGAAATAGGGTGCTTGTTATCAATTAGCTATTGCCAGAAAAATGCCGTATAACGAAACACCCTAAGGGGCGCCTGGGTGGCTCAGTCGGTTAAGTGTCCAACTTCAGCTCAGGTCGCGATCTTGCATTTTGTGGATTCAAGCCCCACCTCAGACTCCGTAAGTGCAGAGCCTGCCTGGGATACTCTCTTCTTCTCTCTCTGCCCCTCCCCAGGACACGCATGTGCACTCTCTGTCAACGTAAATACATAAACTAAAAAAAAGCACTCCAAAACCCAGTAACCTCAAACACCAATCATTCATTCCTTCTCATTTGTCTGTGGCATGGCTGGAGGCTGGCAGATCTCGTCTGGGCCTGGCTGGGTGTGGATCCACATTTAGGTCTCACCCAAGTCTTCCCACGTGCCTCTCAACCTCCATGGGTCAGCAGTACAGCGACATATTCTCCTCTAATCGCAAAAGTGCAAGAGAGCAAATCTCACTGCACACGCACATTTCAGGCTCCTGCTCGAGTCATATTTGATAAGATTCCATCCATCAAAGCAAGTCATGTGGACAAATCCAAAGTCAAGAGGCAAAGAAGTATATTCTGCCCACTCCAAAACCAAAACAGGCCAAATAGCCAAGCCCAAGATCAGTGATACAGGTAATATATCCCTTCATGGAAGTGAAACAGGGAAGAAGGGAGTGAAAAATTTGAACAGCAAACTAATTTACCACAATGTTATTAAAACCAATTCATATAGGTGGTCAATAAAGATATTCTTTGGGTGGGACAAAGGATTAGATGAGACAATATGTTTAAAGTACTTAGCACAGGAGCACCTGGGTGGCTCAGTCGGTTAAGTGTTCGACTTCGGCTCAGGTAGTGATAGCACAGTTTGTCGGTTCGAGCCCCGTGTCAGGCTCTGTGCTGATAGCTCACAGCCTGGAGCTTCAGATTCTGTGTCTCCCTCTCTCTCTGTCCCTCCCCCCATTCATGCCCTCTCTCTCTCTCTCTCTCTCTCCCCAAAATAAACATTAGAAAAAACTTTAAAAGGGGCGCCTGGGTGGCTCAGCTGGTTGAGCGTCCGACTTTGGCTCAGGTCATGATCTCCCAGTTTGGGAGTTTAAGCCCCGCGTCAGGCTCTGTGCTATCAGCACAGAACCTGCTTTGGATCCTCTGTCCCACTCTCTCTCTCTGCCCCTACCCCACTTGCACTCTCTCTCTGTCTCGCTCCTTCTCAAAAAATGAATAAACATTAAAAAAGTTTAAAAAATAATTAAGTACCTAGCACAGACAGTGTTGGTGCTTATAAGGCACAAGGCGCATAGTAAAATGACTCTCTCTGTCTCCATTTATCTATTGACCCTTTTCCCATACACTTTGAGATAGCGTATAATACAAACAGTCATAGCAACAAACATTGAACTTAACATATTCCAGGGATCACTCACAGTTCATAGTGCTATGATCCTTATTCACAAGTAAGAAGACCAAGGCACAGAAAGGTAAGATTTTTACCTAAGAAAAATCCCTTCTTTTAGCCACTATGCTACATAAGTCAAAAAGATTAATAAAAGGAAATTAGTGACAAGGTGATATTTTTCCCTTGATAGAAAAAGCTGTTAGTGAAATGTGCCAACAGAAATGCATATCATATTGTCTTTAGTGTTTTTGAAAAAAGAAAAAGAAAAACGTTACGTATGGATCCAACTTTCTAAGTGCCTCAAATGGAGAAAAAACACAGCAGAAGGTTTTCCTGATATAGAACTGTCCAGGTTAGCAGGATTTACATTGGCTAGAGATTTTTAAAAATTGGCTACTCTTGTGTGCTATTGGGGAGAATGTTTGTGAATATGCTCTTCACCCTGGTTCTCATCAAAGATAAGGAAAAGAGATTTTTAAAATGAAATATTATGAATTAAAAAGTATGGCTTTGACAATCTAACTTCCAAGAGAATACCATTACCAAATGCAGGCATCCCAGTTATTGGAGTAAAACTGATTTATTTCTTATAAAGTCCCCACATTCTTGTATATTTTACACTCTTACGTTTTCTCCCTGATTACACACAAAATTTGCTATAATCTACTTAACCCAAATAAGGCTCAAGAATGCAGATTTTTCAAAATATGTGCAGAAATTTCAAAGGATCTCCAGAGTAATTTCTTCTATAAAACACTGTGAATAGATCATGAGAATTATTTACAGCACTCTCTTTATAACCATACATATCTGTTATATGAAATTCTAGCAATTTCAGTTCTATGAGCCATAATTATCTTAACAATTAAAAGAATTTGGTTTAAATAATACATGAATTATGATTAGCTCCTATTGGGACTAATTTTTTTTAAGAGGGTAGAACAGGGAAACAAAGGGATAAAACAAATGATTGAAAACAGAATTTTTTGCTTGATTTTTTTCCTTTATTAGATAATAATTAGCTGTTCCCCTAACATTCTTCAAAGATGACTGATTTTTTGAATACCATTAAAAACTCATGGATCTGAATATGCCTAATAGGATTCAAGCCACTATAATTATTATTCTTATTGAACCCTAAATTGTCCCATCTTTGGCCAAAGAGAGTCAAAGGTTAGTTTCAGATTCTTTTTGACAAGATTCCAAGTGGATTTTTTAAAAAATAAATTTCTTGCTACTTTGTGTGGCAAGATTTCTTTTAGTTGGCAAAAGTATGTCAAGAACGTTGCATACTGGGAGCGCCTGGGTGGCTCAGTCAGTTAAGCGGCCGACTTCGGCTCAGGTCATGATCTCACGGTCCGTGAGTTCGAGCCCTGCGTCGGGCTCTGTCCTGACAGCTCAGAGCCTGGAGCCTGTTTCAGAATCTGTGTCTCCCTCTCTCTGATCCTCCCCCGTTCATGCTCTGTTTCTCTCTGTCTCAAAAATAAACGTTAAAAAAAAAAAAAAGAACATTGCATACTAGAAATATTTTTTGGATATTTATTGGATTGGTCATTGTTTCTAGCCTTTGTCAACAGAAGAGATAGAATAATGATATGTATTCTACATTCTCATATAGAATAACACACACACAATTAAAGATAAGTGTCTTATGAATTCATACTGATAATTACAAGTCAAATATAGTTGAAAAGCATTTACTTAACCTCTCCCGTATTTCTACTAGGTCTCCTTTCCTTTGCACTGAGACATACAGAGAAGGTGAGAATTAGAATATCCCTAATTATTCATTTGTTTTATCCAGAAATATATATATATAATGGGTCTAACCATACGAATAGTATTACTTCAATACACTAACTGAAAACAAAGTACTGTTTTCCAACAGTCTCTCCCAATCCCCCCCCAATTGTTTATGCATCTATACTGACAGAATACAAAACACACTTTCTCCTTTTAAAACATCGTGTAGGGGTGCCTGGGTGGCTCAGTCGGTTGAGCGTCTGACTTTAGCTCAGGTCATGATCTCGCGGTCTGTGAGTTCGAGCCCCGCGTCGGGCTCTGTGCTGACAGCTCAGAGCTTGGAGCCTGCTTCGGATTCTGTGTCTCCCTCTCTCTCTGCCCCTCCCCTGCTCATGCTCTGTCTCTCTCTGTCTCAAAAATAAATAAAAACATTAAAAAATAAATAAAACATCGTGTAGTCTTAGTTCTACAAGTAACTACAATTTTTTCTAATTAAACATTTCATTTGGAGTGGATTCATACTCAGTTTTTTCCAATTTTATTGTAGAGAGAGAGAGAGAGAGAGTGAGCAGGAGAGAAGGAGAGAGAGAGAGAGAGAGAGAGAGAGAGAGAGAGAGAGAATCTTAAGCAGTCTCCATGCTCAGCTCAGAGCCTGTTGGGAGGCTCAGTCCCATGACCCTGAGATCATGACCTGAGCAGAAATCAAGAGTCAGACACTCAATTGACTGAGTCACCCAGGTGCCCCGATTCATACAAAGTTTTAAAGAAATTTGTAATGTATATTTATTTTTGAGAGAGGGGGAGAGGGGCAGAGAGAGACAGAAACACAGAATCTGAAGCAGGCTCCAGGCTGTGAGCTGTCAGCACAGAGCCCGACACAGGGCTCAAACTCATAAACCGTGAGATCATGACCTGAGCTGAAGTCAGACACTTAACCAACTGAGCCACGCAAGTGCCCCCATACTCAGTTTTAAGAAACACATTGCATGTCCTCTTTACCCAGTTTCCCCTAAGGATAACATCTTGCAAAACTATCGTATCATATCATAATACAGTTAAATTATGGACATTGATATAGTTAAGATACAGAACAGTTCCATTGTTCCATTATTATAGCCACATTCAACTCTCTTCTTTATCCCCCGACCCCTAACCCCTGCTAACCACTAATCTGTTCACCATTTCTATAATTTTGACATTTCAAGAATGCTGCATAAATGGAATCACATGGTTCATCACCTTTTGGAGCCTTTTTTCCACCCACTAAGTCCAATTTCCAAGTACAATTTCCAAGCACTTCATCCAAGTTTGTATTTATCAATGGTTCACTCCTTTTTCTTGCCAAGGACTATTCCATTGTAGCAATATCTCTGTTTGTTTGGCCATACCTCTGTGTAGCTGTTCAACCTTTGAAAAAGAGAGGAGTTGTTTCCGGTTTGGGAGTATTACAAATAAAGCTGCTATGAACCTTGATGTCCAGCTATTTATATGAACATAAGTTTTCATTTCTCTGAGGTAAATGCCCGGTGGTATGATTTCTGGCTTGCATGGTAATTTAGTTTTATAAGAAACTGCCGAACTGGTTTCCAGAGTGGATATACTATGTTATATTCCCACTCGCGATTTATAAATGACAAAAGCATGTATTATAGGAAATAATTGTATTTGAGTTGGTTCATGCTTTTATACATGTATTGGGATTTACATACGTCTAATATTCTTATTAACTCATTGAACGTAATATTGTCCATTGTCTCTCATTTCTTTCCTTTTTAACTAATTGTCATGTTTCACGTTCTCTTTACCCCAATCTATGACCAGCTCTTTAAAAAAAAAAATACTCTTAAGTATTAGGAGTAGATGTTTCCATGTACGAAGATTTACCCTGTCTTCAAAACTTAATTGAATAAGATTGTTAGGTGTTTAGTATTATAAAAGATTTTTAAAATTTCAAAGCAAGTAATGAGAGCATGAGAGGAAGACTATGATCTTGTTTATTGAGATATAATTGATATTTGATATTATATTAGTTTCATGTGCAAAACATAATGATTCAATGTTTGTATATATTGTGAAATGATCACACAGTATGTCTAGTTACCATCTATCCCCCACACAGGTTTACAATCTCTTTCTTGTGATGAGAACTTTAAAGATCCACTCACTTAGCAACTTTCAAGTAGATAATAGCATGTTATTAACTATAGTCACTAAGCTGTGTATTACAGTCCCATGACTTACTTTATAACTTGTCCGTCCTTTTTGGTCACCTTCACCCATCTCGCCTGCTCCCCACCCCCACCTCTGGCAACCACCAATCTCTTCTCTCTGTATCTATGAGTTTGTTTTTTGTTATGTGTGTGTTTTTTCTTTTAGATTCTACATATAAGCGAGACTATGTAAGATTTCTCTTTCTCTGTCTGACTTACTTTACTTAACATAATGCCCTCAAGATCCATCCATGCTGTCGCAAATGGCAAGATTTCCTTCTTCTTTCTGGCTGAATAATATTCTGTTGTGCGTATCTCTGTATGCCTATATAGATATCTCTCTTACCTATCACATTTTTTTGTCCTTTCATCCATTGATGGACAGTTAGGCTTCCACAGCTTGGCTATTGTAAATAATGCTGCAATAAATGGGGGTGCAGATCTCTTTTTGAGTTAGGGTTTTAATTTCCTTCAGATAAGTATCCAGAACTAGAATTGCTAGATCATTTGGTAGTTCTGTTGTTAGTTTTCTGAGGAACTTCCTTGCCGGGAAAGCTATAATCATTTTTTTCCCTCAGATGGTATTTAATATTAAGTCATGTTCTTTATATGTTTTGGATATTTTTTTTAAATATAAGTTATTATCAAGTTGGCTGACATACAGTATATAGAGTGTGCTCTTGGTTTGGGGGGTAGATTCCCGTGATTCATCACTTACATACAACACCCAATGCTCATCCCAACAAGCACCCTCCTCAATGCCCATCGCCCATTTTCCCCTCTCCCTCACCACCCATCAACCCTTAGTTTGTTCTCTGTATTTAAGAGTCTCTTATGGTTTGCCTTCCTCTCTGTTTGAAGCTATTTTTCCCCTTCCCTTTACCCATGGTCTTCTGTTAAGTTTCTCAAGTTCCACATATGAGTGAAAACATGATATCTGTCTTTCTCTGACTGACATATTCACTCAGCATAATACCTTCAGTTCCATCCACGTTGTTGCAAATGGCAGGATTTCATTCTTTCTCATTGCCAAATAGTATTCCATTGTATACATAAACCACATCTTCTTTATCCATTCATCCGTTGATGGACATTTGAGCTCTTTCCATAATTTGGCTATTGTTGAAAGCACTGCTATAAACATTGGGGTCCATGTGCCCCTATGGATTAGCACTCCTGTATCCTTTGGATAAAAGTCTATAATCATTCAAGCTTACCTTTCGTATACATGAAAATGCTATTCACCAGTGATAGTAACAACTTAATTTATGTACTACACAAGATTATAAAAAAGGATTTCAAATACATTATTTATACAAAGTGCTGAAAGGTCTATGTAAATATAAAAGGTACTTGGCAGTTTATTAGTATTTCATGAAAGGCCAGTTTTCAAAAGCGAGAGCTATTTTCGTGTTTAAACATACCTTTCCATTTTTTTCCACAAATTTTCACAAACAACCATGCTTTGGCTACAGTGATATAGGATCACCATTGTACAGCGCTAATGCCCATGAGACCTTTTGCCTTATTTTAGTTCTGTGCTTCCTAGGTGCACTGTGGTCTTCTAATTCGTAAAAGCAATGTGCTGACTGGTTAATGTCAAAAGTCACAGGAGGACAAAAGAAAATGATTAAAAAAATGAGCTTTACTTAAATATGAGAGATTTCAATTAAACATTAAGAAAAGTTTTATACCAAAAGGAAGTTTAGTATAAGGAAGTTTAAATGTGAGATTAATGTATTTCCATTTCATATTTCTTTAGTCACTTGACTGCAAGAATCAGATTATACATCGTTATATGAATGTTTCAATTCGTTCAACAGTTGGGAAGTAATTATAATAACAGCGAAGCTTAAGGGTTCATGCGCAGTATCTTGTTTAATCCTCGAACTGCCCTTATGAGGCAGCTTCCATGTTTCACTCCCTTTCATAGATGAGGATGAGAAAGGAAAAGTCACTTGCCCATAATCACATGGTTAGAGAGTGCACAACCACAGTTTTGGAGTGAATTTGACCTTGGTGTGTTTGCTCTCAGAACTTGAACTCACAACCACTGTGCATGTTCTATTGCCTCTTCAAACATTTGTATGTGCGTGATATTCTGAATTAACAACTTGTTTCTACCGTAGGCTCTCCTGGGGATTAATGTATGCAGGCTTCGTATTTATCCTGTCCATTGCTATGGCTCTGATCATAACGCTGAGCAAAACTGTAGTGATTGTTGGCTTCCTGGTGATCGTCACACTCTTTGTCCTATATGGCCTGTCCTTGGTGAGTGGACAACACGTATCTCTTTACCTGCTTCGCGTCTCAGATATGTGAACAAATGACGTTTCTTCAGGATGTTGGTATGGCATAGTCACTAATTTGATATCATGTTTTCTATATGTTTTGAGAGAGTTTGTTGACAATGGGAGCAACTGATTAATCGAAATGATTCCCAAAGGGAAAAAAAATACCAATTGGCACTCTTCTTTCTTCCTTCAGATAGCATTGGCTTTCCTCCTGAGCGTGTTGATAAAGAAACCTGTCCTTACCAGTTTGGTCGGGTTTCTCTTCACTACATTTTGGGGATGTCTGGGATTCACTGTATTGTACAGACAACTTCCTTCATCTCTGGGATGGATCTTAAGTCTTTTTAGCCCCTTTGCCTTCACTGCCGGAATGGCTCAGGTAAAGAACACAATGATTTTACGGTTTTACTTATTAGATTTTCAAAATGGAAGAGTTTGGTACTTCATGAAACTTAGTGACCAGTCACTCTCTATTTCAAGAAGTTCTGCTGTATTCTGTTGTCAGTTCTCATCAAAGTAATAAACAAGGCACATGGATCATTTGTAAAATCCTAGAAAATATAAAGTAGAAAAATAATTGCCTGGTATCCGACCACGCAGTTTTACTGATGTGTGTCCCCATTTAAATTTTTTTAAATGTTTTTATTTATTTTTGAGAGAGAGAGCTAGTGAGGGAGGGGCAGAGAGAGAGGGAGACAGAGAATCCCGAGCAGGCTCCGCACTGTCAGCACAGAGCCCGTCGCGGGGCTCAAACTCACCAACTGTGAGATCGTGACCTGAGCCGAAGTCAGGCGCTCAACTGACTAAGCCACGCAGACGCCCCTGATTTGTGTGCCCGTTTTAAAGAGGCAGTTAAGTGTGGAGGTTATGAGTAATAATGAGTAATAAGTGGAGACCGAGTGCAGGAATCAGGCTCAGCTCTGCCCAGGTACCAGCTGGGTAACCTTGCTTTCCGTAGCTTCCCTTTCTTCATCTGTAGAATGGGGATGTGAGTAGAAGGCACCTCGATCTGTAGAATGGGGATGTGAGTAGAAGTCACCTTTATACATGGGGGTAAATGTGAGGGCTGAGCGTGTTATTGTACTCGCATAATGCTAGAGCAGTCCCTGACACATGCTGTGGGAATGCGAGCTATTATCTTTATTATCTTTAAAATTAGTCTCTTCGAGTCTTCAATATTTGTTTGATCCTATAATGTTTCCACAATATCTTATCCTCAGCATTTTTATATTTCCTTTAAATGTCTTCTAATTTCACTGCCCACTCTGAGTTTCTCTTCCTAGAATATGTTAGTTTTGTCCACTTCTCTAAATCTCCTTCTTCAAACCTTCTGTGATAATCAATTAGTCCGTCAAGTTTCTATTCTTCGGTTGTTTGACTTTCTTCTATAGCATTTCCCACTCTTGTGACAATTTTATTTGTAAAAAGCAACACTACTAACAAGTTCACTGTGCGTGTTTGAAAAAAAGGCTATTAAGATATGAATTATATTTGTCTAGGCAGCACCACTTAATTAAAAAAACCTTTAGCTTTATGGGTTCATCTAACTGTTATTTTATTCTTTTTAATGTCAGATTTCACACATGGATTATTACCTGATGGGCATTACTTTTCCTGATCCGTCTGGAGAGTCACACGTAATGATGGTTACTTTCTTCATTTTGGCACTTGATACTCTTCTCTATCTGATACTAATGTTATATTTTGAGCGAGCTTTGCCTGGTAAGTAATATTGTGGTTAAAGCTGAATTTAGAGCAATTTTGCTTCTTGTAAGGCAATGTCTTAATATTTGTCTACTTGTGATTTAAGAAGCCTTTCTGATGGCAGAGAAAAGGAAAAAGTTTCAAAAGAATAACATCTCCTCGCTTTCATCCCACTACTTAATGGTCTGACCAGAATTAGTTGGTTAAAACATTTTGGTTAAAAATAACTTGTATTTGTTTTGGGTTTTAATTTTTATAAAGGTAGGGTGTGTGTGTGTGTGTGTGTGTGTGTGTGTGTGTGTGTGTGTTGTAGGTGGGAAAGAGAAAGAAATAACTATAACAGCTATTGATTATGATGATGCTTTTTAGTGCCTGAATTGAACTAATGGACGATAAGATAGTTCATTAAACAACTCTTGCTAATATTTGGCTCTAGGAAACGTGTTCTTCTGCATCTCAAGAATATGAAGGAAAAAACACAGTTAAATAAAGTTAATGGATGACCTCTTCTTTTCCTTCTTTTCATGACCTTTTTAATGTTTATTTTTAATGTTTCTTTATTCTCGAGAGAAAAACAGAGCATGAGCAGGGGAGAGCCAGAGAGAGAGAGGGAGACACAGAATCTTCAGGCTCCAGGCTCTGAGCTGTCAGCGCAGAGCCTGACATGAGGCTTGAACTCATGAACTATGAGATCATGACCTGAGCTGAAGTTGGACACTTAACCGACTGAGCCACCCAGTTTGATTTTGTTTTAATGTTTATTTATTTTTGAAAGAGAGAGAGAGAGAGCATGAGCAGGGGAGGGGCAGAGAGAGAGACACACACAGAATCTGAAGCAGGCTCCAGGCTCTGAGCTGTCAGCACAGAGCCTGATGTGGGGCTTGAACTCACTGAAGCTGGAGATGATGACCTGAGCTGAAGTCAGATACTCAACTGACTGAACCACCCAGGCACACCTCTTTTTATGATCTTTTACAATCAGGCTAATGAGAATGCTTTTAACGGTGTTACAAAAATTAGTAAAATAAACTCTACAAATGACTTTTAAATTATTATCAAATTATTACCAAATTCCTACATAGAATGCATATATAATCCCAGGAACTAATATACTTCTATTCCCTTTTGCCCACATAAAATCTATAAACTGTAGTCATCCATAATTCCTTCTCATGTGTCAGAGTATGAATAGGTCTGTCCTTTTCAAACCCTATTATTATTTTTTTTAAGTTTATTTATTCATTTATTTAGGGAGAGAGAGAGAGTGCCCAAGCAGGGGAGGGGCAGAGAGAGAGGAAGAGAGAATCCCAAGCAGGCTCCACACTGTCAGCGCTGAGCCTGATGTGGGGCTCGAACTCACCAACTGTGAGATCATGACCTGAGACGAAACCAAGAGCCAGAGCCTTAACTGACTGAGCCACCCAGGTGCCCCTCAAACCCTATTATTTTGGTGTCTTTCTTTACCTCGTTTCTAATCCAGGTATTCTATTTTTAAAATATTTATAGTTTCCTTTCAGACTTTTATTTTTCCTGTTCTTCACCTCTATTGCACTATTATTTTAGGATTTTATCCCCTATGCCTTTTATTCGTGCCATTAGTATAATTTCATTTTAAAATTTCATCATCTTATCATTTTGAAATACTGTATTTCTTATGCATTCAGCAAATTGCCTTTGAAATTATTTGGCAAAATTATCCTTGTAAATAAACAAGTTCTTAAAATTAAATGAGATTTCTTCTTTGAACAAAAAGTAGCATATAGCATATGGAACCCCTGAAAACCAAGGTAATATGTGCCCTTGCCTTGTGCAGGTCACAGTCAAAAATTGGCTGATTCTAGTGTCAAAATAATTGGAGGGGCACCTGGGTGGCTCAGTCGGTTAAGCATCCGACTTCAGCTCCGGTCATGATCTCATGGTTCCTGGGTTTGAGCCCCGTGTGGGGCTCTGTGCTGATAGCTTGGAGTCTGCTTCGATTCTGGGTCTCCCTCTCTCTCTGCTCCTTTCCTGCTCATACTGTCTCTCTCTCTCTCTCAAAAATAAACAAACATTTAAAGAAAAGAGTAATTAGAAAAATTTACTGTCATTTCAAGCCTGCAAAATGGACCTTAAACTCCCAGATCTGCTCTCCTGATGTCTGCACTCATGACAGTGGTTTTAAAAATTCCTTTCTGCAGAACTCTTCAAAGCCCCAGCTAAACTGGGGCTAGGCTCTTCTCCATTTTCTCATCATCTTTTCTCCTTTGGAATTTCTTATTTTCTCCTTTACCCATTGTTTATCGAGTCAATTTGTTTTTAGCCTGCCAGGCCCAGGAGCCTCGTAGATAAAGTCGGAACTCCGTCTTGTGAATCCAGGGAGACATCGTTGTTAATGCTCTGAAGTTAATTATCCCCTGTCACAACTCTGCCATATTACCTATTTGTCCTCAATTTTTGTGTTTTTTCTACATTTAAAATAATTTTGGGGGTGCCTGGGTGGTTCAGTTGGTTAAGCATCTGACTCTTCGGCTCAGGTCAGGATCTCAAGGTTCGTGGGCTCGAGGCCTTCCTAGGGCTCTGTGCTGACAGTGTGGAGCCTGCTTGAGATTCTCTCTCTCCCTCTCTCTCTCTGCCCCTCTCCTGTTCATGCTCTCTCTCTCTCTCTGTCTCTGAAAATAAATAAACTTAAAAAAATACTTTTTTCTCTGATATTTCCATCTAGAATTTAATTTGTATTTTAATAGGTAAATATCTACTTTTTTCTTATTAAGTTCTCTATGCATTCATAATTAGCTTACTTTTTCTTTTCAGGTACTCCCCTAGCCTCCATCTTCCACTACGGGAAGGCACAATAAGTAGGATTTATGTCCAGGAAAATGGAATTCAATTTTTTCCCTTTCCTATGTATTAACATAACCAGAAATTTTTAGCAGTCAGTATTTAGTTCAGCATTTGGAACAGGCCTCACATCTTAGAGAATGCCAGAACAGTGGTCGGGAGAGGTTCTATGACTGGTCCAAGAACAGAGTTAGCAGGACTTGGATTAAAACTTTGAAATTGACTGAACACCCCCCTTTGATTTTTTGGTTTTGCTTGGTGTTTGGTTTTGTTTTACCAAAATTCAATATTCATTATGTTTATTGTTTACTTCCTGTCTTTTGTGTCTAGAATGTAAGTCCTCTGAGGAAAAAAAAATGTTTGCTTTTCATTACACTGGTATCTCCAAGCGTCTAGAGTAGTCTTTGTCACATAGTAGGTACTCAATAAATTTCTGGTGAAATAAATAAATGCATATGTTTGTCTTCCTATTTTAACTTTCTTCAGGATAAACAATGTGTTTTTCCTTCTAGAGACCAGCTCATGCATAAGAAGTTCTCAATAAACATAAGATGAAGGAATACGGGAATGTCCTCTTTTTTTTTCCTTCAGCTTCCAATGAAAAACCTATTTCCTCTTTTCCTTCTTCTCCTTCTCCCCACCCCCCCCATCCGCTTCTCCTCAGCCTCTTCCTCTACCTCCTCCTTCTCTTCCTCCTTTTTTTGCCCCATAAATTTGATTCAATCTCACTTCCCTTTATTTGGGTACTCTATGTTTCCTTTACTACAAATTTCTATCAACATCTTTCAAACCCACACTTTGAGAGGAGGTTATATTTAAATGTTTTTACACTTATACTTCTTTTCCTATGCCCGAATATCCCATGAAATCGAAACGAATGAGATATCAGGTTTCATCTGTGTACCTGTTTAGCACATAACTGCTTATTAAAATTTATGTGGGTCAGCAGTCTTTCACAGTTAGCGCTGGAAACGCTTCTGTAAATTAGTAAGTAAATGTAGCGTAGGAAGCGTGATAGGAGAGGATAACACAAGGTTCTCTGATGGGGTAAGTTCTAAGGTTGGTGGGTCACGAAAAGGTTGGAGGAAAGAATTTCAGTTGCGCTTCAAGGATAAGAAAGTTTACCTGGTGGACAAGAGCGCACAAAATTTTGTGGAGCCTAAAGGAATAGTATGTGTGCCCGGCAATGGGAGACAGCCGTAGTGGAGGGGAATTTAAAAATCGTTAGGTAGAGCCAGTGCATAGATTGGCTGTGAGATGTGGTTTTAGGGTAGGGATTAATAGCCAGCTAACAAGAAATTGGAAGGGGAGATTTTCTCCAAATACACATGTCTGTGCACAGCTATACACAGGGCGATATGACACGTAAAGATCCCGAAGATGCTGAGGGTAACCTCCGAGGAAGTCCCTCTGTAGGTGTCTGTTCCTGCCACCTCGAGAGGTCCTGTGCAGAATTTGGGATTTGGTTCTCCAGAGCAGTTCCGGTATTGGTGGTCATGCCTGACCATGTTTTCTCTTGTTTTTGTTGAAATGAGAAATCATGCGAAACTTATTTTTGTCCCTTAATTCTTCCTTTGGAAGTTGTCTTCCGCGTGGTGAGATTATAGCCTTTAAATATCCATATTTTTGCAGTGAAAATAGGTTTTTCTCTTTTGCAGTGGCGATCATAGCAAGATAGAAGGTTTGTAACTGTCCTTAATGAATGCAATATATTTACTTAAAAAATATTATTTTCCCAGGAAATCCAAGAGCCTTAGAACCTCTGGTGCAGGCAATAGATTGATCTAATTTCTATAGGACCTTTCACTGATAAGATTTGTGTTTTAGGAAGATCACTCTGGAAGCTGTGTGGAGAATGGGCTCAAAGCAGGTGGACATCGTAATAATCTGTGTTAGAGAGAGAAGGGGACCAAAAGGGAGACCAGTGTAATATAGAGGGGAGGACAGATTCAGGAGATGCTTAGGAGAGAGAAACAATCTGATGTGGTAGTTAATCCTGTATGAGCTGGAGGAAGTGAGAAAGGGAGGAGATCAGGGTGGCTCTTGTTTCTGGTCTTGGCTACTGGGGGAGTGGAGAGAATGCCACTTAATTAGGACAGCAAAGCAGGAGTACCCAAAATTCATGCAACTACGGACGTATTCCTTTTAAATGCCATGATTTCTATGAATAACATGAACTTATTTCTCAGTTTTGGTTCCCCGCATCTTAAAAATGTTTCCTTTGCTTTTCCACAGTATAATTTCCCTTTCTGGCTACTTCTGCTCTAGATGTTTCCACATATTTTCACTCTTGAGCATTTCTGCTTTCCCACATTATATCTCTAGAACCACAGCATGTGATTCTTTTCATTTCTCTTTTTGAGGACGTTCAAGTTTCTAGAGGTACCTTCCCCATGTATTTTTCTGTATGTCTCCAACATTGTCTGTTTTCACACTTCTAGAAGTTGTGTCTTGTATCTCCTCCCCGCTAGCTTTTCTTTCCAGTGGTAGGTGCTCAAGTTTATCCCCTTACATTTGCCTCTAGTAATAGCTTGTCGTGTAACATGATGTGAAGATTCTCTGCTGTTTAAATTATCCTGTAGTCTCTGAGAAATCAATTACATTTCCTCCTTCTATCACGAATAAGTTCCCATCTTGTGGCGACATCATTAAAATGCCATCTCATTTTATTTACTTTGAATCTTTAGATCCAGAGCTGAAATTCCTATTAATTATTGCTCTATTCTTCTTTCTTACCATTAAAATGTAAGTCCATTTGAATGTCCAACAATTTTTAGTCAATTATACATAAAATCCATTTTGCCTTGGAATGATATGAACCGCCTTGATGAAAATCCTTGTGTAATTTCATGAGGCCATTAAAAACTTTAAGGATTCTCTTTCTGGTTGCAAAAAGATTTTTTTCTATAAAATCAAATAAATGAAACATGTTGCTTTGTATTTCTTTCATTTTCCTCATAGGTTTTTAATATTTCCCATCTTTCCACTTCTTATCCCTTAATTTTAATTTTCTTCCTCTTTACCATTTTCCTATATGCCAGCAAATATCCAGCCTTTTGTCTACCTCTCTGTTCTTAATAACTATTTTTTCTGTTTTGTTTTATTCTTCAGGCTTTGAAAAGATTGGCTTTGGATTTATAGTGACTAATATACTCATTATTTTCAATGTTCATTTTTCTATGTTATAAAAATACTTCTTCATATACTATGGCAGGAATCAGTTTACACAACTTCTCTTTATAAACATCCAAGTGTCTGGAAATCCCGAGAATGAGGAAGTCCTTGATGTTTCATACGATTTCCAACAGCTACCACTTTATCTTCTTTGACAAGCTTTTTTATTTTGATGAACCAGAGCTGAGACTTCATCAAAAGCCAAGACACTGTCGTAACTTAAAATCCTTATAACACTTTAGGGGTGCCTGGGTGGCTCAGTTGGTTAAGCAGCCAACTTTGGCTCAGGTCATGATCTCACTGTTCATGGGTTCAAGCCCCGTGTTGGACTATGTGCTGACAGCCCAGAGCCTGGAGCCTGCTTCGGATTCTGTCTCCCTCTCTCTCTGCCCCTCCTCTGCTTGTGCTCTGTCTCTCTCTGCCTCTCAAAAATGAATAAATGTTTTAAAAAAAAATTTTTTTTTAAGCCCGGAAAAAATAAATCATTAATGTATAGAAAAAACTGGCATCAGGCTTCACTAGGACAAATGTCTTTCTTTACTGATGTAGATGATTGATTCAGTGTATAACAATATGTGCCTTGATTGATCAGATGAAGGTGGCCACCCGTGTTCACCACTGTTTTTCCTAAAGTCTTCATTTTGGTCCCAACATCGAAACACTCATCATGAAGTCTTTGAGGACGAAATCAATCCCGAGCATTACCCTGATGACTCTTTTGAACCGGTGCCTCTGGAGTTCCATGGAAAAGAAGCCATAAGGTAACTAACCAATTATGTACACTTATAGGTAAAATTGTAATGAACTAAGGTAGAAGGGACCAACCACAGGTCAAATGTTAAAGATGATGTGCTTTTGAAAGTTCCATTCTTTCAGGTATTTCTGCCATCATTCTAAATTTCTTTCATTCATCATTTTAAAAGGAAGTACTGGGGCTCCTGGGTGGCTCAGTTGGCTGAGCGTCTGACTCTTGATTTTAGCTCAGGTCATGATCTCACTGTGGTGAGATCGAGCCCCGTGTCGGGTTCTGCACTGGGCGTGGGGCCTGCTTGGGATTTCTCCCTCCCTTTCTCTCTGCCCCTCTCCTGTTCTCTCTCTCTCTCCTTCTCTCTCTCTCTCTCTCTCTCATTCTCTTTCTCTAAATAAATAAATAGTTAAATAAAAATAGAATTTTGCTGCTGATAGTGTCAGCAGCAAAATTCAGCAGCCCTAGTTATTTTCTTATTTGATGCAGAGGGAAACATTAGTAAAGGTTTTCAGGGAAACCCAGGAAGATGCATAGACAATGACTTCCTGATTCCTAATTTCATCATGTTTTAGTGCCTGCTTTTCTAGGTGTTTGCTTCTTCTACTAAAAGAGGTTACTGAGAAATCCTCCTAAAAGACATTCCATTCTTGTGAGGTTATTTTTTTAAAAGTGTTTTCTGAGAAGAAAATGGAGCATAATGATTACAATGTGGTCCGTGGATTTAAACCACCCAATTTGAATCCTGGCTTTGCTGCTTGCTAACTGTGTGATCCCAGCTAAATGACTTAACTGCTCTGTGCCTCAGTTTCTGTATCTTAAAAATGGGCATAACACTGGTAGAAAGTTTGCTCTGAAGAGTAAATGAGCTACCATGTGTAAAGATTTTAGAATAGAGCCTGGCCCAAAATAGGCATTCAATGACTGTTTGCAATTAGGAATATCCAAAAGAAATTCAGTCAGATATGCTTACATCAGTTCACTTATTCTGAAACAGTTAGGTCAACGGTGACTGGCAAATATATCTTGGAGAAAGGGACATGAGCAGGGAGACGACAGAGAAAGGAGAAAACTAAACCTGACATGGAAACATCAGGAAGAAAACCCTCTACTTCCTGGAGCTGGAACTTCTCAAATTCTGCCGTTGCTAGTCATCTTTTCAGCCCGTGCACCTGTGTGAAAACGTATATAGCCATTTCAGGTTATCATGTTCCTTACCATGAGCTTCCAGTAGCTGTGTTGACACGAGAAATTTTACCTGGATTAACAAGTTAAATTAGGGCTGAGTTCCATCAGTCAGGCCAGAAGCTCATCTTTCAGCAACGTGGTTCAGTAAATGCTCAGAATCCTAACCCTGACTTATATTCATCCAGGGGGCAACGAAGATGGGTATGGCTGTGTGGTCCATTCACTTCTCCTAAGTGGATGCCGCCAGCAATTCTGTCCCATGGTCTGAGATCCAGTTTGGCATTAATACTCTGACATGAACTGAACTCCGGGGGACATACAAGAGCTCTAGCCTGTCTAAACCTGCACTCTCCTGTCGTCTACCTTGACAGCTCCTCCTTCTATACTTGGTAGCCCAACGTGCCTCAAACCAGCCCCTCTGATCGTCCGGGGTCAGACTATTGCTGCTGGCAAATTAGTTACTTCATTCATTTGCTCACCATCCGTTAAGCCCTCTGCCAGATCTAGGATTCAAAGAGTAATGACAGCCATCAACCTCAGGACAGGCACAGCCCAGGGGAAAGCAGGCAGTTATATAGATAATTAGTAAAAAGATTGGTAGAGATGACTGCAGAGAATAACCCATCAGAGAGAAGGATCATTCAGCCCAGCCTAAGGGTGGTGGGAAAGGTCAGAAGGAGATGACTATTGAGGTGAGCCTTACGGAAGGAAAAGGTCTTGGTCACAGAAATTGTGGTGGGGCATGTGAAGGTTCTTCCAACCAGGGAGTATGATGTGAGCAACATAGCACAGCAAGAAACAATGTGTGTGTGTGTGTGTGTGTGTGTGTGTATGTGTGTGTGTGAAGAATGACAAGAAAATGACATTTCAGAGCTCAAAGCACAAGGCTAGAAGAAGGAGGAGTAAATCGTGAGCGGTATGGGCCAAATCAGATCACATAGGGTTTTGTCTGCCAAATTAAGAAGGACAGGCTGTCCTGTGTAGTGTGGGAAATCACCAAGTAATTTTAGGGAGGCAAATTGGACAACCAGACCTTTGTTCGACAGCTTTATGGATTGGATTTGAAGGCAACACAGCTGGAGAAATGGAAACAGGTCAGAGGTTGTCAGTCTGGGGTTGGTCAGGAAAAGGAGTTGCTGGAAATACCGTGTAAGTAAAGGGATTTGGTATGGGGATGAAGAATTCATAAAAGTACTAAAGATAGAAGAGGAAGATGCAGGAGAGTTGTAGTCAGAAAGTCAGGGGCATAGCCGCTGAGGACCTTATCCTGATATGTGGAAATGGGTGGGTTTCGACAAGTTTGCTGGTAAACCACTGTGAATGGGGGGATTCTCTGGACAAATGCCCACCAGTTTTCTTAACCTGCGGCAGCAAAACATGGTTTGTCAAGAAGTCTGAGCAGCTGCTACAAATCTGGAGTCTGCCCATGTGTCTGCCCCCATGACCTTCAGGGAACAATGGCCTGTCTTCACTTGCCCAAGGTCTCTTAAGTCCAATACAGAGAAGGATTTCTGAGAAATGTAGTCCCTGGTGTGCCCTCTGCATTGGAGACAAAGGTCTAGGCTGAGGCGAATGGATAACTGACCATCAAGTTCGGAGGTCGAGGTGAGAGACGGCAAAAATCTGGACTGGAAGGTCACGGACAAGTGACAAAGGGATAAATTCAAATAAAGTCATAATGTTACATTCATAAATCCATAAGGTTAAATTATAATAATTGTGTGGGCCATAGGTGGAGGTAAGAAAGAGGTAAAGAAAGAATCGTGGACGTTCCTTAGGCATTTAGTTCGTATTCCTGGGTGGATGCTGAAAACACCAAAGGACATAGAGAACTGAAGTCGGGGTGGTTTAGAGGGAAAAAATAATATACACTGTGTGGTTTTGAGGTGAGGAGATACAGCAAAAAACTGTACCTTTGAGGGGCGCCTGGGTGGCTCAGTCGGTTAAGCGGCTGACTTCAGCTCAGGTCATGATCTCGTGGTTCATGAGTTCGAGCCCCGCGTCAGGCTCTGTGCTGACTGCTCAGAGCCTGGAGCCTGTTTCAGATTCTGTGCCTCCCTCTCTCTCTGCCCATCCCGTGTTCATGCTCTGTCTCTCTCTGTCTCAAAAATAAATAAGTGTTAAAAAAATTTTTTAAATAAAAAAAAAGCTGTACCTTTGAGACTTTGAAGACAGGCATAACGACACAAATCTTGGAATCATTAGAATCTAAGTAAGAGTTGAAGCAGTGAGAGTGGGTAATATTGTATAGCAGAGATTTGAGAATAAGAAAAATAGTGGAATAGTGTGGAATCCAGTTTAAGGAATCCATAAAGTATGCTGAGCAGAAAAGTAAGAGAATGATATGAAAATCAAGAAGGTAGAAGCCAAAGAAATAAAGCCTTGAAAGAAGAAAAGAGCAAGTAGATATTTAATACAGCATCTATTTTTTTTTAACGTTTATTTTATTTTTGAGAGAGAGCATGTGAGAGCAGGGTAGGGGCAGAGAGAGGGAGACAGAGGATCCGATCCAAAGCAGGCTCCATGCTGTAGCTCAGAGCCCCACGCGGGGCTCGAACTCATGAACCGTGAGATCATGACCTGAGCCAAAGTCAGATGTTTAATGGACTGAGCCACCCAGGTGCTCCATTAATACGGCATGCATTCAACAATGACTGGAAAATGTCCATTGGATTGAGTAGAATGTCACTGGTGTCTTTGCTGAGGATAGTTTCAATGGAGTTGTAGGGTCAGAAGCTATGTTGCTTTAGGTTGGGAGTAAATGTGAGATACAGAAATGGAAATAGAGAGTAGAGACTATATTTTGATAAATGTGCCCGTGAAGGAGATGAACAGTTAACTAATAGCTGGAGAGGGGTGCAGGACTGAGGGAAAGTCTCTCCCCCCTCCTCCCTTCTTATTCCTCTTCTTTCCTTCCTTTCTAACAATAGTGGCTTTTTCTTCATTTGCAAACTGAGGACAACACCTGGAGTACATGAAATGCCCAGTTTGATAAGGGTATGAGCAGGTCCGGGCAAAGCTTTTGGGGGGCGGTATGAGCTTTTACCACTGCCCTCCTTAGATCCCATTACGCAGGCAACACCCTACCTTGTGAGGTTCAGGTGCAATTGCAAACTGTATTATTGGCAGTTAACATAATCTATGTTATCCAAAAATGTACTTACCTCAAAGTTGCTTAATCTTCTTTCAGAATCAGAAATATTAGAAAAGAATACGATGGAAAGCCTGAAAAAGTAGCATTGCAAGGTAAAGAGAAAAACTTCATTGTTTTGATGACGTTTTTTTTTAATTTTTTTTTTTTTACATTTATTTATTTTTGAGAAACAGAGTGAGACAAAGCGTGAGCGGGGCAGGGGCAGAGAGAGAAAGAGACACAGAATCTGAAGCAGGCTCCAGGCTCTGAGCAAGCGGTCAGCACAGAGCCTGATGCGGGGCTCGAACCTGTAGACTGTGAGATCATGACCTGAGCCGAAGTCGGACGCTCAACCGACTGAGCCACCCAGGCGCCCGATGATGTTTTTAATGAAAATAATTTTTTTTTTTTGCTTCCTGAAAATACAAATAGTCATAGTGCAAAATCAGAGGATGAATATAGATAAAAAGAAAAATTTTTAAAAACCACATTTCTGCTATGAGGGATAGTCCTCGATAATATATTTACATATAGTATTTAAAAAAACAAGACTGTACTAATTATGCTGGGTTTTTTTCATTTTATTTAAATTCAAGTTAGTTAACATATAGTGTAATAATGATGTCAGGAGTAGAATTTAGTGGCTCATCAGTTACATATAACACCCTGTGCTCATCCCAACAGGTGCCCTCCTTAATGCCCATCACCCATTTAGCCCATATCCCCAGCCCCCTCCCCTCCAGCAACCCTCAGTTTGTTCTCTGTATTTAAGAGTCTCTTACGGTTTGTCTCCCTCTGTTTTTACATTATTTTTCCTGCCCTTCCCCATGTTCATCTGTTTTGTTTCTTAAATTCCACATATGAGTGAAATCATATGATATTTATCTTTCTCTGATTGACTTATTTTGCTTAGCATAATACCCTCCAGTTCCATCCACATAGTTGCAAATGGCAAGATTTCATTCTTTTTGACTGCCGAGTAATACTCCATTGTGTGTGTGTGTGTGTGTGTGTGTGTGTGTGTGTGTGTGTGTGTATATATATATATATATATATATACACCACATCTTTATCCATTCATCCATCGATGGACATTTGGGCTCTTTCCATAATTTGGCTATTGTCGATGGTGCTGCTCTAAACATTGGGGTGCATGTGCCCCTTTGAATCAACCTTCTTGCATCCTTTGGATAAATACCTAGTAGTACAATTGCTGGGTCGTAGGGTAGTTCTCTTGTTAACTTTTTGAGGAACCTCCACACTGTTCTCGAGCGGCTGTGCCCGTTTTCGTTCCCACCACTTAGGCAAGTTTATAATCTGTGACTTAGATTTGTCAAACGGAGCTTGAAGTATCACCAGCATTGTTTTTACTTTCAGAGAACTTTCCATCATCTGTTTTGGGCAGCGGTTTGCCTGGTTTTTATATTCTCTGACAATAGAATTCCATCTGTTGTCAATCTTTAGAGAATGTCTAAAAGTTCTAGGATGCTAATGGACCTCTATTGTTTCTCCATGGAGTCAGATAATTTTTCAAATATTAAAGAAAAACACGATCAAGTCCTAAGCACTCATATAAAAAAAAAAATGCCTGTGACATGTCCTGGGTCCCAGCAGACCCCCTCTAGAGGCCACGTCCATACTTTTGTCATACGGAACAGAACAGTGACCAGTGCCTGAGGAAACTTTATGATCCTCTCCTCAACTGGTCCACCCTCCCTCTAAATATCGAATAAATACCCCTTCCCTCTATATCTGGCCCTTCTGTCTCCGCTCTGGGAGCCTCTGTGGAATGTTCTTCCACACCGCTTTCCTTTACCCAGGAAGCAAATACTCTCTTTACTCTGCTTTATTCCTGGTAGCAAAGGCTATTCTTTAACATCAAATTGATATATTCATTGACACTCAAAGGATTTGGGCAGGGAGAAAGGCAGACATTTATTTCTCAGTCTTGATCCAATTTCTCCAGAGAAATTAAGGTTTTTTTTCTTCATAGACACAACTAAATACGTCATCTTACAGGGGACATCTCCGAATACCAGTGAAATGAAGTGCTAAGATATATTTGACTCTTGTGACTTTTTTAAGGTCCATTCCATCTGAATATGGTCCAAAGGCTACTTTTCACCTTTTATCCTAAAACAGGCATATTTCTTGACATATATGAAGGACAAGTGACCGCAATCCTTGGACATAACGGTGCTGGTAAATCGACACTGCTGAACATTCTTAGTGGGTTGTCTGTTCCTACGAAAGGTAAGGAAATAGTTTCACAAGCGGCTGATTAAGCAGGCTGTTTACACAGTTGCGTAATTTAGAATAGGAAATATTTATTTCATATTTATATAAATTCATGAGAAAGCTTGTATCTCCGCTTTGCTATTGTTTGCCGTTCCCTGTATTCTTGGCATTGCCATAGACCCTGATATTTGTGTTGAGAATAATCTGAATTTCTGAAATTAAATAATCTGAAATTAAATGTATTAATTATACAATTATAAAATGTGAGGTTTCTTCAACTAGTATCCCATATTATCACTCTTCACAGAGTTACTATCCTGGTGGTGAATAAAATTTCTAGGGGTGCCTGGGTGGCTCAGTTAAGCGTTTGACTTCGGCTCAGGTCGTGATCTCACGGTTCATGAGTTCGAGCCCCACATCGGGCTCTGTGCTGACATCTCAGAGCCTGGAGCCTGCTTTGGATTCTGTGTCTTCCTCTCTCTCTGCCCCGCCCCCACTCACTCTCTGTCTCTGTCTCTCTCTCTCTCTGTCTCTCAAAATAAACATTAAAATAAAATGAAATAAAATAAAATTTCTATTTTAGGATCAGCCACTATTTATAATACCCAACTCTCTGAAATAACGAACATGGAAGAAACTAGAATGAACATTGGATTTTGTCCACAATTCAATATTCAATTTGACTTTCTGACTGTGAGAGAAAACCTCAGGCTATTTGCTAAAATAAAAGGGATTCAGTCCAAGGAAGTGGAACAAGAGGTAGGTGAACATATTCAAATTGGTGGCTTTGAAAATACTTTACTTTGCTCTTGACCATATTTTTAGAATTTTTTTATGTTTATTTATTTTTGAGAGAGACAGAGATAGCACGAGTGGGGTTGGAACAGAGAGAGAGGGAGACACAGAATCCGAAGCAAGCTCCAGGCTCTGAGCCATCAGCACAGAGCCCGACGCGGGGCTCGAACCCACAAACTGTGATATCATGACCTGAGCTGAAGTCGGTCGCTCAACTGGCTGAGCCACGCAGGCGTCCCTCGTGACCATATTTTTTTTAACTATTACTTTATTTTTTCATAAATAAAGTTGATGAAGTTCTTAGAATAGATTTCTCCTGATTATTAGAAAAACTGATTGAAGTAAAATATTTTGTATTATGTAGATGGGTTTTTTTTGATAGGTGAAAAGAGTCATAATGGAATTGGACATACAAAACACTCAAGACGTTATTGCTAAAAAATTGACTGGTGGACAAAAGAGAAAACTGACACTTGGGATTGCCCTTTTAGGAGATCCTCAGGTAAGAGGGGAAAAAAATTTTTTTGAAATTAATTTGTACTGAAGGATATCAAGCTATCATTAAAGTCTAAACTCTGCCAAATATGAGAGGAAATTTGTGATAGGGGGCCATACAAGCCTCTGGGGAATCCCGTGGAAGGCTGTATTTGAATCTAGGAATTATATGGGTTTCCATGCAACTTACTGAAGGTCCTCACTTGGAACTGAAAGATACTTTCATACTCTTCCTCGTCTGTAGGTTTTGCTGCTGGATGAGCCAACTACTGGACTGGATCCTTTTTCAAAGCACCAAGTTTGGAACCTCCTCAAGGAGCGGAAAACAAACCGTGTGATCCTTTTTAGTACCCAGATTATGGATGAGGCTGACATCTTGGCTGGTAATTCTTGGCTTCTTTCTTCTAACTAGTTATTTAAGGACTTAACATGAGAGATATTGTCTATAGTCTTTTTTTTTTTAAAAGAGAATCTTGCTTAAAGTCCATTTGAGTAACGACATTCTTTTTTTTTTTTTTAATTTTTTTTTTCCAACGTTTTTTATTTATTTTGGGGACAGAGAGAGACAGAGCATGAACGGGGGAGGGGCAGAGAGAGAGGGAGACACAGAATCGGAAACAGGCTCCAGGCTCCGAGCCATCAGCCCAGAGCCTGACGCGGGGCTCGAACTCACGGACCGCGAGATCGTGACCTGGCTGAAGTCGGACGCTTAACCGACTGCGCCACCCAGGCGCCCCGAGTAACGACATTCTAAAGATGCACTTTGCTTCAGAGGGATGCTGAGCTCCCCCATGAGTTCTTAGCATATGTGTCGCTGAAGCAAGCACTCCCCCTGAGTTCTTAGACCTGTGTTTGATGTATCTTCTTGTCTGTAACTTTTTTCACTGTCTACATTAATCACAAGTACATTTAAGATTTTTTGAAACTCCAATATTAACTTTCATATAGTTTTTTGTTATTGAGTAGAAAAAACTTTTCTCTGGGAAATCTTTTTAAATTTACAAGCCTTCGTTGCCTTCTTAAGAGGATCTTTGTTTCACTAATCGAGGGTACAAAGATGCAATATTGGAGAATGTTCTGCCTAAGACATAGTGGCAGGTGGAGGACTAGTTTCAGTGAGTCAGAAAAAGGTATGGAAGAATCTGGAACAAATTAAGTCAGAAACGGACACCGTGAAAAGAAGAGAAAGTTTACTGTCTGATGTGCAGTACGATCCTATACTAAGTTTCCTTAAAATATACTTGACTTCCGTGTCCACTACTTCCTGCCTCAATAAAGTTATGAAACAAGCCATCCCCAAACATAGTGTCTTGAGTCAATAAGCATTTATTTAGTGCATAAGTTGGAGAGTTGGCAATTTAGGGTGGGCTCACTTAGAGAGATTTTCCCATCTTTGGGTTCACTTATGTCTGGTAGTTGAATGGCCATTGGCAAGGCCCGTTGGATAACCTAAGGTGACTTAGGTGACAGCCCCACTCTAGATGTATTTCATCTTCCAGCAGACTACCCCAGGCATTCTCATGGCAGGAACTAAGGCTCTAGAGACCAAGTCCCAATGCATAAGCCCATTTCAAGCCTCTATTGGCCAAAGTAGGCAACATGGCATTGACCAAAGAAAATCGCATGGTGGAGGCAGATATCAAGGGGTAGAGCAGATCTCCTTGATCATAGTGAGAGAACACTGCAAAGTTACATAGTAAAGTATGTGCACGAAGGGAGAGTTGAAGATTGGGCCTCCTTGTAATGTTTTATGCCATTGGATAACCCGTGAGGGACGCAGTGAATTTCTGAGTCCTGCTTCAAAGTAGGCATGGGGATGAGAAATGGTGCTGTACCCAGAAGCTCAGTCATATGAGACTACATTCATACTGAAAAACCCATTCAGTGTGTTGGTCTCCAGAGCAGAGAATATACCCATATAAGGAATTCACATAATTTATTCTTTCTTTCTTTCTACTCAGATAGGAAAGTGTTTCTGTCTAATGGGAAGTTGAAATGTGCAGGGTCATCTTTGTTTCTGAAGCAAAAATGGGGTATTGGATATCATTTAAGGTAATGTATTCTGGGAGTAACTTTAAAAAAATTTTTTTAATGTTTATTTATCTTTGAGTGACAAAGAGACAGAGTGCAAGCAGGGGAAGGGCAGAGAGAGAGGGAGACATAGAATCCAAAGCAGGCTCTAGGCTCTGAGCTGTCAGTACAGAGCCTGACGCGGGGCTCCAACTCATGAACCGTGAGATCATGATCTGAGTCAAAGTCGGACACTTAACTGACTGAGTCACCCAGTCGCCCATGGGAGTAGCTCTTTAATATGACTGTCGATACAAGGGGTGGCATTTCATGTAATCCTCTAAAGGTATAAGAAAACCAACCTAATATTTGGTGGAAATTGGTTTACAATAAACAGTACAATGTATCTCCCTCATTGACATGTTCCTTGTTGGTTGTTTCTTGGTTTAAAACATGTAGATTTCCAAATGCTTATATATCTTTCAATAAAACATTTCTTGGCTAATATATAAAAATTTATAATTATGTTTTCAAAAAGCAAGTAATTTAAAAAAAAATTTAGTTTATTTTTTTTTGAGAGAGAGAGAGAGAGTGGGAGAGACATAATGTGGGAGGAGTGGGGGGCAGAGGAGGAGGTGTGGAGAGAGAATCCCATACAGGCTCTGCACTCTCAGTGCAAAGCTCTACGTGGGGCTCAAACTCACAAACCATGAGATCATTACCTGAGCAAAAATCAAGAATCGGATGCATAACCAACTGAGCCACCCAGGCGCCGCCCCCCCCCCCCAACCCCCCACCGCCCAGAAAAAGCAAGTGATTTTTAATGAAACAATTGGCCCCGAAGGTCTGAAATTGTGTTCCAAGTCATCTTTATGCGTCAGAATCAACTTTGATGTCAGAATATCACGTGGGATAATTTAGAAAGCACAGCATATCAACAAGCAAGTTATTAGCATGAATAGAAGCCATTTGCTACAAAAAAAAACAATTATTTATTAAAGACCCTATTAATTTTTTAATGATCCAGAAGTAATGTTTCATGTACTTTACATCCTATCATGATTTTATATATACATATCTCAATATATATTTTATTTATTTATATATAATATGTAAATACATATATATATGTATATATATGTATTTACATACCAGCCTGCTGTCTGTCTATCCATATCATATGTATACTGAAATTTCAACTTACTTTGGCTACATTTCAGGAAGTTGGCTGGGGGTTTGGAATTGACATGTAATATTTGTATTTTTTCCCATTTAAAATAATTCAAACGAGGCTACTATTTAGCACTTGGAGGTAGAATATCTGATTTCTGGGAACCTGATTCCTGAAGTTAGCAGGAGACGCCTGTAATATATTCAAATTATTTAATGGAAAACTGTCTTGTGATGAGCCATGGTGTTGGAGAAGAATTCAAAAGACTTCTGCTTCTTTTGTAACCTTAGTTTACACAGGAATGAAATGTGTAATCTGGAGAGAATCACATCCCTCATTAAGCGGCACGTCCCTGATGCCAAGTTAAGAGCAGAAAGTGAAGAAAAACTTGTGTATCTTTTGCCCTTGGAAAGAACAAACAAGTTTCCAGGTAACTTACTATATGGTCGCAGAGACTACAGCTAAGTGTCCATGCATTCTGTCTTCTGTCAGTTGGATTTGAAAGCTTATACCCATGAAAATATTTATTCCTAAGAGCTCTGCCTCCTGTTTTCAACATAATGAAGTGTGTTACCAGATACATGGTTTTCATGTGAGATCAACTAAAATTTCCATGAATGTATTTCACTGAAAAACCCAGATTTGCTCTCTTTGTCAGCATTCAATGAAGCTTTGAAATATCTCTTTTCTGAAAGAGCAAAAACTTTTAACTTCTGTTAGAGACACAGGTTAAATAAGACCTTATTATTTTTTTTATTTAAAAAAAATTTTTTTAACCTTTATTAATTTTTGGCAGACAAAAAGAGACAGTGTGAGTGGGGGAGAAGCAGAGAGAGAGAGAGGGAGACAGAATCTGAAGCAGGCTCCAGGCTCTGAGCTGTCAGCACAGAGCCCAGCTCGGGGCTTGAACTCACGAATCACAAGATCGTGACCTGAGCCAAAGTCAGATGCCTAACCGACGAGGCCACCCAGGAGCCGCTTGATGACTTTTTAAGTAGACATACATACTCACACATGGCCATGGTGATACAAGAAATGTTAAAGCTTCTGAAATAAAAAAGAGATTTAAAATAATAAAATTGATTTGAAGGACCAGAGAACATGGGGATGTTTTTATTGGATTATTGTGGCAGCTTTAATTTGAAAATGCTTTTAGATTTATCTATTCTGAGTGATCTTTGGGATTTCAGTGTATTTATCAGCAATTTTAATTGCATTAATTTATTACCTTCTTCTTTTTAGATCTTTACAGGGATCTTGAAAAGTGTTCTAATCAGGGCATAATGAATTATGATGTTTCCATGACAACTCTGAATGAAGTCTTCTTGAATCTAGAAGGCAAATCAACAATTGATGAGCCAGGTATAATAATGCATGTCTAGCAGAAAATTAAGAAAGAAAAAAAAACAGAAAATGACCATGTAGTGTCATATTTGTAGATCTTTATGTGGAATTCTGCCTAGAATGTCTATTAGGTATAAAATAGGATTGCCTGCTTTTAAAAGAATCATAGTTATTTTATTTTTATTTAAATTTTTGTAGTGTTTATTTATTTTTGAGACAGAGAGAGAGAGAGCACATTCGAGCAAGTGGGGGAGGAGCAGAGAGAGAAGGGGACAGAGGATCCAAAGCGGGCTCCACACTGACAGCAGAGAGCCCGATGCAGGGCTTAAACTCATGAACCACGCGATCATGACCTGAGCCAAAGTCAGACGCTTAACTGACTAAGCCACCCAGGCGCCCCTAAAAGTATTGTAATTATTTTACAATAATCTAACATTATCAGACCTGGTGCTGGGTAATTACTTTGTAACATTTGTCTCCCTCTTATGGCAGTAACACGTCCCTTTGCAATGCCCACTTGTCCTTTATCATCAATAGCTTCCTGCTAATGTCATGAGTCCTGGCTTTGTCTCTTACCTGCCATTCTCTATAAAAATGTACCCTTACTTAGCTCGTAAATTAATTCTCATTAATGTATTAACAACAGGTAACTCGATAAGATGATATGTTCCCTTAGTTCGGTTTGTAATAATAATCATTAGAGGCATTTCGGGGCTAACTATGTGCCAGCCATTGTGCTCAGCTGTTGGATTACGTTGTTCTTAATTCCCATCATAACTGTGTTATGCAGGGAGAACACTAAGATTTGGAGAAGTTGAGTGATTAGCCAAGACATAACAGCTGCCACGAGGCATATGTGGGATTTGAACAAGAGGTCTTTCATGGACTTTCTATTCCTTAAAACCAGTGTCTTGAAATAGTCACTGGGGTGTCAGTCATCAGTAATTCTGTGGAGGAGCTCCAAATGACAGAGCAGACCTTTTAAAAACTCAGTTACATACATTTATCCTCGTGTTTTCGCATAAAACTCGCTCTGCAAAAATCCCTTGGTAATACGCTGCTATTGGTTTGAAAGAATAAATGCTTCCCAAGAAGCCTAACCCAGTCTCAAAAGTTAATTTACTCACTCATTGTAATCCATTATATTTGTCTGAAGGACACATTTTCAATGTACGAGTTATGGATATCGGTAGCTTAACTTGTTAAAAGTACTGTTTCAAAATATTCTGGTGTCGTTTTCAAAGTTTCTAAAGAGAAAGTACAAATGGTGTAGCCCGTTATAATGGTTTACTACATGGCTACAGATGTTGGCATTTGGAAACAGGAGAAAGTCGATGAGACAAGGGATGCTGGAACTGAGTCTGAAATGCAAGAGGCTCCTTGCTCTCTTCCTGGATTGAGAAAGGCCATCAGTACCAGAACTCTCTGGAGACGACAGGTGTGTGCAATGGCAAGGCTCCGCTTCTTAAAGTCAAGGCACGAGAGGAAACTTCTTTTGTCCTTGTAAGTATCAGATGGCTTTCTTTTCATTGAGTCTACTTTATTTATTTATTGTGAGAGCGAGAGAGAGCAAACAGGGAAGGGACAGAGACCGAGGAAGAGAGAGAATCCCAAGTAGGCTCTATCTACACTGTTAGCACAGAGCCTGATGCGGGGCTCAAACTCACAAACCGTGAGATCATGACCTGAGCCGAAATCAAGAGTTGGACACTGAACCAACTGAGCCACCCAGGCTCCCCAGTATCAGCCTACTTTAAATCTCTCAATATGAGCCAATATGAGTCAATATGAGCCGAAAAGTTCAAACGTGAAGAAAACAAGTCTATTAATTTCTTCATGTGTTTAATAAATGTCTTTCCAGTGCCTATAGTACTATCCTACAGAAGTGAGTACAACCGAAAAGGCCTTTAGACTTATATCGTGTGGGGGAGAAAAATACTAATTAAATAATTACCCGATAAATATGTTAATCATTTATTATGTCACAAATCCTTATTGAGGCTTGTTATGTGCTAGGCATTGTTGTAGGTGCTATGGTGTTTACCTTCTGGCTGGGAGGAAAAGATAACAAATAACAAATATAGAAACTAAATAAATTATATGGTAGGTGACACAAAATAGAGTAAAGGGATGGGAAGGGCTGGTGGGAGTTAGGGGTTCGTTATAGTTCTAAATAAGGTGATCAGTGTTGGCCTCTTTGAAATGGTCACATTTGAGCCAAGACTGGAAAACGTGAAGGGATTAGTAAATAGGAGGGAGAGAACCCCAGTTTAGAGCAGAAAGCATCAATTGTATTTGGCAAAAAGGGAAGTCATGAAAGGTTTTAAGACGAGAAGATCTGAAAATAGATAACTCTTTCGAGGTGCTTGGCCATGGAGGGAAGTAGAAAGATACGTAATAGCTGAAGAGAGATTGAAGTCGGGAAGTTTCTTTTTTTTTTTCTTTGTTGTTGCCTCCCCCCCACCCCCCTTAATCAATGGGAGACATTAGAAAATGCTTCAGCCATGGTAAGAATATGCCAGTAGGATGAAAACAATGAAAGATGAGCTAACAAAGCAAGGTGTCAGGGTGGGTGGCAAAGGTCTGGGTTCAGAGCCGTATTGAGAAGAACTGAGCTTTGGTAGTGAGCAGAGATAACATCTAGTACAGCAGAAGGACAGACTGAGGGGATGGAAATGTTTTCTGTCCTTGGAGGGGAGGTGATAAGATCAGCGAGAGTTTGGACTTCATTTTTCCCCTGTGAAGGGAGAAGGTGGTAGAGCCTGAGGTCTGATGCGAAAGAAGTCGTTGCAAAGAGTGGAATCACCAACTTTAATTAGAGAAACAAAAGGACTACTTGAGAGATTTCCAACTGGTAGTTTGAGCTGGAAGAATGCATTCTAGGACCTGAAAACTGTGCATTAAATATGGCATCTAGTTTCATGAAAATTAAAGTATACACAAAACAACAGCTGATGCAAGTTAAAATGGTACTTGAAATTGTACACATTGCAAGTTTGAGGGCAGTGTGAAATAAGTCTTCTTTCCCTTTAAAACTATGTAGATAGGCTGTTAGAGGCTCCTGATATCCCATCCAATGTTTTCCCTGTTGTCCTGATCAACCAGCACACCCACCAGAGGAACCCACTTGGATTTCACCTTCTCTTTTGATGCTCTTATTATCCTTGGAAATCTCGCAGTGTGATATGATTTATGAAAAATTTTGAGCCCTCTTTCAGATTAATGCCATTGTCATTTTATGTAACTAACCGCCATATTTGTATGTTGAATTTCCAAAAGTTGGCATTTCTATGGCATGTTTTGTGACTTAAATAGTTGGAGGGAAGATGTTTTAGACTTGCATTTTAATTTTCTTTTACTTAGGTTACTGTTACTTGGTATTCCTTTAATCCCTACCATTTTTGTGAAGATAGTGGTTGCGTTATCTCATTCCACTCATTGTCGGGAGCTCTCATCCAGTATGTATTTTCTTTCTCTGGAACAACCCTCACAGACTCCTCTTACCAGTCTATTGGTCATCAACAATACAGGTGAGAAATAGGGATTAAATCTACTCTTGGTTTTTATCATCAAAGATCTTTTGAAACACAAACCCGAGCAGCAAAAAAGACCTATATTAAAAATAGCTTGAGCGGCAAGGGGGAGAAGCGGTGTGTGTGTCCAGAGCTTGCTTTGTTTTCAAATTAAGGAAATTGATAACATGTTTTCAAACCAAGAAAAGTAATGGACATAATGGATAATATCCAATCACCTTCATCTCATGAAGATGTCTTGAACGGGTCCCTCGGACAGTAAATATCACTGCAGAGTTGGCCACATACAACAGGTTAGATAATGAGTAGGACCGATTTGTATCATCAGTAGAACGAGCCTAGCTTAGGAGGTATGTATTTTGTATATAGTATTTGTAGCTACAAACATTACAGACATCTGGCAGAGTTTATAAAAATCGCTAATAAAAAGTTTTCTTTCTGTGAGAATTGCAAATCTAGCCCTCAGGAGTAAATCCTTTTCCCTTCATAAGAAGTACAAAATCCGCGAACATATTTCTGAAAGGAGTCTGTTGCACTCAAGATAGTAGACCACATTTCATTGTCCCAGCATCGGAATTAATCTCAGGATATTCTCAGAGAGTGAAGGTCCTTACCATGTTATCCTGGGCATTCCTTAACGTGAGGAGACATCTTTGCTATTTTAAAGCTTAGACGTTGGGTTCCTTGATGTTATTCTGTCTTCCTTCGTTGATTACATTAGGATCAAATATTGAAGACTTTATGCAGGCACTGAAGCGTCAGGATATACTTCTGGAAGTAGATGATTTTAGAAATAGAAATGGCTCTGATGATCCTTCCTACAATGGAGCCATCATAGTGTCTGGTGACCGGAAGGTATGTTTGCATCCACGTACTGTTGAATCATGAATGGGGTCTTGCCACCTTCTAATACTTGAGATCTATAGAGAAGCAACTCAACTCTTGAGTCCTTGTTGAGTTAAAGTATGAAACTGTAATCCTTTAAAGAGCACACGTTTCTATCTCTTAAAGGTATCATCTTTTATTCGTGATTT
Organism: Panthera uncia; assembly: GCF_023721935.1. NCBI lineage: Eukaryota > Metazoa > Chordata > Mammalia > Carnivora > Felidae > Panthera > Panthera uncia. Next base: position 20,668,385 of record NC_064814.1, on the reverse strand, counting down.
GTTTTTTATTTTTTAAAGTTTATTTATTTTGAGAGGATGGGGGGAGGGCCACAGAGAGGGAGAGCAAGAAAATTCCCACGTAGTCTCCACGTTGTCCGCACAGAGTCCTATGTGGGGCTTGAACTCATTCACTGCGGGATCATGACCTGAGCCAAAACCAAGAGTCAGAAGCTTAACCAGCTGAGCTACGCAGGCACCGTTATTAATGATTTGATTTGTTATAAAAGCAATGCATGTTTTGCAACAGCATGGATAGATCTTGAGGGCATTAGGCTAAGTGAAACAAAACAGACAGAGAAAGGCCAATACTACGTGGTATCACTTATAAGTAGAAAACAAAAGTCAAGCTCCTAGAAGCAGAAAGTAGAAAAGTGGTTGCCAGGGGCTAAGGGTGGGGAAAACAGGGATAGGCTGGTAAAAGCATATAAGCTTTCAGCTATAAGATAAATAAGGCTTGGGGCGCTTCAGTGGCGCAGTCAGTTGGGCGTCCGACTTCGACTTCAGCTCAGGTCATGATCTCAATGTTTCGTGGGTTCGAGCCCCGCGTCAGGCTCTGTGCTGACAGTTCGGAGCCTGGAGCCTGCTTCAGATTCTGTGACTCCCTCTCTCTCTGCCCCTCTCCCACTTGCACTCTGTCTCTGTCTCTGTCTCTCTCTCTCTCACTCAGAAATAAATAAACATAAAAAAAAAAAGATAAATAAGGTTTGAAGACCTAATGTGTAATGTGGAAACTATAGTTGGTAACACTGTATGGTATAATTGTAATTTGCTGAGTGGAACTTAAATGTTCATATATATTACATGTAAGTGTTCATACATATAATATATATGCACACACATATATGTTTGAGGTGATGGAAATGTTAACTAGATGGGAGGAATCTTTTCACAATATATATGTATGTCAAATCATTATGAACTACATTTTAAGTAGATTAAAATGTTGTTTGTCAATTACACCTCCATAAAGCAGAAAAAAAGCAACACATTTTTTTAATGTTTATTTATTTATTTATTTATTTATTATTATTATTTTTTTTAATATGTGAAATTTATTGTCAGATTGGTTTCCATCATCACCCAGTGCTCATCCCAAAAGGTGCCCTCCTCAATATCCATCACCCACCCTCCCCTCCCTCCCACCCCCCATCAACCCTCAGTTTGTTCTCAGTTTTTAAGAGTCTCTTATGCTTTGGCTCTCTCCCACTCTAACCTCTCTTTTTTTTCCTTCCCCTCCCCCATGGGTTTCTGTTAAGTTTCTCAGGATCCACATAAGAGTGAAACCATATGGTATCTTTCTCTGTATGGCTTATTTCACTTAGCATCACACTCTCCAGTTCCATCCACGAAGCAACACATTTTTAATAGGGAAATTAAAACATTACTGGGATATGTAATACAGAAGAGAAAATTCTCTAAATAATTTTATTTCTTTATTTTCCCATATTATATTTCTAACTGTTGTTTGGTAAATGTCTTCTACACAGTTTTCCTTTATAAAAATACATTATTTATAGAACAATCTCATATTCTAAGACATATTTCCTAAATTGGAATTGTATTAGAGGGCCCTGAAACTCTTTCTGTCACATAAAATATAAATCTTTGACATCCTTTCATGTTAGTGAATGTTCATCTATTTCATTTACAGAATAAGTCATTTGGATTACCAAAATAATGCATTCTTACGACAATTCAAAAAGATTGAAGTGTCAAAGAAAAACTAATAGTCTCCTTCTCACCCTAATTCCACCCTGGTCGTTTATAAGTTGTACAGAAAGTATGATTGCTTTAAGAATTTAAAACTTATATTTGTGTGTCTTTTTTTTTTTTAAGGATTACAGATTTTCAGTTGTGTGTAATACCAAGAGAATTACTTGTTTTCCTGTTCTTATGGGAATTGTTAGCAATGCCCTTCTTGGAATTTTTAACTTTACCGAACTTATTAAAACAGAGAGAAGCACATTTCCTTTTGTAAGTACAGTATTGACTTATATAAGAGACTATTTAATGAGGGATAAAGGGGGAGAACTCTATAGCTTACCACCTGAGGTTGAGTCCTGTTTCTGCTATTTATTAGGAACTTTCTTAGCCATTCCTTGCTTTACTGTCTTCGTCTATAAAATGGGGAATATAATTGTATCTACTATATACAGTTATTGTGAGGATTAAATCCGTTTCCTCAGTGCCTAGAACAGAGCCTGACCTTTTTCATTCATTCTACAAATATTTCTTGAGTGTCTTCCTGATACTTAGACTCGTTTTATCACTGGCCTCATCCTTCCAGTCTAACATCTTATCTAATCGGGGCGTTTGGGTGGCTCAGGTGTTTGAGCGTCCGACTCTTGATTTCTGCCCAGGTCATGATCTCATGGTTCGTGGGGTCGAACCTGCATCGTGCTGTCGGCACAGAGCCTGCTTGGGATGCTCTGTCTCCCTCTGTCTCTGCTGCTCCCCTGCTTGCATGAGTGCTCTCTCAAACTAAATAAATGCATTGAAAAAAATAAAATAAAATCTTGTCTATTCAAAAGTATCCACAGCTCCCCAAGACATAGAACATTAAAAGAGCCAAGATCCAAAGGACACTGAAAACTGTAAAATAATAGAGAAAAATAATAGGTCTGTTAAAGAATCTGTCTTGAATAACTCTTCACACTTAACTAGGTACTTAATACATAGTTTCTAAAATCAGTGAATGAATGGACTTGCTTAGAAATCTAGAACACTTACAAAGCTTCAAATGCAAATCCTTAATCTTACATCACTTCTCCCTAGGGGAGTTTATTGAGTATGTGATATACATTGATTAAAGCAAGTGTAGAAAGTATACACCACATCCACCCTCAGCCCCCAATCCTGTGGTATCTCATTGGGGTCCAGGCTTCCTCCACCAGGCGTGCCTCCTCCTGGGTCCTCCCTCCCCCCAACACCACAGTGCTGCCTCCTAGAATGCTTCCACCTGGGATACCCCCCAGCCATGCCCCCACCACCTGTGTCTCCTGGAGCTGGAGGACTTGGCCCACCATCAGCAGGAACCCCACGGGCTGGACATCCTGGGCATGGACACTCACGTCCTCACCCATTCCCACCAGGTGGGATGCCCCATCCAAGGGTGTCTCAGATGCAGCCAGCCCACCGTGGTCTTTATGGCTTAGGACACCCCCATGCTGGGCCCCCAGGCTCTGGGGGCGGGGGACAGCCACCATTCCGATGGCCATCTGGAGTGCCTCATCCCGGACCTATTCCAAAGGGCATGCCCCCTCGAGGGCCTCCGTTTGGATCTCCCATGGGTCACCCAGGTCCTATGCCTCCACCTGGGATGCGTGGACCTACTCCAGTGATACCTCCTCGTGGATATACTGAGCCTCCGCAACCCCCACCCAGTGGCTACCAGCGGGGGCCCCTCCCTCCATCCAGACCCACCCCCCGGCCTCCAGTTCCCCCTGGTGGCCCACTTCAAGGCCCTCTTCCTCAGTGATTTCTCATTATCTTGCCTCCTGTTCTATTTTCCCAATATTTTTTCAATTCCTTGGACCAGTCACAGTTGCTGTAGCTCCCTAGGGCTAAGGCACTAATCCCTCTTAGGCCTTTTTTTTTTTAATGTAATTTTTTTTTTCACAGGAGGTTTTTTTTTTTTTTTTAAGTTTTTTTTTTTTTTTGGGGGGGGGGGGCAGGGAGAGCAAGAACAAGTGGGGGAGGGGCAGAGAGAGAATCCCAAGCAAGCTCCTCGCTGCCAGCACAGAGCCCAATGTGAGGCTTGAACTCACCAAGCGTTGGTCCTAAGTGTTTTGCAAATGCACAGAGAAAATAAAACTAAACTCCTTGTTTAAGGGGGAAAAATGTGGAGAGTAAATAGACAGATCACACTGAAATTTATGAGAATATACAATCCGACTCTAAAATTATGATTATTTAACAGTTCTGTGGTGTTTTCTCTATCATTTTATTTTACTTATTTTTTTGAAGTTTACTTACTTATTTTAAGAGAGAGAGAGAGCACAAGCACAGCCCGTGATTCCTGGCTTGAACTCATGAACCATGAGATCATGACCTGAGCCACATCAAGAGTTGGATGCTCAACTGACTGAGCCACCCAGGCGCCCCATTTTTTCTCTTTCGTTTTAAATTCTGAAGTGTCCTTTTGGGTCTTGGCTCTTTTCTGTTTTGTGTCGTATGAGATACAGTGCAGTTTTTGATTATATACGACTTTAATAACTGTCCTCAGCCTTCAAGTAATTCCTAACAGGTGTGTTTAATTATTGTAGGTAAAAAAGGGGAAAATGGTGGAAATTGGGTGAACGTTTGCAAGTATATGCATAGTGGTTGTAGAGAATGAAATTTTTATAGTAAGAAATTAATATAATGGCACCTCTAGTTTTTTCTGCCTATGAAACAAGGCCATTTCTGTACTCTTTTTTTTTCTTTTTTCCCAGTCCATTGTTATAACTGTAATACATTACCCTGTCTGGAAAACAACTTAGATTTATAGTAAGACCCTTCCAGGCCTTAAAGATTAATTTAAATATTTCTAGATGTCCAGAAGTGTTTTACGCAGGAAAGATTTGCTCTCCTCTAATTATATTTCACAGGTAGGGACAAGAACAGCTTCAAGTCCAAGAGTTTTAGAGGCTATTATCTATAATTCATCTATTTGGAAGTAGGGAACCAGAATAAGCAGTCTCTCTGCTTCAGAGACTATCAGTGCAGCTCCAAAGAGTGTATGTCTTTGCTTAACAATTACTAGATGTAAATATGAAAAAGAACCTGCTCACAATCTCTCGATACATGCCTATGAATTCAGATTTTGAATTTCTGTTGATATCGTGCAGTTCCTGGGGATGGAGCCTGCTATTTAGGGTAGCAAAACATGGCCACTTCTGCCTGTGTTTGCTTTTTTTTTTTTTTTTAATGTTTATTTAGTTTTGAGAGAGAGTACGAATGAGGGAGAGGCAGAGAGAGAGGAGGACAGAGGATCGGAAGAAGCGGGCTCTGCGCTGACAGCAGACAGCCCAACAGTCACAAACTGTGAGATCATGACCCGAGCCAAAGTCAGACACTTAACTGACTGAGCCACCCAGGCACCCCTGTCTGTGTTTGCTTCTTAAATTAGGTATATGCTTCCATTCTGAAGTTCTCACTATCTCATATCTTACGACTATGTTTGATTGCATGATATGTAACAATTTCAATAGCTTACAGGTGTGTTTTGAACTTCCAGAATGGCGTCTTAGTGGAATTTGGTTTTGTGAATGGGCCTTTATTTTTGTTGGTCCTTGCAAACTGCCTTTCTCCTTACATTGGCATGAGCAGCTTCAGCGATCGCAAAGTAAGAGGGGGTGTGGGAGGGGAGGAGGACAAAGATGATTTTCTCTGACTTCAAAAATTAGAATTTCACTGCTGTATACACACAGGATAGTTCTTCAAGAAAAATGTGTCTACACGTAAATTATGTCGTTGTTCTAGTCTCATTATAGATTCTGTCAAATGGTTAATCACAATGTCAAAGGAGTCAGAAAATTCACTATTCAACACCATGAAATTGTCTCACCTTTAAGGGAATCCTACTAAATCAACTCTAGAAGTGCAAGTGTGGTGCTTCTTGACCGTGTGTTGTTATTTCACAGTTCCAAAAGGAATGTGTGTGTTTTTTTTTTTAAATAGAGCGTCAAATATAAGACATACCATGTTTCTGAACTTTTAACAATACTTTTGTAAATCAAGCTTTAAAATTTTATGTTATCGTCATTTTCATTTATCTACATCAAAGAGTAAATCAACTCCACAAATAATCCAGACTTTTCCTGTTGAGCCAATGGCTGTATATTCCCATATTGGACATCACATACTTAGAGACATGCCCTTCTTCAGTCACAGTGACACGGTGTTTCTCTGGGACGGTATTAGTTGCCTGAGGCCTGATTACCTAGACCCGGGTTAGAAAGTTACTGAAGCTCAGATTCACTATATAAAATAATACAGACCAAAAAAATTACAACATGCTATTTCTAAAATGTATTAAAAGTTTGTATTTTCGCATAAACAAAATACCTTTTCGACCCAACATTTCAAACCCTTCTGTATCCCTTCTGTTTCTTTATCAGCAAAAAACTCAGTCTCAGTTATGGATTTCAGGCCTGTGTCCTTCGGCATACTGGATTGGACAGGCTCTGGTGGACATTCCATTATACTGCTCGATTCTTCTTTCAGTGTATTTAATTAACTGCCTCACGGTTTTGGAAGTCAGATTCCCACTGGTGCTCATGTTTGCTCTTGTAAGTGATCATTTTTTTCACCAGGCCAAAATATAATAGAAACAAACATTCACTTTCATTAGCGTTGTATCATTAACGAAAGGCGTGTGTGAGAAAATGGCCTTACACAGCCTTATGGTCTCATCATCTCCCTGTTCCCCGTCCCATACGTGACCTGCATCTCTAATCTTGCCACTAAATATATTGCTTGCAGGTGGTTTGCATAGTTGGTTGTGCAGCTTCTCTTATATTCTTCACGTATGTGATTTCATTCATCTTTCGCAAGAGAAGAAAAAATAATGGCCTTTGGTGTCTCGGGTTTCTTATTGTAAGTATCTATGCATACATATGCACATTTATATTAAATTTTTTTAAAGCTTATTTTTAAGAATTCAAAGTTAAGTATAAATACTTAAAAATTTTTAAATGTTTATTTACTTTTGACTGAGAGAGAGAGAGAGAGAGAGAGAGAGAGCGAGAATGACTGGGGGAGGGGCAGACAGAGAGGGAGACACAGAATGTGAAGCAGGCTCCAGGCTCTGAGCTGTCAGCACAGAGCCCAATGCGGGGCTCGAACTCACAAACCATGAGATCATGACCTGAGCCAAAGTCAGGTGCCCAACCAACTGAGCCATGCAGGCACCCCTAAATACGTTACTTAGAAGAGAATGGAATCACTTCTTTTGTACCTCTTTTGTACCTCCATGGACTGTGTTCATGGTTTCAGTATTTCTTGCTCATTTTCTCTCTCCTATTTCCATCTGTTCTTTGAGGTTTCTCTTTTATATCTCTGTTTCTTTGGAGAGAAACAAAATATCTGTAGAAACCCTGGCAGGGCTCACCTGAAAGACTAGATCACTTGGGACAGTCCCCTCATTTTACAGAGTGGGAAGAACTTAAAAGAATCACACCTGAACCCAAGCCTCTCAACTCAGTGTAGTTTTTCTCCTGAATAATTCTACTTATTAAAAAAAAAAAGTGCGATAGGTGACCATATTGACTAGTAATGTAATCAAACAAATAAACATGGAAAAGTTTGATTAATAAATAAAAACATTTATTACATTAGGCACTCTCTGCTGTATTCTCTTCCCTATGCCTTGTTGACATCTTGAGCAGATATCATAGCTTTCTGACCATTTCAGATAGTAAAATAGCTCATTAAGATTCACTTAAAAGGCCAGCCAAGTCCAAATCATAGCTTTAATCTCAAAAGCTCCATCCCCAACCCCACTTCAGGCATGCCCTTAGTTTGGGGACCAGTGGTGAGAAAGGGAGCAGGGTCTACCCTTTTAATTTTTCTATTTGTTCTATTTTACCCCTTCTCCTGTATGTGGGGACAGGGCAGAGGGTTTAGGGTAAAGAGAGCCAACATCTTACTTCTTTGGGGCTGGTACAGTCACAGTGGCTGGTCTTTGTGGGTAATATCCAAAGGTTTGGATTTAGTGTGGATGGGAATGTCACAAATACAGCCAGTTGGAGAATTCAGTATGCCGGCAGAGATCGTAAAGGCTATTAAATTGCTTCTTAGTCTCTAAGTATCCTCCTTGCAGTACCCAATCATATCATTCGTTGGGTCGATTTTATAAGTGGTTGTGCTACAATAGTCAAATGCCGTAACGAGGTAACGCCTCCTTAACTATTGGAATTAGTCCTTGATCTGTTTGGTTTTTCTCCCCTTATTCATCCCAATATAAAGGTAGTTTTGTCTGTTTCATCCTCTCATTTAATCAGTTTTTGCTTTATATATTTTGAGACTACAGGTGACCCTTGAACAACATGGGAGTTAGGGGAACCAGCCCTCTGCATGGTCGCGATTATGCATGTAACTTTTGACTCCCCCCAGATGTATACTGTTGACTGGAAGGCTTACCGATAACATAAGCAGTCGATTAACACATATTATTATGTTATCTGTATTACATACTGTATTCTCACAACAAAGCAACCTAGAGAAAAAAATATTATTAAGAAAATCATAAGGAAGAGAAAATACATTTCCAGGGCTGCATTTATTGAACAAAAAGTGCATGTATACATGGGCCTGCACAGGTCAAACCCATGTTGTTCAAACCCATATTTTATTTGATCATTCAAGTCTGGAATCATTAGGTAGTGGCCCTATTTATTCTCATAATGGCTTTTGGTCATAAAGTCAATATGTCAGATATTAATATAGGTGTACCAGATTTCTTTTATTTAGCTTTTGCCTGGTAAATCGTTTTGCCACGGGTTTACTTTCAACCTCTGGGTGTCATGCTTTCATGTCTGTTTGTTGCCAACTGAATATAGTTGGATTTTATTTGTTGTCATTTTTAAATTCAATCTGACAATCTATGCGTTTAATTTAATGAATTTCTTGTGATTGTTTATACACTTCAATTTGGTGATATCATTTTTTACTTCATGGCTTTGTATTTGTGATGTGCATTATGTGGTGGCTTATAGATGGGCATCATCTCTCAGAGACTTCCTGTGATCTTGTGTGTGTGTGTGTGTGTGTGTGTGTGTGTGTGTGTGTGTCTGTCTAAATTTCCTCTTATTAGGACAATAGTTACATTGGATTAGGGCCCACCTCCATGACATCTTTAATCTTAATGACCTCTTTAAGGACCCCATCTCCAAATACAATCATGTTCTACTGGGCTTAGAACTTCAATATGTGAATTTCAGGGGACAAAACTCAGCCCATAATATCCTTGATTTTCTTTTCCCCATGCCAAACTTAATGGAGCCTAAAGTTAATCAATATCCTAATTACTTCCAACACTGTATTTTGAAGACTTTATGATCAATAATTGCCCACCCTACTTACATGATATTCTCTAGTGTTTGGTTCTCTCATTTTTAATCTCATAAATAAACATTATTATTTTAAGAAGTTAAAAAATATTTGTAGACACTTTTTGTTGACCGTTTGTCCACCATTCACACATGTAACTTTGTCTTTTTATTCTCATTAGGGCCATTTTTCAGTCTCATTCTTAAAAGTTAATTTTACTGCATATAAATTTCTTGACTGACAATTATTTTCTCTTATCACCTAAATTCACTAACCTCTTGCTGACCTTTTTGCTATTGAGATGTATTGCTGTCTGCCATTCCTTTGTAGAGGATTCGTCTTCGACTACTTTTAAGGTCTTTGACTTTCGCACCTTTAATTTCATTACATTGTTTCTAGGTGTGGATTTCTTTGTATTTATCATTTTTTTCAAATGAATTTTGCCATCTGAATCTGTGAATTCATTTGTCAGTTCCAGGAATTTCGCTGCCAGCACCTCTTTAAATATTACCTCTCTTATGAAAGTGCGAATAAAATATTTATTTTTTGCTCCCTGGACTCTACTGAGATAGTATTAGTGTTATTCTCAGTCTGTTCTCCACATCTCTTAGCATTTTGCTCCAACTTTCTATGTCCTTGTCCTTGCTGCATTCTGGGAAATGCTTCAGACTCTCCTTCCAATTCACTTATTTTTTTGATTCAGCTATTTCTGAGTTACGCTTAATCTTTGATCAACTTTTTAAAATTTCAACTTTGTTTTCTAAAACGATTTGGCTCTATTTCAGATATGTCCAGCGGTTTCTCATGATCTCTTGTTACTTGCTTTTGTGTTCTTTATTCCACACTTGATTTACTTATACATTTAATTAAAATAATATTTGTACTTGTTCTTTGACAATGATAACAGTCTTCAAATAGTTATAATCTGTTGTTGGTTGTCCCCCCCACAAACTCCAACCCCCCCCCCCCCCAGCCACTTGTTGTGGCTGGCTGCTTTGTATATTTGAATGTATGTTTGTTTGTTTGTTTATTTATTTATTTATTTATTTATTTATTTATTTTAGCTGGGTGCACATATTTAGTTGACCTTTAAGTATGGAACTCTCAAGATCTTACACTGGGGATATTTTCGTCCTAGAAGAATTTTCAATTACTTTTGCAAGAAGTACAGTGTAGAGCCCATGTAGAGCATTCACCATCTTAGAGTGTCATGCCTTAATGTGGGGGTTGCAAGGAATACCCCTAAAGAGGGTTATTCATTCTATACTTATTCTATCGAGGGTATTTGGAGGGAAGGACCTCTCAATCCCTGAACTGGAATGCACATTTGTTCCCTGGTTGCTCAGATTTAGTGTTTACTTAATAGTCCAAGTTAGGTTTCAGACTTTGTGTTTCTTTCCTGTCAAAGAATTCTCTCACTTTTTCCCCCGAGACTAGCAGTGTATTTAAAGGACATGTGTTTTAGATGGCACAGGTAAGGTCTTTCAGGATATCTATTCTTCTATATTTCTACAGGTAGAAGTCCACAGCTAACTTTTAAAACTTCAGTTTTTGGGGCACCTGGGTGGGCTCAGTCGGTTAAGCGGCCGACTTCGGCTCAGGTCATGATCTCGGGGTCTGTGAGTTCAAGCCCTGCATCTGGCTCTGTGCTGACAGCTCAGAGCCTGGAGCCTGTTTCAGATTCTGTGTCTCCCTCTCGCTGACCCTCCCCTGTTCATGCTCTATCTCTCTCTGTCTCAAAAATAAATAAAAACGTTAAAAAAAAATTTAAAAAAAACTTCAGTTTTTTACAGCAGTGAATATAGAATCCAGTTTATAGCAGATGGAAGAATAAATATAGAATGGGGAAGTAGAAATAGGAAGTGTTTTACAACTCCTTTAAATGTAATGTTGTTGGTATTGTTTGCCAGAGGAAAGATCTAATGGAAGGATTCTTTTTATTTTTCTGATGTTTGGGACAAGATAGATGAGGTAATTAGTGCATTAAGGGAATAAGAGAAGAGAGGTAGGGTTGTCAAAGATAAGTTATTTAATTGCATTCTTAGAATTAGAAGGTTTAACTTCAGTTTTTTATAACTGAAGATATATTGCTGCATACTTTGTTACAGCAGAACCTTTATTACTTATAAATGGCATGAACAGTAAATCTTCAAGGAGATTCTGATACAAGGTTATAAAATAAACTAGTGAACCTGTTTCTGTTTATATTGCTTTTTCCTCCAGAAAATGTTTCTGGTGCTTGTGGAGGAAACATTATTTATATGCGTTTTTGTTCTATCATCTGTTTCATATGTATCATGGCAGCCGACGTCATGTCCACTGACTTGATGTATGGCCGGTTATCTTCCTATAAAAGTATAGCAGTTAAGAGTTTGGGCTCTAGAGCCAGACAGCCCCCGGTTTGAATCCTTGACCTAGCACTGAACAGCTGTAAGACACTGGGAAAGTCAATTCATTTATCTGACCCTCGGAAAATATATATAATAACCATAATACTTTAAAGGGTTAGGACTGACTTTTTCAAAGCACATTGACCATCACAGTGCTAGTCAACTGCTCATCAAAGTCCTTGGTAAACAGTAAATGCTCAGTAACAGCTTCTAGCCTTTTCTTGTCTTTCACCTGTTTTTATTCCTACAACTGTAGTAACTATAATACCACTCCACAAAGTGATTTGCATAAATTGAACCCTTAATATGTATCTTTTTTGGGACCCCTGGGTGGCCCAGGTAGTTGAGCGTCCGACTTCGGCTCAGGTCACATCTTGCTCACATATCTTGTGCTGACAGCTCGGAGCCTGGAACCTGTTTCAGATTCTGTGTCTCCCTCTCTCTCTGCCCTTCCCCTGCTTGGGTTCTGTCTCTCTCTCTCTCTCTCAAAAATAAATAAACATTTAAAAAAATTTTAAATATGTATCTTTTTTGATTATTTGATGAATAAAAACATAAAGATAGAAATCCTCCTGCCTTTCCAATATTCACTCACTCATTCATTCATTGATATTTATTGCATTTCTCTGTTACAAAGTGCCAGACACTTTGCTCGAGCAAAACAATCTTTGCAATCAGAGGACTTATATGGAATATGTAAAAGAAAGTGATTCTTATTCAAACCAAACCAAATCCTTCTTCAGAATGCCCCATGGATCTGTGGCGAAAGGAGAACTGGGTCCAGGGAGCCCACTTAGGAAACCACCAAAGTAGTCTGACTTGGGAATATGGGCTGCCATGTATGGTGCTGTCCATATTATTTTTCTCTGAGGATTTTGTTTTGAGTATACTTGACACAAAACGTCACATTGGTTTCAGGTGAACACCATAGTGAGTCCACAAGTTAACGCGTTATGCTATGCTCACAAGGGTAGCTACCCTCTGTCACCATACATCGTTATTACCTTACCATTGACTATATTTCTTCTGCTGTGCCTTTTATCCCCTTGACTTATTCATTCCTCCCAGGATGTTTTCAACCTTTCACTATTCCTACCTTAGTGTCAAAATGGATAATTCTCATATCTTTCCTATTGCTTAAATATGGCAATAAATACCTCAACGTTTATTTTGTCCTTTTGTCTTTTAAGATTCCAAGTCATATCATTAGTTAATTCTAAATTATGCGCTGGTGCTAAAAGCATATGAGGATTTTGGGTGATGAAAAGGGTAAATAATGTAATATCCCTTTCTTTTATTGTTACTCTCTATCCATATCAGATAGTGCGAAATCTTCTAGATATTTAAAAGATATTTATCTTTTAGATATTATAAATTTGTGTTTCAGTTGTAATGATAGTTTCTTGCTTCCTAAAGAGGAAAACCTAGCAATATTGCTATATATAAAGTGAAAATGAGAATATCTCCTAGGAAAACAGATTATTCGTTTAAAAAGCTTACAATATTATATCCGACTGAGAAAATTAAAATACCTATGGATATTTTTCTTCTAGATTTCAATATTTTTACTCATCATCCAATCATCAGCCAAACCTGAAGACCCCAGTTCAATTCTATGCATGATTTCAATACCTTTCTACACTTTAATTAGATTTTTCATACTTTTTATGGAGGTAAGCAATATTACCTACTGTGTGACTGGCCTTAACCATGTAGCCCATTAATGAAATCTTTGCCCAGTGTTGAAACAAGTATAAAATTTAGGAGTTATTCGATACTGGTAAGTTCTGAAACTAAGATTGCAAAACTGAATAAAGTTGATGACTGTGCTTGAGTCCCTTTTCCTAAATATCAGATCACATGGGAGATGTGACATATTGCGCTCTTTGATTGCATGCCACTTAGTGTCAATAAATTGCTTTGGAGATTGATTGGTAAGGGAAGGAAATCATGTTGCTACAAGCACTTCTGGGAGAAACCAAGCGCTGCTGAGAATTTGGGGGCAACTGTTGATAAATGTCATCTACATCACAGTTCTGGACTTTATCACTCCCACTATAAAGAAATTTGCAAGTGCACTCCTTTTGTTTTTAATGTTTATTTATTCTGAGAGAGAGAGAGAAAGCACATGCGCACATGAATGGGGGAGGGGCAGAGAGAGAGGGGGAGAGAGAGAATCCCAAGCAGGCTCCCAACATGGGGCTCAATCCCACCAACCATAAGATCGTGACCTGAGCCGAAATCAAGAGTCAAACACTTAACTGACTGAAACACCCAGGCGCCCTGTGCAAGCACACTTAATAAGCACCATGTGATGTATGAAACTATTGAATCACTGTATTGTACTCCTGAAACTAATATAACACTGTCTGTTAACTAATTCAAATTAAAATAAAAACTTAAGGGCACCTGGGTGGCTCAGTTGGTTAAGTGCCCAGCCCTTGATTTCAGCTCAGGTCATGATCTCACACTTCATGAGATGGACCCCACATTAGGCTCTGTGCTGGCAGCGTGGATCCTGCCTGGGATTCTCTCTCCCTCTCTCTCTACCCCTCCACCATGGTACACGTGTATGCTCTCTCTCTCTCTAAATAAGTAAATATAAATAAACATTTAATAAAATAGAATAAAATAAAAACTTAAATAAAAAATTTAAAAATCATTAGTGCTAAATGCTTTTTTTTTTAACATTTATTTATGTTTTTGAGACAGACAGAGACAGAGCATGAACGGGGGAGGGTCAGAGAGAGAGGGAGACACAGAATCTGAAACAGGCTCCAGGCTCTGAGCTGTGGGCACAGAGCCCGATGTGGGGCTCGAACTCACAGACCATGAGATCATGACCTGAGCCGGAGTGGGATGTGCAACCGACTGAGCCACCCAGGCGCCCCATTAAGTAGTATTTTTAATAGGAGGCAGCTAAAAAATATTCATCTGAAAGAACGAATCAGAATTGCAAAACTATAGTCAAGGATATTTTATTATAAAATATCTATTATAAAAAGATTGAAATAATGTTTGCTCTTAGAAGGTAATATATGTATTCTGCCAAGCCCAGGATCTCACATAGTGTGGACATTCACTAAATGGTAGTCATTTTTAAAATATCCCTTTTAGCATTTATTGGCAGAAAAAATATTAGATTCTTCTGAGAACATTCACTTTTAGTAAAATGAATAATGAGCATTATATACTCCCTCTCGTTTACCTACCTTATGGAACTGAGGGAAATGCAAAACTAAATGTAGTGCTTAACTTCAATAATTATCTTATTCTAAGACTTAACACGTCTATTTCTAGGTATTTTACAATTGTGAAAAAAATACCTATTTCTAGGTATTTTACAATTGTGAAAAGTCGTATTCTAAGACTTAGCACGTCTATTTCTAGCTATTTTACAAAATAGCTCCCGCTATTTGGGGTTTAACATTCTGATCAGTGTCGGCTGGCTTTTAGAAGGAGGTGAGGATAATGATGACAGAACTGTAACCAGAAAGAACACTGCAAGGCCTCTCAGTACTGAGAATGTTCATAGATGTTAGCATACATCGAACAAAATATGTAATATTTATGTGTCAAAAATAAAATCAATCTAGATGAAAAAATAGAAGAAGAAATCTGCCAATCCCTACCACATACAATTGGAAGGTAGAAGGTGTTGGAGATTACAACCAAGGAAGGATGTCAGCTCATCAACAGACTTTAGTAACAGAGAACAAATTCAAGTTCAACGTCTGCATATTTAGTGCACAAATTTTATATGCATCAAGCAGAGGAAACTTCATTTAACTCTTGTGTTTCTTCAACAGGTATTTTATGTGTATGTGAGAAACTCGGAAAGTGTGAATGATGAAATAAAGGAAGGCAATCAGAGCATTCTCTTAACAATCTTAATAGTAAGAAAAATTTTCTACCTGAATGTGTATTGCCTAGGATTCGTAACTGTGTAATACACTTAGTCTTATTTAAATAACGGCAAATTTAAGTATCCTAAAAATACTCGCTCTTACTATATTCTATTACATTCTACATTCAAATATAATGACAGTAGAACATAAGGATATTTTTCTATATGGAATCAATGACAGTATAATATACACCAGAAATACTAAAGGCTTGGTTGCTGTTCAGAAATACTAAAGTTTGGTTGCTGTTTTTTTTTTTTTAATTTTTTAAGTGTTTTTTATTTTTGAGAGAGAGAGAGAGAGCACAAATGGGGGAGGGGCAGAAAGGGAGGGATGCAAAGAATCCGAAGCAGGCTCCAGGCTCTGAGCTGTCAGCACAAAGCCCAACCCGAGGCTCAGACTCACGAACCGTGAGATCATGGCCTGAGCCGAAGCTGGACTGTTAACCAACTGAGCCACCCAGGCGCCCCAGCTGGGTTGCTATTCTTATACATTATTGACATGATATGTATCCAAAGACAATTTGGATTGCCTGTGGTGATTTATAAAGAATGCTATATGGCCAAAAATCATTTAAGTATGGATGAAAAAATAAACTAATTTGAATAATGAAAAAGAAAGGTGAAAAATTAAGTGGAATTTTATACTGGGAAAAGATACTGAGATAGAATATAAGTGTTATTTCTGTGCATATGGTAACTGAGGCAGAAAAGGGAAACAAAATGGATTACAGACCTCTTTTTTCTCTTTAATGGCAGAAGAATAGTTTCTTGAGGGAGAAAGTTTCCCAAGTTTTTATAAATTTATAAAATTATATCCATTTCCACAAGAGTCTTTGTATATTGAACGTGTATCTTTCCTGTTTTCTAAATATATGCAGAGATGTTACATATTCAATTATTTTTTAATTGATCACTAACAAATCCTAAAGTTATACAGTTGTTTGGTTAAGACATATATTCATTAAAATGTGCAGCTCTGAGTGACACAACACAGAAACCCTGGGACCTAATGCTGTTACTGGCAGGCATCCTTCCATTGTTTATGATTTTACTTGGAAACATCTTAGTACTTAACGATGAAGCATTCTATTAACTGTGTAAAGTATTACACGATCCCTAGTTTACTAGAGGTTTTAGTCTTCGTTTGCTTATGTATTAATCAAGAATGAATCTTGAATCTTATCAAAGGTTGTGTGTATCAAGAATAATCAAATAGTTTTACTAAATCTATTAAGATAATTAATGAATTTTATTTCATATTTCATATTTAAGAAATCTAGGGGCGCCTGGGTGGCGCAGTCGGTTAAGCATCCGACTTCAGCCAGGTCACGATATCGCGGTCCGTGAGTTCGAGCCCCGCGTCAGGCTCTGGGCTGATGGCTCGGAGCCTGGAGCCTGTTTCCGATTCTGTGTCTCCCTCTCTCTCTGCCCCTCCCCCGTTCATGCTCTGTCTCTCTCTGTCCCAAAAAAAAAACAAAAAACAAAAAACAAAAAACAAAACGTTGGAAAAAAAAAAAAAAGAAATCTGTCCCTCTCTGAGGTCATTTAAAATTCTTTGATGTTGTCCTCTAAAAGACTTATATTTTCTTACCCACTTATGTCTTCAGTCACCCGCACTTGATTTTATTTCTGTGTTGTGAGGGAAGGGTCCTATTTCATTTCTGTCTTTAAAGATACTCGGTTGTCCAGAACTATTTATTGAAAAGCCTGTGCCATTCCATTGATATTCAGGGACGCCTCTGTTCATATATAAAATGCCCGTGTATATAGGGTCTGTTTCTGGGATATCTATTCCAATTTGTATGCTTCTGCCAAATTCTTTGGATAGCTACTAGTTTGGTAGTGCTTTTAACTAAATTCCAGGCTTGGGGGCCTGAGTGGCTCAGTTGGTTGAGCATCTGATTCTTGATTTCGGCTCAGGTCGTGATCCCAGGGTCGTGGGATCGAGCCCTGCATTGAGCCCTGCATCAGGTTCCACACGGAGCAGGGAGCCTGCTTAAGAGTCTCTCTCTCCCTCTGCCCCTCTCCCCGGCTCATGCTCTTGCTCTCTAAAGTAAATAAAAATAAATATTAATTAATTAGTTAATTAATTCCAGGCTTGAGGTGTTTTGGACCATTCAGATGATGTGAATTTGGGCTACAGATATGTGCAAAAGCTGGCTTCTCATTCTGTTTCACTCCCCGTGGTTGACACTCAAGGCAATTATCTTACAAACCTCCTGGGTGTTCTTCATGTCCTTCCCTAAGAGTAAAACCCTTTGAGGCCCATGCTTTATTAGTGAAAAGACCACCTATTCTACTCCTTGCTTGGAAGAAAACTCTAGAGTTGTGTACTTTCTCCTGTCTTCTTCTCCTGGACGTGCCATGAAATCTGAAGTTTGAAAACTAACTCCAGGAGCAGAGATACTTTGATGTCAAGCCTACCCCCTACATCCACTGAGATCGGGCTTAAAAAGCCCTTACTATCTTTTTTCTTTTTAATTGATTATTTTTGAGAGAGATGGTGAGCTGGGGAGGGGCAGAGAGAGGGGGAATCCCAAGCAGGCTCTGCAGTGTCGATGCAGAGCCCAACGTGGGGCTTGAACTCATGAAACCCTGAGATCATGACCTGAGCCAAAACCAAGAGTCTGATGTTTCACAGACTGAGCCACCCAGGGAGCCCAAAAGTTCTTACTATCTTTAAAAAAAGTCCCTACTATCTCGTCAGCTTTTCTGTGTGTGTGTGTGTGTGTGTGTGTGTGTGTGTGTGTGTGTGTATGTGTTTTAATTTAATGTAGGACTTTTAGGGTTTTTCCTGCTCCCCTATTGGAAGGGTTGGTTTGGATAAACTCCTGTCCGAAGTATTTTGTAAGATTTTTGTCAAATTTGTAAGAAAATGATCAAATCTTCCATAAGGAAAGGCAAATATTGTTCACTGAATCTGAATCCCATGATGATGCTAATTCTAATGTTCCTTCTTTACTTTTTAGCCATACCTTCAGAGTATCATTTTCCTTTTTGTCATAAGGTGTCTAGAAATGAAGTATGGACAAAAAACAATGAGGAAAGACCCAGTCTTCAGGTCAGGAGAACATTTCTTAACATCTGAGTATAATTTCAATATTTAATGTTGGTGACAGTACATTTAACATCAATTTATTATGATAGATTTACTAGTCAGTTCTTAGCAGGGCAAACTGGACATCGTTATTCTGGGGAAAAAATAAAAACCAAACCAACCCCAAACCGCATTAGATTGAATGCAGGCATGCATAATTTCTGAGTCCTGGGTCTTAACAGATTTTAGGCAAGTTGAGTTTTGTTTGTTCCGTGCCTCTCTCTTAGCAGTGGGGAAGCACCAAAGTTTGTTTTTCTCCTGCCGAGAGCAAGTATCAGTCCCCGAAGAGGAGATGTGAGAATGAGCTGGTGCGTTCAGTATGTGGGTGGACCATTTTGGAAAGGGAAGAGAAGCCAGTTCTGGCGATCACTGATGATGTAATGTGAGCACAATGTGGATGAGGCAGACGGGAAACACTGATGAGTGTGCATCTGAGGGATTTAGAGAGCCCGTTGACAGATGGAATAGAAGGTCTTAAAGACAATAATCAAAGAAAATATTTCAAGGGACTTGGCTACCTACAGAAGGAATCTTGTCAGTAGTAAATTACTTTTTTTTCCTCTTAAAGCCAAGGATAGTCATTTAAGTATAGAGGCTTACGTACGTTCTCTTGATAAGGTGGTACAGCTAGAATCGAATGGTATGTTATTTCATTTTCTCTGTAGGATCTCCTCAAGAAGTAGGGAAAATCATCCAAACCCAGAAGAGCCAGAAGAAGAAGATGAGAATGTCCAAGCTGAAAGAGCAAGAACAGCAAATGCACTCACTACTCTGAACCCGGATGAGGTGACAAGTGTCTTGACCCTTCACAAAACTCTGAGCTCGGTAGCTTGTCCTGGAGAGCTGAACTCCTGGTTTTTCTTTTCGCAACTTGCTTTTGTTTCTGTGACATTGCATGTGTATGTCATATTTAAATCGCATCTTTTGCAGTACGTATCTTATCATGACTCCTCTAGTTTTCTCTTCTTCGGTTTTTTGTGGGTCTTCACCGGCCACGTCTTCATGCGTCACTGCAATTCAACACATTCTCCGATATTTTTATCAACCTTAACAAAAGTTCGCGTCTTCTGTACGACTTGCAGTTTCATTTTGCCTCATCTCGAATTGTGACGTTAGTAACGGTAATCAGCAGGTGAATTTACACCTAGTTCATTTCAATAAGAAATGAACCAGAGAGGCGCCTGGGTGGCTCAGTCGGTTAAGCGACCTACTTCAGCTCAGGTCCTGATCTCACAGCTTGTGAGTTCAAACCCCGCATAGGGCTCTGTGCTGACAGCTCAGAGCCTGGAGCCTGCTTCCGTTTCTGTGCCTCCCTCTCTCTCTGCCCCTCCCCTGCTCACGCTCTGTCTTTCTCTGTCTCAAAAATAAATAAACAAAAAAAAATTTTTTTTAAAGAAATCAACTAGAAATTAGTGCCAAGGGCATAACGCAAACACAATGAATTTGATTACGAATTGGTTTTCTCCATGGTTGATAAAGTAATCTTCATTCATGAACGTACATTTAGGCATTTCATTTGAAAGAAAGAGGCTGAATTATCACTGTCACAAAATCTGGTTAGACTCATAGCCTAGGACATGAAAGATAAAACATGCATGCACAAAATATCTGAAATTTAATGGGAAAATCATGCTTTGTCATGTTTTCCAGAAACCACTCATAGTGGCAAGCTGTTTACACAAGGAATATAAAGAGAAAAAGGAACATTGCTTTTCAACAAGAAAGAAGAAAATAGCTATTAGAAACATCTCATTCTGCGTTAACAAAGGTTTGGATAACGTTCCCTTGATTAGAATGTTCCTTATTATTTAGGTTTGGGACTATGAAAAGGGGGAAAATTTCCATTCTTTGAGACTGTTCACCTATCTTGGTTAACAGATAATTATAAAAATACTTGACATGTTGGCAGAGAAACAATTTCTGTTTCAAAATCATGTCCCAGTTCAAATGGTGAGAAACCCCATCTTGGATCAGGAAGACCAAACCATTCTACTATAAATCCAAAGTCTTTCCATTCACACTATAATATAGAAAATTACAAAGGGGTTGTTGGAAGATGTTCTTTTGTTTCGAAATATTACTAAGCTAAGTGAATTTAGGCTGGTCAAACTTTGAAGTACAAATCATATCGTCAATGACGACTCTGTCTTCCAGGTGAAGTGTTGGGGTTGCTGGGACACAATGGAGCCGGTAAAAGCACTTCTATTAAAATGGTAACAGGAGACACAAAGCCAACTGCAGGAACAGTACGTGACAAGCTCATTGCCAGGGGAAATTTCATTTGCAGTGTCAATATCGTCCTCATATTGTTCTTTCAGAAGATCAAATGATTTTTTAGAAAATGAATAAATAGATGAAACATTTTACAAAATATCTCTGCATGCTCAAAAAATAGTGAAGCTCAATGGCCCCTTTCTTTATTCAAGTATAATTAACATACAGCGTTATATTAGTTTCAGGTGTACAATATAATTATTCAGCAATTCTATATGTCACCGAATGCTCATCACGCTAAGTGTCCTCTTAATTGCCTTCACCTATTTCTTCGGTCTGCAACTCCCTTCTGGCAATCACCAGTTTGTTTTCTGTATGTAACAGTGTTTTTTTTTGTTGTTTTCTCTCTTTTTCTTTGTTTTGTTTCTTAAATTCCACATACGAGTAAAATCATATGGTACTTGCCTTTCTCTGACTGACTTATTTCACTTTAGCGTGATACTCTCCGGGTCCATCCACATTGTCACAGGGGCAAGCTGTCATTCTTTTCTGTGGCTGAAGAATATTCCATTATATATATATATATAATTTATATAATGATATAATATATGTTATATATAATGTAATGTATATGTAATATATATTATATATTATTAATATATTAATTAATATATAACTAATTATTTTAATGTAATGTATAATGTAATGTATATATAATATAATATATAATATTAATATATGTAATATATATTTAATATAATATAATATATTAAGTCATATATTATATATTATATTATAATATATTAATTTTTATAATATTTAATATAATATAATATAATATAATATAATATAATATAATATGATATATATTCCATTATATATAATATATAAGGCTATAATATATATAATATATAATGGAATGTATATTTAATATAATATATATGTAAGATAATATAATATATATTCCTTTATTTATAATATATATAATGCTATAATATATATAATATATAATGGAATATATATTTAATATAATATATGTAATATAATATATATTATAGAATATATAATTTATTATATATAATACACAATGTAATATATAATATAATATATAATATACATAATGTAATATATAATATATATGTAATATATTATATAATATACAATGTAATATATAGTATATAATGTAGCATATATATCTAATATAATATGATATATATTCCATTATATATAATATATAATACTATAATATATATTATATAATGCATTATATATGTAATATAATATATGTAATATAATATATATTACATTATATATATTATAGCATTATATATTATATATAATGGAATATATATAATGGAATATGTATCTAATCTAATCTAATATATATTCCATTATATATAATACATATAATGATACAATATATATAATGATATACATATATATAAAATTCATCTGTCCTTTCTTCTTTACGCATTCACCTATCAATGGATACTTGGAATGCTTCCGCATCTTGGCTATTGTCAATAATGCTGCAATAAACATGGAGGGAGGTGTATATCTTTTTGAATTAGTATTATTGTTTTCTTTGGTTAAATACCCAGTAGTGGAATTACTGGATCATATGATAATTCTATTTTTCATTTTTCAAGGAGCCACTTTTATCTCCTTCAGTAGAGGGAGGATTGGAGCAAAAGCTGGATGCGGATCTGACTTTCCTTGTTCGATGCAGGTGGTTTTAGAAGGCTACAGAACATCTCCAAGGCAACTGGAAGATGACACCGTCAAGTTCTTGGGGTACTGTCCTCAGGAGAACTCACTGTGGCCCAGTCTTACGGGGAAGGACCACCTGGAGCTGTACGCAGCAGTGAAAGGAATGAGCAAACAGGAGGCTGCTCTGAGTACTTCTCGGTACAGAAGGAAGCTTTGTGGAGGGAAGACGGGAGGAACATGTCATTTCCTGATTAAATATGGAAAGGAGATCATAAACAAGATCTTTTAATTTTCATGCAAATTAAAATGACTGAAAATCTGAATAAGAACCAAATCATAAGTTTATGCATTTGTGATGATGTTAATGGTCCTTCAATCTACTGTTTTCAGGTGGATGGTGCTAAGGTTTTCTATATCGTTGGTGTAGGTAGGAACATGTGCCTTGTGTATAAATCAGTGTCGGGTTTTTTTTTGTCAGATTGGTGGAAGCTTTCAAGCTCCAGGAACAACTTAAAGCACCCGTGAAGGACTTATCCCAAGAAGTAAAGAGGAAGGTAGGTGGGGGGCTGAGTGTTACTCTACGCACCCCACGGGTCGGTGCCAGACACGCTGTTCCTCTCCTTCTCGTTCCAGCTGTGCTTTGCACTGAGCATCCTGGGAGACCCATCGGTGGTGCTTCTGGATGAGCCATCCACAGGGGTGGACCCCGAGGGGCAACAGCAAATGTGGTGAGGGACATCAGATTACATAGTATGAGTCTGGAGTTAATATTCTTTCTACATTTGTCCTATTTATCTTTGATGCTCACATAGTCTATTATTTAATTCAGTGAAACTTAATGTAGTATTCAAAATTCCCCAAGGAAGGAAAACTAGACATGTTAAGAATCGAATAGAATCTTGAATGTCTTCGCTTGGATTTTCTTTTTCTTCCTCTTCTTCCTCTGCCTCTTTTTTCTTTTATTTTTCAGTTGTTGAAAATCCTACAATGTGATGTTTCTCTGTACTCCAGCTTTTTTAAACAAACATTGTTTTACTCACTATTTCTTAACTTTTCATGCTATGAAGCCAATGAATGTTGTAATATAATTACATAATGCAGTACAATTTTTATTCTTTCTCTCTAGAGCAAAGATTTTTTTTTTCTTGTGACTGAATATGGAATTTTCTATTTAGTCTTCCTATTTCTTTCTGTTCATCTACTTTCCCAAATTACTTTTTCTTTTTTTAAAATTTATTTATTTACTTACTTATTTTATTTATATATGTATGTATGTATGTATTTATTTATTTATTTATTTATTTAAATTTAAATCCAAGTTAGTTAATATGCTGTGTAGTAATCTTGGCTGCAGGAGTAGAACCCAGTGATTCGTCTCTTACATATCCAAGTTACTTCCTAAATGTGAACAATCCCATCCTTTATCTGTAGGCAGGCAATTCAGACCATTGTTAAAAACACAGAGAAGGGTATTCTCCTGACCACCCACTCCATGGCGGAGGCTGAGGCTGTGTGTGACCGCGTGGCCATCATGGTGTCCGGAAAACTGAGGTGGGTGCCCATCCTTGACCACACTCGGCCCCCAAGTTCCTCAGGGAGAATTGCAGTTCACTGTGACAGCTTGTATTCTTCAGCGCCTTGATCTATGATTGAATATCTTTTGATCTATGATCGAATATCTACCTCTGCATTTGCAGTTGAGGAAGAAATTAAAAGATAAGTGTTTTGATTTTTTTTTTTCCTTCAACTCTTTTTTTGTCTTCCCTGGATTAGGTGTATTGGTTCCATTCAAAATCTGAAAAGCAAGTTTAGTAAAGATTATATTCTAGAAGTAAAAATAAAGGACCCCACTCAGGTGGAACCTGTCCACATGGAGATTCTGAAGCTTTTTCCGCAGGCTGCTCGGCAGGAAAGGTAAAGGACGTTTTTGGCTCGGGTGGCAAGTGTATAGGTTTTCCACTACACATAATTTAGTCTAGGATGAGTCTGGAGAGGAAGAGAAAGACAGAGCTGGCTTATTTATTACAAAACAAGTTGTTTGGAGGTCACTTGGATATATAGAAAAAAGAGCAATTGAAAAGCTATTTTTAGTGGATGCTTCATATCTCAGAAAAGGTGGATGGGGTGTGTGTGTGTGTGTGTGTGTGTGTGTGCATATGCATGGATGTATAAATTATGCAGTGGTTTGAAAAATAGGAACAGAGAATGAACTAAACCATGAATTTAATTTTTAATAGACAATAAAAATTATGTGTCAACCTATGTAGCATTTTACCGAATATAAAATTGCGTCTAGAGCTCCAATAACACACGCATACATATTCTTGAGAAAGATTGACTCAATTCTAAATTAATTGATTATAGGACATTTAATCCTCTCTATGGTTCTTTGAAATTTGTGTGTGGTGAGCTATGAGTTACAAGCACGGATAACCAAACCCACGTGAATAGCAGAATGAAGCTGAGTTGAATTGAAATTTGTACAGGGTTGGGGTGCCTGGGTGGCTCAGTCAGTTGAGCATCTGACTCTTGATTTCAGCTCAGGTCATGATCCCAGGGTTCGTAGGATAGAGCCCTGCAGTGGGCCCTGCACTGACAGCCAGAGGTCTGTTTAGGATTCTATCTCTCCCTCTCTCTGCCCCTCTCCTCCTGGCACTCTCTCCTTATCTCTCAAGATAAATAAATAAGCATTAAAAAAAGAAAGAGTTACAGGGTTTTTTAAATATATTTATTCTATTAATTTCTTAACAATAATACTTACTGAATACCTACTGTATGCTGGAGACCATGTATCGAGTAGTCAATAAATAGAGAAGATTCTTATGGTGCTTACCATCTTTGGGGGATGAGGATATTAAGCAAATGAAGATACAAAGAAATAAGGAAATGACATTAAGGTAGGACTTTAAAACTGAGCAGAGTTTGGCTGCTGAAGAATGGGAAGAAGAGAACACAGAATGTGTAAAGAACTTAAGTCAAGAATGAACTTTATACCTGCAGAGTGGGGGAAAAAGCTCATATCGTTGATGTGTAAAGGGTGGCATCTCCAAGTGGAGATGCCAAAATACTGAGATGTAGCCCTGTGGCTCAGAAGAAAAGTGAAAGGTCATTGAGAGATTTGGTCTGGCAATCATCAATGATGGGCATTTTTACTATATAGAAGACCATTAAGTTAGGAGAATGGGTGAAGTCAACAGGGGACATAGAAAAGAGAGAAGGTCTAGGATGAAATACCAGGAACTCTCTGTGTTGAGATTGGATTGAGGAAGAAAAGCTGGTGGGGAAACTACCACCACCACCACAACAGCCATTATGACAAATTATTAAAGTGTGTCTAAAACAGCACTATCTTGGGGTGCCTGGGTGGCTTGGTCGGTTAAGCGCCCGACTTCAGCTCAGGTCATGATCTCATGGTCCGTGAGTTCGAGCCCCGCATCGGGCTCTGTTCTGACAGCTCAGAGCCTGGAGCCTGTTTCCGATTCTGTGTCTCCCTCTCTCTCTGACCCTCCCCCGTTCATGCTCTGTCTCTCTCTGTCTCAAAAATAAATAAACGTTAAAAAAAAATTAAAAAAATAAATTAATTAAAAAAATAAATAAATAAATAAAACAGCACTATCTTACCAAATTTCTGCAATGATGGAAATGCCCCATATCTGTGCTGTCCAAAATGGTAGCCAATACCCATATGTGGCTATGGAGCACTTCACACATGGCTAGTGTGACCAAGGGATTGAATTTTACACTTTATTTATTTTAATTACTTTAAATTTAAAAAACCCTTGATGTTTATTTATTTTTGACAGAGAGAGAGAGACAGAGTGTGAGCAGGGGAGGGGCAGAGAGAGAGAGGGAGACAGAGAATCTGAAGCAGGCTCCAGGCTCTGAACCGTCAGCACAGAGCCCCATGTGGGGCTCATGAACTGTGAGATCGCAACCTGATCTGAAATCAGAGGTTCAACCAACTGAGCCACCCAGGCACCTCAATTTAAATTTAAATACTACATGTGGCTAATAGCTAAGATATTAAATAGAACAGGTCTAGAAAGTTAGAAAGAAAGTCACAGATATTGGTTGTTTAAGAAGCTGAGAGAGAGTGTGTGTTAGTTTTAAGGAGGATGTCTACAACTGCATTTAATGCTTTTGAGAAGTCTAAAAAATAAGAACTAAAGAATATTCACTGGATTGTACAACATGGAGGTCATGGACGAACTTATTTGGGAAAAGGGAAGCTGGAGGTCAAGAAAAAAAGTTTTTTAATAGGAGATAGTTTGGCGGGTTTTAATATTATAAGAGAGATTAGAAATTAAATGCAGGGGGGAAAGTTTTATGAGAAGGTTCCAGGGAGCATATTCGGGTATTGGCATTAATACGGTAAGAAAGACGGCACAGGCTGAGTATGAAAGATTCTTTATCAGAGATATTTTTCAGTATTTATCTTGAACATTAAATTTAGAGCAACCAGATTTTGGTTGTGACCAGATTTTTATGACTAAAGATAAGTTATCGGCTCAGATTCATGCACTATCAAATTAAACTACTTTTACTCAAAGAAAACTTTGAAAATTTATTTTGGCCATCAATTTCTCCCCACTGTTATAACACTGTGATAAGTGGGACTCTTTCCTTCCCCCAGATATTCCTCCATGATGGCATATAAACTACCTGTGGAAGCCGTTCGCCCTCTGTCTCAGGCCTTTTTCAAATTAGAGGCAGGTAAGTTTAGACATACTTAGACTTTATCGTGCATAGTTTTACATGGAATGTATACTATATGAGTTCAAGTGGAAAGATTGTATAATCAGCCAAAACTTAGACAACCTCCACTGGACTAGTCTTACAAACCCTGACGGAAATTCAGTGGTGGCTCTAGAATCAGGTTTACTCCCCCTGATTTTTCCTCTGCTAACAAGGTAACTCAGCTGCCAGGAAGCCAGAATGTTCTCTCCTGGTTCCATTGCATAGTATTGGAGGATAATTATCAACATGTCCCAGAGAATACTGAGGGAACCTTCCTGCATCTCCATGTTTATCATAGTCAGAGGGGTAGGGAGCAAGAATGTGGAGACAACGAGAGGAGGCTCAAATGAAGGTCGGAGAAAGATAGTACACAGGGTTGCAATGTGACAAGTTAGGATCAGTTGGGGGGGGGGAGGGGTTGAACTGGTTCTAGAGACACTGACTAGAGGTCACACTGGCTATTGATGAGGCCTTGACGTGTAGAAATATGGGATTGACTCAAATGGTACCTGCATGCAGGGTTCTCCTCCGTAGGTTCTTATAAATATAGAGACCCAACAATACCCAACAGTCGATTTGGAGTCCAATAATACATATGTAGGAATCAAAAGGCGAAATACCGAAATAGGACGCGAGGAGCTCTTCGAAGAAAAAGTCTGTGGCAATTTATGTATTCATGCGTTACTCTTCTTTGTTGGGCCATATCGACATTTTTAAGTTAACCTTCCAAAAAATTTAATGACTTGGCCTGTATCTTCAAGTGTCTCATGGACCTGAGGTTACTGCTTATATTTTGTACTTTGAAAACACTTTTGGTGAAAAACATGTAAGCCACTGATGTCAGTCCCTTTGAAATGCAGTGAAACAGACCTTCGACCTGGAAGAATACAGCCTCTCTCAGTCTACCTTGGAACAGGTGAGCTTTCTTTAAACCAGGGAGCATCATCTGGGAGCCTTTGTGTGAAACTCTGTGTGTATCCATCTTTCAGAAACACTCTGACATGTGTGTTTCCTTATTTATTTTCTCCCACTTAGGTATTCTTAGAACTCTCTAAAGAACAGGAGCTGGGAAATCTTGATGATGAAGTTGATACAACAGTTAGATGGAAACTCCTCCCACAAGAAGAGCCTTAAAACCCCGAGTCTCCTAATGTTAGGTTTTAGGTCCTACTACATTATTAGTTTCCAGAATTCTAGAACGATCTGCCATATTACCACAGGTAACAAACAAACAAACAAAAACATTCAGTAGTTTAAACAACCAATAATGATTAAGAATTTAAATGGCTTCCAACATTCTAGAATGGAGGGGAGAAGCAAAGATAGGGAAAGATAGTGTAACATAATCAGACATTACACTAATCACTAGTAAGACCTATTTTGTGCTCAGTATTAATTCAAAAATCATAATGTTAGTCCACTTTTTTATTATTTCCAATAAGGCTGGATGCTGAACACATTTTATGAATAAAACATTGTATTTTTTAACCTGAACTTTAAATATATCAGCTCTTTTTAAAGCATTATTTACTCAAATACCAACTTAATGTAATATTGACCATAAGATGATCTAATAAGTTGGTGGATAAAATGACACAGTATAACCTTTAGATATAATTAAATTTTCTGATTATAACATAAGGATATGTTCATGTAAGGATTTATAGAAATTATATCGACGAAGATAATAGTAATCTATAGTAAAACACCAGCATAAATATTTTAGCTACCTATCATCAATGCTCTTTTTATGAGTACCTTCTCAAAGTTGACATCAGTGGGCATGGTGATTTCCTATGTTTTTCCACTTCACGTTCATGAACATTTCCCATATCATTGTAATGCCTTTGGGTTACGAAATGGCTGCATTGGATTCCTTTGATGTACTATCATGGTTTTACTTAACTTTTTTTACTATTATCTGACATTTTCGGTTACATGCTAGTTTATCTCTTATAAATAAAGCTGTGACGAACTTCTCTCTAGTCTTCTCTTATTACAGTCTTGGGTAAGTAGTTCCAATATCAACAAATAGCTCTCTGCTCTATGAAATCTGGGTAACTTTGTTCTCTGACCAACAGAAAAGTTCAGTACCTATCTTAAGCTTCTGAAACCCCCACAGGACCTTTTAATGTCGTGCTCATCCCTGACTCTGACTTCCTTCATCTGCTGAATTCCTGTTGTCTGGTCTGTGGTTTGTGTCAGTTCCTTAACCTTCACCTTGGCCTTGACTTAAAGATAGAACTTGGCCCCTTACCTTGATTCCTACAAACAGCCATTCCACGGGTCATTTATAAAAGAGGCACATCCTCCTACCTCGTAGGAGTGCCTAAAATTAAATTAAAATGCATAAAGATTTGGCACTTTTTCTGTAATGTTCTAGTTTTCTTAAAACGGAAATTCCATTCAATTAATTGCATCATTAAAACCAACAAAGAAATATATTTATGATTTCAGTAGATGAGACATTTTCTATCCCTAGATTACCACACCTCTTCAGTTGCTTTTAGTTCAATGGTTCTCAACTGGGGGCAGTCACCCCTGTCCCCCCCGCCACACACACACACACACAGGGGACAATTGGCATTATTTGGAGTTGTTTTTGATTATCTCAACAGGCGGTTGCTACTGGCATCCAGGGGGTAGAGGCTAGGGATGCTGCTAAACATCCTACAGTCCACAGGACGACTTTCCACGAAAAAGAATTATCCAGCTCAAAATGTCAATAGTGCCCATACTGAGACACTAATTCCGGTTAACCCTGTGAGCTCATCCTCTAGGTTTGATTATTCACCACCCAGCATCTGAGACTGTCTCACGACCCTATGTCATCTGTGATCCTCCAGGGACTTTTTTTTTTGTATGAGTCTTTTCTTCCAGGTCCTAATGGCTCATCCAGAGAAAAAGGTGGTACTTTCTGGCTTGCTTCATATCTGGGATGGATTATCACAATTGGTCAAAAAGAGAAGCTTGGTAAAAAAATAACACCTTCCACTTTCTACCCATGTCCTTACTCTGGTCAAACAGTGATTTGCTTTGACCAAAAAGGATACAGCAAGGTTCTGTGATGTCTTCTGATGCACCTGTTTGGCAATGGGTGCTGCTGGCTATTAGATGAAAATACTTCCTCTAACAAATTTTCTTTAGCTGCTTTGAATAGGCAGGCATTCTGGACTTTAACTTTGTAAATTTCCTGCTTCTATAGGTGAAAATCATTCAAGTGTAGTATGTTTCATTCCTTAAAGTTTTGCTTTGCAGTCATTGCTCGTAACTTCAACTTCTCTGGCCACATGCTGTGACTACCAGGAAAACATAGTTTTGGAATGGGTAGGACCTCTCAATGCTTTCCAGCCATAGTGTCTTAACTAATCACAAAAGGTCCACATTGTTGGTGATTTCCTATTTCACAAAGCCTCATTCCTGGTAGTGATTTCTGTATTCCTTGGATTTTCCAGCTTGTAAGAAATGGAATCATAGGGGCGCCTGGGTGGCGCAGTCGGTTAAGCGTCCGACTTCAGCTCAGGTCACGATCTCACGGTCTGTGAGTTCGAGCCCCGCATCGGGCTCTGGGCTGATGGCTCAGAGCCTGGAGCCTGCTTCCGATTCTGTGTCTCCCTCTCTCTCTGCCCCTCCCCCATTCATGCTCTGTCTCTCTCTGTCTCAAAAATAAATAAACGTTAAAAAAAAAAATTAAAAAAAAAAAAAAAAAAGAAATGGAATCATGTACCTTAATCCAGGTAATGAGGGGCTTGTTGTAATCCCGGCCTATCCAAGAAGAAAGAGAGTTCTGAAAGAGACAGCTTGAAGGTTACTGTGGATTCAAGACAACCACAGGACTCTTTAGAAGAGTGTATTGTATTAGCTAAGCCAGAAAAATACATATAAGAGTGGAGACTGTGGATTTTACTCTACCCATGATACTCAGCTTCTTATTCAGCTCTGCCTTTCCTGAAATATGGGCTTCTTCCCCCAGTTAGTTTTCTCAACTACTTCTGCGTACTTAAAGCTGTGACTTACCTGTATCTTTAACTTATCCCATGGCCTCCATTGTCCTTCCTACCTCATTGCCTTTCTCTGTGCATCTGTTTAACTTCGCCTGTATTGCCCGGCTCCATTTCTGGAGAATCAAAGCTTGTGATTGGCTTTGTCTCTATTTGAGCTGAGCTGTTTATAACCAACAAAACATAGGCTGAATGTGCTATCGTCTGGCACCCATGATACAAATTATGGTCAACTTTACATTAAGAACAGCCTGGGCCCTCATCCCTCAGGAAGGCAGTTTCCAAGAAGCAGCAAGAAGCTGGTAAGTACGATGCTTGGCACATTCCATAAAACCGATAGAGTTTAACCCATACATTGAATTCATGTCTTTTTTTTTTTTTTTTAACGTTTTGTTTATTTTTGAGACAGAGAGAGACAGAGCATGAACGGGGGAGGGGCAGAGAGAGAGGGAGACACAGAACCGGAAGCAGGCTCCAGGCTCTGAGCCATCAGCCCAGAGCCTGACGCGGGGCTCGAACTCACAGACCGTGAGATCGTGACCTGAGCTGAAGTCGGACGCTCAACCGACTGAGCCACCCAGGCGCCCCGAATTCATGTCTTTTAACACAGATTCTCCTCACATTGAAAATGCCTTGGAAGATCTGGCAGGATTACTCTGGATTAGGTTAAAAATACCAATGGTTACTGGACACCTGGGTGGCTCAGTCAGTTGAGCGCCAGACTCCTGATTTTGGCTCAGGTCATGATCCCAGGGTTGTGGGATCAAGCCCTGTGTTGGGCTCTGCACTGAGTGTGGAGTCTGCTTAAGATTCTCTCTCTCTCCCTCCCCCCCTTTCCCCTCCCCCACTTGGGCACTCTCTCTCAAATAATAATAATTTAAAAAATACCAATGATTGCAAGTAACACAAATGGGCATTTATTGCCCAGAAATTTTCCATGTCTCCATTCACTTGATCTTTTAAAAATATGGTAAAATAGGGGCCCCTGGGTGGCTCAGCTGGCTAAGCATTTGACTCCTGACTTTGGCTCAGATCATGATCTCACACTTTGTGAGTTCAAGCCCTGCATTGGACTCTGCACTGACAATGCAGAGCCTACTTGGGATTCTCTCTCTCTCTCTCTCTCTCTCTCTCTGCCCCTCCTGCACACTCTCTCTCCCCCTCTCAAAGTAAATAAACTTAAAAAAAAATGCTGTAAAGTAAATATATATAAACACATGTATAACATAAAATTTGCTTGAAATAAACTAGATACAAATATTGTATGAATATGAACACTTATATGAAATATCTACAGTAGGAAAATTCATGGAAACCAAAAGTAGATTAGAGGTCATCAGGAGCTGAGAGAGTGGGTGAATGAAGGATATTGTATAATAGTTTTAAATTCCTGTTTAGGGTAATGAAAAAGTTTCAGAAT
The DNA here is from genome assembly GCF_023721935.1 of Panthera uncia. Taxonomy (NCBI): domain Eukaryota; kingdom Metazoa; phylum Chordata; class Mammalia; order Carnivora; family Felidae; genus Panthera; species Panthera uncia. The sequence continues at coordinate 20,635,876 of NC_064814.1, read as the reverse complement.
TAGATAGTAATGATGGTTGCAAAGTATTATGAATGCAATTAATGTCACTGAATTTTATATTTCAAAATGGTTAAAATGGCAAGTTTAATCCATTTAATTTTTAAAAGTATAATTTAAGGGGTGCCTGGGTGGCTCAGTCAGTTAAGCGTCTGACTTCAGCTCAGTTCATGATCTTGCAGTCCGTGAGTTCGAGCCCCGCCTCGGGCCCTGTGCTGACAGTTCAGAGCCTGGAGCCTGGAGCCTGGAGCCTACTTCGGATTCTGTGTCTCCCTCTCTCTCTGCCCCTCCCCCGCTCATGTTCTGTCTCTCTCACTCTGAAAAATGAATAAATGTTAAAAAATTTTGTTTAAGTATAATTTAAAGTAATTTTCACATAGTACCTGTTATTTGAAAGAAAATCATACTATGTTTACATGTCTAGAATATAAAAGATTTTTCCGGCTAGGCTAATACATTCTTGTATCATTCACGCATATTCACACCACAGGAAATATTATACCTACTGTTTCATATTTGTCTTATTTAATAACATACTATGAGCATCAGACTTTCCCAGTTTATTATATATCTATGTCATTTGTTTGCAATCTATGTATTATTTTAATGTTTGAATGTACCAAAAAAGTTATAGTTGAAAAATCAATAGAGAGATACATAGATGGGGGCACCTGGGTGGTTCAGTCAGTTAAGCATCTGACTTCGGCTCAGGTTACGATCTCACAGTTCGTGGGTTCGAGCCCCGGTTCGGGCTCTGTGCTGATAGTTCACAGCTGGAGCCGGCTTCAGATTCTCTCTCTCTCTTTCTGTGTCCCTCCCCTGCTCGCACTCTGTCTCTGCCTGTCTCTTAAAAATAAATAAACTTAGAAAAAAAAAAGTAACTTTGGACTTTGCCCCTGGACTGGTGCAAGAGGCATACAGGCTGGCCTTTTCAGATCTAGAATAATTGTGCTGTCATATTAATGAAAAGATTAAGAATAAACTCCATCATTAGGAAACTGTGGCCAAGAACCTACCTTGAAGACGATGTTAAATGAAATAGGAGAGGAGATCATTGTAACAAATGGGCTAATAAATAACTTGGAATTGGAAACTCCATGTCAAGAACAAACCGACAGTTCGCGGAAGGGGCTCTGTGAATCCCCTGAAGAAGATTATAAAGATATGGAACATCTCAAAAAAAAAAAAAAAAAAAAAAAATAGGCGTCCCCATTTGCCTCAAGTAACATACCTAGAGCTGTATTAAGAGATCAAATCTTGACCATGAAGAAACAAAGTTGAGACACCTACAGCCACAAAGAAGCCCCCAAATGAACAAAGGAACGAAAACAGGAAGATTAAAGAAATGCCATGAATAACTCCTGATGAGTTCAGTGGTACTCCTAAGTATATGAAATCTCACTTAACTGACTGTAAAATGCATGATGTTATTAAAGAAATCAACAAGGCAGCTGCCAGTAAACACAAGATGCTACACCAACCCCCAAAATCTATGAGTTCTAAGGCCATAAATCGACCACAGATTTATTGACGAAGAAACAAAAGATACCAAAGGTCATTATTTTATAGCGGAAGCTGACATAAAGGAGTCCATAACTTTGAAAGCTTACCCAAGGGTTAATGTGATACTGAATATTTGACAAAATTGCCAGAGGCTATCGGAGATTGAAGGGGCGACTTTACCCATTATGTTATAACCTAAGACCCTTGTGAACTTTGGAATGGGCCAACAGTAGGGTTTCTGTTGAGACGCTATTCCTATAATTTTTTTTTAAAGTTTATTTATTTATTTTTGGGAGAGAGAGAGAGAGAGAGAGAGAGGGGGAAGGGCAGAGAGAGCGAGTGAGAGGGAGAATCCTGAACAATCCCGATCTGGTAGCACAGAGCCCGACGTGGGGTTCTCTATAATTTCTTTATATAAATATTCTCTTGAGCGGTTTAATTTTCTTTTTTCTTGTTTCTTCTCAAAATAAAACATTTTGGAATGAAATATGTACATTTAAACATTTACTTCATTTCGGAAAATATTTAACCACCTACCATATGAGCCTTTGCGGTAAATACAGAATGCAACTAAAAAAAAACGTTCATGTCTAGCTTTTGTGTTTAGCGGACAATGCTGCAGACCCCATAAGGGAGGTACAGACGTAGTAACGGAAGGAAAAGGTCAAGAAAATAAGGTCAAGGATACTCAGGCCCTTTGGAATTAAAGGTCACTAGTGTCTAAATTCCATCAACGGCATTTCGGTCTACAGGCAAACTTCCTAGAAACTGGAATTGGGGCCAGTTTATTCATCTAATTATTGTACATTCCCTTTTGACATTAGGGTAGACCTTACATGAAATGCATTCAGTGTAAACGAGTCGGTAAACCTCTATCTATAATGAAATTGTACTAAAAGTGTCCTGAGACGGAAAAAGATAACATGTGTGAGCAGGATGGTAGTGGTGGTGGGCATGGAAAATGAGTGCTTGGATTATAAGAATTCAACCATGTTTCTCCTCTGCATGTGGGGCCACTGGTCCATGTCGGCACCATCTACTCTGCAGGTTTATCTCAAGAGCAGAGAGGGGAAAAAAAAAAAAAAGCGTCTCACCAGGCCCCGTGGCCTGGTTAACACTGTCAATGTGACGATCACACAGTACGTTAGGGGCACCACACCACAAAAGGTTACAAAAAAGGTAACATTGACCAAATCAGTTGCCACGAGGGTCCACCAACAACCCACCACTGTGCTACGTGATCTAGACCCCTACAATATGCGCCATTAGTGGAAAACATCATCAGTCAGATGAGAAGAATTGGACTTCGGAACAGACTGAACCTTAGTAGAATCATCAGCGAAGTTTTCTAAAGACAGAAACACAGAGAACTTCAGAAACAGGAAGACCTTAAAATACTATTTCGGATTTTGCTTTAGTTACATTTGGGAGTGCTTGCTGAGCTTCTGACTTTCCTTTTTCTAAGGACAGCTTTGTCTCTTTTTGGCAGCTCCTGAGGAGATGGGGGTGCCTCTAGCAGCTGCAGCTACATCATGGGATTCCAAACTAGCGATTACAACAGACGAGCCAGAGCAATACCAAATCCAGCCAGGGACCATTTGAGTTCCGTCCCAGAGGTCTGAGCAAGAACAGACATGGCTGGCGCCTGGCGCCTCTCTATGGAGAGGTCCACAAACTCTTGGTGCTGAGATTTTGTTCTAGAGTAATGCTGGTCTCATCCCAATAGTGGATTCTAGCCACTCTGCCCACAAAATGGGTATTTGTATGTGTATTGGGTACACGTACACAATGGGTACTTTTGTGTACACAATGGTTATTTCTTCACAAAGCAAATGATCAACATAGAGAAACTAATAAGAAGAAAACATGCAAAAGGAGAAGAAATGGAAAGCTAAAATTACTGGGGTACCTGGGTGGCTCACTCGCTTAAGTGTCTGACTCTTGATCTCAGCTCAGGTCATGATCTCATGCTTCATGAGTTTGAGCTCCGCATTGGGCTCTGTCCTGATAGGGCAGAGCCTGCTTGGGACTCTCTGTCTCCCCCTCTCTCTGCCTTTCCCTCTAGTTCTCTCTCTCTCTCTCTCTCTCTCTCTCTCTCTCTCTCTCTCTATCTCTCTCTGTCTCAAAAATCAATAAATAAACTTAAAAAAAAAAAAGAAACCTGAAAGTACTGCTGTAGCTAAAATTCCAGAGAACTTGTAGTTCAAGTTTACTTGAAAGTTTTCTTTACTTAGAAAATGAATCATGAACTACATATGTTTCTGTTTTGTTTTGTGTGTGTGTGTGTGTGTTTACCTCAATAAAGCTTTGTTATCATCTTAGACAGCCAAGCTTCCCCAAGTTCACAACCTTTCAGGACACACTGATTCAGCTCTCTGCCATCGATTTGAAAGTATAATCTGGGAGCTAATGGACCAAATACAGTTGGCAAGAAAGAAGAGGCATCTGCCATCTCCTCTTAGGAAGCTAGAGCCTTTCAAGAGAAAGGCTTACCTTGGCCAATAGCCACTCCCATATATACACCATCAAGGCCTGATCCTCTCACTCTTCATCATAATTGCCTGGAAAAACCCCAATCTTGGTTTTAAACCTGTATTAGGGAGACAAACATTGGTGGAGAGTGCAAAGGAACAAAATAACTAGTCTCACTTTAAATGAATGGCTACAACCTGTCTTCGAGCGGAGCCTTAGTTCTACCTGGCAACTGCACTTCATCCCCCTAATCTGTTCACTCTTGAACTGGGTTGGAGGACTAATTAACCTACTTGTCATGTCTTCTTGCTTCTCAGACTCTGACATCTCCCTCTCTCTCTCCCCGCTCTTACTTTCAGCAGAAGACCTTGCTTCCCACTTGACTATTGACATGTAAGCTATTAGAAGAGTGTTTTCACGAGCTTTCACAATTTCAGCAACCAACCAGGTTTCAATGTACCCCATATACTCTAACTTTCTTCTCATTACTGTGAATGAACAACATTCCTACATAAGGCCAGTATTCGCACCTGTCCACGTGATGCCATCGTCATCCCCCTCCCCTGCTTATGAACACACTGTCAAATGCCTGCCCCTTACCTGCATTATCTGTAAGATCATGGCCCATAAGGACTGCTTCTTAAATGAAATGGGAGGATTTCTTGTGACCAAGAGTTGAGAAGGACAGTAATCCCGATAACTTTAGGCTCCCACAGCAAACTCTGAGAAAACCAATGGCATAGTACCCATGTGAAAGTCACCAGCATTCTCTGCTCCTGTGCCAATCTGTCTCTGTTCTTAACTAGCAATTAAAGCTCTGCAACATTATAGACACCTCTAAGATTCCATTAACAGAGACTGAAGAAATGTATAGGTTGGTGGGAGGTTCTGCCTCTTCTTCCACAAAATATTGTGTACAGTCAGTAGATAATTAGTACTGGCAACTTATTTATAAACACTTCTGAGACTCAACACTTGCTGTTTTCTTAAAATTGTCTTATTTTTTTAATGTTTATTTTGTTTATTTTTAAGAGAGAGAAGGAGAGTGAGTGGGACAGGGGCAGAGAGAGAGGGAGAGACGGAGAGAGAATGCCAAACAGACTCTGTGCTGACACCAATGTAGGGCTGGATCTCAAGATCATGAGATCATGACCTGAGATGACATCAAGAGTTGGACACTCAAACAACTGAGCTACCCAGGCGCCCCCAAATCATCTTATTTTTAATGGAAGTACATCTTCTAGTTCAGCCAATTCTCACTGAGATCTTTATTCCATGCACATTTAGCTGAGTATAGAATTTGAGGTTGACCGTTCATTTTCTCTCAGCATTTTGACATTATTCCATTGTTTTATGGCATCCTTTGGCTAACTGTTGATCTTTAACTGATAACTTGTCTTTTCTACTTTATTGTTTTTGAGTATTTCTTTCTCTCCATTTTCTTTCATGTTTTGAAAGCTCACTGCAAAATAGTTAGTTGTTGGATTTTTGTTTTTAACTCTTCACAGGACACATTATGGTTTTTTTAAATCTGAGGGCTCATATCATCAATTCTGGAAAATGTTCATCCATCTTCTCTCCTATTTATTCTCTTTCTTTTCCTTATTATAAAATGCCTATTAGACATGTCTTTCATGTCTTTTAATTTGTTTTCAGTATTTTTCCATCTTGTTCTGTCTTTGCACTAAACTTTATAAAATTTCTTCAGATATATTTCTGGCTTATGAATCGTCTCCTCAGCTGTGCCTGATCTGATATAAAACTTATCCATTATGTTTTTAATCTTAACTTTTATTAATCCTTTTAAATATCTATAAGTTCTAATGGGCTGTTTTCCTATTAGTCTTCCTTGTCATTGCTTCCTATTTTAACTATCTCACATTTCTTTTTTAATACTTTAAATATATATTTTATAGACTCTGTCATAATTTTTATTATCTTCAGTTATTACGGTTGTTAATAGTAACCCCCTCCCCCCTTTTTTTCTGGCCTGCTGATTCTCTTTCATGGTGGACTTTTGATTATGGGCTTAGCTGCTAGGAGGAATCTTTCTTTAACGATACTGGTTTGTGCCCTGAATCCTGGACATATCTCTATAGAATTGTTTGCATCTTCTCTGTGGGGCTCCAGATTTATAGTAATAGTAAGAGGAGGAGGAGGAGGAGGAAGGATAGGAGGAGGAGCATTATCAGAAACAAATAACATTTTTTGAGTTTTTATGATTTTCCAAGCATTGTTTTATGAACTTTACTTGTACTAATGAATTTAATCTCTACAGTAACTATACATACACACACACATACATATATACATACATGCATACATACATACCCTGTTATTATCTCCATTTTAAGGGGGGAGGGAAGGTTAAATACCTTGTGAAAAGTCACATAGCTGACACGTGGTAGAGCTAGAATTCAAACCCAAGTTTGGCTTCAGAATGCAACTAACTTCTATGACATTTGTTATATTCTAGACATGTTACCATACAGGAAGAATAAATTAAGATTCTCTCCCCCATTTCCTGTATCTGGCATGTCCTACATGTTTGGGTTTTTCATTTTCTATGGAGTATATATATTTTTTAACCCAGAGATGGGGCTAAACATACACATCCTTGCTCTTCCTCGGGGTAATAGGTGGTTTTGCTAATTTCTGTTTATTTCTAGCACTGAGCAGTCCTGTGAAGCTTCTGGATTCATGCAGAGATATGAAATCCAGCTTTGTAAACCATCGAGTCTAGGTCACAAGGTTATTAAAACTCCTCTTTGGACAGCTGATTGCTGGCATACCATTCATAGTTCTGGTTTTAATTTCTCTTTTCATTTTTAATACCTGGGGAAGTACCTTCCTTTCTTATTGTTTCTTCCATTGTTTCCTGGTTTCTTTCCTTTACCTTTTTCTTTTTTCTTTTTAAACCTTGGTTATATATCTGACTTTATATATATATATATATATACATATATATATATATATATATATATATATTTTTTTTTTTTTTTTTTTAGGATTTTTTTTTACCCACCATTTCAATATAGCCAGAGTTTGGGTACTTCATTATATTAGGTTACCATTTATGGGGAAATCTTCAGGCTTAAATAAGAATGACCTCCTAAATAAAAATAAATCAGAGTAAATAGGTCAAGAAAGAGGAACACAAAGCATATATAAGAAACAGTGGTAAGAACTGAAACTAATAAAATATATTTAATCAACATAATTATTGATATTGTAGTGTGAATTTGAATGCATTGTAAGCAAAGTGAAAATTCCTAAAATAGATTCCTAAAATAGAGTACATAGGGTCTAAAACAACAATGACAACAACGACAGCAAAATTAATAAAAACTTGAATTATATTCCAGGTGATATAAAAGAAACAGAATTTTTGTTTGGATCATTGGCCTATTATTGATACAAAATTTTAGCAGTGTTTTTGACCCTCTACCCTCCCCTCCATGAGACCTTTAGTATCTTTATTGTCTTTGTTTTTGCCAATTTTTAATGTAAAAGACATATGATATTTCACTGTTGACTTTAAAAAAAAATAGAACTAATTACCAAGGAGAGAAATATACATATATATAATACCATGGCTTAAATATTTTTAAATTATTCTCTTCTTTTCCAGAACAACTCTCAACTTTATGATTATTAACATCTGTGGATTCGGAGCCATGTCAAATATTTGAGATTTCCCAATTCATGGACTTTGGCTTCCTGTTTTGCCATTTACTTTGGCAGGTCAAGAAAAGTTTGCAACTCTTTACTGAGATAGACTACGCAAGGGGAATTGAATAAATTTTATTTTTTCCCCAGTATTCATGCATAAAAATTGACCTGAATCTTTTTATATGTTTTTTAGTCCTTGGCAATCTGCTTAATTTTATTTTGTTTATGAGCCTTCTGAAATCCTGCATTCCCTATGAACAGAGCAGGAGAAAGGAATTTGTTCACAATTCTTCATTTGTCCAAATTAGGTGTTTCTCTACGGCAGACTCTGGGTTGCTTAGCTTTATTAGGAAAAAAAACCTTCAGTTCCAGTACATTCTGCCCATTTAGTATACATTAGTCAAATATAGCATTGGCAGTTGGGTTTAAACATCAGCAGTAAAAAAAAAACAAAAAACAAAAAAAAACTAGCTAAAGATTTCTCATACACATTTAACCACTTTAGTTAGTGGTTGCTTTTACTTATTTATTGCTTTTTCCCCATCTTGGTCTCATCATGTTCGACAGGCTAGTTCTGTTTTCCTTGTTTACCGTTTTACCCCTCATCCCTGGAGTTGAAAGGCCAAGTGCACAAACACAGGGTTTGTTTTCTTCCCAGCCAACCACTGAACCATCGTTTCCCTGCAAATAATTGGCTTAGGGAAGAAAAGGCAGAAAACAAAACAAGTTCATTATGTGCAGCTTGGTCTGACTACACCCCCCCCCCCCCCGCCCTTCACAAAGCAGCCTGGGGAAGGCACCCATTTAAGGAATAAATGAAGAAGTAGAAATAAGGAAATTTTCATTGTTGCTGTACACAAAAACAGAACTGTGCTTCGACAGTGTCTCCAGAGTAATTTTCCAGACGGTAAGTACAGCTGTTTAGTTGTGCTATGGCAAATATGTGGGTGGACACTGCTAAAATCAGTCTCTTTTTCAGATGTTTCCAAATACTCATATGTATTGTATTGAAGACCTAATGATAAAATTTTCCAGTTTATTCCCAACCAACTTGTATTGTGCAGGTAGAACACCAGGATAAAGGAAAATAGTAAAATCTGCTTCTGTACTAGGTGAGGGAGAATTGTCTGAATATTTTGTTATGCAAATCTAAAATAATTTAATTCTGAGAGTATAAAAGCTGAAAAAAATCGTCTCTGTTGACTTATTTGCAAACATTTGGGGAAAGTTACTTTCCATGGGATTCCTTTCTTTTTCTTTCTTTCTTTCTTTCTTTCTTTCTTTCTTTCTTTCTTTCTTTCTTTTTCTTTCTTCTTACTTGTTAGTTTCCTCAGTTATTCAAGGACTTCTGAATTCAGAAAATGGAGATGAGTTCTTCTATCCTTCTTGTGTCTCACAATCAAGTTTTAGGTAGTTTGGGTCTGAATTGCTATCTCACAGCCTAGCTCTTTTGGATGAAAGCTGTTCAGTTTCATCTGAAAGGGAAATGCTACAGGAAAAGAGTCCACTGAGGTTACGTTTACTGGGCATAATTAATTACTCAAATGAATTGAAATAATCAGAATTTTGGTTAATTTGATTAGCTCTGGTATTTCTATTTAAATGCAAAGAACAAAAATTATTAATCGGATGAGATAGAATTCAATTACTCTATTCATATAGTGGAATTTCTGGTATAAGAGGTAAAAACATGTGAAGTGGCTTACAGGTTCTGAAAACTAACAATATCTTTTTCATTGTTCTGCTCTTTATTTTTCGGGAAAATTGTGACACTGAACACTATGTCCCAATGGTTACCCACTCTCCCAAATAGCTTACAGTGATTATATGTGATGTAAAATTTTGCAGCCATGTGTTATTAAGATGATATTTTAAACTCATTTTTTGTAGTTCTTAAAGGCAGGAAATGTTTTCCACCAAACGATGATCAAGGTTTTTCTCTCTGCTTTTCCGCCACTCTCCCCAAGATGTTTCTTATTACACTTATTTTTCTGGTTTATTTCACACCTTGTTAATTTTCTCCTTGTTTGTTCAATGCAAAGCTAAATGAATATGAAACAGAAAAGTGTGTACCACCAAACTCAGGCACTTCTGCACAAGAATTTTCTTAAGAAATGGAGAATGAAAAGAGAGAGCTTATTGGTATGTTTGAAACTTTCCCTCTTTCTGCAGCTCATCTTATTCTTTTATTTTATCCCCTAACGATGCTCTTATTCTATATTTTAAGTAGCAGACTGGATTCATTGATTTTGAGGTTGCCTCTAACCATACTTGTCGAACTGAGAGTCTCATGGTAGTCCCTGAAAAATAACGTAGTATTGCAAAGACAAAGAATATTCCTCATATTTAAAAAAAAAAAAAAGAATAAATGAGAATTTAATTGTATGGGAAATTATTAGCAACTATTTACAAATTTTTTTAATGTTTATTTTTGAGAGAGAGAGAGAGAGAATGAGCGAGAGAGCGAGTGGGGGAGGGGCAGAGAGAGGGAGACACAGAATCCAAAGCAGGCTCCAGGTTCTGAGCTGTCAGCACAGAGCCAGACGCGGGGCTCGAACTCATGGACCCTGAGATCATGACCTGAGCCGAAGTTGGGCATCCAACTAACTGAGCCACCCAGGTGCCCTGATTTTTATTTTTTATTTATTTTATTTTATTTTATTTGAGAAGGAGAGACAGCGAGAGAGAGGCAGAGGGGCAGAGAGAGGGACAGAGAGAATCCCATGCTGAGCATGGAGCCCAACACAGCACTCAGTCTCGTGACCATGGGATCATGACCAGGGCCAAAACCAAGAGTTGGATGCTTAACTGACTGAGCCACGCAGGCACCCCGGGAAATTATAGCAGCTATTAAAGCTGCTACCATATGTAACAAAATTAGAGTAAAGAAATAATTAAAAGAGCCCCAGCAGAAATTGAGAAATTTTAACTTGGGGCACTTCTTTTCAAAGCCATAAATTTTCTACGTAAAGACTATTTCCAAGAATTACGGACCAAGTACCACCACTGATTGTCAGTTGCATTAGGTAGGTGGGCTATCTACAGGTAACTGACCCAAATCTCAGAGGCTTAACTCAGCAAAAGTTTGTTTTTCACTTTGCTCATAGTCTAAATAAGGTTGACAGTGAAACTAAAGTGGGTCTGGTAGGTGAAGGAATCTTCTCCATACAGTCAGTCAGGGACCCGAGCTCCTTCATCTAGGGACTCTGCCATCTCCCTAGGCTTTGGAGATCTCCCCTGGATCGTCTGAATCTAGTCAGAACATCAGAAAGTACAGGGACTGAGACAGAATATAGGTTTTGCATGGTTCCGCAAGCCAGGCCTTGAAGGTTGCATATCATTTCTGCTCATGTTCTATGGTTGGAACTCAATCACTCAATCGCTTGGTCTGACTTCATTCCCAGAGGCTGGGAATGTGGTCTAGCATTGTTTTAAGCAGGAAGAGATTACTGATATTGGTGAACCACTGGGCAATATCCAACACTCAGTTCCTTTTCATGTTTTTTTTTTTTTTGATTTCCAATACAAGAATATGACAATTGACCAAAATGTTGCTATTTGCCATCATGAACTCTATCTGGGACCCTCTGTGTCTTAGAGACTATAAAGTCCGATGCCCAGGCCTAAGAATTGTCATCCTATTAGTCACCCTGTTGGTTTTTATGATGGCCTCTGCAGTAGTTCATGATTTAATACAAAAGTTTAGTTCTAGTGTTGGAGAATGATCTATGTGGCAACTATCTCGGTGTGCATCTTTTGTTGGGTTCCCTTTGCTCTGAAGAGTTGAGAGCAAAGAGAAGCCAACTATTGGCAAAATCAGAATTTATCTTCAACCGTTCTTTGGTATTGGCTGAACCTTTTAAGGGAATATAATCTAAATTCGTTCTTCCTCCTGTTATAGGAATGGATATTCCCAATACTTCTGGCACTGTACATGGGACTGTTTTCACATTTCAGAGAAAAGACATATTTTCCTGAAATTCCTCCCCAAGCTCTGGGAAGGGCAGATAACTTTAATAACTCTATAGGTGTTGTGTATACACCCGTCTCTGATATAACACAGCAGATAGTGAATAAAACGACATTTGCTCCATTTGTGAAAGGTAGGTGTACTAATCTTTTTGAATTGATGTATACATGTTGAATTCGAACTGACAGTGATCTATCATGCTAATTATTTAGGTTATCAAGATAGCCTACAAATTTGGTTAGTTTTTTCTTTCTCTCGCAACAATTAGCTTTTTAAAGCCTTTCAGCTTGATGGGGGTCCAATTAGGGAGGTCTGCATTTCTATTGGAATTTACTTAAAACAATAAATTTATAATTTCAGATTTGCAGAATAGTGTCTAGGAGAATATGCCATTTGTGGGAGCGGGTGCCCTTAACATGGAAATACAGTGATTAAGATTTACAACACAGGGAAAAAAAACATCGAAATAAAAGAAATTAAATCTAGCTATTAAATTATAATGTCAGAACTATGAAAAGTAAGGATGGCTAATCTAAAGATACTCTGTCTGCATATGGTATACTTTGTACACATCTTTAAAGGCCTTCACTCTAAATGAAATCACTATGTAACTGAGATAACTAAGATCAAATGTGTATTTCACTCATGGGCAAGGTGGGTGCAGTTTGGTAGTCTGCTCTTTAACCCTCGATTTCTCACAGGTGACTTTGCTGGCTGTGAGAAATACACTTACCTGGCAATCTTAGTTCCCACATAAGGCAAAAATCAGATGAGGTGTCTTTGCTTCAGTAAATCTGAAATCTGGAATCCCCTGACTCTACAGTTACTACTCCCATTTACTTCTATTTTTGTATCCTCGTTCTCTTATGCATACTTACCCTAGTATAATATTTCTCTATACCTAAAATTTGCCATAATACTTGTCATTACTAAAAGAAAACACTCAGTTCTCACGCATGTCTCCTGAGTCTAGAATCTAAACCATTTTTTTCAAAAGGCCCTCCCTGCCTTTTGGGATAAGTTTCATTTAAGTGGAAAATGATTTTAGTTTCATTCCAATCTGATGACACCGTTGGATATCACAATCCGTTGCGGTGAAAGTGTGCAACCCTCTATGTATATTTTTACCTTGTCATCCACAGAAAGAAGAATCATCGGAGTGCCAAATCGAAAATCCATGGATAAACTACTTTTAGACAGTTTTGCAGACCTGGTGGGAATCATCTTTAATGACGCTTTCTCTTATAAGCTAAAATTTGTTCAGGGATATAACATTCCATTTTTGAAGGAAGATCTTTTCACAGGTGACTTTCCATATAAAATATCATTGTGGTATTTTTCATGTTTTCCACATAAGGAATAGGTTGGGATGGGCAACAGAGATGCTTTTGATAGAACATGATAAAGTAGATAGAGCACATTGTATCACTGAACTTATTCCGAGGGCAATCATATCTTCTCACGATAAAACATGATGGAGTCATCCAATGGAGATAAAGTGAGCACACAGGGGCATGTTGCAAAGGATGCGGGGTGATCCAGACGGAGAGGTCCTGGCCTCAGGTGAGGTTCCAGGTCAGCAGGAAAGGCAGACATTGATGAGTTCATGACAAGTGCAAAGAGAGGTGCTGAGCGGGTGGGAGACTTAGACCAGGGGTTCCTAATAAGCTGTGAGATGAGAGAAGTCTTACGGGGCGAAGTGATGTTTAAAATGAGAAGGACTGGCACATGGGGGTGGGAAAAGCGTTGCATTTCAGACAGAGGAAGGGCAGGTGTGAAAGTCCTGAGGTGCCAAAGGCATCCGTTTGTATCCATGGAAGAAGACGAGTATAGCTGAACAGAGGACATGGAAAGGAATGTGACAGGAGACTGAGGCTGAAGTTAACCCAAGGGCTGGACCCCGTGACGTCCTACAAACCTAGGGTGTTGGGGAGCCGTTGAGGTACTTTAATTAGGGCAGAGAAGAGATTAGACCCCCAAGCCTAAGGGAGCTCTCTGGATATGGCCCAGGGCATGGGTTGCAGAGCGGTGGGGGAGAACACAGCCAAACATACCAGGGAGCCAAAGGCAGCTCGGACACGACTGGCGGCAGCTGAGAAGGAGAGTGAATGGGTCCGAGGGCCTTTCAGGAAGCAGAATTGATGTGACTAAGAGAATCGGTTCTTTCCCATTCATTCTCTGAGTGTCTTCTTTGTGTCCTGCACTGTTCTGGCCCTGGGGATGAAAGTGAGCAAAACACAGAGGGAAGCCTGTTTGCACGAGTCATTCCAGTCGGGGACAGGGGATGGGACAAAAATGATGCACTCTGCCAAGTGGTGATAAAGCAAAAAAGTAAAATAGAGCAGGCTTGCAAGATAGAGCCCGAATGCTCTTCCAGATATTTTTATTTATGGTGGCCAGGGGAGGCCTCTGTGCTGAGATCACTTTTGAGAAGAGACCAGGATAGAGGGGAGGAATGAGCCATGGATCCATGGAGCCATGGATAATGGATCCATGATCATATGGAGCATATGAGCAAAAAAAAGTTCTAGCACAAGAGCGCATTTAGCATTTTGAGGCACGGCAGGGAACCCAGCATGGTGGGAGTGGCATGTTTGTTTCATCTTCTTTCAAGTATTTATTTATTTTCAAGAGAGGGGAGGAGGGAGGGGGACAGAGGATCCGAAGCAGACTCTTCGCTGACAGCCACGAGCCCGATGGGGGGAGGGTCAGACTCTTGAACTGTGAGATCATGACCTGAGCTGAAGTCAGACGCTCAACTGACTGAGCCACCCGGGCGCCCCAGCTTTCACCTTCTTTTCATGTCTAACACTTCCTACGCATACTACAGTCTCGGAGAATAAAATTTGCCTCATTAAGAACTTTATTTGTTTTTTTTTTTTCCTATGTGGTTATAAGTTCTGACTGGTGGAGACTCCTCTAGATTGTTTTCCCTTGGGTTCTCATTTCTTATTCTCTAATGACGTCCATCTGCTAACGTCGCTTATGGTATCGCCTCCCTTTGTGCTTGTAGCTCATTGTTGGAATATGCATGGTGACTTTTCCTGTTCTCTGGCCAAATACTGGAATAGAGGATTTGTGACTTTACAAACTGCCATTGACGCTGCTATCATACAAGTAAGAAAAGTTCTAATAATTCACGTAAACTCGTTCCACAGGTATCGAGATTTGGGTGAAAGGTGATATATGCTCAGGTTTTCATACGTTTGTACAATGAAGTAGGGATACAAAGGCTGAGATTGGATTTAGGCAAAGGAACACATTGCTTTTGTTTTTAACTTTAATTTTCAAGGAGTTTCAGAGTGATGGGAAAGGAAATGGCAAAAACCAATGTACATGGAGGTCCATGTACCCACCACCCAGTTACTCCTAACGGTAATATCTTTCATAACCGCAGAACAATATTAAAATCAGGGAATTGATGTTGGTATAGCCCTCACAAGCTTGTGTGGATTTCACCATAGCCTGTTCAGTTCCTATTTTTTCAAATAATGATTTTCCTTGTTTAAACCCCACTTTAGATCGCAACAAACCACTCTGTGACAGAAGAGTTGATGTCAGTTACTGCTATAAATATGAAGACTTTACCTTTTATTCATAAAAACATTCTTCAAAAGGAGATGTTTATTTTCTACTGCCTTCTTTACTTTTTTCCATTGATACACTTTATATCGCTCAACGTTACAAAAGAGAGGAAAAAATGGAAGGAGTTGATGAAAATGATGGGTCTACAAGATTCAGCCTTCTGGTGAGTAACTGATTCAAGCAGTGTGACGAATAATCAGAAATTAGGAAGCGGTAAAAACGTGTCATTATTTCCAGAACTGTGTGCCACCGCTGAGACTCCAATGCAGCGGTCCCGATGGCACCCCTCCTACTTGGTCTGCCCATGGTTATCATTTGACTTCTCTGCACTTCCTCATACTTGAAGAAAGTATGATCCTATAATGGCTAGCTTGTGTTCAGAGGTTTGATCAGCAGGGATATATTTTTTTTGCAGCACTAAAGTACCATGTGTTGGACTTGAGATGTCCTATAAAATATGCCCAGTGCATATAGCACTTAGGGTGGCATGTTGGAAGGGCTCAATAAGGACATTTGTTCATATATTGATACCTTTGTATCTTGACTCATTCAGAAATGATTTAGATGTTTTTAAATACATATATTTAAACACACGTATATTTAGGTATGTGTCTGTCTATGTGTGTGTGTGTTTGTATTATAATAAAAACAAATGACTGAAGAATAGAAACAAGGATCTCACAGAATGATAACGGGTAAGACTAGAAGAAAAAAACACAAATCATACAAGCTCTAAGCTTCCAAGAGGTCGCCTGGATGGCTCAGCTGGTTAAGCATCCGACTCTTGATTTCAGCTCTGGTCATGATCGCACCATTCATGAGTTTGAGCCCCGTGAGTTCTGTGCTGACAGTGCAGAGCCTGCTTGGGATTCTCTCTCTCTCTCTCTCTCTCTCTCTCTCTCTGCCCCTCCCTGTCTCTCTCTCTCTCTCTCTCTCTCTCTCACACACACACACACAAAATAAATAAATAAACTTAAAAAAAAAACCTAACATTTTTCAATACTGAATCCTGGGAAATGTGTCTTTGTATAGTCCCCACAGCAAGAAAATTACTCTTTGTGGCTATGGAACTATTTGGAATGGGTGAGGAATTATTTACTGAACAATCATCTGTAAGTCACATGTTCCCTAAAATAACATTATGGTCTAGGAAATTTTAAATTTTCTATCAAGTATATTTGATTAACAGAGAGAGTTTTGATTCTAACATACCTTAATTGTGAAATAGAAAAAGAGGAAAATGTGTTTCTGAAATGAAAAAAAAAAAAAAAAGAGTGGTTTGCAGTGAAACTTTGGCAAATGCAAAGAAATGAATGGAGTCTGTTAGGAGGGTAGTGAGGGGGACTCTGTGTAAATAGAACTGTTTTTTAGTTCAGAGGATGTCCTGTGGGGCAGTATCCCTGTAGTCACCTGAGAATGGGGGGCACAAGTCAATTCTGGATTAAAATCAGAAAGGTGTTGGATATTTACATGTGGATTCATCCTCAGGGTAAATGCTTCTTAGTATGCATGTAATGTAAAGTTAGCAAAACGAATATATATATATATATATATATATATATATATATATCCTTAAAACTAAAAAGGAAAAAACAAATCTGAAATGTTTTTGCCAAGTACAGGGTGTGTATTGGAAATAAGTTGTATCACAACCTTTTTTTTTAAGTAATGTGAAATAACTGTGAAATGTCATCAGCATTTATTATTTAAGTGTGATGACTGAATTGCTTTGTTTTTATCATGAAGGCTTTCACAGCTTTATTAACATCCTCCCCATACCCCCCCCCCCATCACCAAACTCCCTGCAATGAGTTCCCTTTTCTAGGTAATGTTTTAAGTTCCTTCATTTGTAATTCTCCTACTGTATAGAATTTTAATTCCCACCTGTAGCAGTTCCCTTCTGTACTCAGGAAGTGGATTCTGCAGAATGCCATATGCTTTCCAAAAATGCTGATGTTTCCAACAAAGGCTGAATCACTGTAATGCCACGACCTTTAAAAAGAAGTCGAATAAGCAGTAATTAAACCAGTTGTTCTGGGGCATATTGATGCAAGTTCCTGGTTTTAATACTCTCACTATTTTTTTCAGCTGTTGAATTTTTTTTTTAATTTTTTTTTAAACATTTATTCATTTGAGAGAGACAGAGTGTGAGCAGGGAAGGGGCAGAGACAGAGGGAGGCACAGAATCTGAAGCAGGTTCCAGGCTCCAAGCGGTCAGCGAAGAGCCCAAAGCAGGGCTCCAACCCACAAACCGCAAGATCATGACCTGGGCCAAAGTCGGACACTTAACCGACTGAGCCACCCGGGCGCCCCGGTTTCTTACTCCGTTGGGCAATTTCGTGTAGAGGCAAGAGGACTGAGCAGAGTGCGCACTGTCGTCTGGGCTTGGCTACTGATTTACTCGGTGGGTCTTGAATAGGCCCATGAAGTAACAGTAGGACCTACAGTTTACTTATCTGTAAAACAGGAAGCCTGGACTCAAACATCTTGTGTGGTCCTCTTAGATCTAAGACTGAATACTATTTCTTACTAACCACCTGATAAAAATGCGAACCCCAGCACATCTAAAACAACACAGAATGAGCACTTAAGGCTGTACCCTCATTTATATCAGCTTTCAAAAAAGGAAACATGAACAGGAATAGCAAGAAAAGAATGGGCCTGGAGGAATTATGAAATTTCAGTTTTCTACTACTAGGGAGCGTGGAGGTCCGGCCGGCTGAAATCCTCAAGAACGGTCCAATTCTCCTCTGCCCCCGGGGCTTCCGTGGTTCCCTGATTGATCAGCAGCTTAGTTATATTCCCTCCCATTTCTACGGTCAGAACACCTCGGTAATATGTTATAACACTGAAGGCACAAAGAGCTTAATCTCTTTACTTCAGCAGTTACCCCTTTGAGACACTTTTGTGCATTTTCCCAAAAAAGACAAGTACGAGAGTGGTCTCAGCAGCAGCAAATAAATAAAAACTGGAAGTAAAATTGGAGACAAAAATTGGAACAACCCAGAAGTCCATGGGCAGGAGAACATTAGGATATAGTCATACGATGAAATATTATTATACAACAGTGAATAATATATATGTCCATTGATGTAGATGAGCAACAGCAGAACACATACAAGATGATGCTATGTATGCAGGTGTTCATTCTATTTATACAATAAGTGGGTGCAGAGCTGATGCTTAGCCAGGAGGCAGCAGCACAGCCCTACCAATGTAATATTAATAACATTTTCGTTACTAACCTAAGTAGGCAGATAGAACGGTAAACATTGTATCATTCTTTAGATTTTTGGTAGGTTTTAACTATTTCCTAATGAAGTTAAAATAATTGAAATAACTTTTTGTCTTCTTTTAGGCTCTCCTGGGGCTTAATCTATGCTGGCTTCTTCTTCATTATTTCCATAATCATCACAGTTGTCATAACATCTACCCAAATTATAGTCATGACAGGCTTCATGGTCATATGTACACTCTTTTTCTTATACGGCTTGTCCTTGGTAAGTGCATACATTTATTACCACGTTCTCTGCTTTAGGTCATAGCTAGATGTAGTAAAAATGAAGTTCTCTGGAGGTCATTACAGTTCGTTATTTCCTTCGTGTCCGCTTTGTGTGCAGGTGTGTGCGTACTTGCTTGAGAAAGTCTCTAGGAGTTGTTGAGAAGTTGATCTAGTATGAAATACAATTGGACCTCTCTTTTGCATAAAGTCTGCATTAATGCAACAATGCCTCAAAAAGAAAAAAAAAACCTTGACTCTAAAAATATTTTGACTCTAAGACTTTTCTAGACGGTTCATGAGGATGCGCTTGAGGGGCGGACCTGTCTCTTCGTCCCAAACGTTCCCCATAACATGGTGGCTTGCACAGTATCTCCCTCTGACACTCCATCTTGCCCTCTCTTCCCATGTCACCCCTCTTCCTTCATAAAGCAAGAGCCTCTACACCACCACCCCCCTCCGCCTCCCAGGGTGTTTCCTGGAGAGGGTCCATAGGTGTTCTTTCTTAAGACATTAATGTGGTTTCTTTGGGTGTTTCCAAGTGTGCACGTGTATCCTTGTCCTCGGCACGCACAGCTTGCCCCCTGCCCTTTCTTCAGCATTCCTCAAATGCCTAGCAGTTGAGGAGAGCAAATAAGGATCCTCTTTACAAAGGGGTTGAGGGAAGGACTGAGCATTGTGATGCCTTGATATCTTCATCAGCGTCTCGCTGATAAATATTTATGTTATGATCTAGACACCTGTATTTATTGTGTAATGGCTGTTTAACGGCTAGACGTCTTCTCTCTCTTTCAGATAGCTTTAGTGTTCCTGATGAGTGTGTTGCTAAAGAAAACAGTCCTCACCAATTTGGTTATGTTTCTCCTCATTGTCTTCTGGGGGGGCGTGGGATTCGCCGCATATTACAGACAACTCCCTTCCTCTCTGGAGTGGATTTTGAGTATCTGCAGCCCATTTACCTTTACTGCTGGATTGAGTAAGGTAGGAGCCTAGTTAATTGCTTTATTATTGAACTCTCAAAAGAACTTGGAACTTCATAACTCTTCATGGTTGCAAGCACTCTTTCTCTTTTTTTAATGTTTACTTATTTTTGAGAGAGAGAGAGAAAGAGACAGAGTGTGAGCAAGGGAGGGGCAGAGAGAGCTGTCAGCACAGAGCCCGACGTGGGGTTCAAACCCACGAGCTGTGGGATCACAACCTGAGCCAAAGTCAGATGCTTAACCAACGGAGCCAACCAGGCGCCCCTAAGTGCTCTTTCAAATTAGGAGCATTTATGCTAAACAATTCTAGCCTAAGACTAGATTTGAGAATGTTACTATTCCAGTGTAGAAAAATCATCATCACATAAGGAAGTTTGAATACGAACATCTTGAATAAGACAGAGTTTCCCCTCTCAGATGTATTTTCATTCGGAAGCATTTTCTTCTTGTTTCTCATATGCAGCTATTCACCTTTCTTTTTTTCATTATTTATTTAAATTCAAGTGAGTTCACACACAGTGTAGTATTAGTTTCAGGAGTAGAACCCAGAGATTCATCACTTACGTATGACACCCTGTGCTCATCCCAGCAAGTGTCCTCCTTAACGCCCATCCCCC
The DNA here is from genome assembly GCF_023721935.1 of Panthera uncia. Lineage (NCBI taxonomy): Eukaryota > Metazoa > Chordata > Mammalia > Carnivora > Felidae > Panthera > Panthera uncia. The sequence goes on along the minus strand of NC_064814.1, from coordinate 20,615,581 downwards.
ATTGAGCGCACCCCGCCCTTCCACTTCCCCTCGGGCACCCTTCAGTTTGCTCTGGGTATTTAAGAGTCTCTTACCGTTGGCCTCCCTCTCTGTTTTTATCTTACTTTTCCTTCCTTTTCCCTATGCGCGTCTGTCGCGTTCCTTAAATTCCACATACGAATGAAATCATACGATATTCGTTTTTACTTTATATAATGAAGGCATTCTCTATTAAAAATTGTGTAAACCGCTTTTGGAAACCTCAAATCTGCAAAGCTGTCAAGACTATAAATACAGAGCGTAATAAATAGGTACTAAGTGTATCAAAACGCTCATGAGCTAGATCAAGAAATAGAAGGATGCCACAACTCCACTCTCTGCTCCTGAAGGTAAAAGTTTTGTGATCTTCACTTCCTCATCCCCACCTAATGTGTGTTCCTAAGCCTAATTTTTTAGTGTTGCCTGGAAATCTTTTCCAGTTTTTGACTACTATTAACGCTGCAAAAAATCCTTATGCATCTACCCTAGTGAATATGGGCATTCAGTTCTGTTCGGTATAGACCTCGGAGTTGGATAGTAGGATCTAGGATACATATATCTTAATCTTCACAGCTACTACCAAGTATTTTTCCAAAGTGGTTGAAACAATTTACTTTTGCCCCAGATGTTTCGAGTTACAGTCGTCCCGAATCTTTACCAGCATTTGGTATTATTAGTTTGCCAAATTTTAGCCATTCTGGTGGATCTGCAATAAAAATCCTTGGGGTATTAATTTGCATTTTCCTGATGTTTGATGAAATTTCATTCTTTTTCGTATGCTTAGTGGCATTTTGGATTTTCTCTTTTATAAAGTGCCTATCCAGGTTTCCCCCACTTTTTTTTTAAACTGACTTTTAGTCTTTTCCTTATTGCTTTGTAGGAATTTCTTATCTACGTGAGCTATGAGACATTTGTTGCTGACATTTTTACTTGCTCAATGGTGCTTTTAATGAGCGTTTTCTTTTCTGTAGAGTGCTTTTGTATCTTTAAGAAATCATTGCATTCCCCCAAGGTCATAAAGATATTCTCCCAGGGGTGCCCGGGTGGCTCAGTCAGTTAAGCCTCCGGACTCTTGATTTTGGCTCAGGTCGTGATCTCTTGGTTCACGGGATCGAGCCCTGCATCCGGCTCTGAGCTGACAGCGCGGAGCCTACTTGGGATTCTCTCTGTCGCCTCTCGCTGCTCCTACCCAGCTCACTGGTGTACATATGTGCATGTGCTTTGTCTCCCCAAATAAATAAATAAGCTTAAAAAAAATTTTTTTTTAAAGTTTGTCTCCCATGTTCTTTTCTGGAAGCTCAATTGATTCTACTTTTACATTTGGATATAAAATCCATTTCAAAATAACTTTTGGATATCTATATGTAGAAGCAATATTAATTTTTCTACATGAATATCCAATTTCTTCCACTTAATTTGTTGAAAAGACCATCCTTTCCCTGAACAGACTGCTATATTTCCTTTGTCAGAGCTCAACCAATCCTGTATTAACCCATCTGTGTACTCTTGAACTATTGCTACATTATCTTAAAATTGTTTTTGCTTTATGTGTCTTGATATATGGTGGTAACAGTTTGACCACTTGATTTTCTTCTCCAAAGAGAGACTTCTCTATTCTAGGTTCTTTGAATGGTGTAAATTTTAGAATTAACTTATTGAGTGATACACACGCATATGTATGTGTGTACAAAGCTGTTCACGTTGGGATGCAGTTTGATTTTTTCAATCAGTTTCAGGGAAATTGACACTTTTCTTTTGATCATGAATAATATGTCTTCACATTCATTTGCTCTTTGTAATTTGTTTTAAGTATTGAGAGCCTTGCACATTTTTTTATTTATTCCAAATTTTAAATCCCTTCTTTAATACGTTTGATGCCATTATAAATAGCATCTGTGTTTAGATTCTTATTTTTAAATGTTTGTCATAAATGTAGAGAGATACAACTGATTTCTGTATATTGGCACTGTATCCAGTTTCCTTGCTATATTCTTTAAAACTAAGAGCGCCTGGGTGGCTCAGTTGGTTAAGCAGCCAACTCCTGATTTTGGCTCAGGTCACGATCTCATGGGTTCGTGAGGTCAAGTCTCACATTGGGCTCTGTGCTGACAGCACAAAGTCTGCTTGGGATTCTCTGTCTCCATCTCTCTGCCCCTCCCATGCTCTCTCTCTCTGTCTCTGTCTCTCTGTCTCTCTCAAAAATAAATAAATAAATAAATAAATAAATAAATAAACTTTAAAAGCTAGTATTTTTCTAGGTTTTATCTTGGGATTTGCTTATGCATAATCATGTTGTCTACAAATAATGATAGTTTATTTTTTTCCTTTTGCAGTTTTTAATGCTAGTTACTTATTTTTCTTGCCTTATCGAGGAGACTGGGACCTCCAGTACAATGTTGAATAGAAATGCAGGCAAAGGAAAAGCTTTCGACATTTCACAAAAAGATGATTTTTGGTATTGGTATGTGTACATCTATTTTGCCAGGTTTAGGAAGATCGCTTATCTTCTCAGTTTGTGAAGAGACTTTCTTTATTATATGTGGGTATTGAATTGTATCAAATGCTTTTTTCTGCACCTATCTTACCAACCAGTTCACTTTCTCCTTCAATCTGGTTTATGTTGAGTTGCTTAGAGTGATCTTCAAATGTCAACCCAGACTCGCATTTCCGGAATAAACTCAACTTTGTCGTGAAACGCTAACATTTTACACAAGTGGAGTTTATGTCGTCCAGTGTGAGGAACTGGGCTTGGGAGCTGGACTTCATGTGTTGAATTCAGCTTTGCCACTCCTATGTGATTTTGACTTTGCTCGGTTAAGCCACTCAGTTTCTCTGTGCTTCAGTTTCACCATATGTAAAATGCACATAAAAATAACACAGCCTAGGGGCACCTGCGTGGCTCAGCCAGTTGAGCGTCTGACTTTTGATTTCAGTTCAGGTCATGATCTCATGGTTTGTGAGTTGGAGTCCCGCGTTAGGCTCTGCGTTGACAACGTGCAGCCTGCTTGGGAATCTCTCTCCCCCTCTCTCTCAGCCCCTTCCTCTTTCCCTCTCTCTCAAAATAAGTAAATAAACATTAAAAAAAATAATAAGGCCTACCTTATGAGGTTATGATAAGGATTAAATGAGATATTATAAAAAGCCTTAGAACAACATCTAGAACATTATACCTATTGTCACATGGCAAAATTATAAACATATCTTTATTTGCAGTAATAACTAGAAAAAGTTCTCTTATCATTATCCAACTAAGATGCTTCAAATAATTTTTCATATTCTTTCAAAAACTTGTGTTCTTTTTGCTGCATAGAACAGATATTTTGCAACATTGCAATGACTTTATGAAAACAAGAAAATGTCCTATTCTCAGAACATTTTTTTTAAATCGGTATTTCCTTCCAGTATTCCTTTGTTGTCAGATAGAAATAGTTTCACCAATCACTTCATTATAAGGGCTTCTTGAAAAACCTGTTTAATAAAATGATAAATCTTGCTGCCACACTGGATTATTTTTGGGTTTAATTTAAATACTTATTAATTATTGTTTTTGCTTGAATCTTAGATTATCCACTTGGATAGTACTATGAATGGTGTAATTTTTCCTGACCCTTCAGGAGACTCCTATGTACTGATAGCAACTTTTTCTGTGTTGGCTTTTGATGCGCTTTTCTACCTGGCATTGGCATTATATTTTGACAAAACCTTACCCTGTAAGTAAAAATGGCTTTTCTTCGACCTCTGCATATGTTGATCACACTGTAGGTTTTTACTTAAGGTTATGTAAATGTACTTAAAGAAGTAAAGAATAACAGGGGCGCCTGGGTGGCTCAGTCGGTTAAGCATCCGACTTTGGCTCAGATCGTGATCTTGCGGTCCATGAGTTAGAGCCCTGCATCGGGATCTGTGCTGATGGCTCGGAGCCTGGAGCCTGCTTCGGGTTCTGTGTCTCCCTCTCTCTCTGCCCCTCCCCACTCACCCTCTGTCTCTCTCTCTCAAAAATAAATAAACATTAAAAATTAAAAAAAAAGAAGTAAAGAATAACAAATATTTCCTATAACAAACTGAATGAGTTCTTTATTCCTGCTTCATAGTTTTAGCAGTTTGAAGGAATTTTCATGGGAAAACAATTAGTCTTCTGCTTTTAATAATATACATTATGAATACTCAGTGATTAAATAATGGTACTTTTTTCAAGAATCCCTGAAAATGTTTTCAAAGAATGATATGTAAGACTTGTTTCAAAATGAGCTGCAATAAATTAATTCCCCACATGGTTTTGGCAAGTGTCGATCTATCGTATGGTGGAAGGTGTTTAGTAAGTAGTTCTTACAAGAATGTGGGGCAGATTGTGAAATGAATATCCAGAAAGGGCCCCGGGTCTGGAACAATCAGGTTCTCCCCTACTCCCTCTTCTTCTTGGAGGACCACTTCACAAGGTGACATGTCTATCCTTTAAGGAAGTAACAAAATAAAAATGAAAGAGGACGTTTTCAGCCTTATTCTGAAAATTTTTTAATCAGTTGTTCATATTTACAGAACAATATTACCCAGTTAAATTTTCTCTATCTTACCAAAAACCAAAAATTTCACAAGTGCAGACTTCCTGCCCACATGCTAGAATCAGAACACTTTTTTTTCTTGCACAATCTTATTTATTTATCTTACTTTTTATGTTCTTTCCACTTTGTATTTAACCCTGTCTTCTACGCTTCTATGCAATTATTTTATATATTCCTATCTTTCTGTCACTTCTGGTTTAATATCTGAAAGCCCTTAGCAACAAATACTACTTCTGTGTTTTACATTTGGAAAATGACAGTGTATTTATCCTGAACAAATATAATTTCTTTCTGTACTTTACATACACGTTCCATAGGGACTTCAGTACTACGTCCAGTCGTATTGTTGCGATCAAGGGATTTCTGAAGTCCACAAACATGTTTCCAGTTATTTTTATGTGCCATATTAAGGCCTTCCCCCCTAAGTGTTCGGTTTCATTCATTCTAAATATATTTTGGACCACATTTTATTCAAGCCTTTGTATATGTATATTTATTGAAAGTTCTATGGTACTGTTTGGCTTTTGTGATGATATGTTATTTCCTTTGAATTTTCATTGTTTACTTCATGACCAGTTTTCTTTTCAATAATAAGAAGTTATAATGAAAACAATTTCTCTATGATGCTTAAGTCTAAGACACTCTGCACTATTTTGAATAAGGCTTCTTTGCGCTTGGTTCTAATGTTAATGATCCAATATCGTATCGCCTCTTGATGAATTAGGTGGAAATGAGCGCCATTACTCTCCATTATTTTTCCTGAACTCGTCTTGTTTCCAACACCAAAGGACTAATAATAAGGTCACTGAGAAAGAAATAGATCCTGAGCATCCTTCTGATGATTGTTTCGAACCCGTAGCTCCAGAATTCCAAGGAAAAGAAGCCATCAGGTAATCACACTTATATGGGTGCAAGGCAAACTTGAACAAAATATTGAAGAAGAAATTTGTCTTTGTGAATGTCACTTTGAATTCTTCCACATGACCACCAACGGCTCTTGATTTCTCCTTGAAAGGAAAATTCTCTTTGCTTCGCTCCATATAATGTTACCACATCACCCGCCATCTTGTCTCCCTCCTTATTTCTAACTTTTGTCTCATGCCTCTCTTTCATGCTTCTTACTCTTTTCTTTCCCCAAATTCCTTCCTCTATAGTTTGTCTGGCTTATGTGATATAATGGAAGAAGTAAGAAACTTGGACTCAAAAACTTTTAGACTTCAATACCACGATTCCCTCTCATCTGATGTGTAATCTGAGAAAAAAAATGTGTAAGTTTCTCTGGATCTCCCGCCCTGTAATGAACAAGAGTAATATTTACTTTGTAGGATTGTTTGAAATTCATATAAGGAGTTCTGAAAATATCTCTGCCATCAGATCCTACCTCAAGCGATTCTAATTCAGGGAGTATGGGCTTACGCCCAAGAATTTGCAGATTTTAAGAAGCCCGATAGGTTTTTCTAATGTGCCCTAAAATTGAAGAACCAGAGGGTTCTAAATATAAACCACTTATTTAGCCGATATTCACATAGTGCCTACTAGGAACCAGACACGTACTTAATACTCAACCAAAGCTTGTAAGGTGGGCACTTCTATTTGGCCCATTTTATAAATGAGAAAGGTGAGGTTCTGAAAGGTGAAGTCTCTTGTCCAATGTCATGCATTCATAAATGGGGAGCCAGGATGGGAATCCAGAGTCTGTCTATTCTCTTAGTGTCTGGCTACTGCAGAGATGTCAGGAGGTGAAGGAAGAGGAATAAAGTGGCACTATAGCTAGGAAGTGATCTATTTCTGCCTAAGACAAAGAGCATAAGGTGAACTTACATACCTCAACTTCATCCTTCTAATTCAGACCCTATTTTCTGTTAAGCTTCCTGAGGGGCCACAGCCCCTACCGACCTCAGCTCTATGAAAACATCTATCTGAAAGAGAAAGGCCAAGTGAGGAATAATCCCCCAAAACTCAATGTCCTCAGTTCCTCTTCACTGGTTGAGAACACAAAAAATAAAACTCTATTACTGTTCAAATTATAATAACTTTCAGATGTAATCTTCCAAAAAAGTCTTGAGGTTAGTTATGTAGATCAAAAGATGTTTGTTTTTCTACTTCTGCAAAAGAGAGAAGAGTAAAATGTCCTCACCCGCCATCTTTGTTCCACTTACCTCCCAAACCTGACCCATCTATGCAGTGTTAACTCTGGAGGTCCCTGTCTCTTGGTCTGGATTCTTTACTAAAGTGGAGGAAGGAGCCACTAACAAATCAGGAAAGAAAAGTCATCTGATCCAAGACCTATAAAGCGTTTGACTCCATTGCAGGCCAACTCACCCCAGATCCACACCAAAGTAGCAAACCAGGCTTAGGTGCCCAACCTTGTAGCTCTTCAGTGACCAGGTTCTGTACATTTCAGTCACCAGTGAAGCAGGTTCTGGGGCTTCAAGACGGCCTAAGACGGTTTCTTAGGGAAACCCTTGCCTTCCCCACCACTAGACAAGTGTCAACACTATCACAATCAATCCCAATATGTTGTATGAATCTAGAAGGTACTACTGTAATGATTCCCTTTTTCCCAGGTGGTCTCCCCTTTATATGCCATTGGATACTTCCTCTTTCCCTAGCAGCCTGTAAGCTACACATATTTGAAAGTATAGAGGAATTCATGCAGAGCTCTAACCAGAATCAAGATCATGGCTATGTAAAAATATCTATATTTTATTCAAAACTGGCTCCCTCTCACCCATTACTGCCTCCTCCCAATTTTTCCTTCTCTGGGATCACTTGTATGCACAACTGTCCATTCCTATAACATTAGCCCATTCGTACAACATTCCCAGAGCGTAGACAGGATGTCTGCCCCAAATGGCTATCTTCATCTCTGAAATCCAAAAGCAACTGGCTACTCCTAAAGGGAAGTTTCTTTAGTAAAATAAAACATTAAGGGGCACCTGGGTGGCTCAGTTGGTTGAGCATCTGACTCATGATTTTGGTTCAGGTCATGATCCCAGAGTTGTGGAATCAAGCCCCATGCAGAGCCTGCTTAAGATTCTCTCTCTCCCTTCGCCCCTCTCCCCTGCTCATGGATGATCTCTCTCTCTCTCTCTCTCTCTCTCTCTCTCTCTCTCTCAAAAAAAAAAAAAAAAAAAAAACCCACACACACATTAAAACCCCACTTCAATGGGTGTCCCACTGTGGTCCGATTCAGCACCATTTTAAGCCTTTCTCTTTTATATTTCCTGACTCTTTGGTGTAACCCCACCCACTGCCAGTGTCCTGGTTGAATAATTGTCCTTACTTTAATTTTGATCCATGCTCAGAAAAGCGGTTGACCAAATTATTTCCCTTTGAATTAAAGATGCCACCGTACATGATCTTATGTAGTCATGACATCTCTAACTTGTCGGAGCCTGGTTCCTGCCTCTTCCTGCATTCGTTCCCTTTGGGATTCTAATGTTCATTCAAGTTTGGTCATTACCCATTTAGAGGGGTGTGTGTGTGCGTGTGTGATATTCGAATGAAACCTTTAGATGTGGTAGCCTAATGCTGGGAGGAAAGGATAGGGTTAGCATTAGGTTGGTGTAAAAACCATGAGAATCAATGAGATCACCCATCAAGAGAGTCAAGAATGGGAAGACCATCATGTACCTGGAGAACACTGTGGAACACCAAGATAATGTGTCTGGCAAAAGAAGAGGACCTTACAAGGAAACCGAGATGAAACATTTAGGAAAATAGGAAGAAAGCCAGTAAATCCAATGTTACCTTGAACGTAGACACTTTCAACCAGCACACCGACACCAATAGCGACCCATAATCCAATAAGTAAGGAAAGAGAAGTCTTTGTTGCATTTAATAATTAGGGGCCACTAATGATTTCAGTATGAGGAAGTTCACTAGAATAGTGGGTTCAGAGTGATCGAGGAGGAAGTGAGAAAATGGACATGGAAAGAATTTGCTCCTATTTTAAAAAAAATTTTAAAACATTTTTTCATGTTTATTTTTAGGGGGGGGGGCGGGTCCAGAGAGAGAGAGGGAAACAACAGAATCCACAGCAGGCTCCAGGCTCTGAGCGGTCAGCACAGAGCCCACTGCGGGGCTCGAAGGGGCTCAAACTCATGAACCAGGAGATCATGACCTGAGCCGAAGTCAGGCACTTAACCAACTGAGCCACCCAGGTGCCCGGAAAATATTGTTTTTAATAAGATGAGGAGAGGAGCGCCTGGGTGGCTCAGTCGGTTAAGCGTCCGACTTCGGCTCAGGTCACAATCTCACAGTTCGTGGGTTCGAGCCCCATGTCAGGCTCTGTGCTGACAGCTCAGAGCCTGGAGCCTGCTTCTGATTCTGTGTTTCCCTTCTCTGTTCCCCCCTGCTCGCACTCTGTCTCTCTTTCTCAAAAATAAATAAAGATTTAAAAAAAAAATTTTTTTTAAAGAGGAGAGAAATCTGTATCCAAAGCAGAGTACAGGCCAAAAAGAAGCTATCAGAGAGGAAACTATAGAAAATGCAGGTGACAGAGGGTCTGATTAATGAACAAGGTTGAAAGGGGTGGGAGGGGATGGGAGGGCATGGGAGAGGGTGAGAGGGGAGAGTTAAAGAGTGCAGATTAACGAGCTGATTGTGTACAGAGTAGAAAACATCCAAAGACAGAAGGTGAGAACCATTCTAAAGTGTTCTGCTTCTCTAAGCAAAACATTAATAATTTAACTGTAACTTTCTAAAGCGACTTTTATTTTCTCTCTTGGGGAAAATGCTTACTCAAAAGCAAGTCTCTGTCTTTCTGAGCAGACTGGTTATAGCATCCCTTATTTCACATAAGGGGGTTGGTGTATCTGTCACCGTGACTGGGGTTGTTCCTGACCTCTGCTACTTCCGCTTCTGTGTTGGCTGAGTAAACACCACTTCTGTCATTGCAGAATCAAAAACGTCAAAAAAGAATATACAGGAAAGTCTGGAAAAACGGAAGCACTGAAAGGTAAAGAGAAACGTTTCATTGTTTCATTGACTTCTTTATTGCAAAAAATGGGGAGAATTCCACGTGAAAAATTAGCGCATGCACACGAGCAAAACAGAAAAAGAAAACAATACAAACAAGCTAACTCCCACCGTTTGGAGATTAACTGTGATTGAGAACTGGCTATAAAATCCTTCTAGGTGTTTCATGGATTCAATAATTTACAGGAATAGGGTCATGCAATGAAAGGTATGATTTCACTTTGTTTTTAAAGACGGCTTGCTAAAAACAATATTGTATTTTATTTGCACTGTGAGGAAAGACCATCTAGACTTAAAATTGATATATATTTTTTTATACTAGCCAGGGAATTTATATAGTTTCTAAGTACTGGTGAGATTAACTAAAACAAGGTGAGTACAAACTGGGGATTGCTGGAGGGGAGGTGGGCGGGGGGATGAGTTAAACGCGTGATGGCCATTAAGGAGGGCACTTTTGGGGAGGAACAATGGGTGTCATATGTAAGCGATGAATCACTGGGATCTACTCCTGAAAGCAAGACTACACTTTATGTTAATTAACTTGAGTTTAAATAAATAAATAAATAAATATTAAAAATAAATACAACAAGGTGAGTAACCCCATTGACCATGAATGAAATTTCACAAGTGACCATCTCCACGGCAAACACAGAAGTTTGAATGAACCAATGTATCTGATACTAAATTCCGACAAATAGTTTTCTGTAACAAATACTTAAGTAAGATCCAAGTCAGTGGCCTCATTTTATAGAGGACAGCCTGTGTTTGTTAGTAATGATTTTTAGGAAGAATGTGACTGATTTTTACAAGAGACGGGAAACCTGAGAAGTTACAAAACGAAGAGCCAGAGACCTTCCCTAAGGTTCATGGTTCTCTGTCCAGTGCTTTAGTATTGAGTTTACTTTTTAGTCCATAGTGTGCCTTAACTCAGTCTCACTTATCCCTCTGAGGTCATTTCTCACTTTGAGAATTTTCTGTACCCGTGTCAGCAAATTTGTTCTCCGCCCCACCGCCTACCCCCAGGTTTTTCCCATCCAAAACCATCTCGATCTCTGGTTTCTTTCTTGAATTTTCGCCAAGGATACATTGAAGTCTTTTTTAAATTTGTCATTTCAGTTTTCCAGCGTGCATTATGAACCACTTTTGTACTCGTCAATAACCATGAACGACTTTTTACAACACCTTCAAAAAAAATTACAAAATTAGAAGTGATGAAAATCACTGCGTAGAGACACTATATGAAATCAACAGTTCCAGGGGCTCTTGGGGAAGTGATGGGGAGTTGCACGCTCTCGACCTTCTCCCCTCGCAGTTACTTCCTGTAGCAACTTTGGAACACCTTTGGGAACACGCTTTGAAGTCCTTACCTGCAGCCCGGCTGTCAGTGGCTAAATGGGATTCCCATGTGTGGACACCTCAATTGACTGACGCTAGTGAATGAAATTTGGCTTCTTTCCAATTTTGTCCTTATCATAAAAAAAAAAAAACAAACAAAACACTAGGGGGTGACTGAGTGGCTCAGCAGGGGCTCAGGTCCTGATCTCAGTTGCATGAGCCTCACATTGAACTCTATGCTGTCAGCGCAGAGTGGCTTTGGATCCTCTGTCTCCCTTTCTCTTTGCCCCTGACCCACTCGCTTTCTCTTTCTCTGTCTCAAAAACAAATAAATTAACATTAAAAAACCCCCACCATAATGAGCCTTCTTATTTCATCGTTGTGAATATAATTGTGGATACAAATTTCTAAAAGCAGATAACTCAAAGGGACTATATTTTTAAGATTTTTATGCATATTTCAAATCATTTCCCTCCAAGGTTATAAAAATGTATACACTTGTGGGAAGAAGCAATAATTAAAAGCAACAGCAGTAATAATAGGAACACTTAAAGTTTATTGACTTCCATGGAAACAATGATAAGTGAGTTACACTGACTTTTTCACTGAATCCTGTCAGATAAATAGTATCTCTCGCATTTTGCAGATGAGGAACTGAGGCTTGTATTTCTTTTTTTCCAGTTAATATGGGTCAGTTCCAGGATAGAGATCATCAGTTTTCTCTTACTTTTGAAAACGTCATTTTTTCCATTTAAAAACAGTAAATGTAAAACTTGTTAATGTGCTTGTTTAGTTCTCCCAATATTATTTATTAATTAATTCATCTTTTTGATGAATTTAAAAGCCTGTTTCATTAATCTTTATTTTTTCTGTTTACTTTGGTCCATCTTAGGCTTCTTTTACATTCCATAGTCAGTGTGTCCTAAAGCAGTAACATATTATTTTAATTATTTATCCCACTGGTGTTACTATATTACTAACATATTACTTTAATTATTATAGTTCTCCAATACTAACATATTATTTTAATCATTAATAATTTTAATATCATGTGGCCAAGACTAATTTCTTACCATTCTTTCATTTTTCTTAATTATGGAGCTTATTTTTCCAATGATTTTTAGAATCTTTGAAGCGAATTATAAGTGAGTGTTTTAATGGATTGGATTACAGTAGGAAGAATTTTCCCTTTACGTGTCAGTATTATTCCTAGTACATTTAATGGTTGAGTAAAGTGAACCTCATAGTGTTTAGTTCATCCAAGGTCATCCAGATAGAAAATGAACGAACTGGAATTCATCCCAGTTGTTAATTAATTTCAATAATGTCTGAAAGTAGGTCACAAATTTAACTGAAGGAACCTGATCTTTTAGACTTAATGTTTTACAAAATTCTTAAGAATTTCATCCAACGACTTTCCAAAACAGAATGTAGTTTTCACTTGGTGGTAGAGAAAACAAACAAAAAATAATAATGGAAAGGATTCTTAGGTGAATGACTTTCTTCTACTGACCTGTAAGTGTAAAAGGTTTGTAATAAAAGAATAGAAAATTTATAACAGGGGAAAATATAATTTTTGGTTGATATATTTTAAAAGGTAATTAATGTCATGAGAAATGTTTATCATTTAATATTTGAAATGTAGGCTAGAAAAGAATACAGAATATGATCAAAATCTGTATATATATTTACATGTTCACATATGCACATGCATATACAATGGAAGTAATTGTGTTCCAATGTTAATATTTGAAATTGTAATTAATTTGGTCTTCTTAGGTGGTTGTATGTATTTCCAAATACTGTACAGGAAGCATGTTATTTTAGCAGCCAGGAGAATATTGGATAAACTATTGAAAGACTTGAGAATATCCAACTAAAATTAATTTTTTGTTCTATGTTTAGAACCAAGCCCTTTCTAACGCCCTCTTATTTATAATGTTAATATTCTATTCTAAAAACAGACTTACTCCTTGACATATATGAAGGGCAAATCACAGCAATTCTGGGTCATAATGGAGCTGGCAAATCTTCATTACTAAACATCCTTAATGGATCGTCTGTTCCAACAGAAGGTGAGCAAAAAGAAATTTCTCAAAGGCAAGATGTGCAGTGATAGAATGAGGTCATATGTTGCCTTTCTTATTTTAAGGTTAAATCTGACTGTGTAAGAGCAAATAATGTTTGTTTATCTAACATTGCTTGCCAGACTCCATGATTTTGAATATATCTCATGTTTCCCAGGTTTTCATGAAAAACATTATCCTTATTCCATTGCTATGTGATATTCCAGGGAAAATATAGACCACCCTGAACATATATTTATGTTAAGGTTAATCCAGAGTTGTTGATAACTTACAAAGTCATTATTTTAGATATTTGTGGACATAATGCCAATGTTTTCCTGTAGAAGATCTTAAGCATTAATAAACACTCTCTCTTCCCAATGTTAAATTATTTTTAACTTCTGTGTTTAGGATCAGTTACCATCTATAATAGAAATCCCTCTGAGACACAAGACTTGGAGGAAATCAGAAAGATGACTGGCGTGTGTCCTCAATTCAATGTTCAATTTGACATACTCACGGTGAAGGAAAACCTCAGGCTGTTTGCTAAAATAAAAGGGATTCGGCCACAGGACGTAGAACGAGAGGTAAAGGAGCATGCCTTGGATTAACGGGGTAAATAAATTTGCCAAGCTAAATCGTGACCACAGAATTCCCCTCAGGGATTTACTTACCCTGTCAGGAACAAAATTTAGGCAAAGAAGTCCTAGTAAAAAATACAGATCTACTGCTGTCGTGGATGGTTAAAATCGTATAGTCTGCATCATCTTGGATTTTAAGTGTTGTGTGTTTTCTTGCGTAGGTACAAAGGATTTTATTAGAATTGGACATACAAAACATTCAGGACAACCTCGCTGAACATTTAAGCGAAGGACAGAAAAGAAAGCTGACCTTTGGGATTGCCATTTTAGGAGATCCTCAAGTAAGTGTGGCGATGCGTGCCGTGGAATGTGGACTGAATATTAGTAAAAAGTCAGGGTCTCCTTTGACCCCTAAAAGTAGCAGAGGTGTCATTGTAATGTGTCAAGAGAGACTCCGCTGGTAAACTACGATTGCAAGCATTCTGGAACATAAACGCTGGGTAGTTATTATTATTTGCTGTTTACTGTTCTCCATGCTACCATGTGGAAATAGTTACCGCGGGAGAGAGAGATTTTATACGTTGTCATCCTCTGTAGATTTTGCTCTTAGATGAGCCAACTGCTGGGTTGGATCCCTTTTCAAGGCATCGAATGTGGAGCTTCCTCAAGGAGCACAAAGCAGGCCGTGTGATCCTCTTGAGTACCAATCTCATGGATGAGGCTGACATCCTGGCTGGTAATTGTTGGTGTTATCTCAGTATTACGATAAAGAATTGGGGAAATGTGTATCTCTAGGGCAAGCGTTGTGCTCCCGTGACCTCGGCGAACCTTCCATGTCATGGCCGTCTGGGGAGTCTAATACCCTATAGAACTCCACACCGACTGGATTGTGACCGCTCATGAAAAAAACCGTGATTGTTTTAGCTTTCAATGAGTCCAAACGTTGAAATCAATATACGTGGGGTTGAAACATATCCACTTATTGTTTGGCCTCCAGAATAGAAAATGGGCCAATGTAATTTCTGGGAATTTTTTTTTCAAGAATTATTGGAGGGCACAGACATAGACTAGAATTCAGAATCTCATTTTAAATGCATCAATTTTAATGGGTATTTCAAAATTTTAAAGGCGTATTCAATATATTCATTTCCTGTGGAACACTTTTCCTTTGGAAATCTGAGCTTTGGTTCCTCGCCTGTATTTTCTAGTGAGGGAAGAAATGACTCCCAACATCCTTTCTTTCTTGCTTCTTTTTAATCAGATAGAAAAGTGATCATGTCCAATGGGAGACTGAAGTGTGCAGGATCTTCTGTCTTTTTGAAGAGAAAATGGGGTCTTGGATATCACTTAAGGTAAAGACTTTGGGGGTAGATTGGATGTACGCATATCTATGTTTTCAATGCTGGTATATCAAAAAGGCAGACCATTATGAGGGCCAACTGTCCTTGTGCTCCGTATTTGCCAAACTAGTGACTAGTGCTCCCCGAATGCTTTTCTTGTCTCCTTGTATCTCCAGTAATGCTAATGATATGCAAAATTGCAAGATTAGAAGCCCAGGCTGACAGCTCCCAGGAGGGCTGGGCCACTTTCCAGGTACCTGCTCTGTGCATCCTAAAGGCATCCTCAGCCTCTGTCTTCTTCCCACCCTCCACTTCCCCCCGGCTGATTCATACAATCCTGGAACATATTTTCATTCTTTCATTGGGCACAAAATGAAATAGTTTCAGAAGCTAGTATCAAACGTGGGAATAAATCTGGTGGCAGAGAGGAAGAGTACCGTGTCTAACCAGAAAGTGTGTCTAGGTAAAAAGAATTAAAAAAAAAAAAAAAAAAAAAAAAACCCCAAACCTAAAAACCTTATGCCCAAACAAAACACACACATAGGCCAAACCTCTCTGTTAGTCACTAATTCCCGATACCTGCACAGTCTGGTGTAGTAATTATTTTCCCTAAGCAATTCCTTCTGCCTAATGTTCTCACCTGTCTCTGCTTATCTTCCTACTGGAAGTATAGTTTCAATTACAGCATGTATTTGTTTGTCTATCTGTAGTTGTTCTGAATTTATACGCCTTCTCTGTATAGGTCATAAGACTTGTCAAACTGATGGTATTGTTGTTATTATTACTTTTGTTGTGGTTATTATTATTTTACTCATTTCGTTTGTCCCCTAAAGCCAAGTAAAGCGGTACTCAAAGGCTAGGTATTCAATAAAAGCTCTTCTTTTGTGACAGCAGTAGAGAAAACACAAATCAATGATCTTTTCTTTTAAATATTAGTTTGTACAGAAATGAAATATGTGATCCAGAAAAAATAACATCCTTCATTAATCATTACATCCCTGATGCTAAATTAAAAACAGAAAACAAAGAAAAGCTTGTGTATACCTTGCCTGTGGAAAGGACAAATAAATTTCCAGGTAACTTTAGTACGATTATAGTGGAATGAAATTTGGGAACAATCTTTACCCCATTCTTACAGTTTTCATTATTTAAGTGGATTTGGATTTGGTTTCTCTGAAAAGCAGAACTCGAGATGAAGACTTTAGTGCAATATGTTTGGTAATTGATGTCTAGAAACACCAGCAGGAAATGGGACGTGAGAGAGGGAATGGAAGGAAGCTAGGGAAGTTTGCATTATTGAGTAGGTGTTTGCAATAAGAATGTGAGATATAATATCACTGGCATAAATAAATGAATCAACGAGCAAGGGGCTCGGAGTTATGTCACCAGAGGGGTGACAAAGCTGGGGTGTTTATTCACCGCTCCCTATCCTTCATCAGTGAAGGGTTGCTTCCAGGAGCATTACGTTTCTGACCCATATGGCTTGTGCTCAACATGAACTGAACATACTTCAGAGCCCAGAAAAAAATGCCATCAGACAGGTGTTAATAAGGAGATTTACTGCATCTAAGTGAGTACAGAAGAGATAGGGGTGGGGCATCGGGGTGTCTGCTATAGATTCCCTTTTGTATTTTAATTTAATTGTGCATAGATTTACTTTGCAGGAAGAAAAAAACCCTGTAGTTTATTTGTTCCACAAAAGTGTTCCCCCTGGGTTCTGTGTGTTGGGTAGCAGTCCCAACCTAGGATTTGTTCCATAAGTAATTCTAATAATCGCTAACTCTTTCTGCAATGTTTACGGCGGGTCAGGCACTATTCTACTAGTTTTGGACATATCGACTATTGAGTTCTCACAACTATTCTATGAGGTGGGTGCTAGAGTTTTCCCTGTCTTAACAATGAGGAGATATATCTCAGTCTTTTTTTTTTTTTTTTTCTTTTCAACGTTTTTGTTTATTTTTTTGGGACAGAGAGAGACAGAGCATGAACGGGGGAGGGGCAGAGAGAGAGGGAGACACAGAATCGGAAACAGGCTCCAGGCTCCGAGCCATCAGCCCAGAGCCTGACGCGGGGCTCGAACTCACGGACCGCGAGATCGTGACCTGGCTGAAGTCGGACGCTTAACCGACTGCGCCACCCAGGCGCCCCTCAGTCTTTTTTTTATTTAAGCAGCTTCCCTTTTGTTTAAACATTTAGCTTATTAAAGGTTTAACTCTCTGCAGGGCTGATTTAAACAGACTCATTTGGGTGACTGGATCTTATTAAGCAAATACTCAGGAATTCAGATTTAGTCTCACCCCCCAGATAAGGCAGCTCTCTGTGTCCTTGTAGGAGCTGGAAGATGATGTTCTCACGTCCCCAGGCTGTACTATGTTATTCTGTTCTGGGACTAACGTCCAGTGAGATACAACTAACCTACCTTCTGTTTTGGTTGGGGAAGGAGAAGAGTGAGTTATGTGCTGATGCCACCATGAGAACGTGTCACACCAGAGTCCCCAGCCTCTGCAAGTCCAATGGCTCACTTATTTCCTGTACAAAATATGGAAGAGATAAATAATATATATTTATTGGGAACTACTAAAGAAAAGACACTTCTCGAGGCACTAATGATGCAGAATTAAATAAGACATAGGAGTCCCTACCCTCACAGAGCCTACATTCCATTGGATGGGAGGAAGTGGACACACACAATAAGCCAAGCTATGTTACAATTTTATAATACAATAAGAAACAAGGCCATATGGGTTACAAAGATGACGAATGTCAGTCTGGGGTTTATATAGTGTCAGAAGTCCCAAAGAAGAAAATGATCAAAAGCATTCCAAGCAGAGGAGGGAAAGAGATGTTGGAGTGCAGTGAGTGCAGGAGGACACTGGCAACTGGGGATGGGTAGGATTGTAGGGGTAAATAGAGGCTCGCTCATATAGAGCTTTAGAGGTTGTCATGTGGTGTTTGAATTTTATTTTAAATGCACTGAAAAACCACTGGAAGTCATTAAATGGGGGATTGATGTGATGTGACTTATATTTTCATTCTCGGGCTATACAAGAGCACTCTGGACATAGAGGAAGAAGAGTAGACACTGGGAGACCAGCCATGTGACGGGTGAAAGATGATGATCATTGGGCTACCATGGTACTGGTTGAAAGATGGATAAAAGTCAGTGGATTTGAAACACACATATATTTTAAGTTTATTTACTTATTTATTTTGAGAGAGAGAGAGACAGCATGAGCAGGACAGGGCCAGAGAGAGAGGGAGAGAGAGGATCCCAAACAGGCTTTGCACTATCAACGCTTGAACTTAGGAAGTGTGAGGCCACGACCTGAGCCAAGACCAAGAGTCAGGCACCCCTGAAACATATTTTGAGATAAAGTCAAAGAATGTTGGCCAGTCTGTGGAGCATGAGGAAAAGTGAAAAATCCAACGGGACTTCTAGAATTTTGGTTTGAATCACCAGGTGGAAGGTGGTGTCATTTATTGTAAAATGAGGAGAGAGACAGTTGGATAGGATGAGAAGGAGGAATTGATGTTCTGTTGTAGCAAGTTTGCTTTGAGATGCTTTTAGACTTCAAAGGGGAGAGGTCAAGTGACTATACATTTGATTATAGGATATTGGACATCAGAAAACACTCAAAGTAAGAATTGAACTTGGGAATCATTAGCATACAGATGGATTTAATGCAAAGGGATTGGATTTGAGTGTATGGAAAGAGAAGGTGACCTCGGACTGAGCCCTCAGGACAAAGTAGAGGAAGAGTCAGAGAATGGTGGAAATCAAGAGCCGCCCCCCACCATGAACTTGAAGGAAAAACAAAAGAATATGTACATTTTTACTAACTCAAAAGAAACAATGTTTGTAGAAAGAGGAAGTAGTCAACAGCTGTGAATGTCACTGAGCTGGACCAAGACAGAGACAGAGAAAGAGATGGAGCAGGGAGAGTTAAAAGAATTTTTTAACAAAGCTTTTGTCCATTGACTTTAAAACGTGGAATCACTGATGGCCTTGGAAAGAACAGCTTCTGTGGAGGGATAGGGGTAGCATTTGGATTTGAGGAGTTCAGTTCAATAGGATGTGACAAACTGAAGGTGGTAGAGTAGACAAATCTTTGAGCCATGGGTACACGTGTGTGGTGGGGGTGGGGGAGTGGGAAGGAGATTAGGTTTTTGTTGTTGTTGTTACTTGTCTTTATTTACTGGATGGCTTTACAGCATTTTGCTTGCTGTTTGAGATGGCCCAGTAGATGTAGGAGAAATTGATGATACAGGCAAGAGAAGGGGAGACGATTGCTTTAGGAAGTCTTCAAGATGCCCGAATGGGATGGAATTGGGAACACAAGTCAAAGAGGTAGCCTTGGTGGGAACAGCTATACGTCTTCCACCCATACAGAATGAAGACCCAGAATATGGGTAGAAATACACATTGATTTGTGGTGTAGAGGGGAGAAGATAATGTTCTTTCTGATTGCTCGTATTTCTTCAAAGAAGTATTCTGGAATTCATGAGCTGAGAATAGAAGGTAGAGTACAGATGGTTTGAGGATAGAGGGGAAAGTTCTGACACACTCATTTCAGAGAAGAACATTCTAATAAAATGTTGCTTTTGCTTACTGTGATAATCCAAAGACATATATTTTCTGAACAACATTCTGGGTCATCTCCTAAATAAGCATTAGTTTACTGGGTTTTGTTATCAATGTGGTATTTAAAATGTATCTATTCCCATCTGTTGCCTTAGACCTTTTCAGTGATCTTGATAAGTGTTCTGACCAGGGTGTGATGAGTTATGACGTTTCCACATCAACTCTGAGTGACGTCTTCATGAAACTGGAAGGAAAATCAACTATCGAACAAGGTAGATTCATTGTATAAATAACAGAAACTCAGTTTCCAAATAATCATGTATTCATTTAGTATTTGATAATGTCTTATGCATGATTTACACTAAAGAATGTGAATAATTCCACATTTGACTCTGCTGTTTGGGAAAGGCTGTCATTATTTTCTAACATCATTACTAGGACTGAACACAGATCCCTTCTTGGAATATACCAAATTTCCCTTTGCGGACAACTTGCTTCCCATGTCAGCAGTTTTCCCCCATCCCCCAGACGCTCGCTGCTTCTTGGATATGTTGAGGATGTGAAAGTGTCTTGACCAAGGTCACGAAGTCTGAGCAGATGTCTCCCCAAAATTGTTCTTAGCTTGTCCGTGTACAGAATTCCACCAAGGTCTTAATGGGGAAAAAGCTAGGATCATCTCCCATGTATTTTGATGGGTGATAATAATAAAAGCAGTCATTTATGGAGATGCTATGCCAGAAAATCGGATCAATGTGTGGATATAGTGCATTAGCTTTCTACAATAGCCTTTCCCAAAAAAAATGTGATTGGCATCATTTTACATAGGAGAAAACTACACCTAAGAGCACTTGAGTGATTGGTCCCAAATGATGATACTTCTTGGCCAACATGTAGGCATCAATGATTGGTTATTTCTATGGAGAATATTTCTTGAGATCCCTCAGAATATTGTTACATATGGAACCTTCTATGCCTTATCAAAGGCTTGGCATAATGAGGTCACCCTTTACCGAATGCTTTTTTGGGTATGAATTTAGTTATATTTTATCACTCAGTTCATTGAATGTGGATGTCATAAATATAATTCGTTTCTTATATTGTTTCCTTTGTAACTATCATAAAACAATTTTTAATGTTACTGAAAAGAGAAAACTGTGATGCCCAAGGATGGCATTAATAATGTGTTGTGTGTGTGTGTGCGTGTGTATAGATTTTGAACAAGCAGAGGTGATAAGAGACACAGAAAGCCTACATGACATAGAGCCAGCTTGGTCTTCCTTCCCTGAAACGCAGAAGAATATGAGCGAGTTGGGCCTCTGGAAAATGCAGATTTGCGCAATAGCACGGCTCCGTTTCTTGAAGTTAAAACATGGAAAGAAAGAGCTTTTGACCTTGTGAGTATCAGAGTACCACAGTTTTGTTAGTGAGTTTCAAGAGAGGGTTGAGTCAGAAGAGAATTTAAAACTAGAACATGGTACCCAACATTCCTGCCAGAAAATGGATAAATACAACATTTCATTTTACTGACAGCAGTAGAAAGGCCTGCATGGAAGCACTTGATTGGCCTTATACATAGGTCTGTTTAATTTTTATGATTCGACAGCCTGGTGTTTATACAGCAACACCTTTTTGTACTGTGTGGCACGCTAAGGTCTGACTTTCAAAATTTTAGCGGCCATAATCATGGCTGGCATAGAGTTGGTACCCAACAAATATTTGTGGAATATCTGGCGGCAAATGAAATTGCTACAGATACATGGTTATTTTTTCTTTATTGGTAGACTCTTGGTATTTGGAATTGCAGTGTTCCCGCTGGTTGTGGAAAAGATACTTTATGCCATATTATTTCAAAAGAGTGATTGGGAATTTAAACCTGAGCTGTATTTCCTCTCTCCTGGACAACCCCCCGAAGACCCTCGTACCAGCTTGTTGATCATCAATAACACAGGTGAAGAGAAACACGAGACTTTAATCCAGAACTGATTTATTTTTATGGAGAGGGGAAAAAACCAAATCGTAAGACAAGAAAATGTGCACTTAGACTTCATTTATAGAAAACAGCTGAGGAACTATGCATATTTGCTCTGATTTTGGAGATGATAGTGATGGTGGGATAAGACAGAAAGAATGTGGGTCACTAGTTAACCTAGTTCAAGAAGAACTACCTATCTCCCCGACTACCCCAAGCTATTATGTGAGAGGGAAATAAACTTATGTATTGATTGAACCACTCTATTTGAAATCTCTTCGTTGCAGCAGCCTAACCTGTTCCATAAATATTATACACACTGATTGACATGAAAAGAAACACTTTTATACCCTATGCCCCTCCAATAAGCTCTAGGAAGATTCCTGAAGACAGCTTGGTACCCAGGCTCTTATTTATTCTAAATTATGGGTAATTGGTTTTGTCTAACTTCTTATTTAACTTTGAGGAAGCTTTTGTTTCTGCCTAAGATGTCAAACACACACACACACACACACACACACACACACACACACATTCAGCATAAGAGTCCTGTCTTGATGAGTAACCCAGTCCATTCCAATATTCATATATGTCTGTGACCTGGGGTTATAGGTTCTCCTCTTTAAACAAAGGTGGCCTTTTAATTTCTGTTTCTCATTCTCTTTTCAATTTTGGTTTTAGAAAGTAAATTTTATTCACTCTGCTGCCTTAAAATGGGAAGTCTTGCTACTGGCGTATATTTTATTTCTAAGATCCAGAAATTTTCAGGCTACGACTGCCAGCCTATTCATTTTTGTCTTTCAGCCTATTGTTATCTCATGTGTAAAGCTTCCTCTCCAGTTGTTCTAAGAGCAATATACTTGGATTAACTTGTTTTATTTTCCTTCCCTGGACTCAGTTGTGAGGTGTTTTGTGATTTAAGTTTGAGGCTTCTATGCCGTCTTGTTCCTCTTTTCTCAAAATACGATGATTCTTGGTAAGATGTTCATCTTTAAATCAAAGAAGCCCTGTTTGCCTAAGTGAATGTGGGTAACCGTTAAGGCTTCCTTCCTTAGGTGACTGTGGAAACGGAGTGTTACACTCTCAGGATGCATGGAAAGCTTATTTTCTGTGTACACGTTTCCTTTCCCACCTGGTGGGAATCCTAATTCATCTGGGGCTTGACCCAGATGAATTTTCTGATCCCAGAACCCCTTCTGAGTCCCAGTGTGAACTCCATTTCAAAGTCCAAATGAGCAAAAAACGAGAGTCCCCCCTTGTTTCCTTTTCCATTCCATCCTGTCCTTTTAATTGTCTGGAGTTCCTTTCAATCTTGCCCTGCAGTTTTCCCCAAATAGTATCTCTTAACACGTAAATCTGGGGACTTGTCTCCTGGGGACAGCTGCTCCATTTGGAACATGGGAGAGGACTGTGGGCACTTTGTTTCAGGTGGGGTTGACCAGTTAATGAGCATGACTGTGGCTTCAGAGCCCACTTTGCCCCCTTGAATTTGTCCACCCTGATATATATATATATATATATATATATATATACACACACACACACATATATATAATTTTATTTTTATTTATTTATTAAAAGCATATTAACATATTTTATATTTATACATATTTAATATATATTAATATATTATATAAAACAGATCTTAATTTATATAATTTAAAATATAATATGTACTCCTGAAATATATAATATATATATAGGTAATAGATATGTACATGAAATATACGTATATGTTAACATACACCTAGTATATATTTACTTTTCTGTTTTTTGAAGAATAAAGCAGAGAGGGAAGTATTATTATTATTATTATTGGCCATTTTAGGCTGGCTCATCTGAAGTACTGATTGTATTTGCACAAATTATTGAGTTCAAGTGTATTTTTTTTAGCCAAGAGTCATAAAATAATCTTGTTTTAATAGTTACATGTTAACTTGCCCTAAAAAGAATTGTAAAGCTAAGTCATCGCAGCACAAGATTTGATAAATAGGAAACGGTAGAGTGGGCTAATCTCATTATCGTGATGCCCAAAGAGACATGCCTTCGCATAATGCTGTGTACGTATTGACTTTAAATTGTGTTGTGGTTTATTTGAAAGACTTGACATGTATGTTCTTGTGTTCTGTGGGCTTCTGTTATTGATTTCATACTAGAGTCAAATATTGAAGATTTTATACAGTCACTGAAGCATCAGAATATACTTTTGGAAGTAGATGACTTTGCAAACAGAAATGGCACTGGTGACCTCTCATACAACGGAGCTATCATAGTTTCTGGTAAACAAAAGGTATGTTTGCCTCTTGTCTCTTGCTTTTACTTTCATGAAAAAAAAAAGACAAAAACAAAGCGCTACATTCTTAACTGTTTTAAAAACGGTGTCAACCCAGCTAGTACACTCAACTTGATTTAAAAGCAGTTGGGGATCATTACTGAATAAACTGTGAAATGTAAGTGAGCTTTTGTAAAACATTTCCTATCTTAACTTTGGAATTAGATGATTTCTACGTATGAAAGTAGCTAAATGTAATTGCATTATTCGGGTTCAATAAAATGTTAGACCTTATAATCACCAACCATGACTTTAAGGAATCCTATTCAATGGCTAACTACCCTGAAGATGTTTTCATGTACAGTTGACCCTTAAACAACATGGGTGTTAGGGGCGCCAAGCCCCTGCACAGTCAAATATCCATGTATAACTTTTGACTCCCTAAAAATTTATCTCCTTAGAGCCTACTGTTGACCAGAGCCTAACTGATAAGATAAAGAGTCGATTAGCACATACTTTGTGTGTTCTATGTATTATATACCGTGTTCTTGCAATAAGGTAAGCTAGAGAAAAGACAATGTTACTGAGAAAGTCATAAGGGAGAGAAAACACACTTACACTACTGTATTATATTTATCGAAAAAAAATTCTCGTGTAAGTGAACCGTGTAGGTTAAACCCGTGTCGTTCAAGGGTCAACCGTATTGAGAATATTAATATGAAAACGTTTTTGTTGTTCTTTAGTGATTTGGAATTAGCGTTACTTTGTCTTTGTTTTATTCAAAGGATTATAGATTTTCAGTCGTGTGCAATACCTTGAGGCTGCACTGTTTTCCTATTCTTGTGAATATTGTTAGCAACGGACTACTTCGAATGTTTAATTCTACACAAAATATTCGAATTGAGAGAAGCCCATATCCTTTTGTAAGTATTGGAGTCAGTCATTCTGAACAATTAGGAATTTGGCAAGCAACCGGTGTGTTCCCTCTTTAGCTTTTAAATATTCATAATTGATTGTTAATCCTAAGGTGGGTTTTTTTGTCCTAACATTTTAAACATCGTATCTAACAAAATAACAATTTGTTTTCTTGTTATTATCAGGGAGTGCTCATGGGGGAACTTGTCAAGACTTCGTCATAGTCTTCTAGAGAATCTCCTGCAAAGATACAGATTTGATTGCAGAAGTGTATTGGAGAGAGTGTGAGTGAGGGTGTGTGTGTGTGTGTGTGTGTGTGTGTGTGTGTACGCTGAATCGGAAATCAAGAACACTTGTAAAACAGCTTTAGAATCTTATAAATCTCATATAATTTGTTGGTGGACCCCCATTGACTAAATGGATAGTAGCTGGATCTGAAGGAGAATCAGCCAGTTCTTGGGCTATCTGCCTCCTGATTAATTCCTTCGTCAACCCATAGTTGCTCTGCATCCCAGGGGTATCTGATGTGCACAGGCTACATTTCCGTGGCTCCTTGTCAGCTGGCTATAGCCTGGATTTGGACAATAGGAAGCAGTAGCGGGAGAGCAAGAGGACCCTGCAGCAGGGGGTCCAGTCTCCAGTCACATTGCTTCCTTCCTGTGCCCCTCCGCCCCAGAAGTGACGGTGTCTTCTTGCTTTATCATCCTTGTTGGCTTCTCTGCTCTGTCCACCCATGTAACCAGTGCATGATTGTTTTCTTTCTAAGTACTGAAGGTGGTAATGGTTTTCTGGTCAGACTTTGATACTCAAGAGGGATCTCTTAAGAGCTGACTCAAGCTATTTCGAGCCAGGAGACTGGAAGCACAAAAAACAGGATTCGAAATGGAGCCACCGATCAGTCGGTTAAACATCTGACTCTTGATTTCAGCTCAGGTCATGATCTCACAGTTGTAAGATCGAGCCCCGGGTGCTCTGGACGTGGAGCCTGCTTGAGATTCTCTCTCTCCCTCTCTCTCTGCCCATCCCCCAACCGCTTCTGCTCTTTATCTCTCTCTCTCTCTCAAAAAAAAAAAAAAATGGAACCATCAAAAGGGGAAGCCCATTTTGTGACAAAGGGGTTGAATTCAGTTTTGGCTTCTCTGCGTTAGTGGTGCTGGGGGTACGTGCAAAGAGAAGATGGACAGAATATACTTGAGAGGCCAGCGGTGGACGCATGCATCTATGAGTGAAGCTACCACTAACTGTGAGAGCCAGCACAGTGCAAGAGTAGGGTGGTCTGAAGGGAACACTCCAGAAAGTAGAATCAACTGGCAGTAGAAAGAGATAGATGTTATCCCCTCTTGATCTTTTAGTTTCTAAATGTCAGTACTTGTTTATTCAGGATCAGAATAGACAAAGCCCTAAGGTTCCTCTCCTAGGCATCCCCAGCGGCACATACCTTTCTTCTCTCGGCCGTTCTAATGAAAACAGTGAGGCATTTTCCCACCTGGTGAAATATTTGAATGGATGGGCAAAGCCCCTCAAGCCTTAAGTAAAGTGGAGAGTGGTAGAATTATTTTGAGTTAGCCTACCGTACCGCTGAACTGTCATTATACCCAAGAGGCAGGCCTGTGCCCCGCCTGAGCATAGACCCAGCCCCGGGCAGACACTGGTTTGGGGACGGCGACTCAAAGTTCATCTCCTGGCCCACTGGCTTGGTGGCACGAAGGGCCATCTTCATCTTCAGAACACATCTGACTAGACGCTGGTGTCTTCACACATCTATCATCGGGTGTGCTGAGAAAGACATGCGACTCAGAACGGAACAATCTGTGTTTCCAGGATCGTAATTCCCAAATGATTATTTTTGGTATCGTGGCCAAACCACATAACATAAAACTCATCACCTCAGCCATGTTTAAGTGTGTAGTTCAGTAGTGTTAAGTCTATTTGCATTATCGTGAAACAGATCTCCAGAACTTCTTCATCTTGCAGAACTAAAACTTCATCCCCATCAAACAAGAGCAGCCCATTTTCCCCTTCCCCCAGGCCCTGCTAATCATCATCCTCCTTTCTGTTTCTATTAATTTATTGCTACTTTTGATACCTGATATAAGGACAATCATGTAGCATTTAGTTTTTCGTGACTGGCTTATTTCCCTTAGAGTAATGCCCTCAAAATTCATCCATGTTGGGGGCGCCTGGGTGGCGCAGTCGGTTAAGCGTCCGACTTCAGCCAGGTCACGATCTCGCGGTCCGTGAGTTCGAGCCCCGCGTCAGGCTCTGGGCTGATGGCTCAGAGCCTGGAGCCTGTTTCCGATTCTGTGTCTCCCTCTCTCTCTGACCCTCCCCCGTTCATGCTCTGTCTCTCTCTGTCCCAAAAATAAAATAAAAAAAGAAAAAAAAAAGAAAAAAAAAAAAAAGAAAAAAAATTCATCCATGTTGTAACATGTGACAGAATGTCCTTCCTTTTAAAGGCTGGATAATATTCCACTGTATGTATATATCCCCCACGGTGTGTATTCCTTCTTCTGTTTGATGGACATTTGGGTTACTTCCACGTCTTGGCTATTATGGATAGTGTTGCTATGAACATGTGTGGGCAGATCTCTCTTAGAGACCCCTGCTTTCATTCTTTTCGATGTACACCCTGACATGGGTCCTGAGTTATATTTTGCTTCTTGTTTTCTTCTAGCAGGTGAAGCCTCACGTTAAATGATCGGACATCGTTTCCCCTCCCACCTTCATGCATAGATATTGCTGAATTAGGCATACACTTTTATTTTGATTTTCTAAGACTTCGAAAAGCATATTCTGGATGATAATTAGCGTTTGTTCCTTTCTTTTTTTTAAAAACATTCACCAGTTTAAAGTGCCTTTTTTACATTTGCAGAATTATGTGTTATTCTGGATTGGGCTGCCAGAAGGTTCCATGTTCTTATTTTGGGTGGTGTGCAGTATGTCCCCTTACATCTCCATGAGCAGTGTCAGTGATTACAAAGTAAGAAAGGGGGTGGGGGGAACTGCGGGGACTTCAGAAATTGTGTTTTAAATGGTGTGTGTTCAAAATGTTTCCCTGTGAGGAAAACATATAAACATGCATTTAATTTAGATAGTATAGTTAAGCATTATTTCTATCAAGTCAGAAAGTTTAGTTCCAAAACACAAAGTATCTTTTACTTCAAAATTTCAGGGAAAATGCAATAATTTTACAGGGACTCAAATTAATTTAAACTTTCAAAGGGGATGATTATACGACTTTCGACTGCGTTATTTCCCAAGGAAAAGGAAGAAATCGTTGATATTCACGCTGAGGACCAGATTGAAGACTTACGTCCCCTTTCTACTGTGATAGACACAGATATCTCTTTGAGACCCTGCTTTCAATTCTTTTTGGTGTAGACCCTGAAGTGGGCCCTGAATTATATTTGACTTTATATTTTACAAAGGTAAAATTTGTGGTTGTATTTGTATTTGTTCCTGTCTGTGATCCAAAGCAAAACAGTTAAATCAGATTTAGCCAATGGGCCAGATGAAATTTGAATCACCATCCCTATTCTCAGCCTGGAACTCCCAGAACATACTTGTGTAATGGGTATTGTCCTTCAGGTCACAGAACAATATCTCTCTTGAAGGAGGCCTATGCCTTGATCATTATGAGATCTGCTTTTCTATTCATTAGGCATGTGTTAAAGTGGGAATCTAACCTATAAAATAAAACATGTTTTCACAATGGCCGCCATTATGGAATTGGCTCTTTAGACCTCGGGTTCTAAATAGTATGTGCATAATTAAATTATTAGAAGATCTACAATAACTTGATTACATGTATCTTTAAAATCTCCCCCAGTGTGTTTGTTTTGGATTTAGATTTCAACTGAATCTGTGTATCTCCTGTTTTCTCATCAGAGGAGAATTAAGTCCCAGCTATGGATCTCTGGCCTCTACCCTTCTGCCTACTGGTGTGGGCAGGCACTGGTGGATATTAGCCTCTTCGTTTTTCTTCTCCTTTCAATGTATTTAATTTTCTACATCGCAAACATAACGAGCATTTATATCACGAGTCGAATTGTGTTTGCTCTGGTAAGTGACACACCATATAGACAATATCTTATAAATTATAATGCTTGATATTTTCTATAAGGAAGACATACACATTTTCATTTTGTCATCAACTAAAACCAAAAAAAAAAATTCAAAGTGCATGTGCAACAAGACATTTTAAAAGATTTGTAATTTCATTTTTCCCTCGGTTAATACTTCAGGGTTTGACCCTGATACTGTTTGTATTATCTTCAGGCTGTGATTACGCTTGGTTATGCAGCTTCGCTGGTCTTCTTGACGTATGTGATATCGTTTATTTTTCGCAAGAGGAGAAAAAATAGTGGCCTTTGGTCATTTTGCTTCTTTATCGTAAGTACACGTACAAACCTATTGATAGAGAGACAGTTATTTTTTAAACTTTCACTGTCACGTTAGATATGGTCACCTTTGCCTTGAGAAATGGGAAAAAAGTAATACCTTTCGATTACACTGTAGAAAGGAGAGGAAATGTTACATGTTTCTGAGTCAGTGACCTTCCTGAAGAAGTCACGTACAACCCTTTGACTAGCGTTTCTGGAGAACCTTACAGAAGACCGGAAGTGCAAGGTGCTACTATTGAGTTTATGGGTGCTTCAGAATACAGGGCTTCCTGGTGACATTAGAACAAAAAATGGCTTTGTAACATTTGTCAGCAGAAATGGACTGTACTGTCAAATGTCACAGTCCATTTCTACGGGCTTCAAGAAGGTATCCTTGAACCTCAGACGCTAATAATTTCCAAGATTGGAGATGTTTTTGTACCTACGCCAGAGAACTTATTGGTCAATATGAATGAAAGATTACTGAATGCCCGAGATTGCTGAAAACGTGGACAGAATTTTGTCAGCCAAGTTCTAGGATTTCGAAGGGTATCATTTCTTTTTTTTTTTTCTTTCTTTTTTATTTTTTTTATTTTTGACAGAGAGAGAGACAGAGCATGAGCGGGGGAGGGGCAGAGCGAGAGGGAGACACAGAATCTGAAACGGGCTCCGGGCTCTGAGCTGTCGGCACAGAGCCCGACGCGGGGCTCGAACTCACAGACCGAGAGATCACGACCTGAGCCGAAGTTGGACGCGCAGCCGCCTGAGCCACCCAGGTGCCCCCAAAGGGTATCAGTTCAACAGAATATGAAGGCTTTCCAGACTCGATACACCAGAATCTGCCAGAACAATAGCTCTCACTGCTTGGCTTAGGGAGCGGGGAAGATATAAATAATGAAAGTCTCGTGAAGGCAAATTTCCTTCAAAACATGGTAGAAGGCAAAATAGATTCCGCATTGTCATATAAATTCTTTTGCATAATTTTTCAGCTGCAAGTGAATAAATGAACGAATGAAGAAATTTGACTCTGCTCTTTCTAAGCAAAGTCATGCTAATGCAAATCACCTGTCCTATTAGGATTGTGGAATAACGTGATGGTTAAGACATTCACACTGTGATATGAACCAACTAGTAAATAAAGGGCTACAGCAGATAATTGAACACGCAGCTCTAAAACAGTTTTTCAAATAGAAATATATTTACATATGATTGGGTGGCTTTTTCCTTTGCTGCCAACTAGTTTTGAATTATTACAGAGTAAAATTAGATGAGGCAGTATTGCAGAGTCAAAGTAAATTTTGGAAAATAAGGATTTCTTTGTCCAAGATGTAAAAAATATATATATACTCTAGTATTCCAGTATAATACAGGTTTATACTTTCTGATTATTTTCCCTTTTCCTTCCTCATCTGTATCTATTTCAGTGTGTTGGTCTCTAACATTTTATTTTTCTATCAGTGAAAAGAAGCTACATACTTATGGAATATTGGAACGTCAGATTTTAAAAAAAAATTCGTTATCTGGTATCATTCGCCTCATTTTATAGAGGAGGAAAAATGAGTCGCTTGTTTCCAGGTCACACACAAACTATTGGCGACTCAAGAATAAAATTGACGCCTCCAACCTCACGCACATCATTACACATGTCACAAGGTATGAGGTAGCAGCAAGGTTGACAATATTAATTTAAAGTCTGTTCTGATCAGCATCTTGATTTGGGCGTAACTCTTTGATTTGCCATGCACCGTCCATCTTCGCACAGACCTCAAGCTGTTTTGCAATACCTTTGTGCCTGGTACAAAGAACTTATCATTTTATTTGAAATATGTGTTGAGGCAACGTGTATTGCGAGAACCGATCTTGCACGACGCAGTTAGTATCCATTTAAACCACGCCAGGTCATTCATTATCACTCACAGATCATATATAGAAATGTATCGGACGATGGGCAGTGCAGCTGTCCTTTTGTGATCTTGGGTATATTTGCAAAGACAGTGTAGGCGAGGCCTCTCCATCACTGAGTGAAGCCACAGTCAGCTGTCAGTTTGTTTCTGGAGTCCAGTGGATTCTCATAGCCCACAGGGTGTGGTACCTCATGGGTATCTTAGGTCCCTGTCTAATAAGGAAGCACCTGTCAGCCCATGATGGTGCCCATGATGTCAGCCCAAGAAGGGAGGTAACCTCTCTTCTTTGCACACTGAGTCTTAGCTTATTGGTTGTAAAATGAGAAAATGTTTTTGAAATTTTGCCATCTAAAATGCTTATTGTGCTCTTACTGAACCCTTGATTACAACTTCTTTAGTTGTATTCCCAATTGTTTTTTATGTGTAGATTATCCATTCCCCCCAAACTCTAAATTCACTGAGTAGCCATTCAACATCCCCTTATGTAACCCACTAAACAGTATAGTTTTCTGACATAAAGACTTAGGCATCACACACACATAGGGTTTTGAATTCTGACTTTGTCACTGACTGACTGTGTGGTCTTGGGGATGTTAGTTATGGTCTCCAAACCCTGGATTTCCCATACAAGGAAGGGATAGCAAGAATGACCACATTATGGTGTTGTGAGCATTAAAACAAACAACGCATGCCAAGTTCTTAATGCCTGGGGTTTGTGTGATATTCAGCGAATTTAATAGCTACAACTTTTACTATTTTTATGATAATTCTCACACTAATAAGATCCAGAAAAGGTTCAATATCGTGCTCAATACACACTGTGGACTAATAAACTGATCCTTAAAACAGAACAATGAAAAATCATCTTTATCCCTCATCCCACATTTACCAGGATTTTGAAAGCAAATAAGTCCATTGTAATCAAAATGCAGAGTCTCAAAATCAATCAGTGTAATCAAAATGCAGATAAAATTATCTGTTTGGAATGGGGCGTAAATGGAGCAGGAATGACATTGAGAAAGCATTAGTCTAGGTAGGAGGCAGTATGGACTTTTTAAAATAACTACCCATAGGGGACCCTGGGTGGCTCAGTCGGTTAAGCATCAGACTTCAGCTCAGGTCGTGATCTCAAGACTCGTGAGTTTGCGCCCCACGTCGGGCTCTGTGCTGACAGCTCGGAGCCTGGAGCCTGCTTCGGATTTGTGTCTTCCTCTCTCTCTGCCCCTCCCCCACTCACACTCTGTCTCTCTCTCCTTCAAAAATAAATACAACATTACAAAAACTTTTTTAAATAAAAAAATAAAACAAAGTAACTACCCATATAGCTTCTCATCTTATGCAGGTTTTTATACATTCACAATATTGTTACCTTAGCTGTAAAAGGGTGATTTCTCTCTTTATCTTGTCTTAGACTGCACTTAATGCACTCTCAGGAAGTCTTTGCCTTAATCTCCAGGTTTTTATGTAAAATGTTTCTGTTGGGGAGCTCACAGTCACGTTCATTCTCATTAACTAAAACCCCTCCCTTCCCTTCTCCATCTGAAAGTGGTAAATCTGTATGTGGGGAAATTCTGATATAGATGATAACATTTACATTTTAAATATTTTCCCCAATATCAATGGACCGTCTATGTCTGACATGCAATATGTCTTCACTTGCCTTGTAGACTTCAACCATCATGTTTGACATCCTTGTAATGAATCACTTCAACTTACCTGTCTTGATTTCCAGCATGATATTAATTCCCTCATCCACCATGGGTGAATTTCTAGCTTTTTTGGCAGAGGTAAGAAATATTAACCGTTAATAGGTCATTAATTTTGAATATGCAGCCTATTCAAGTGCTTTGCCCCAATTCCGTAAAGACAGAATGCAGGCTAGTGGTTTCCTGGGGTTGGGTTGGGTTGGGTTGGGAATGGGGTTTGATAGCAAATGCATATGAAGTATCTCTTTGGGGTGATGAAAATGTTACTAAGGTGAATTGTGGTGATGCTCTCCCAACTCTGTAAATTTACTGAAAATCCTTGAATTGTATACTTAAAATGGGTGAATTTCCTGGCATGAAAAGTTAACCTCAATAAAGTTTTGCCATAGGCACTTTGCAAAACATAAGCATTGTCAAATGCTATTCAAATCTAATGCCAGATTGAAAACCGTTGCCTAGTTTAATAGGTATTCATTATCCATTGTGAGGATAAAACCATATACAGGGTCATTTATTCATTCGAAAATACACATTAACCAGTGGTCTGTGTTGGACCCTGTGCTGGTCTTTGGGAAACAGTATTCTGTGTCAGGTACTGTGCGGGTCATTGGGGACACCTGATGAGCAAGATAGCACAATTCATCCTTTCACCATTCACTTGGTGAAACAACTCAGTGCAAAAGGCTTAAAAGTCCCAAAAGAGAAGGGCAAAGTGCCAAGGGCAGGATACAAAGCACAGCTGACATGATCTAGAGAGTCAGATGATTCTTCTGGGGGAAGCAACGCTTCCACAGGATCCTGAAGAATGAGTCAGAATTAATTAGCAGGAGAAGGGGGCAGAAGGTAAGCATGTTCTGTGGAGGGAGGCAAAGGCACTGAAACAGGAAAGACCAGGAGGCATTAAAGAAAGTGGGATTCAAATGGAAAGAAGTGAACGAGGAGATAGATGTGCTGGGTAGCTCAGCCAGGAAGATGCTCTTTAGGGCCCCACATCATCCTGGATGATACTTCAAAGAAAGTAGGGAAAGCTGCCCTAATCCCTCATGTTCTTGGGGCCCCTGGGAAGCCCTCTGTCTGCATAAGCACTTTTCCATTGATTGAGGAACACCTAGAATTCTCAATTGGAAATCCCTTCCTTTGCTTAAAGCAATCCCCTAAAACATAAGCAGACCTGCCGAGTGAACCACACTAACTTACATCTGTCGTACGTTATTTAGGAGGAATGAGCTACTTTCTGAACGTACTGACTGATGATGGAAGAATAGCATGATGTGGCTAACTATTATGGTGGGAAAGTCACCATCAGGGGAGGGAGGGGCCCAGAAAAGGCTCTTGAGGGGCATTTGGGACAGATATTGTCAATCCCTATTATTTTTCACAAGGATCCTCTCTCTGTGATGCCTTCAGTAGACCTGAAGCAAATGTTAAAACAAAAGATTAAACAACAACACCAACAACAAAAGATTGGAAAAGAGAACAGACACAGGTCACCTGTTCACTGGGAGACAGCATTGAGTAGCAGTCCCCTCTCTTCCCTGCAGTGGAATATTTGTCACCAGTGCACACAGAGGACTCAAGCTTGATGCTTGCATTGAAAATATGCAATTTGTGGAATTTCATTTTATTGATTGGTTGGTTGGTTGGTTGGTTTATTGGAATTTCATTATTTAAATGCAAATCATAAAGCTGATGAATTTCCACTTAGCTCTTTTTCTTTTTGTCTTTGCAGAGAGCCCAGGCGTACCATTCAGACAATCAGGACCACCATTTTGATCTGAGTGGAGTTGATCTTCTAGTATGCCTAATAGTAAGAAGGCCTTTCTACCTCTTTACCTATTTTTTTTTTTTATAGTTACCATTTACTACAATAACTATTTGGTTTTATCTGACGGGTACCAGCTTTGAAAGCCCTTTTGATACAGTCTCAGAATAAGATAATTCAGATATGAATCCAAATCATGAGTTAGTTTTTATATGCCTGAGCGGACTGGGTAAGTCCAGAATTTAATAGAAAATTAACTTTTCATGTTTATTTATCCTGTTTATGCCACCTCCAAGTTTGAGAGAGCTTGTAAGAAACACAGGTTCAATGTAACTTAAGTCCTTTGAATTAGAGATAAAAAGGGCAACGTTGAATAATAAAAATGAAAGGGAAAGATGATTTTGTTGGTATGCTTGGGCTGAAGAAAACTACTGTCTCTGGATACAACGTGTCATTACTTTTCCAGACGTAGAAGCAAAACTGGACAGAAGTCCCTGCCCCTGTAGAGTTTATATTCTGGTTGAAGGAGCCAGATAATAAACTAAAATAAATAGTATATATTGTGTCCGATGGGTAGTCAGGAAAGGCCTGATTGAGAACTAAAGATTGGAGGTGGGGCAAGCAAGCAGGCTGTAGGGAGAGCTTGGGGAAGAGCATTCCTGTAATAGGGGCACGAGGGACCCTGGCTTGTCCCAGGGTAAGCAAGGAGGCCAGTGTGATTGTGGCAGAGTGACCAAGGAGAGAAGGGTACAAGAGAAGATCTCAGAGGTCACGGGGTAAAGTGCAAAGAGGACAGAAAGAGCTGACACAGAGCATTCTGGGTCACTCTAAGGACTACCTTTTCTTTGAGTAACTGAGGACTCACTGGAGGGTTTTAAGCAAAGCAATATGATTAGACTTATGTTTTAGTTTATTTTATTGTTTTCAAGTTTATTTGTTTTGAGAGAGACAGAGACAGTGTGAGTGGGAGAGGGGCAGAGAGCGAGGAAGAGAGAGAAAATCCCAAGCAGGCTCTGTGCTGCTAATGCAAAGTGCGATGCGGGGCTCGAACCCATAAACCTATGAGATCATGACCTGAGCTACAATCAAGAGGCAGATGCTTAACCGACTGAGCCACCCAGGCACCCTGTGTTTTTTTGGTTTTAAGTTTATTTATAGACTTATGTTGTAAAAGAGTAGTTCTAGTTATTGTGTTGAGCATAGATGTTGGGGGCAAGGGGAGGAGAAGGAGAAGGGGACTGGGGAGCAAGGTGTTGTAATATCACAATAAGAAATCATGGCGGCCTGGACCCTGGAGGGGAGCAGCACAGGCAGGAGTGAGAAGCAGTTGGGTTCCGGGTGATTTTGAAGGTAGAGCAGATAAACTCGGCTGACAGCCAGGATGTGTGTTGTGAGCAGAAAGGAGGCACGGAGCTGGATGGTCACCGGACAGCCGGCTTTCTCCCCGGACTTGTAAGAACGATTCACCTGTATTTTACCTGAAGACAAAGGCCACCAATTTAATTCAAACGCTTAAATAATGTTTGTGAACTTATGCCAACGTGTAACCGCTGTTCTTTGCTCCTAGCCCTACTTTCAGACGCTGATACTGGTGTTTCTCCTGAGATGCATGGAAGCGAAATGGGGAAAGAAAATAACGCGAAGGGATCCTGTTTTCAGGTTGGGAGAAAACTTAATTTCGAACTTAGTATCACATTTGAACCTTCCTACGTAGCGGCTGCGCTACTGACCTGTTGGCCTGGGTTTATATTGACAACGTACGCAGCAGGCTGATTTTCACCATGGTCGCTGGATTGCTGACTTAACTGCCTGGAAACAGGACTCTCCGTCACTCATCGGCGGAGGGAAGTTTTCAGTTCCTCCGGAATTTAACGAGTACTCAGATATGCCAGTCTCTCCTCTCAGGTGATCACGTGTCCTTGAACAGAGGAGGTGGGATGGAGTTGGTTGAGGAATGTAGCCCAGAGTGTTTCATAACAGGGACCTTCTAGAAGAGCTCTAGGAAGGGCGGACAGTAAAAGATGCTGAAGCAAATGTCAGGTGTCCTTAAGTTGGGCTCAGAGTCAACAGAGAAGACGTAGGTGACCTGATTTTGAAAGCAGCAGCAGTTATTTGCCAGCACATTCGAACGGGTCAGAGATTCTAACTGGAAGACGGGCAACAACATGGAGGGCATGAAGGGAGCAATTCTGGCCACGGGGATGGGAGCTCTTGGGGAAAGCGGAAGCAGTGTATTCACAGGGCCATGATCATCATCACCAGTTTACTGAAAGAAAGGACAATGGCACGATCACAGAGCTCCCGACTGAAGGATATCATTCATAACGAAGAAACCTCTGTCCTACATTTCGTTTTGTCCACAGAATTTCCCCCCAAAGTAGAGGTGCTCAACCCAATCCAGAAGAACCTGGTGACGAGGATGAAGATGTGAAAGCAGAAAGAATAAGAACGGCAACTGCCCTGGCCACTTCACTCTCAGAGGAGGTAGAAAAGCAAGTGACAAAGTGGATGTTAACGGCCCTATATTCAAGAGTTATCGAGAATAGAGGGCGATATGCTGGTTTTCATTGTGAAAGTTTGGAGTTCGGTGCCTTTTTAAAAAAAAAAAAATTTTTTTTTAAACGTTTATTTATTTTTGAGACAGAGAGAAACAGAGCATGAGCAGGGGAGGGTCAGAGAGAGAGGGAGACACAGAATCTGAAACAGGCTCCAGGCTCTGAGCTGTCAGCACAGAGCCCGACGCGGGGCTCGAACTCACAGACCGTGAGATCCTGACCTGAGCTAAAGTCGGCCGCTTAACCGACTGAGCCACCCAGGTGCCCCAGAGTTCAGTGCCTTTTCGTAATTCTTAAATATGCAAGCGCTTCTTTGGGGTGTCCTCAAGGTCAAAGGAGAACACAGAATATAATGGTTTTATTCCACTGTAAAAAAAAATTTTTTTTAATGTTTATTTTTGAGCGAGAAAGAGACAGAACGCGAGTGGGGGAGGGGCAGAGAGAGAGAGGGAGACAAGAATCCGAAGCAGGCTCCAGGCTCTGAGCTGTCAGCACAGAGCGCGACGTGGGGCTCGAACCCAGGAACCAGGAGATCATGACCTGAGCCAAAGTGGGACCCTCAACTGACTTAGCTGCCCTGGAGCCCCGGTTCTATTCCCCTTTTGAGAAAAATGGGCTTTGATAGGTAGAGCTATCATTTCAAAACCAAACATTTCCCAAGTTGGGGAATTTAGGTGAGATTTGTTTTAAAATGCTGAATAGTGATTAAGATTTAAAGGGTTACTCTTTTATCTGCTAGACAGATGTTATGACGTGCCCGTGAGCTTGGGCACTTCTGGGAAGGCAATGAGCCAGTTTCCACGAAGCTATCTGTGTTAATTTTAAAAGCAAGAAATATTGTTGACATCAACGAATGCACATTACATTTGAAACAAGTGGTATTGATTTGATTACTGTCAATCTGAAATATACTTTGTTTTATGACATAGAGTAAGAAAGAGTCCAGCAGTGAGAACATAGGAACATAACATCTCTGAAGCTTAAGAGGAAAATCACACTGTCCTCTATTCCAGAAACCTGTCATAATTGCTAGCTGTCTCCACAAAGAGTATGCAGGGCAGAAGAAAAGTTGCTTCTCAAAGAGAAAGAAGAAAATAGCAGCAAGAAATATCTCCTTCTGTGTTAAAAAAGGTTTGGCAGAATCACTTAAGCTTATTCACCATTATTTTAAAAGTACCCCACTGAACATCTATGTTATAGGCACCATTGTACTTGCTGAAGCATTCATTCATTCATTCATTCATTCAACATATATTTTTTAAGCATGCCAGGGACCCCTTTGGGTGCTGGAATATAATCATGAAAGAAATAGGCAAGTCCCTATCCTCATAGATTTTGCATCCTAAGAAAGGATCAAAAAACAAAACTAACTTATCAAGAAAAGTGTCAGCACAAAAGCAATTTCTTTCATATATATATATATATTTTAATGTTTATTTTGAGGGGGGAGGAAGGGGCAGAGAGAGAGGGAGATACAGAATCTGAAGCAGGCACCAGGCTCCAAGCTGTCATCCCAGAGCCCAACGCTGGGCTTGACCTCACGAACCATGAAGTCATGACCTGAGCCAAAGTCTGCCGCTTAACCGACCGAGCCACCCAGGCGCCCCAGCACATAGCAAGCAATTTCTATGTGGAGCATTCAGATACGTGAAATGGCATGAGCAGCTTGGGGCTACATTCACTTAGGGTTAGCGAAGACCTTTCTAGAGCAGTAACGTTTAAGCCAAGACCTGGGTGATAAGAAGGTGTCAGTTATGCGAGCAGGAAGAGGTAAGAGCACCCAGGGAGAGAGAACATCACGGGCAGGGACTCAGACCTGGGGTTGCCTTTGGAATGGTCGAGGCACGGAGAGACTAGTGATGCAGCCGCAGACGGGAGAGAGGAAGTCCCAGTCGGGAGCAGGGCCAGACTAGGTGCCACTCTGCGAAATACAGCCACGGGTTGAGATTTTTATACCAAATTAGTAGAATGCCACCAGAGAGGTTTTAGCCATTTTTGGTTAGCACTTAAGCGTCGCAAAAAAATCGCACGTTGGCTATTATTGGCTTGTAAATATGGGTGCCAGACAAGTTAAGGGGCTCTTATATCAGGTCAGATGAAAGACAATGGTGGCTTGGATGCAGGTGGGGGAATTCGGGATGGACAAAAATGTCCCTGACTTTCCAAGTTTAGGGATCGCTCAACCATGGACTCAGAACATCTGGTGCCTACTACCGAAAAGCACCTGGCACATTTTTCCCTGAAAAAAGTAATCTGGAAGACAAAAGACTTATTGACATCAAACCCACAAGCTTTTCACTATTATTTCATATAATTATAGGAGTTAAAGGACATGGTTTGGTGACATGAATTGCATGTATGTGATCAATTTCAAAATAGTGCCGTGCGTGGAGTTTGTGATGACTCACTTCCCAGATTGATAATCAGTGGTTCTCTTTCAGGTGAGATTTTGGGATTGCTAGGACCTAACGGTGCCGGTAAAAGTTCATCTATTAGAATGATTTCTGGGATCGCAAAGCCCACAGCTGGAGAGGTAGTAAAGAATGGAAGAATGATTTTTTATTCCCAAACTATAAATTTCGTGATAAATGCAGGCTGTATCTTCGTGAGACTCTACTTTTAGCAGCTTCGATGATTTTCTAGAAGAAATGTATGAACCGATGTCTATTGTATTCATTTTTTTAGCTTTTTAATTTTTGTCTATTTATTTATCTTTTTAATTAAGCCCTTTTTTATTGAAGCGCAGTTAACAGTGTTAAATTAGTTTCAGGTATACAATATAATGATTTCAGTATCTCTATCATTTGCAACAGCATGGTTGGGCGTAGAGGGTATACTGTGAAATGAGTGAAATAAGTCAGACAGAGAAAGACAAAGGCTTTATGATTTCAATCTGATAATAGTCTGTCGATGCTCAAAAACTTGCGGTATTTTTTAGCTTTGTGTCGGTGTCTTGGGGAATCGTGAGATGAGAGAAAAGGCTGCGTGTGGGTCTAAAACCGGTTTACTTTCTCAGGTGGAGCTGAGAGGCTGGGGTCATCAGGGAGACAGCATGGTGGGCTTCCTGGGGTACTGTCCTCAGGAGAACGTGCTGTGGCCCTGCCTGACAGTGAGGGAACATCTGGAGGTGTTCACTGCCATCAAAGGGCTGAGGAAAGGGGACGCCACTGGTGCCATCTCACGGTAAAATGAGGTCGTCTGGTTCCTTTCGGTCCCCAGGCAGGGAGGGAGGCTGTACCACTGATGCTGAATTCACTAATAAAGAATGGAGAGGAGAAGCGACGCCTCCCCCTTTTCAGAGAGTGTCAGTGGTAGGGCAGGGTTGGAGGGCGGGAGCTGTTTCCCGCATCCCTGATTGAGGGATCTTTAAAAAACACAAAAATGCATATAATGATGGACGGTGTTAAATGAATGAATGATCACGCATAAGCATCCGTTTCAGTTCCAAGTTCGAAATTCTGGTTACCCTCCAGGACTTTTTACGAGATGAAAAGCCTTCCATGTTCCAAAACGAACTGTTCTTCTCTCCGATCGTTCGAGTTTCAGAAGAACAGTGCCAGGCTTCCCTCCAAAAGCTATTACTCTTCTGTGGGATCACATTTTCCAAACATCCTCTCTTGCGCTGATATTCTCATCCTTTTCCCATCAGGCTGGTGGATACTTTCACCCTGCGCGAACAGCTAAATGTGCCGGTGCAGAAATTGACGGCAGGAGCCACTCGAAAGGTACGTGTGATGTGTGATGTTCCTCTGAGGGCCGGTATGATGCAAGCAGCGAAATGAGGTGCCTCTCTGCTTTTCAGTTGTGTTTCGTGCTGAGCATCCTGGGAAATTCACCTATCCTGCTTCTGGATGAACCATCGACGGGCATGGATCCAGGAGGGCAGCAGCAAATGTGGTGAGCATTATCATAACCCTCAGAGCCAGGAGTATAACCTTTATGCAAAAGTTGTGTTTTTAAACTGATCTCGGGACACCAAATCCACTCATTTCTAATCTAGTGGAGATAATCCGTATAATTGGGAAAATAAATATTTAACACATAGATTCTCTGATGTATCATCTTCATGTGGTATTCACATTAAAAAAAGAAAAAAAAACCCTTGGGGCGCCTGGGTGGCTCAGTCGGTGAAGCGTCTGACTTCGGCTCAGGTCATGATCTGGTGGTTTGTGAACTCGAGTCCCACGTCGGGCTCTGTGCTGACCGCTCAGAGCCCGGAGCCTGCTTCGGATTCTTGTCTCCCTCTCTCTCTGCCCGTCCCCTGCTCATACTCTGTCTCTCTGTGTCTCTCAAAAATAAATAAATGTTAAAAAATACTTAACCAGAATACCGTTGGCATACCTAAAAATATTAAATATTAATATCAAAGCGTTAAAAATATTAAACACTTCGTATTATCAGAAACCTAATCGATATTCACATTTCTGCTTTTTTAATTAGAAACTTGGCTGATAAAAACGATTCCTAAACTGTATTTTCTTTCTACAATTCTCCCTCCATTTCTCTCTTTTTTTCTACCCTTTTTTTAATGATAATTTTTTGATGTGCTTCAGGCAGATGATCCAGGCAGCCATTAAAAACACAGAGAAGGGGGCCGTACTGACCACCCATTACCTGGCTGAAGCAGAGGCCATTTGTGACCGCGTCGCCATCATGGTGTCTGGAAGGCTGAGGTGGGTGTGTTTCTGGAGTCTGTGCTTGACCCTCAGAACAAGATTCCCCACAGGAAGGGCGAAATCGCTGTGAGCGCCTAGAGTTCTTTCCTTCAGTTCGCTCAGGCATGCCCCTTTCCCTCCATCTGAAATTTAAAAATAACGTAAGAGTGGCTCAGTCAGTTGAGTGTCTGACTTCGGCTCAGGTCATGATCTCACCGTTCGTGGGTTCGAGCTCCGTATTGGGCTCTGTGCTGACGGCTGGGAGCCTGCTTGGGATTCTCTCTACCACTCTCTCTGCCC
Organism: Panthera uncia; assembly: GCF_023721935.1. Lineage (NCBI taxonomy): Eukaryota > Metazoa > Chordata > Mammalia > Carnivora > Felidae > Panthera > Panthera uncia. Next base: position 20,573,697 of record NC_064814.1, on the reverse strand, counting down.
CTCTCTCTCAAAAATAAATATTAAAAAAAAAAAAGGAATAATGTAAGAAATTTAAGGAGTAACATTTTTTCCAACATGTTTTCCTTCTTGCCCATAGGTGCATTGGCTCCATCCAACACCTGAAAAACAAACTTGGCAAGGATTACGTTCTAGAACTGAAAGTGAAGGAATCGTCCCAAGTGACTTGGGTGCAAGCCGAGATTCTGAAGCTCTTCCCACAGGCTGCACAGCAAGAAAGGTGAAGGAGCTTCTGATTATGGAAAAACCTGTTGGCATTACCCACTCAAGTGGTTTCTTTTCTGCTCTGTGAGAACTTCAGGATGATTTGACTTCATAATAATAGTTAGGGACCTCAAAAACCGATTTACAGACTCCTCCAGATTGTAAGAGGTTGGAGAGCCACCCAGGAAGCTGTGTCCCCTAGGAAGGCTTGAGGACACCTTGCATGAGCCTCCTCAGCCATCCAGGGCTGGCCCCAACCCAGAACAGGACTTGGAAAAATTGGGGGAAAGGAACTTCTCCTGCATGGAACCCACACGGGACCACGGTTGGCCCCATGCACCTTCCACAGACGTCCCTGAAAATATTTAAAAGATGTAAATATTTACAGTTTAAAAGATGTAATGTATTTAGGGTGAATTCCCCTCTAGGAAACAAACAGCAGTCGAGATCATCAAACATTCTCCCTCTAATGAGTTTTCATGCCTCAAAATGGAGAACAGAAAGGCGCGTGTGTGGACCTGTACGTCCGCGTGTGTTTGTGTATGCCTGCCGGTTGGTGGGGGACGATGCGAGGAGGCGGGACAAGAACTGAATTTGGAACTCCTTGGAGAGAGGAGCACGCCAAAGAAGCAGGGATAGCAACTGCTATTTCCATTTTAGCCCAGCATGAATATAACGGAACTCTCTAAGGCTGTGCCAGGGCAAGTAACCCAGTCCTGTTTCCAGCCTCTTGGTGTTACAGCTCCAAGAAGCGATTTTGATCTAGGTGGGATGGCCATGGGTGGCAAGGCTGGAAGAGGAAGGGCTGGGCTGAAAGGGGCCGGGCCTGGAGGTGTGAGCAGCTCTAGGGCCAGCGGGGGGCATCAGACAGCCATTTGAGGATGAGCTGAGACTAGACACGAAGTCATGCAGCCGGAAGTAGCAAGTGGAAACAAGACGCCACGAATCCGAATCCATTCCGGCTCTTCCTGTCCTCAGAGCTCAGGGAAGTTTATAGTTAAAGCCTTTTGAACTTTCCCTAGTCTGTCCCTCTCTCTGAACCTCACATCCCCTTAGATTTCTAGTGACAAAGATGAAATATTAAGTTAATTAATTAAAACCTAATTAAAATTTTTTTTAATGTTTATTTATTTGTGAGAGACAGAGACAGAGCAGGAGCAGGGAAGGAGCAGCGAGAGAGGGAGACACAGAATCCGAAGCGGGCTCCAGGCTCTGAGCTGTCAGCACAGAGCCCGACGCGGGGCTTGAACTCACGAACGGCAAGATCGTGACCTGAGCCCAAGTCGGCGCTTAACCGACAGAGCCACCCAGGCGCCCCTAATTGCAACCTAATTTAAACTAAGCAAAGGGATCAGTTCAGATGCCCATGTTCAACAACAATAACAGAAAGGTTTACATACACTGAGCATACATGCAGATAAGCTGCGTTATTTCTAGGAGAATTCGCTCCAACAGCCAGCCACCAAAGACCTTTTAAGGATTTTCCATCGGTCATGTTATTTGTTCTATACGTAAGCCATACGTTAACTGGCATTATTTTTATTTTCTTCAGAGGAAACTGATGTCAATATCAGTATTTATTTTGATGGTCATCTTCTCCCCTTGAAACTCAACGTCAAATATGACATTTTTCGTATTCCCAGGTGTTCGTCCTTCTTGGCCTATAAGATACCTTTGGCGGATGTGTACCCTCTATCTCAGACCTTTCACAAATTAGAGGCAGGTAAGAGGTATCCTTGTAAAATAAAATTTTGGAAGAATCTGTTCAGACTTAGGTAATAATTTCGTGGTAGATAATTGTGTAATATATTTTTCTTTTGTTTAAGTTTATTTTGAGAGAGAGAGAGAGAGAGAGAGAGAGAGAGAGAGCATGAGCAGGGGAGGGGCAGAAAGAGGGGGAGAGAGAGAATCCCAAGCAGGCTCTGCACTGTCAGCCTGGAGCCTGACACAAGTCTCCCATCCCACCCACCATAAGATCTGTGACCTGAGCAGAAAACCTTGCCCCCATCCATTAGGAGACCTGCCTCTGTGCCTGTGTGTTCTGCCTTCCTGTCACAGTGAATGAACCGTCTGTGTCTCTTGCTCAGTCTGTCCCCTGCGTTGTGCATGGCTCCTCTTGCCACTGGAAATTCTCTGTTCTTCCTCTTCATTGGCTTTCAGCAGACTGTCATGGAGTAATTTCTCACACAGCACAGTGGTGAAAACCCCCAACTCCTGTGCCAGCCCCTCTACCTTGGTAAATCCACTGGATCTCTGCAGGTCTAAGATGACCCATCTCTAAATGAGGGGTAAGGGAGCCCGGGAGGCTCAGTCGGTTGAGCGTGGGGCTTCAGCTCAGGCCACAATCTCCCGGTGCATGAGTTCGAAACCCCCATCGGGTTCTCAGCTGTCAGCGCCCAGAGCCTGCTTCAGATCCTCTGTCTCCCTCACTCTGCCCCTCCCCTGCTCTCTCTCTCTCTCTCTCTCTCTCTTTCTAAAAAAAATAAATAAACATTTAAAAAATTAGAAATGAGAGGTAATATCAGTGCCCACCTGGCAGGGTCATTGGGAAGATTAAATGAGTTCGTTTGTCAAGTGCCTAGACCTGTACCTGGCCCATCGCGTTTGAGAGAATACGAATCCCAGGTTTATTCCCTCCGCTCTGGACACCCTGACTTCCCAGTACTTCCTAAATGCTACCAGACTTGCACACTCCTGCCTCAGGACTTTGCACTTGCTGATTCTGCTTCGTGAAATTCTGTTTCCTAACTACCCACCTTGCTTTCTCACTTCTTTCAAGTTTCTGCTCAATTCTTACCTGGTAACTGTGGCCAGCCCCAGCCATCCTGTAAAAAAAAGAGTGCTTGGCACTTCCTGTTTCCTTTACCTGATTTATTTTTTCTCCCTAGTAGTAGTCCTCATTTATTATATATTTAAGTCCCTATTTATTTAAGGCCCATACTCCTGCCCTTAGAGCGCAGGAGTTTTGTTTTCGCCCCTCCTTTGCCTATGGTACCAAGGGTGGCTCACACACAGAAGATTCTCACTGGGTGAGTAGTGAACTGTGAACGCTTGAATATGTAAATTCGATGACCAGTCTCACGAGGATTTCCCGGTGGGGATGCCCAGCATAGAGCTTGGTACAGCAGATAAACTGGCTGAAGACTGTGACACAGAAGTATTGGGTCCTTTCAAAGTGGAAGGGATGGGACTGAAATTTTCCTTCTGTGTAAGAATGTACCAATCAATTATGTAGTTCCTCAAGGAATTTATATGTCTCCCAAGACATATATACTAAGTAATAAACCACATCAAAATGTAATATGAGAAAACTCTACTATCAAGATTCATTTAATTTGCATTTGTAAAAATTTATTTATTGTCAAGTTAGCTAACATACAGTGTAGTCTTGGCTTCAGGAGTAGATTCCCGTGATTCATCGCTTACGTACAACACCCAGGGCTCATCCCAACAAGTGCCCTCCTCAATGCCCATCTCCCTTTTCCCCATCCCTCTAACCCCCCACCCCCATAACCCTCAGTTTGTTCTCTGTATTTAAGAGTCTTAATTTGCATGTATATTAACAGTATGACTTTTCGTGATTCCATTCTTTCACCAAGCGTTTTTTTTCAGCTTTATGTTCTATTTATTTTAATCGTGTGTATTTTTATTTTGTATGCCTTTGAAAAAATTCTTAGTAATAAATTGTAAGCATCTGCTATTCGTCTTTTTTTTTTTTTATCCCCCCCCCCCCCCCAGTGAAACATAAATTTAGCCTGGAAGAATACAGCCTCTCCCAGTGCACATTGGAAAAGGTGGGTCAGCTTTGATGGTTTTGTATCATTCCTGTAAATTTCACACGCTAGTACCATTTATATTTCTTATTAATTTGGAAGACAATGAACAACTTGATATTCTTTTTCCTTCTGCTCTGTCTCCTTTTTAGGTATTTTTAGAGCTTTCTAAGGAACAGGAGCTGGGGAATTTTGAAGAAGAAATTGATACAACCATGAGATGGGAACTCCTCTCTCCTTCAGACGACTCTTAAAAGCTCAAACCTATTAATTCTTTGTGTCATATAAGCTTATGTTATATGTTATAATTGGCAGTATGTATAATTTTAAAAATCATTAACATCAATATCAGGTATGTTTTGTATGTTTAGTTAATAAATGAATAAATTTCAAGATCATTCTTCCTCTTAAATTTAGGAATGATAGAAAATCTGTGATAAAGCCAATACAAAGTATTGATAAAGTTACTTAAAGACCAGGTACCAGGTATTGTGAAAATATGATCACAAATTTGGAATTTTTTTGAAGTATAACTTCAAACATGGCATATAACATTGAAATATGACATTTACTAAAAAATTCCCTTGCTGAAATATGTGCTACACGCCCATTTGGAATGCACGAGGTTTATGGGTTTGCTGTAAAACACAAGTAAAACCCAAGAGTCTTCCTCTGAAAACTTTTCAGAAATTGTTTTGAAATTCACAGAGTGAGGAGTCCCTTGGACTCACAAATGAACAAGCACGTACATCGGAGAAGCAGTTCAAACATACTTTTTGAAAATAGGGGCATCACAGCATTTGTTCAGATTTTAAAATTTTTGAATATGTTATTTTGTGATTATGGGAGGTGTTGATTTATCACCAGCTCATTAGCAGTTTTCTGTGTACAGTTGATCCTTGAACAACATGGGGATTAGGGATGCCAAACCCCTATGTAGTCAAAAATCTGCATATAACTTTTGACTCCCCTAAAACTTAACCATTAATAACCTACTGTTGACTGGAAGCCTTCCCAATACCAGAAACACATATTTTGTATGTCATGTTTTATATGCTGTGTTCTTGCAATAAGTAAGCTAGAGAAAAGACAATGTTATAAGAAAATCATAAGGAAAAAATACATATTCTGTACTGTATGATAAAAAATCCATATGTAAGTAAGCCTGCACAGTTAAAACCCATGCAGTTCAAGGGCCAACTGTATTTTCTGCTATTTTAAAATCACTTCCCTCTTACATATGTATATGTACATGTGTTTCTATCTGTATACACACATACATGTATCATTTTTATTACTAAATTTTAAAAAATATGTGTGTGCTTTACATGTAATTTTATTTTTTTTCCTTAAGCAATAGTTATTTCATTTTGAATATCACCAGAAAATTTTTTGGGTACCAAGCAGTATTCTTGATGTCCTTTTTTTTTTTTTTTTTTTTGGTGATATGTTATATAACTTAAAACAAATTGTGATACTCATTGAAGAACATTTGCATAATGGAGAAAAATATAGAAATGGAATAAAATTGAATAAAAGAATCACCACACTTTCTCCACACCAAAAAAAAAAAAAAAATCCACTTCTTTCTTTAGTGAACTCTTTTACAGGGGTGGAATCATTATAGTATACATAACTTCTTAATTAAACATATACGCATATTTGCTGATAAAACATTGGAATTGTTTTAATTTACTTTTAAACTTATGGTGGAGTTCTAGCTTTCTATGTTTGCATTTTATTTTGTGTTAATTATTTGTATTCTTTGTTCATTTACTTTTGTACTTTAATCTTTTTCATATCCATTTTGTAAACTTTCATACAATTAAATATTTATCTGCATATATTACATACATCAAAATTATATCTGGAACATTATATTTCTAAATCCATGATAAATGATCGTACTGTTTATTCAGGATCCTTCGCACCCTGTAAAGACAAATTCATATCATAATGACAGTTGCATTTAAATTCTTTCTAAAACTCAGGCAATAAATTCTCCTGTCTTGCTCAGATGTAAAAGACCACAACATACATAACCATTCACGTAATGAATGATATGATGAAATCTTTGCTTCTATTCATTATAAGTTATAAATGTTCTTAAGTGTTGTAGAAATACGTTTACAAAGTACTGAATAACCAATATCAGATGATGTATGAATACTTTAAAAGATTAAACTGGACATGATTTGCTAAAACCATCATAATATGCTTGTTTTTGAAAACTTGGGTTTTTATTAGGAATATGTTCAAAAGCAGATACATGGGTATGAAAATGGAAGGAGATCAGAATAAAACAAAAGGGATTTTTTACAAATTTTTTTAAAAACTTTTTTAACATTTATTTATTTTTGAGAGGCAGAGAGAGGCAAAGCATGAGCAGGGGAGGAGAGAGAGAGAGAGAGAGAGAGAGAGAGAGAGAGAATCTGAAGCAGGCTCCAGGCTCCGAGCTGATTGTTAGCACAGAGCCCGACACGGGGCTCGAACTCACAAACTGCAAGACCATGACCTGAGCTGAAGTCGGACGCTCAACCGACTGAGCCACCCAGGCTCCCCTAAAAGGAACTTTTTTTTAAAAGGAAAAATAGCTGTATCATCTCGAACTCTATTGTAGACAGGTCTTGTGCTGGTTTTGTTCTTTATTTTCCTACTATACCCTTTCCAGGGGAGGCTGACCGCTGCGGACTGTATCACCAATTCCCCGCTTTCATGGTTGGCTTCCAATTGGGTCTGACCAATCCAATAGGAAAGAGCAACAATAGACGCAAAGGTGGAAAAGGAGAGAGATCAAAGGATCTCTTCCCTCTTGCCCTCGTTTTCATTCCAGATGTCAAGCAGTAGATGTATCCTTCCATGCCCATAGCTTTTGCCCTCTGCCAGTTACATGCACCTGCTTCTGACCCCTTTAATACTATTGACCCCAGGAACGTCCTATTCTCACCTAATCTTCACTCAGCCTCCAACAATTCATCAAATTACCATTTAAGGTGTTTGTTCCTACCAGTTCTTGGCTAATCTTCACTCAGCCTCCAACAATTCACCAAATTACCATTTAAGGTGCTTGTTCCTACCAGTTCTGGGCTCTACTGGCTTCCGCTTCAGGTAAGCTGATCTTGGCTACAATTCTCTATATTTACTTGCAAAAAAAAAAAATAAGAATAAGATTACATATAAAATGTCTCTGCTCCCAGTTCCTGCTAACATTTGGCCTTGGACCCCAGTTCCTGACACAGAGCTCCTAAGACCCTTGGAATTTCTTGGATGATAGAAGTATCTTTTGTTCCAATAAGATGACTCTGGTGGGCTGTAAGATCAGCACTGGTCACCAGAAAGACCAAACCCTGATTAGAAGCTTGGTATTTTCAGCCCTACCCCTATTCTCCAGAGGTGGGAGAAGGGTTAGAAATTGACTTAATAGTCAATCACACCTATCTGATGAAGCCTCCATAAAAATCCCAAAAATATAGGATTCAGGGAGCTTCCAAGCTGGTGAACGCATCAATGTGCTGGGAAGGTGGTGGGTGCATCCTAGTTCCTGGGTGACTGAGGCTTCTGAGCTTGGAACCCTTCCAGAAGTTACCCCATGTATCTCTTCATCTGGTTATTCATCTGAATCCTTCATCATACAATTTATTATATAATCAGCCAGTAAACATAAGTAAGTGTTCCCCTGAGGTCTTTTATTTAAAAAAATTTTTTTACACATACTTATTTTTGAGAAACAGAGTGAGACAAAGCGTGAGCGGGGGAGGGGCAGAGAGAAAAGGAGACCCAGAATCTGAAGCAGGCTCCAGGCTCCAAGCTGTCAGCACAGAGCCTGATGTGGGTCTCGAACCCACAAACTGTGAGATCATGACCTGAACCGAAGTCGGATGCTCAGCCGACTGAGCCACCCAGGCACACCCCCCCCCCCACTGGAGGTCTTTGAACTGTGCTAACTTGTCAAACCCAAGGATGGGGTCATGGGAACCCCATTTAGAGCTGGAAGGCCAGAATCAGAGAAGGCTACATGGGACTCGGGGAAGTCTTGTGAGACAGGGCTGTTAACTCATGGGATCTGACACTACAGACAGATCGTGTCAGCACTAAATCAAATTGTAGGACCCCCAGCTGCTGTTGGAGAATTGGTCAGTACGGGGGGAAAAATCCCCACACATTTGGTGGCAAGAAGTGAAGTATGAAAGCAAAAGAAAACACGAAAAAAACAAACAAACCTGCTTTTCCCAGACATTTGGTATCAGTGAAATGGAATTTGCTAGAACAGCTCTGGCACATATGGAAACATATGGTTTGGAAAGAGAAAGAAAGAAGGGCAGGGATGAGGAACGCTGATCCCTGAATGGCCACCTAGGCACTTGTGGTATAAAACTGTAACGGCTCTTTGATCAGTTACTAAGGGTAAAAGTTACCAGTGGAATTAGAGATGAGAGCAGACCCAAGGAAATGCAAAATAACGAGCATGCTAAATACGCAACCTCTTGGTTATCATTATCTGTAACAGCTAAAATGAGAGAGAGTTCTGAGTTGGAACTTGATGCTGGACCAAGTTCAAATTTGGATCAGCCTGAGCTTTGGCCACTAGCCTCAAAGCTGCCCACAGAGGGGGAAATTATGCCAGGAAACTACCTCTAAGCCCTCTGATCACCAAAAAGGTAGTCAGTGTGGTGGAGAGCAAAACCAGAAAACTACTAAAGCCGGGGGATATGGTGTGGAGGAGATGTCTCATTTCGTGGATCAAATTATCATCTTCCTGAGGAACGTTTCCTAAACTGGACTGCGGGGATAACTAATTTGGGGGCTAGTCCACCATTGAACAACTCCGGATGGTTATATGTGATTCAGACACGCAGAAGGTTATTCCTGAGGAATCGATTCCTAGGAGACTGGATAAAAGCCACCATGAGGTGTGCTTACCTGAGACGGAGGGCTGCCCGATTCCCCCTCCAATTGCCAAGTGGAACACTTCAGATGAAGCGGCGAATGTGCTTTGTGGGCAAGCCACGTGGGATTGGCTTTATGGTGACTAGGATATTCACCCACTAAATATGCCCGTTACCAGGTTATGGTAAATGCTGTGATTAAGGGTGCCCCTTGTCACATGGGCATCCCATGTGACACTACTCTTGCAAAATCAAATGGTCTCAGAAGTTTTATCAGTTTTGCTCTCTCAGCTGCCCCATTTGGATCTTACCGATACCAAGGTCACCAAAGGAATTACAAAAGAAATGGGAGAGACAGAAAGGAGAATCAAGGGACTCCACCCAGCAGTGTGGACGTCTTAGATGGTTATTGAAAAGGGGGATGAATGTGGTGGACATAGTGTTGAAACAAAGATGTTGATGCAGCATTATGGAAGCTTGTGTGGACCAGTGAGACTCCCCATGGGTCCCCAACATTAGAAGGCCCCCAGACAAGTTCTCTCCATTTACCCCACTTGGAAGGAATTCAAAAGCCAGGCGGCAAAGATTATGTGAGAAACGCCACCCAGAATCGCCTGGGGTATTGGGTCAGCAGATTAATCCAAGTAAATATTGGAGAGGCCAGAGTCTTCTGGCCAAGTCTGGTGGGGACCCAAGGCCACCCGCACATGTATGGATAAAATGGCCAGGGAGCTGAAGGGGAGGAGAAGAAACCTTTTCTGGGACTCCTTAACACAGGAGCCAATGCATTGTGATTTGAAATCTCTGGGTAATGCCTTCACAGCAGCTTAATTTAGATCAGGAAGATATAGAAATTAAAAGGTGGATGGGATTAAGGTGAAAGTTTAGAGGAAAATTGGGATTTTTGAGCAAACTTTTTGTGAGGTGGCTGGTTCCCCTCTACTTGAATGTATCACTGGGGTGGCTATTACGTCCAACTAGCAATTACTTCCCCTACCTAATATTGTAAACAGAAGGCATGACAGTCCCCCTTGGGCACAGTAAATGGAAACCACTAGAATTTCTCGGGCCCACACAAGTGGTTAATTTAAAACAATGCAGAATACCTGGTGGGCAAAGGGATTACCTCTTTAATTAATGACATGTTAGCAGCTGGAGCACAGGTATCAATGAATTCTCTGTATAATAGCCCTGTGTGGCCTGTGGAAAAGTCTTTATAGCTCATGGAGACCAACAGTGGACCACTGAGGCTTAAATAAAGATGTACTGTCCAATACATCGGCAGTTCCAGACATGGCTTCAACCACCCACAAAACACAACAGGTATCCCGGGATTTTTTTTTTTTTTCCAAATGTTTTCTTCTCTAGCTCAGTCTTGGAAGAGAGCCAACCATAGTTCATTTTCCCATGGGAAGGATCCCAGTTCACGTTTACTGTGCCATCACGGGTCATCTGAACTCAGCAGCTCACTGTCATGACTTGGTCGGAAGGGATTCGGACCTGATACAGGTCTCCAGGGTAAAAATACACCGTCTTGGTGATGTGATAGTATTGGAAACTGAAGAGAAGCCTTGGGACTGATTCGAATGCAATGGTGACACACAGACGCAACCAAAACTGGTTAATCAATCCAGCGAAGGTCCAAGGACCTGCCCTGATGATAACATTCTTAGGAATAACCTGGGCAGGAGCCCCATGGAATGCTCCACAAATGACTGTTTCTTCCCACTCTTAGGACCAAACAAGAAGCCCAGTGTTTGGTGCTTTATTTGGATTTGGGGGAATGCGTATTTCACATCTAAGAATATTGCCAGCTCCTTGAAAGAAAGCCATATTTGCGCGGGGACCTAAATACAAGCATGACATATCTGAATTGTAAAAAGTGGTAGGTCTCTCCTAGGATTCCAGATCTCAAGGCTGTGGTTTGCCCTGAAGCCTCAATCTCCGATGGGTCCAGGAAACATCACTGATTTTCAGTTTGTTTGGCTTTTTCTTATTGTTAGAAGCCAGATGACTTCAAAAGTGTTTGACGTGTCAGAGGTAAAGAAACTTAATTTTAAATCTTAGCAGTTTAAATCTTAAAATTTAAATTTGAAGACCCACCTCAGGCTAGTGGCTACCATATTGGATAATGTGTTTTTAAAATTAGTCCGGATTTCTGGCCTCATCCTAAATGATAAGATTTCAAGGGAACTGAGTTCTGATCATCCCTCTCTCTTCTTCCATATAATTGCTGCCTCATATTTTAGTCCCTGTTGTGACTAACATGTCCCTCCCACCCCAAACACGAGTTAATCTTTGTCGTCATTACTTTGCACAATCATATTTATTTAGTTTATCAATATAATTATTAGTTTTCAACATCCAACTACTTCCTTGTGTGTTCAGTCTTTTTCTCCTTGAGGGGTGTTTATTAGTTCCTTCAGAGATATGTATAAAAGAGAAATCTCAGGGGCGCCTGGGGGGCTCAGTCGGTTAAGCATCTGACCAGCTCAGGTCATGATCTTGTGGTTCATGAGTTCAAGCCTCACCTTTGGCTCTGTGCTGACAGCTCAGAGAATGGAGCCTGCTTTGGATTCTGTGTCTCTTTCTCTCTCTGGCCCTCCCCCACTCACCCTCTGTCTCTCTCTCTCTCTCTCTCAAAAATAAGTATTAAAAAAAAATAAAAATAAAACATTAAAATTTTAAAAAACCACAATCTCAGATTTTGTTTAAAGATATGACGTTTTATCCTTACACGTGAATTATATTTTAGCTGGCTTTTTCAATCAGCCTTTGCTAAACCACCTAAAATTTAACTGGCTTAAAATAACAATCTTATTTTAGCTCTGTTTTCCTGTCTCATTTCTGGCATCCGGGTGTTTATTTTCGTTTGAATTTGATCTCTATTCTTGTTATATTTTATTCATGCATTTTAAGTCTTTGTTGAGGGAACAAACACATCAGCATCACCCAACTATTGGTAGAAATCTTGTGATGGTCTTTTAAAATTACACCATGCGCTATATTGATGCAAATGATCAATTAAAAGGTAGCTGGTCCAACATTTCCTCCAGCTTTTTAAGTGTTACACTAAGCAAACCAGGAAACTTGCAAAAGTACTCCAGGGGCCGGTTTAGAAGAGTAACAATTGTGCGTTGTAAATACTTTTAGGTAACAGAACAGATTTTTGTTTGAAGTTCTTGCCGACTATTTTTTACAAAAAGGCTGAGCACCTGACCTTCTTACATAATAGTAAATAACTTCTGGATATTTGGATGTAATCACATATCTAAATCTATATACATGAAAGACTTGTAGCCAAAAATGTTGTGGTTTGAGGCTTGGATCTTTCTAATCTGTAAGAGAGAAGGAGACCAGATTCCCCCGGCTCCATTCAGGCATTCCGCACTGAGACTGGCATCCACCATTACTAACACACCCCCTTTTCACATCCTCCCCTGAGATACTCCCCCACTGTCGACAAAGTCAAGGAGAAAATCAATGGCAATATTGCTCAGTTATTTCAAACCAAATGAGCTGTGTGCAGCTTTGAGTGATGTACTTATAATTGATGATTATGTCCAAAAAGCCCCAGATGTAACAGGCTTATGTAAAATAAAACAAAAGAGGGGGGGGGGGGGGGGGGGGGAAGAAACCTGTGTAGACCCAACGACTTTATAAATTCAAAATTGGTGAATATAAATAAAAACAGGAAGTCGTATTTAATTATACAGTAAGCAAATTACCTTTTGTGAAAAGAATGACATCGCAAAAATGTTACAAAATTCAACACTTTTTGTATTGCTATTTTTGTCACTGAGACACTAGCACGGTCGCTCGTGTCCTGAGTTTGAATAACTCATCTTGTTCAGTAACGAAGTTTTTTCTTTCTTGCTCATGTTAAGCATCTTCAAGTCTTTAGGTAATTCATGACTTAGTCAGTTTCAGTAGCCATCGATAACCTTTATCGATCCACCAATGATTTTAGTCATTTGTAAACAACTTTCGAAAATACGCTATTTGGGGCCGTCAGTTCAGAGGCAAACTTCACAGGCTTTCCTTCTGTTTTAAGGAGTCCTACCAACCTCTGCAGAGCTCTCAGCATGACTTGAAAATTGCTAACATGCCTAAGGAAGACGTCTTCCAGTCTTTTGACAGTGATGTCAAAACTCCTAACACCATCCTCAGTGGCCAAGCACATCTGTCGGTCTGTTCTTAGAATTCGCTTTCCACTCGCAGAAAAAAAACCTCAAGTCTGAGTCTCATCGGGTTCTGACCCAGGCTCTCCTTTTCTACCACCCACCAAGAAAAAGCAATGCTCCCTCTGTTACTTGATTTCTCCTGGATTTTTAGCATTTCCATTTTTCCTTTCCCCTCCAAAATACCATCTTTTAAAGATACCTACTCTTGGCCCAGACAATTCATTTTGGCTACCCCCCAACCAATGGCCTTTCTTTCATAACCAGGCTTCTAGAAAGAATCCCTGAGAGTTTCGTTTTGTTTTTGCTTCCCTATCTCACATCAATATTCTACATCTGAAACTCAAAATATATGTATTGAGCAACTTTCATGTCTTAGGCTCTCTGATATGAACCATGGTGAGGATTCCACAGTACCCCTAACATTTTTACAGTCTATGGTGGGAGAGAGATGAGTATAATTAAAGTACTAAGAGGTACATACTACCAAGCCCTGGGAACACCTGAGAACGGCATCTATCTAATCCACATGTAGGATGGTCAGAAAGGTTCCTCCAGGAGGAGGCCAGACCCAAGACCTGAAGGACAAGTAAGAATTAGACAGATAATTATCAATTATTACTTATAATTGTCAGGCCTTATAATTAACTTTATAAGGTTATTATGGGAAGATCAGTTGAGAGGAGGAGTTAATTCCAGGAGAGCAAATAAAGGTAAATGAGAATACAGTGCACAAATTCATTAAAAAAAAAAAAAATCACGTATGGGGCACCTGCGTGGCTCTGTCGGTTAAGCGTCCGACTTCACTCTGGTCGTGATCTCGCAGTTTGTGAGTTTGAGCCCCACATCAGGCTCTGCACTAACTTCTCAGAGCCTAGAGCCTGCTTCAGATTCTGAGTCTCTCTCTCTCTCTGCCCCTCCCCTGCTTGCACTCTGTGTCTCTCTCTCTCAAAAAATAAATAACCATGTAAAAAATTTTTTTTCAAAGATCGTGTCTAAATTATGACTGGAGTTGGAGTGAGGGTTAAGGCACAGGCAGGCTGGAGAGAGGAGCACTGACCGATGATAAAAGCCTTGTGTATTTTTGCGAAGAAGCCAGTGAAGGCATGGATGGGAGTGACATAATAAAAATTGTATGTTGGAGTGATGTACGTGGTATGAAAATGGATGACTTTCCAGTTTTAAGACAGTAGTTGGGCCAAAGGTAAGACAAAGGCAATAGATCTCAAATACCCAACAAACTTCCAGGAAAAAAAAAAAAAAAGAATGGAAAGGCTAAAAGGGAAGCAGTATTGGGCCAAAATATTAGCTGAAAATTTCCCAGAACGTAAACAAAACAAAAACACAAGTTCTTTGATTACAAGTGACCACAGAGTGCCACGTAGGACCAAGAACCAAAACCAAAACCAAAACCTACACCTAAGCACATCTGCATGAAACTTCATATACTTCTGACTAAAGAGAGAATCCTAACATATCCTAGTAGGAACAACAAAATAAATGAATGAGCATCAGAGTTCTAGAAGCATTCTTTTTTTTACATGTTTATTTTCTTTTATTGAGAGGGAGGGAGAGAGAATCCCAAGCAGGTTCCGCACTGTCAGTGCGGATCCTGACGTGGGGCTCCCCGCCACGAACCGTGAGATCGTGGCCTGAGCCGAAACCAAGAGACAGACGTTTAGCCAACTGAGCTACCCAGGCGCCCCCACAGTTATATAAGCATTCTCATCAGCAAAACTAGATGTGAGAAGGCAATAACATGGTTTTGTTTTGGTTTGGGTTTTTTTGCATTTTTAATTTTATTTATTTATTTATTTATTTTATATTTTTATTTTTTGGTTTCAGGAGTAGAACTCCGTGATTCATCACTTACATACAACACCCAGTGCTCAGCACAAGTGCCCTCCTTAACACCTTAGCCCACCTCCCACTCACCTCCTTCCATCAACCCATAGTTCTCTATCAAGAGTCTCTTACAGTTTGGTTCTTTCTCTTCTCTTACCGCCCACCTTCCCGAATGTTCATCTGTTTTGTTTCTTAAGTACTACATATGAATGAAATCGTATGGTATTTGTCTTTCTCTGATTGACTTATTTTGCTTAGTACAATACATTCTAGCTCCGTCCACATCATTTCAAATGACAAGATTTCATTCTTTTTTGATGGCATTCTTTTTGATGTGTGTGTGTGTATGTATATATGCATATAATGGAATGTATATACGTATATTTACACACACACCACATGTGTATATAAACACACCACATCTTCTTTATACACTCACCAGTGGATGGACATCTGGGCCCTAGACCCAAACATCCATAGTTTGGCTATTGTTGATAATGTTGCTATAAAAATTGGGGTGCACATACCCCTTCAAATCTATATTTTGTGTCCTTTGGATAAATAGTGAAATTACTGGAACATAGGGTAGTTCTATTTTTAATTTTTTGAGGAACTTTCATACTGTTCTCCAGAGTGGCTGTACAAGTTTGCATTTCCACCAACAGTTCAAAGTTCCTTTTTCTCCACATCCTCTCCAACATCTGTTGTTTCTTGTGTTGTTACTTTGAGCCATTCTGACAGGGGTGAGGTGGTTTTTCATCGTGGGTTTGATTTATATTTCCCTAATGAGGAGTGATGTTGAGTATCTTTGCATATGTCTGTTAGCCATCTGGATAACTTCTTTGGAAAAGTGTCTATTCATGTCTTCTGCTCATTTCTTAACTGGGTTGTATGGGTTTTGGGTGTTGGGTTTGATAAGTTCTTTATAGATGTTGGACACTAACCCTTTGTCAGATATGTCCTTTGCAAATATCTTCTCCAATTATGTAGGCTGTCTTTTCATTTTGTTGATTGTTTCCTTCGCAGTGCAGAAGCTTTTTATCTTGATGAAGTCCCAGTAGTTCATATTTGCTTTCATTTCCCTTGCCTTCATCATCGTGTGTAGTAAGAAGTTGCCCGGCCAAGGTCAAAGAGGTTGCCACTTGTGTTCTCCTCTAGGATTTTGATGGTTTCCTGTCTCACCTTCAGGTATTTCATCCATTTTGAATTTATCTTTGTGTATGGTGTAAGAAAGTGGTCCAATTTCATTGCATGCCGCTCTCCAGTTTTCCCAACACCATTTATTGAAGAGCCTATCTTTTTTCCATTGGATATTCTTTCCTGCTTTGTCAAAGGGGAGTTGACAAACTTGTATTCTGTTCCATTGATCTATGTGTCTGGTTTTGTGCTAGCATCATACAGTCTTGATGACTACAGCTCTGTAATACAGCTTGAAATCTGGAATAGTGATGTCTCCAGTTTTGTGTTTCTTTTTCAGAATTGCTTTGGCTATTTGGGGTCTTTTGTGATTCCATGTGAATTTTAGGGTTGTTTGTCCAAGCTCGCCAAAAATGCTAGTTTGATAGGATGGCATTGAATGTGTAGTTTGCTTTGGGTAAAATAGATATTCTAACATGTTTATTCTTTCAATCCATGAGCGTGGAATGCTTTTCCCTTTTTGAGTCCTCTTAAATTTCTTTCATAAGTGTTCTATAGTTTTCGGAGCATAGGTCTTTTACTTCTTTAGTTAGGTTTATTCCTAGGGATCTTACTGGTCTTGGTGCAATTGCAAATGAGATCGATTCCTTGATTTCTTTTTCTGTGGCTTCATTATTGGTGTATCGACGTTGTATTGGTTGTACAGATTTCTGCACATTGATTTTTATACCCTGTGACTTTGCTGAATTAGCAATTTTTTGGTGGAATCTTTCAGATTTTCTACATAGAGTATGATGTCCACTGCAAATAGTGGAAGTTTGACTTCTTCCTTGATGATTTGGATGCCTTTTACTTCTTTTTGTTGTCTGATTGCTGAGGCTAAGACTTCCAGTACTATGTTAAATATAAATAGTGAGCGTGGACATCCTTCTCTTGTTCCTGACCATAGGGGAAACGCTCTCTGTTTTTTCACATTGAGGATATTAGCTGTGGCTTTTTCATATATGTCCTTTATGATGTTGAGGAATGTTCCATCTATCCCTACTTTGTTGAGGGTTTTTATCAAGAATGGATGTTGGGGCTCCTGGGTGGCTCAGTCGGTTAAGCATCTGACTTTGGCTCAGGTCATGATCTTATGGTTCGTGGGGCTCTGTGCTGAGAGCTCAGAGTCTGGATCCTGCTTCAGATACTGTGTCTCCCTCTCTCTCTGCCCCTCCCCCCACTTGTGTTCTATCTCTCTCTCAAAAATAAACATTAAACATTTTTTATACAAATATATTTTTAAAATTTTTTAATGTTTATTTGTTTTTGAGAGAGAGAATGCAAGTGGGGGAGGGGTAGAAAGAGAGGGAGACACAGAATCTGAAGCAGGTTCCAGGCTCTGAGCTGTCAGCACAGAGCCCGCCATGGAGCTTGAACTCACAAGCCATGAGATCATGACCTGAGCCAAAGTCGGACGCTTAACCGACTAAGCCACCCAGGTACCCCTATAAAAAGAATAGATGTTGTTTTGTTTTTTTTTTTTTGTCAAATGCTTTTTCTGCATCTCCAGGATCCTATGGTTCTTATCCTTTCTTTTTTAATGTGGTGTATCACACTGATTGATTCGTGGACATTGAACCAGGCTTGCAGCCCAGGAATAAATCCCACTTGATCATGGTGAGTAATTCTTTTAATGTGTTGTTGAATTTGATTTGCTAATATCTTGTTGCGAATTTTTGCGTCCATGCTCATCAGGTATATTGACCTGTAACTCTCCTTTTTAGTGGGGTCTGTGTCTGGTTTTGGAGTCAAGGTAATGCTGGATTCATAGAATCAGTTTGGAAGTTTTCCTTCTATTTCTATTTTTTGGGACAGTTTGAGAAGAATAGGTATTAACTCTTCTCTAAAAGTCTGGTAGAGGATGAGCACTGGGTGTTGTATGGAAACCATTTTGACAATAAATTTCATATATTGAAAAAATAAATAAATAAATAAATAAATAAATAAATAATAAAAGTCTCGTAGAATTCCCCTGGGAAGCCATTTGGCTCGGGACTCTTGTTTGTTGGGAGATTTTTTTTTTTACTTTATTTATTTATTTTGAGAGAGAAAGAGGGAGTGCTCACACAAGTGGGGGAGAGGCAGAGAGAGAGGGAGAGAACGAGAATCCTAAGCAAGCTCTGTGCTGTCAGTGCAGAGTCTAACACAGGGCTTGATCCCCAAAACTGTGGGATCATGACCTAAGCCAAAATCAAGAGTTGGATGTTTAACCAACTGAGCCATCTAGGCACCCCTGTTGGGAAATTTTTGATTACTGATTGAATTTCTTTGCTGGTTATGGGTATGGTCAAATTTCCTATTTCTTCCTGTTTCGGTTTTGGTACTTTGTGAGTTTCTGGGACTTTGTCCATTTCTTCCAGATTTCCCAGTTTGTTGGCATATAATTTTTCATAGTATTCTCTTATAATTGTTTGTTTTACTGTGGTGTTGGTTGTGATCCCTCCTCTTTCGTTCATGATTTCATCTATTTGGGTCCTTTCTCTTTTCTTTTTGAGAAGTCTGGCCAGGAGTTTATTAATTTTTTTAATTCTTTCAAAGAACCAAGTCTTAGTTTTGTTGATCTATTCTACTGGGGTTTTAGTTGGTTTCTACATCATTTATTTCTACTCTCATCTTTATTATTTCCCCGCTTCTGATGGCTTTACACCTTATTTGCTGTTTATTTTCTAGCTCCTTTAGGTGTAAGGCTAGGTTGTGTATTTGGGAATTTTCTTGCTTCTTGAGATAGGCCTGAATTGCAATATTCTCCCCTCTTAGGACTGCCTTTGCTGTATCCCAAACGTTTTGGACTGTCGTGTTTTCATTTTCATTTGTTTCCATGTATTTTTTAAAATTTCTTCTTTAATTTATGGTTAACCCATTCATTCCTTAGTAGGATGTTCTTTAACCTCCATGTATTTGAGGGTTTTCCAAATTTCTTTCTTGTGGATGACTTCAAGTTTCATAGTGTTGTGATCTGAAAATGTGCATGTATGATCTCGATCTTTCTGTACTTGTTGAAGACTGATTTGTGACCCAGCATGTGATCTATTCTGGAGAACGTTCCATGTGCACTTGAACAGAATATATATTCTGGTGCTTTAGGATGAAATGTTCTGAATATATCTGTTAAGTCCATCTGGTTCATTGTGTCATTCAAAGCCATTGTTTCCTTGTTGATTTTCTGCTTAGATGGTCTGTCCATTGTTGTAAGTGGGGTGTTAAAGTACCTTACTATTATTGTATTATTATTAATGAGCTTCTTTACATTTGTTATTATTGATTTATATATTTGGGTGCTCCACATTGGGGGCCTATATATTTATAATTGTTAGATCTTCTTGATGGATAGACCACTTGATTATGTTATAATGCCCTTCTTCATCTCTTGTTACAGTCTTTGGTTTAAAATCTAGTTTGTCTCGGGGCACCTGGGTGGCTCAGTTGGTTAAGCTTCTGACTTTGGCTTAGGTAATGATCTCACAGTTCATGGGTTCGAACCCCACATGGGGCTCAGTGCTGACAGCTCAGAGCCTGGAGCCTTCTTTGGCTTCTGTGTCTCCCACTCATACTCTGTCTTTCTCTCTCTCAAAAATAAATAAACATTAAAAAAATAAATAAAATAAAATCTACTTTGTCTGATATACATATGGCTACTGCAGCTTTCTTTTGATGTCCATTGGCATGATAGATGGTTCTCCATCCCCTCACTTTCAATCTGCAGGTGACTTTATGTCTAAAATGAGTCCCTTGTAGGCAGCATATAGATAAATCTTGTTTTTATATCCATTCTGATACCCTATGTCTTTTGACTGGAACATTTAGTCCATTTATATTCAGAGTAATTATTGGTAGATATGAATTTACTGCCATTGTGTTACCTGTAGAATTGGTGATTCTGGTGATGCTTTCTGATCCTTTTTAGTCTTTGTTGCTTTTGTTCTTTTTTTGTCTTCTCCACTCAAAGAGCCCCCCTTAAAATTTCTTGTAGGGCTGGTTTAGTGGTCACAAACTCCTTTAGTTTTTGTTTCTCTGGGAAACTCTATCTCTCCTTCTATTTTGAATGACAGCCTTGATGGATAGAGTATTTCCTATTCAGCACGTTGAATATATCCTGCCACTCCTTTCTGGCCTGCCAAGTTTCTATGGACAGATTGGGTGCAAACCTAATCTGTCTTCCCTTGTAGGTTAAGGACTTTTTTCCCTTGCTGCCTTCAGAATTCATTCCTTGTTTGTGTATTTTGTGAATCTGAATGATATGTCTTGGCAATGGCCAGCTTTTGTTGAACTTAACGGGAGTTCTCTGTGTTTCTTAGATTTTGATGTCTGTGTCCTTCCCCAGATCAGGGAAATTTTCAGCTATAATTTGTTCACATAAATCTTCTGCCCTATTTTCTCTGTCTTCATCTTCTGGGACTCCTATGATATGAATGTTATTATGTTTTAATAAATCGCTGAGTTCCCTAAGCCTGCCTTCATGATCCCTGACCTTTGTTTTCCTCTTCTTTTCAGCTTCTTTATTTTCCATAATTTTATCCTGTATATTTAGCTGACTCGCCCCTCTGCCTCATCCGTCCTTGTGTTTATGGCCTCCATTTGTGTTTGCCTTTTGGTTACAGCATTTTTAATTTTGGCCTGACTTTTAGTTCTTTTATCTCTGCAGAAAAGGATTCTCTGGCGACTTCTATGCTTTTTTCAAGTTCAGCTAGTATCCTTATAATCATTGTTTTAAATTCTAGTTCAGACATTTACTTTTATCTGTGTTGATTAAATCCCTGGCCATTATTTCTTCCTGTTCTTTCTTTGGAGATGAATTCCTCAAGCTTATCATTTTAGAGGAAGAAAACAGCAACAACAACAATGAAAATAATGATAATAATCATAATAGAATGAAATAAAAATTTAAAAATTTAAAAAAATCAAATAAAAGAAGCTAGATCCTGGGTGTGTTTTGGTCTGCTTGTTAACAGAAGCTTGATAACAAAAAAAAAAAAAAAAAAAAAAGAGAGAGAGAGAGAGAGAGAAAAGAAAAAGAGTGGGAAAAATTTTTAAAGAATAAGAAATAATAAATGATAAAATAAAATTTTAAAAAATTAAAAAAGTTTTGCTCTTTCTGTGTCCAAGAAACAAAAGAAAAGAAAATCAACAATAAAAACAAAAGCAACAACAAAAACAAACAAAAACAAAACAAAAAAATAAATAAAGCTAGATCCAGTTTCTCCTAGAGCTGAAACTTTGCAGCACTCTATGATGAGTAGACTAAGTGCATGGAAGGGATTTGCTGGTCTTCTGGGGAAGGGGCCTGCTGCTCTGATTCTCAGGTGGACTTGCCCTAGTGGAGGTGAGGTTGGAGGGCACAGGGGTGTGGGGCTTGGTACAGTGGCTCCATTCTCCACTTGATGGTGGAATTTAGCTCACGGGGGTCAATCAGTATTGGTGGGCAACTGGTGAAAATGACTTCACCCCACTCTCCAGAGCAGGAAGTTTGCGCCCTCATGCGTGCACAATCAGTCACCCCTTCTATGTCCCCTGTTTCTGTCTCTCTCTGTTTGTGTCTGAGCTGTCTGCCTACAAAGCAGCATCTCCCTCCAGAGTTTCATCACAGGCATGGCTATGTTTCAATACACCCCATTTGAGAAATTCCTGCAGCTCAGACCCGTAGTGATCTTCTGGGGGAGGGTGTCATCATGCTGTGGCCGGCTTCTCCCAGGAAATGGTCATGCCACCATGCAGTGGCAGCAGCTCAGAGTTTATGGTAAATCGCAACACACAGCCAGAGCCAGAGTTTGCTGCCCTCAGCTGGAGTCTTTGTGTGGGTATGGAGCCTTGATGGTTTGTGCCTGCTGGGTCTTTGGCTCACAGAGAGGCCATGTGACCTCTACCGGGGTGTGCTTTCTTTCACAAGCTGGATGAGCTACTCTGTCTCCCCTCTTTATTTCTCCTCCCTGCAAAAATGGTTCCCTCCCCTCTGTGGCATCCCATCTCTTCTCTCTCCAATTCACCTCTCCACACCGTGTCCCTGCCGCCTTCTCTCCCTCAAATTATGCAGATTGTTCCATTAATCCTCAGATCGATTTCCTAGGTGTTCAAAACAGTTTGATGTTGATCTAGCTGAATTCGAGAGATGAGACAGGCCCAGGGTCCCCTTACTACTCTGCCATCTGAACTCCTCCTCGTAACATCTTATTTTTAAAATAAATGATTTAAGACATTTTCAGTCTTAGTCAAAAACAAAGGCATAAACAAACAAACAAACAAAAATCCAGAATGGCAGAGCAACAGAAATACAGGCAGAAAAAAACAAATGAACTTATTAGTCAATTTACAAATGGCCAGAGATTGTATTAAAATATGCTTGACGTCACAAGTAACCTAAGAGATGTACAGTAAGTCATTAAGGTGGAATTATTTTTTTTATCAATCAGATTAGTAATTTTAAAAATAACTATAATTTCCAGGGTAAGATGTGTGAAATAGACAGAGGAGATTAATAGTACATTTACCTTGATGAGCACTGAGTAATATACAGAATCGTCACATCACCATATTGTACACCTGAAACTAATATAACACTGTATGCTAATTATACTTGAATAAAAAAATACCCATAAGTTCCAGTTTTGCCAAGGCTATGGAGAGTATAATAGCTAGCATTTTATTGAGTGCTCACTCAACGCTAGATGCTGTGCAAAATACTTTACGTGTGTTGTTTCCTTTAATCCCTACTCTACCCCCAAATTCTAAAGTTTCAAATCCTAAAAGACTCTTTTGCATAGTAGCATACTCTCTGTCTCTTACAGGTGAGTCACTTGCTTGGCATTGCACAGCTGGTAAGGAGTAGAGCTCAGGTTTCAAGGTCAGATATGCTGGCAGACTTATCCATATGGGGTGGAGCATAGGCACAGAAATAGCAGGTCGTCGGGGGGAAGACAGTTAGAGACTTAGGTTGATTTTTTTCCCTTGCCAGAGTAAGGTAGGTTCACGTATATTTGTCAGCATTTAAGGGTGATCACTAGTAGAATAAAAGACTAGAAACTTCTTACCTGGGGCTTTCCACATGAGACGAGAAAAGGACAAGTGGAACCTAAGAAAGGGAACAGAGCACAAACGTGATCAGTGTAGACATGGGGAAACAGGAAAACCACAGGAAAGCTTAATTTGGAGACTGCATAGTGAGATGACTGGATAAAATGACTTGGTTATCCCAGGGACTTACATCTCTCACAGAAAGTAGAAGATTCGCAGACCAGTGAAAAGAAAAATAAAATTCTACTGCTCCAAGAGACATCCTGTAGACAGATAAGAGAATTAGGAAAAAATATATCTGAGAAATGCAAATGGAAGTAATCATTGAGGGCAGGAATATATCACACAAAGGATGTTTCAAGGCAAAGAAGAGAGAGCACAAAACAGAACCAAGTTTGTTTCTTATATTTAAAAAAAGACAGAAAGTTTTGGAGAGTATTTGCCAAAACTCAAATACAGCCATGCAGCTGGGTCCAAGGAAAGACAAACAACAACAGCAAAGTCCCTGGGAATCAAGCAGATGTTCTCAGCTTCTCTCTCTCTCCGTCTCTCTCTCTTTCTGGATGCTGGGCGGCTCCATTCTTCATTCTTTGCAAATCGGGGTTTTTTTTTTCTTGCTTTTGCACACAGTGTTGAGGGCTATACACAAGTCCATGGCGCTATAATCAGCCAGGAAAGAATTCAAATAGAATGCTTTATACCACGTGAAATCTATAAAGTTTCTGGCACTGGAGAATATTGTTGCCAAATATACGAAGCAAAAGGCAAGGCGAGTTGTAAAATGTGTGCACCTAAGGTGAGAATCATTTTTTTAAATATAATTTATCGTCAAATTGATTTCCATACAACACCCAGTGCTCATCCCAACAGGTGCCCTCCTCAATGCCCCTCACCCACTTTCCCCTCGCCTCCATCCCCCATCAACCCTCAGTTTGTTCTCACTATTTAAGAGTCTTTTATGGTGGGGTGCCCGGGTGGCTTAGTTGGTTGAGTGTCTGACTTTGGCTCAGGTCACGATCTCATGGTTTATGAGTTCGAGCCCCGGGTCGGGCTGTGTGCTGACAGCTCAGAGCCTGGAGCCTGTTTCGGATTCTGTGTGTGTGCCCCTCCCCCACTCACACTCTGTCTCTCTCTCAAAAATGAATAAGTGTTAGAAAAAAATTTTTTTAAAAAAGAGTCTCTTATGGTTTGCCTCCTTCCCTCTCTGTAACATTTTCCCCCCTCCCCCTCCCCCGAGGTCTTCTGTTAAGTTTCTCAGGATCCACACATGAGTGAAAACATATGGTATCTGTCTTTCTCTGCCTGACTTCTTTCACTTAGCCTAACACTCTCCAGTTCCATCCACGTTGCTACAAATGGCCAGATTTCAGATAAAGAAGATGTGGTTTATATACACAATGGAATACTACTTGACAATGAGATTCATTGAATGAACACACACACACACACACACACACACACACACAAATGAGACATCAGAGCACTTGTTATTTAAGCCACAGACTGGAGATGGTCCAAGCTTTTACCCAGGATCTGCTACTCGCCAACTGTGTGCATTTGGGTACATTATTTAAACTCTCTGGGCTTCATTTTTCTCATCTATAAAATAGCACCTACCTGAGGAGACTATTATGTGATTGTGTTCATATTTAAGTGTGCCCTGCGTATTGTAGGTGCCATAGGTGGCTGCTTAGTAATTACCTTTTGCATAAAATCGGTGCCATTCCATCTTCCAAATGCCAATGGCATGATTCGGTTTTAATCGGCCGGCTGATCCTGAAGCTTATTTAGAAGAGTAAAGACGTAGGGTTAATCAAGAACATGTTGAAAAGAAGATTAATGAGGGTGCTGTTGCTCTGTTATAGAGGTAGAGAGATTACGACGTGGCCGCATTAAAGGAAGAAACCAAGATTCTAAAGGAAAAAAATAGTGTCTGAAGGACAGTGGGAGGTACGGGCTCCCACTTATGGAATGAATAAGTCACGGAGATGAGAGGGACAGTATAGGGAATAAAGTCAATGGTATTATAAGAGCGTTGTACGGACAGATGCAGCTACATTGTGATGACCACAGAGTAACAGATAGACTTATTGAATCGCTATGTTGTGCACTGGAAACCAATGCAACATTGTGTGTGAACTATACTTCAACTAAAAAAGGGGAAGGAAGGAAGGAAGAAAGGGAGGGAGGGAGGGAAGAAGGAATAAAGAGAGGAAGAAAGAAAGAGAGGAAGAAAGAGAGTCCAGAAGCCAACAAGTTTTTTCTTAGAAAAAAGTTACTTGAGAAACATTTCCTAGGGGTGCCTGGGTGGCACAGTTGGTTAAATGTTCAACTCTCGGTCTCAGCTCAGGTCACGATCTCACAGTTGGTGAGTTCGAGCCCCACATCGAGCTCGGCGCTGACAGTGCGGAACCCGCTTGGGATTCTCTCTCTCCCTCTCTCTCTGCGCCTCCCCTGATTGTGCGTGCTTTCTCTCTCTCTGTCTCAAAATAAATAAGTAAACTTAAAAAAGAAAGAGATGCATTTCCTAAATGATACTCTCTGTTTACAAAATGCTGGTGAGGTTATTAAAAGTGATAATTTTGCATCTTCTACAGAAGACAGCAGGCTTGCAGAAACACTCAGCAAGTTTTTTTTTTTTTTTACTTCCATAGTCTCATGCATTAATGAGTTCGATCTGCGTCTATTTGGCTGGCTGAACAATCTCTGGACCCACAATTAGCAAAAGAGTACACATGATTGCATAAACATTAAGGCATGGGAAGTAGGTGAGGAAGATTTCATGTGATTATCATGGACAATGGGACGCAGACGAGCCCATTCAGTTTAAGAACTGCGCGCACAGCACATTGTTTCTCCTTCAGTTGTGTATTCAGAAAGCAATCACAGTGCAGAAGCACCCAACGGACTTACGGACTGCAAGCAGACAGAGTGTGGTCCTTTTTCACTTTTCTTCTTCAGCCAAAAATAGACTCCGTGCGTTACAAGGAGTTTCGGAATTGCCTTGTCTTCAACCTAAATGAAACGCTCAAAAAAGATAGAATGGCGCCTCTTACCTGTTAAAAATGTTTCTTGAAAACTATGGAGGGGAGCCTGGGCGGCTCTGTGGGTTAAGTGTCCGACTTCAGCTCAGGTCACGATCTCACGTTTGGTGAGTTCAAGCCCCGTACTGGGCTCCCTGCTGTCAGCGCAGAGCCTGCTTCGGATCCTCTGTCCCCTTCTCTCTCTGCCCCTCCCCAACTCGTTCTCTTTTTTTTTTTTTTTCTCTCTCTCTCCCCCCCTTCAAAAATAAATAAGCATTAGAAGAAAAGAAAAATATGGAAAACAGGACATACTAAAAGCCAGCAGGTGGTTACAGAGAAAGGGGTTTGTTTGCTGGGACTTATAGAAATAGCAAGCTTGTAGATCATGAGAATTGCAGGTGTTTTTATAGGATGTGCTCAAAGGATTTTCCTATTTTGCCCTCCCAGGAAGATGCTGTAGATGGCTGGCACGCAGCTGGGATACAGATAAAAGTTCATTGTTTTACCCTGAAAAAATTACATCGCTTCACAGCCATCTTTCCGTATCTCGGTTTTAAGAGCTAAATTTCAGTGGAAGATTTTGAGTTGCTTTCTGACCTGATTGTATACTTACAGCTATCGTTTTTTAAAACCTTTTCTTTTCAACCTCTCCCGGCTCTGCTTTTCTCCGAACTGTCTCTTTACTTGCGTTTCTTTAAAAAGACTGTGCTGGGGGCCAGCTCTCCCATTAGGGCTTTGTATGAAAAAGCTAATTGAGAAAGACTAGATTCTCTTTGGTCTGATAGTTCCTAATGTTTTGATATGTCCAGCCAGCCATCTGCAACTACAAACTCCCTGCTGAGGAGCTGGCTGGGAGACAAAGAAATGGAAAACTGCGGAGAAGTCACCATGTGATGTGAGCAGAGAGTTTTTGGCAGGCTGGCTGAATTAAGACCATAATCCTTTTCGGAAATCATTCTAAAACGGAACTATTCACAATAAACATGAAATTAAAAGCATGATGTAGTAGTGACCCAAAAGGAATGTGAATTCTTCTCCAGGACATGCAGAGACATGTGGATGAACCGTTTCTAGATTCTTGCCCCAGCTTTCCTGAGAGTAAGTTAATCTCTAAAATTGTGATTGTTTTGCATATAAAACTATAACTTACGACTTCGAATAGGGAATGCCAAACATTTGGATGAAAACTATTCAAGGCAGTAAGTTATTTGTTGTTTTGATTTTCCCCCAATCAGCTGAGTGTTTTCTATTGTATGGCTAAATAACCCGTTGGGGAACTAAGTGGTTTTGTTTTTTTTTTTCATTTTTACCCTATGACTAAAGCGTGTTTGGACAAATAGCATATATTATCTAAAAGGTATTAGACGGATTGAAAGGAATCACTTTCTGTCATTTCTTTGCAAATATGGGCTGCTTCCCAAGTTATTAGAATTACTTACTCTTTTTTGTTTGTTTTCAGTTTTACTGCCAGAGGATTTGTAAACATGGGGGGGGGGGGACACACGATTTTCTGAGTGAGTTTTGAATTGTTTTATTGCCAGAGGATTTATAAGCATGGGGGGGAGCACATGATTTTCTAAGTGGGTTTTGAATTGTTTTAGCTGGCTGTGGATTTTCAAGAAAACTTAGGGCAACATTTTCATTGACCTTGTTTATATACTACATCTATAGGAGTCTTGATCTAATTTGTTGTGCAATGTACTTATTTCCTGAATATGAGGAATTCTTTCTGGCAGGAGGTGACTGGCTTTTTACAGAGCCACATTATTATTTCTAGATCACACAACTTCCGATTCGGAGCAATGTAAGCTAGTTAGATGTTTCGTGCTACTGTGGTGAATAGTAATTTTTTCCCCCCTGACATTTACATCAGGATGTGTAGTGGGGAAAAAAAATCAGTCTTAACAGTCCGAAGGAAATACCCACAATCATCACAATTAGGTCATGTTAATTTCTTGTATTCATCAATATTTTCTAGCACATGCATTGCTAAAGAAAGAAAAAAAAGTAGGCATGTAGGCGATGTATTTAACCCTCTCAGATACCATGGCTTACTGGGGTACTGGTCTCTTAATTGGTGACATCGTAGTGTCATTTCAGTTGGGATCTCCAGGCCGTCACAGCCTGCTCTGGTGGTGCTATCTATGGTCAAGAACTCATCCACATAGCTTCTGGATTCCTTTGTTAATTTTTGGACAGTTTTTGAACATAAATTCACGCCCTCATTTGTTCCACAAACAACTCTTTGTGTCCTAAAGCCCTCGCCTCCGTCTTGTTCTCGGTTTTCACGCTCTCAGACTCCCTTTTGTGCTCCGTGTATTAATTTTCATTGCTGCTGTAACAGAGGACCATGAACTTTGTGGTGGGAAACAAAACAGATTTATCATCTTACAGTTTGAGAGGTGAGAAGTGTGATGTGAGTCTCACCGGATGAAAATCAAGCTGCTGGCAGGGGGGCCTTCCATTCTGCAGAGCTATTCTGTTTTCTTGCCTCCTACAGCTTCCAGAGGCTGCCGTATTCCTCAGCTCATGCCCACCTTCCTCCATCTTCAAAGCCAGCAACAGGTTGAGTCCTTTTAATATCACCTCATCTGACGGCCTTTTTTACCTCCCTTTTCCACTTTTCAGGACACTTGTGATTACTTGGGTCCACCCAGATCATCCAGGATCATCTCTCTGATTTTAAGTCAGTTGATTAGCAACCTCACTCCCATCCATTACCTTAATTCTCCTTTGCGGTATAATGTAATATGTTCACAAGTTCCAGGATTAGAAGGGAACCATTATTCTGCCTACCACGTTCCTCTTCAATTATTCCATGACTTTCAGACTGAAAGAGCAGATTCACAATACTCTTTACAATACACAATGATTAGGTTTTATCTCTGGCAATGCCTCCCAAGGCTGCCTTGAGTAAGTGATCTTCCCATTTGAGTTACCTCCTAAATACCAG
Source organism: Panthera uncia (assembly GCF_023721935.1). Lineage (NCBI taxonomy): Eukaryota > Metazoa > Chordata > Mammalia > Carnivora > Felidae > Panthera > Panthera uncia. Next base: position 20,544,630 of record NC_064814.1, on the reverse strand, counting down.
TAGGGACCAGAATATTTGTGGCTTTGCTCTCACCCCATGGATAAGATCAGCATTAGGCCATGAATCTAGTAGCCAGAAACAACCTCATTACTCATATGATGGAAGAGACAATACAACTCTATGGTTTCCATCCCTTTTCAATATAGAGCCAAAGGAAAGGAGAACACGACCACCCTGAAAAGCCAGATCTTATTGGCCAATCAACCTTGTGCTCTAAGCTTTGTGCCAAGGCTCAAGCCACTACCCTTGGACCATTTCCTGGACCAACTCCCACTCCTAGAATGTTGGGTTCTATTAAGTAAGGTTATGCTTCATGGTTTCTTTATGAACTAAGATAATTCATGAGCATTCATGCTTTACAAGTCTCAGAGAAATTTTGTTATTCTTCCTGATGGGAAAATAATGAGATAGACCTCTTGCAATTCAATTATGTAACTCATTCTGGTAGATATACTAGTAATTCTTGGGCTCCACTAAGATGACCATACAGTTACATCATACTACCACTACCAGACTGAGTGTTATATCTAGAATCTGCTGCCTTCACTAGGTTTGAAAGAGATCATTTAATGGCTGTTGAGCAGATATGTCCTGAATTATTGTTATATAGGTTCTATGTATATGATGTCCTCTGCAAACAATTCTATAGAGTTGCTGATAACTTGGCCTACCTATTGGAAACCAACAGCCTGGCTGACTGGTAGACCTGTGCGTAAGCCTGAAGGCTAGTCCTCTCTCCCTGTGAGCCTAAGCCCTTGTGCGGGTTACCCCCAAGGCCAATGTTGAGCCCATAAATAGGAGGAAATGGAGGACTTCCACTGACAACAGCAGAGTGCCTACATGGGTGCCTACAAATAGGTGTATGTTGCCTCTGATAAAATATACTATTAGAATGAGCTTCCAACTCAAGGAACTCCAACTACAAATTTATCTGATTCATGTGTCCATTGTCTGCTCACCCCTTATCCCTATTTCAACCTCCCACCTATCCACTTGTACGCATGGGGAAGTAAGAGAACATCATGAATCTGAAAATTATTTTAGGTGCTTCTTTTCTACTGGCAATAAAATGGGTCCCACCACATTGCAAGAATCAACTTTGTCTGTAATGACACCATACACACCCCTTTACCAAACAGACCTTACCACGATAACTATAACTTTCTGTCCATACCTTTCCAACAAGGAGCACTTTCACACCACCGGGTTCAACTCTGACAAGGTCTCAGAAATCTAGACAGCACGAGAAGGCACAGAACTTCAAACATTCTCTCTACTGTTCAGGACCTTTTTTACCTCTTTCACTTTTTTTTTTTTTTTTTTTTCCTGAGAAAATCCAATGTGGCTGTAGGGTGAAGAAAAATTGGTTAGGCTATTTTTATTCTTCGCATTTTAGACTCTTTTAGATTCTACTTTTTGCATCCCACACGTACATCATCTAAGGTTTGATTTTTTCCTCCTCATCTCTGCAAATACCCTTTGCCGTGGACACACCTTGTCTCCCCACCCACACTCAGATTGTTTTTCTTGACAATTCAGTTCGTCAAAGTCTTCTTGAGTCTGTTGGTTTTTGTTCATGCCATGGGACTGTGGTTCTCATTTTGTTTGGGTTATTGTTGTTTCTATCACTGGTGTAAAGATATTCCACATTCTTCTGTATCCCGGCTGTGGACTTGAAGAAAACAACAATACTGTATTCGTGCAGATTCTCGTCACCTTCCTTGACTTCCCACGAGGTGAAACCAGCTGCCATGCTTCTGCCATGGCTTTTCACCCTACGGGTCATTTCAAGGGAAAGAATACTGTGTGGGTTTCAGGGATCTCTTAATAATTTAGATTCAGTTAACTTTGTCAATTAATTTTTGATTCATAAGCACATTATGGTACTCCTTTGTGTATATTTCTTAATTTGAAGCAAAATTTAATAATTTGGTGGGGGAGTATCTGTGGTTTGGGGTTAAATCATTCTAGTTTTATTGCAAATAAATATTTCATCAGTGTTCTTTGTTTTTGTCCCTTTGGGTAGATTTTTCAAAGGAAAGAGAGCAAATCATTTTCTCACTTCCACTTGGAACATATCAGGCTGGTTTCTGTTCCATTATACATTGTTGACTCATTCCTTCCTGAATGACCACACCTCTATGCTGTCAACTTGATTCCAACTTTCCCCTCTATCCTTTAATTTTAAAAAATCATTATTTTTTGATATTTTCTGTCATTGTATTTGGTACTTGGAGAGCTTTTTTGGGAAATACACATCTTTCCACTACCTTGAAAAATTAATTTCCATTGGACTTTTCACAATGTTATTTTCTTCAATGTATTTTTCTTGCAACTGTGTTTTCTTCTTTTTGGGTATCTCTTTACCAAATACTTTACTTTGGATCCTTTGTTTGTTTGTTTGTTTGTTTGTTTCTACTTCATGTAGTTTTCTCTCTCTCATTGTTTCTAAGTGAGTTTTAATTTTCTTTGAAAAATTTTTCTCTGTATCATAGGAGATTTTATATTCTTTACTGACTTCGATGGGAATTTTAAGTAGGATTATTGGCTTTTCATTTCTTCTTACCTTTCTCCTTGAATTTAACTATAGTTCATTATATGGAAGATTTAAAACCTTGTCTTCTGTTTATTGTAATAAAGCTGTCTTTTAAAAAAAAAATCATATATTTTCTCTGCCTTTTGCAGAGATTACTCTGAGAGTAATCGATCTTTCCTTATGTTCCAGCATTTGGGGGTTCCTGATAATTACTACACAGAGTGAAGCCCGTGGATAAGTAGTCTGAGTGGATCCCTCCTAGAGCTCCTTACCACCTGTCTGGTGAAATGTGGGAAATTCCCTAGATGAATTTCTTTAAAAAAAAATTTTTTTTAATGTTTATTTATTTTTGAGAGAGACAGAGAAAGACAGAGCACAAGTGGGGGAGGAGTAGAGAGAGGGGAGACACAGAATCTGAAGCAGGCTCCAGGCTCTGAGTCATCAGCACAGAGCCCCACGCAGGGCTTGAACTCTCCAACTGCGAGATCATGACCTGAGCCGAAGTCGGACGCTTAACGGACTGAGCCACCAAGCGACCCCCTAGATGAATTTTGACAACAGCATGGCACACTGGTTAAGAGTGAGGTCTCCAGAAGTTGGTTTTCCGGAATAAAGCTCTGATTCTGCTGTCCATCATTCGCTGTGTTTGGCCACTCAGCCTCCGCGTGCCTCATTTCCCTCATCTTTAATACGGGGAGACTAATAGGATCTACGTCAAAGGTTTATCATGGGGATTAAAATAATTGACACGCTAGTTAGCTTCAACTTCCCCTTGTATGTTTTTAGCTTTCTGGCTCCCATTTCTATACCTACAGTTGAGAACAGCTGTTACAATGGTTTTTTTGGTTTGATTGCACAATGTTTCCTATAGCAGACCTTCACACTTACTTACTTTACTTTCTTATTTCAAAATAAACAGGGCAGAATGAGCAAGAGGCACATAAGCGTGGGTCAGCAAACGTGCGCCCTTCTCTGCAAGAACTTTCTTAGAAAATGGAGGATGAAAAGAGAGACCTTGTTGGTATGCTTCAGCATCTTCTCATGTCTCAAAGAGGAAACTGGGAGTTTTCTGGGTGGTACACACTTTATCTTCATTATTTAATGTTTCATACACACACACACACACACACACACGTGTGTGTGTGTGTGTGTGTGTGTGTATATATATATATATACTTTTTAACTACCAGGCTGGATTTCTTTGTTCAAATTCTGGACTTTGCTATTACTTTAACTGAGAGCCCTTTAAATATATTATTAGTGGATTTCCTACTGGAGGCATTCTTTAAATAACTGATGTTCAGAAGCTTCCTGAAAAATAAAGCCACATCTGTACATTGCAGAGATCATACTTCTTAACATCTGAACTCATTTGAAACTCATGAAGGAATAGGTATAAAAGCTCAGGGTCAAAGTCAAAGAAAGAGGTAAATTTAATCCAAAATTAATGCAACAAATAATCCACAATTTAAAAAAACCCAACAACTCAAAGGATACATTGTAGCACTTCCTACACAAGTGCGCTTTGGACACAGACAACATCAACTGGAAAGAAATAATGGGTATATAAAGAAACAGGACAAGAAAGTGGCATTTGGAACTTTTGCTCTATTAAGAGAGTATTTTCTTCCAGTGAGAATGATCAGATGGGCTTTGTATAGAAAATTAAGTAAACTGAGAAAAACATAATAAAAAAATTAAATCACCCATTAAATATCCATAGTTCGAGGTTTAATCTATTAACATTTGATTTTATGACCATTTGTGTGTGTGTGTGTGTGTGTGCGTGTGTGTGTTGTTTCAACAAGTATGTATTGAATGCTTAGACTGGCAGTAAATAAAGCATACAAAAATCCCTGCGTGGAGTAAAGATTACATAAGTATAAATATAAAAGTTGGATTCTACTTTATACAGGTGTTTTACTTCCAACCTTTTAACTGTTTTTCACATAAGCATTGTGTCTATCAATTGATCCATCTAGACAGATGCATTTGGTGTAGGTATAGACAACACATATACTAAAAGAAAATCAGGGGTGCCTGGGTAGCTCAGTCGGTTAAGCATCCGACTCCTGGTTCCAGCGCAGGTCATGATCTTGTGGTTTCGGGAGTTCAAACCCTACACTGGGCTCTGCGATGGCAGCACGGAGCCTGCTTGGGATTCTGTCCCCCTCTCTCTCTACCCCTCCCCGACTCGTGCTGTCTCTGTCTCTCTCAAAATGGATGGGTACACCTAAAAAAGGAATTTTTTAAAATAAGATCAGATGGTAGGTAAGATATATACCTCTTTTAACGCCCATGTGTTTAGAATTGAAAGGAAATAGTGAAGTGTGCTCTTAATGCCAGACTGCAAATGCATTCTGCTGCGTTTCCCATTTCGGAATGTTGTCACAAAGACAAAGGTTTTTAACGTTCTTTTTATGAACGGTTTTTTAGGACTATCTTCTTCCACATGCAGGGTGGCAGCAGATAAAAATATGACCTTCCTCCTGTTGATGGAAGCTGGTAACCTATTTCATAACATATGACACTTCTTTATCATTGACGCTCGGGTTTCAACATGACCATAAGCCCTTAGGCCATTCATGAAGCAATCCAGCCTCTAACACTCACATGAAAGTGTGATTAAATGTAGATTCTCAGTGATAATTGGGACCTGATGCCATAACTCTGTCTTGATGCATGGATGCGCATATTTCAAAATATGCAGAGTAAAAGACAAAAGAAAATTGAGACACTTGGAAACTGGGAGAGAAAACTGGTCAAAGCTACACAGAAAATTAAGTGTTTTAAGTTGTTCGTGGATGACTTATCTGTGGTTGAACAGCTATTGATTTGCTTTATTTTTCTCTCATTGCTGTGTAGGAATGGTTTTTCTCATTTCTTCTAGTATTGTTTGCATACCGACTTTCCTCCAATTTACATCAAGTTAATGACTTTCCTCAATTGCCTGCAATGGATCTGGGACGTGTAGATCATTTTAACGATTCTAATTATGTGATTGCGTTCGCACCCGAATCCAAAACAACCCAGGAGATCATGAACAAAGTGGCTTCGGCCCCATTCATGAAAGGTATGTTCTTCTGCAGTTCTTTGCCAAACACACCCCTTTATGTTGGGATTAACTTTTATCCTCATTAGAGTCCGTATCAAAACGAGACAGTCCAGTATTATTCAAATGTATATTAGTGAGAAGATTCTGAAAATGTGGGACAGCACATGGTTTTTAAATCTCTTCAAATATATAAAAAAATATATATTCCGAAGCCGTTATATATGGAAAGTGAGATATACCAAATAAGTACTTATGGAATAGTCTCTTTCTCTCACCTCCGTGTCCTGGTAGCCCAGGTGTCCCAGCTCTGGCAGAAAGGAGATGCAGAGGTCTTGGACGAGATATTTACAAGGTGAAGAATATTGTCACCCCAGATAGAAGCCTACGAGGAAGAAAAGGTTCTGTCAGAAAGGCTCAGTAGTCAACTGGAAGAGACTCCCCCCGGTCAAACCCAGCATACTCTGAGCTCCAACGGGAATAAAAAATGCAATGACTTGAATCACATCCAATGTATACATGAAATCCAGGCTTTCGTAACATATTAAAAGGAAAAAATGTTGCTTTGGGAGGATGGTACAAAATCAGCTCCTATTATGAAAATCTGCGTATAAAGGGAAAATACCAGCGTTTATCCTATATGAAGTGTATTATTGGATAATCAAACAGATGATGGAAAGTACTGTTCCATAAACATTTTCCACTAGTAAAAAACATATGATGGGAATATAATATCACCATTTTGAAAGGGCCATTGAATCATTGGATCTAGGCACTGAGCGCCCATGGCTGCTAATATCTCAAATAAACAACAACAACAACAACAACAACAAAACCAACCAGATATTCAGAAATCATGACACTCTGAAGAAAGAATACACACCACTTATAGTCTTGACGAAAGTATTGGACCTGAGTCTGATAAGCTTCTGGAATGCAGCTGCCAGATTGCAGGAAATTGCGTGGTTTAAGTGGCCTGGGTTTGGTCAGTAACAGTCATTAATTTACATTATATCTTTGGAATAAACAAATTATCTTGAGAAAACATTCTCCAAATTTAATAACTTTACACTCTCTTTGGAAGTTTGGCCACAGGGACACCATTGTCAAACGAAATTATATATTGTAATTATAGCATGTATTTCCACTTTGGATAAATCTGTGTATGTATGAGCGGTGGTGCTACTGTTCCAAATTCATTGTGTTTTAAGCCATTGTTTTAAAAGTGTTTTTGCAGGGAAAGCGTGATCCATTTGCGATCAAAGTGATTGCCACATACCTCCGGTTTTATCTAGATTTTAGACCCCCACCCCCAGTACGACTGTCTTATTTAGGACCAGCACAGCCTTTAGTGAATAAAGAATTTTCACCTAGAATAACTTAAGCATAACTGAATATGGCATGCTGTCTTTGGACCACATAGAAATCTTCTTACTTATTAGCTATCTCCTTCTTTCATATGACTCTTTCTTTCATATGACAGGAAGAACAATCATGGGGTGGCCAGATGAGAACAGCATGGAAGAATTGGATTTAAACTACTCAATAGATGCAGTGAGAGTCATCTTCAATGATACCTTCTCATACCATTTAAAATTTTTCTGGGGAAGTAGAATCCCCAAGATGAAGGAACACAGAGACCATTCAGGTAACTTTCCTGCTAGAAATTTTTTTGTTGTTGTTATTACGTCATTAGTCACTAGAGGTCGCATGTGATAGCTGAACTCTGTACCCAGCATGTACTTTTCATTTCTGAACATAAATGAGATTCATTCTTCCCATTATTATTGTTAAAGTTTATTTATTTATTTTGAGAGAGAGATCGTGTGGGAAGGGTAGAGAGAGAAGGAGAGAGAGAGAGAGAGAGAGAGAGAGAGAGAATCCTAAGCAGGCTCCACACTATCAGTACGAACTACAAACCGTGAGATCATGACCTGATCCAAAATCAAGAGTTGGCTGCTTCACCGACTGAGCTGCTGAGGCGCCCCAAGATTCATCCTTTTTTAAAAATTTTTTTAATGTTTATTTATTTGTGAGAGAAGAGAAACAGAGCATGAGTGGGGGAGGGGCAGAGAAGGAGGAAGTCACAGAATCCCAAGCAGGCTCCAGGCTCTGAGTCGTCAACACAGAGCCCGACACGGGGCTCAAACCCACGAACTGTGAGATCATGACCTGAGCCCTAGTTGGACGCTTAACCGACTGAGCCACTGAGACACCCCAAGGTTCATTCTTATTAAATAAAGCCTATGTTTCTAGGTATGTTGTTTTATTAAGAAATTATATTTGCTATTATTATTCCTATGTTACTGCTAAATATAACCTGAAAGAGAGATTCTTGTTCAGTGAATACCAAATGTTTTAAAAAAAAAAAAAAGTCAGCACTTTCTTAGCACAAGCAAACAGAAGAGCAAAACTCAACAAAACATTCTTGGCTAATTGAGAGAATGACATTGTAAATGGTGGTGTTCTTCTTTCACCAAAGCTCACTGTCAAGTAACGGAAGGAAAAACCACATGTGAAGGTTCAATGTTCTGGGAGAAAGGCTTTGTAGCTTTTCAGGCCGCCATTAATGCTGCTATCATTGAAGTGAGTATTAAGTTAAAGTAGGCTCATCGTGCTGTAAGTTAACTTTTGATACATGATGCTGTAATGGGTTGTCCTATCTTATCATTGAATTTATCCACTTAATTTATTTGGCACAATGCACTGAACAACTGCTGTATTTAAGCCATGACACTAAGCCCTGAGGATCAGGAAATAAGTACAATACAGGCACTTTTCTCCAGGGATGCTGGATAGTGAGGGGATAGAAATATGGATATGGAGTCGTCATAAGAGATTAGGTTCTATCAATTGTGGAATTATAAATGCTGTGCAAGGCAAACAACGAAGCAGGAGATACTCTGATGAGAAATGTCAGCAGAGATGACTAACAGAGGTGACATTTCAGTGGTGACTTTGAGCAAGAATAGAATTGTGTCCCTTAAAGATGGTAAATAGACATGCTCTAAGGAGTCAGGACAAAACTTGGAGAGATCCAGGAACTACAAGGGGCCAGATCACGAATGAGCATGGATATTTAAACGTGGAATGCACACAGTTTCTTATAACTGAGAGACAACGTGCGAGGTTATAATTAGCTCGATGATAACAATTTGTTCACTGATACCTTCCCTTAGATCACAACAAATCACTCAGTGATGGGAGAGCTGATGTCAATTACTGGTATAAATATGAAGATACTACCTTTTGTTGCCCAAGCAGGAGTTGCGACTGATTTTTTCATATTCTTCTGCATTATTTCTTTTTCTGCCTTCATTTACTATGTATCAGTCAATGTTACACAAGAAAGGCAATACATTAAGTCATTGATGACAATGATGGGCCTTCGAGAGTCAGCATTCTGGTAAGTTACATGGTAAGTTAAGTGCAATCTATCACGCGACCTAAATAAACACAGCAAGCTAGCCAATTGGACTCCCTATACAGTATCCTATTTAAACTTGATTCTTCCAGAAAGCAGTGCATTATAAATGAATGGAATAGATTCAAGCAAGTTTGGTAAATGAAACTTTTCCTACTTCTTTGAATTAAAGAAAGCCTGATTCCATAGATGTCTGCTGATACCCGGGTCACTATGCAATAGAAATGATGGCTCTCAGTCCCTAGTTGCCATACGTGAGTGAACCCAAATGTGTAAGAACTTGAGGTTTCTAATGTGTGAACCTAGATGTGTAAGAACTTGAGGTTTCTAATGTTTGATGAAATATTCATTTCAGAGGTCTCGTTAGATGGGATGGTTGATATTGCCCCTGTGTTGAATGAACCAACACTCTGATGACACTGAATGAACAAGCCCATTAAGCTCTTTAAGCACAGAGATTTCTGAGTGGAGGAAGTTAGAACTGAGGCCTGGGTGGCAGGAAATCACGGGTCTTCTCCTTCTGAGCATTACCACCCCAAGCAAGCTACTTAATCTCTTTAAACCTCAGTGTTCTTTTCTGTGAAATATTGGTCATAGCATCTATTTCCGTTGGCTGTGAGGATTACAGAAGGGAATGTATTTGAAGTGCTTTGCATTGAGCTTAACAAAAAGTCAACTGAATATTAGGTGGCACTTGATAGAAATTTGGGAAGGATCACAGTCTGAGAGGGCAGTAGATGTAAGTGAAGAAACCAAGGAGTGAATCCCCAGTGAACAACAACAAATTTTTAACGAGTTTCGCCAAGGGGTGTATTTGAGATACAGAATAGTAAAAGCATGAGTTCTGGACTGAAAAAAGTCATGGTTTGAATTTGCTTTTTTTGCACACTGATGTTATTCTCAATAGTAAACAAGATTTGTAGAATATACAGAATAGATCTAGACATATGCCGTGTAGTCTTTAAAAGAATGTTAGGCACTATTCAGTTGAGAATATCCCGCATATTTTTTCTTTTTTTTTTTAATTTCAATTTTAGTTAACATACAATATGCAATATTGTATGTGCAATATGAGTTTCAGGAGTGGAATTCAGTGATTCATCACTTACATGTAACCCCCAGGGCTCATCCAACAAGTGCCCTACTTAATGCCCATCTCCCATCTAGCCCATCCCCCACCCACCTCCCTCTGTCAACCCTTAGTTTGTTCTCTATTGTTAAGAGTCTCTTGTGGTTTGTTTCCTTCCCTCTTTTCCCCTCTTTCCCATATGTTCATCTGTTTTGTGTCTTATATTCCACACATGAGTGAAATCATATGGTATTTGTCTTTCTCTGATTGACTTATTTTGCTTAGCATAATACATTCTAGCTCTATCCACATCATTGCAAATGGAAAGATTTCTTTTTTTTATTTAAATTCAAGTTAGTTAACATATAGTATAGCATTGCTTTCCAGAGTAGAATTCAGTGATTCATCCCTTACACATAACACCCAGAGCTCATCCCGACAAATGCCCTCCTGAATGCCCATCACCCATTTTGCCCATCCCCCGACCCAACACCCCTCCAGCAACCCTCAGTTTGTTCTCTGTATTTACAAGTCTGTTATGATTCGCCTCCCTCTCTCCTTTTATCTTATTTTATGTTTCCTTACCTTCCCCTATGTTTATCTGTTTTGTTTCTCAAAGTCTACCTATGGGTAAAATCATATGATATTTGTCTTCCTCTGACTGACTTATTTCGCTTCGCATAATACACTCTAGTTCCATCCATGTTGTTGCAAATGGCAAAATTTCATTCTTTTTGACCACTGAGTAATATTCCTATATATGTATATTCATATATATATATACATATATATATGTATGTATATATATGTATGTATATATACATACATATATATATACACACACACACCACATCTTCTTTATCCATTCATCAGTCAATGGACATTTGGGCTCTTTCCGTAATTTGGCTATTGTTGATAATGCTTTTACAAGTACATGCCCCTTCAAATCAGCATTTTTGTATCCTTTGGATAAACACCAAGTAGTGCAATTGCTGGGTTGTGGATTAGTTCTATTTTCAATTTTTTGAGGAACTCCAGTACTGTGCGGCAGAGTGCATTCCCACCAACGGTGCAAAAGTGTTCCCCTTTCTCCAGATCCTCACCAAAACCCGTTGTTTCTTGTGTTGTTAATTTTAGCCACTCTGATCAGTGTCAGGTGGTATCTCATCGTGGTGTTGACTTGTACCTCCCTGGGGATGAGTGATGTTGAGCGTCTTTTCATGTATCTGTTCTCTGGAAAAGTGTCTATTCATGTCTTTTGCCCATTTCTTAACTGAAGACCCCACGTTTTAATGCTGCCAATTGATACCAATTCTATTTATCTATTTCCTCCAGAAATGTTTAAGTGAGTACAAAAGTGGAGAAAATGGATTGCTGGTTGGGTCTAGAATGGGAGTTTTGTCTGGTGTCTCTCTTTTTGTACGAAAATTGTGTAACTCAATACTGAAGGAAACTTTGCTCACTGTGTTTTTAAAAGAATAGAAGGGGCACCTGGGAGGCTCAGTAGGTTAAGCGTCCAACTCTTGGTTTCAGCTCAGGTCATGATCTCACAGCTTCATGGGTTTAAGTCCCACATCAGACTCTATGCTGGTGGCACAGAGCCTGCTTGGGGTTCTCTCACTCTCCCTCTGCCCCTCCCCTACTCACTCTGTCTCTGTCTCTCTCAAAATTATAAATAAACCTAAAAAAAAGAATAGGGGCACCTGGGTGGTTCAGTTGGTTAAGCATACGACTTTGGCTTGGGTTATGATCTCGTGGTCCGTGAGTCCGAGCCCCATGTCGGGCTCTGTGCTGACAGCTCAGACCTTGGAGCCTGCTTCAGATTCTATGTCTCCCTCTCTCTCTCTCTCTCTGCCCCTCCCCCACTCATGCTCTGTCTCTCTCTTTCAAAAATAAATACACATTAAAAAATTTAAAAAAATAGAAATCTACAGTCAGAGAAAAGCAAACAATATGCTAAAAAGAAGAGAGAAACCAAATAAATCCAATTAGGAAGGGGGTAAAAAAAAATCAGGACTTTTCCCCCATAGGAAAAGGCTGTGACATTCTATTAATACCGCATACAAATGATATTTAGAAGTTTGTAGGACATGGAGAGATGAAGAATTTCAGATGAATAGAGTGATTGAGCAAAGGGAGTCATTACAATTAGGCAAGACTTCTCAAAAACATGATGGCATTTTAAACTTTGAAGAAAACCAAGTGGTCATTGTGGACTCATTATGAGCCAGTTACCACATTAACCACATAACGTAAAACACTTCCCTTAATTCTGTTATTATTTTTCAACAGACAGTGAGGAAGTTAAGCGAGATTAAATAGCTACCTCTCAGGATCATATAGATACAATGAACAGAGGTAACAGAGAAACCCTGAACCCACATCTGTACGATTAGAAAGCTGGCTCTCTCCCCCTATAAAGAATTTTCTTCCTGTTACTTTGCCGTTGATAGCAAGAAAAATGTATTTTCATATCCATCTATGTTTCTGCATCTATCTATGTCCTATGCGTGTGTGACTATCTGTATCTATATCTAGTCATCGATATCAAGGGTTAACAAACCATGGCCCCTTAATGTACCATCTGCAAGCTAGGAATGGCTTCTACGAAAATGCCTTAAAAAATCAAAAGAACAAAAATATTTTATGGTACACAAAAGTTTATATGAAATTCAGATGTCAGTGTCTACACATTGTCTGCACGTTGTCCGTGCTGTTTCAGTCCTGCAAAAGCAGACCTGAGTAGCTCTACGAGACCGTATGGTCTGAAAAGCCTAAGAGATTTACTACCTGGCTCTTCAGGGGAAAAGTTTGCCGAAACCTGCTTCATCACCTGCTTTTTTGTCCACGGGGTTTACATTTTACTGAAAGAAGAAGTCCAGAATCTATACATCATCATGGCGGTCTTCCCAGAAAACGTCTCCCAATTAACCTCATTATATCATCCAGTCCGTCTCTTTCTTCTTTTGCAATTAGCTACCCATTTTACCTGTTTACTTGTTCATTGTCTACCTTCCCCGGTCGCCTATGACCTTTGGGAACAGAGAAGTTTTCTACTGTACTAGCTGTTGTATTCCCTTAACTCTTGATTTACGGTAAGCTTCCCAAATCATCTGCAGAGTACGTGAATGAATAAAGTGACAAAGTAGCAGCCCTCTGAACTGATGCTAAGTTTCTGTGCTAGGCTCTGCTGGGGGTTGATGTATGGTGGTTTCATCTTTATTGTGGCCACTTTGATGGCTCTTATCGTAACATCCGCCCAAGTCGTCGTCCAAACTGGCTTTGTGGTGATCTTCACTCTCTTTCTCCTCTATGGCCTGTCTTTGGTGAGTTGGTGAATTTAATCTCTCTCTCTCTCTCTCTCTCTCTCTCTCTCTCTCTCTCTCTCTCCCTCTCCTTCTCTTTGAGAGAGTCATTTCCCTCTGATTCTGATCACACTTGTTTCTGTTCACGGTATTTGAATCTTTGCATGGGACAGTGTCGGGGCGGTGGGGGGAGGCGGGGAGGAGGAATGGATATCACATACTTTTGTATTATGAATTTTTTTTATTATGCTGGTGATGATTCTCAGAGAATTACATACTACCTGAACTTTTTCTCTCCTCTCAGATAACTTTAGCTTTCCTGATGAGCGTGTTGATAAAGAAACCTTTCCTCACGGGTTTGGTTGTCTTTCTCCTCACTGTCTTTTGGGGGAGTCTGGGATTCACTGCATTGTACAGAGATCTTCCTGCATTTTTGGAATGGACTTTATGTCTTCTTAGCCCTTTCGCTTTCACTGTTGGGATGGCCCAGGTAAGAGTTAATGTAGCTATTTCATTTTTTTGTTTTTTACAAACATTAAAATAATTCTCTCTGAGGAATTCATGCTGCGTGTTCTAAGCATCAAAATTTCCATCCACTTCCAGATACATCTAAGAAATGGGACAGGTTTTATTTTTCTCTCTCAGCATAAGTGGCTTGGTTTTAAGTCGCTAAATATAGACTGATCCTGTATTATGGATGTGGTCCAGCTTGTACTTTTCATGGGCTGTCCCAGTGGACATTTAACTGACTTAATGCTCAGGAAACATGACCTTTAATATTATCGCAAGTATTTGACAACAGGAATTCAGTAGAAATAAATTTTTCTTTCTAATTGGCCTGATGTATATACGAAACTGAACCTCTTCTCAGCAAATCTGATTCCAGGTGTGACATCATAACCGTAAAATGCTACGTGTATCTCACGATAATAAGAAAAACTTTCTTCTGTCTTCTGCCCAACTACTGAAGTGCTTTTCGCTCCTCCGTGTTTCTATTTTCAGACGGTGTCCCCTGCCTAGAACACCTCCTTTGTCCACATCCTACACCTGAAGGAATTCTATAGGCAGCCAGCCTCTCCTTTGAGTTTTTACTTCTCAGAGGACTTGCCTACTTCTGCCCATGGATCTCTAAGCCTTTAGTACCTCCTTCCACTGACTTCCCAAATCGCTTTTTAGTTAGATGGTTTCATTGCTATGTCTTCCAATAGATTAGAGCTCTGTAAAGACAGGAACTATGTTTATCTTTTCAATCCCAGTGTTTAGCAGAAACAAGACAAAAATAACTCTTAATACTCTATTTCCCCTTTTAAAATTCAATGGGTGTATCTTTTTTCCAGCTTATACATTTGGACTATGACGTAAATTCTAACGTCCATCTGGATTCTTCAGACAACCCGTACCTAATAATAGCGACTCTATTCATGCTGCTTTTTGATGCTCTTCTCTATTTGGCCTTGACATTGTATTTTGACAAAATTTTGCCCAGTAAGTAGTAACATAATTGTAATTCAATGCAATTTCACTCAGTGCGTTTCTTTAAAATATCTCTCTACCACATGTCGGATAGCAATTATCCAGCATCGCTTTCAAAATTTCTAAAATGAGCCCAGAGGTATTCCGGCTCTTTGTTTAGAGAATTGCTTTCTAAGATCTTGTTCTACCACAACACTTTAGATTGTTTTTTTCTAAAAAGAGATTCGTGGGATGCCTGGGTGGCTCAGTCGGTTAAGCCTCCGACTCCTGATTTCAGCTCAGGTCATGATCTCATAGTTTGCGGGATCGATCTCTATGTGGGGCTCTGTGCTCAGCATGGAGCCTGTTTCAAGTTACCTCAATTTTCTCTCTCCCCCTGCGCCTCTGCCCTACTCATGCGCTCGCTCGCTCTCTCTCTCAAATAAAAACAAAATAAAAAGAGACGCTTATAAGAAATTAAGGATAATTATACTCTTAGTGTTTGTATCAGAGCAAGATGGAAAAGCTAGTGCTTGATAGTGGGTTTAAGGGTGTCTAAATGCTTCCCAAAGCAGCTGCCTTGATAAGCTGTCCCACGGCAACTCATCCTCAAAGCAGTGACTGATCCGATATGCAATTGCCTCCTGTTCGCGCAGGTGAATACGGACATCGACGTTCTCCTTGGTTTTTCCTGAAATCCTCTTTTTGGTTTCTACACCAGCGGGCTGATCATGTGGCCCTTGAGAACGAAACAGATTCAGACTCTTCACCTAATGACTCGTTTGAGCCAGTGTCTCCAGAATTCCATGGAAAAGAAGCCATCAGGTAATAAACACATTACGTGAAAGTGCACATGGAAAACAGGTCAGGGAACAGAGACCTAGGAGGAAAAACACAGATGTGACGGATTTTCCCAGGGGCCTCTTTGGGTCCACCACGCATGCATCCAGGCTGCTGTACTTACAAAAGGCCACACTCATTGTCAGAAGCAACGTTGTCACCATTTGCACTTACTGCTATCTTATGCAGAACGACAAATATCAGTGAATAAATAACCTTCATGTTTCCATTTGTCTCTTTTTGTTTTTTTTTTCTCTTCGTTGCGCTGTTCTCTCTCTTTCTGTGCTTCCTCGCTTTATAACAGACACTGTCATCGTGTCCCTTGTTATGCTTATCTCCTTTTTCTCTGACACACTTGGTGTCTCCCCTCCTTGCTTCCTGATTAATAAGATGAAAAGGAAGAGGCAGATGATGCAGAAAAGGGGAGTCAGGCATCCAGAGACATGGGAAGAAAACCCAAGTTAGGGTATCACAGCATGAATGTCCTCCCTTCTGAGATGATGTCCGTGTTTTATTCAATGCTGCTTGCTGTATTTCCAAACAACTAGAAATCCCTCAATTCCCCGGGTCTCTGCTCAAAATTTGTTCACCGTGCCATTTGCTGTTGTCTCCTCAGTAAATCCTTTCCAGCCACCTGGGCCTGTGTGAGGGGAAGAGCCCCCAGATTTTCTCACAGCCCCAAAGACTTGATTTCTCAATCCTCTATCTACTTCTACAACGTCCTTAAGACATTCTCTTCTTTTTTCCAGAATAAGAAATCTTAAAAAAGAATATAGAAAAGGAAACCACGAAAAAGTAGAGGCCTTGAAAGGTAATACACTAACCTCATATTTGACAAGGCTGTTTGATCTGGTGACCACGCCTCACTGTTGCATTGTCTTCGTGGGGGTCCCAAATACCACTACTCTCCTCCATTTGAACACATCATGTTTCCTTCCAAGCAAGTTAAAAACCGTATAGCAATTTTAGGGGCACCTGGGTGGCTCGGTCAGTGAAGCGTCCGACTTCAGCTCAGGTCACGATCTCGCGGTTTGTGAGTTCGAGCCCCGTGTCGGGCTCTGTGCTGACAGCTCAGAGCCTGGAGCCTGCTTCGGATTCTGTGTCTCCCCCTCTCTTTCTGCCCCTCCCCTGCTTGTGCCCTGTCTCTGTCTCTCCAAAATAAGTCAATAAACATTTAAAAATATATATAACAGTTTTAGAAAGTCAAGGTGTGCCATAGATACCTGAGGGGTTTGAAAGATGTATGACTATGTCATGATACGCTTTACTTTCACCTCATCCCCTCCCTAGCCCTAGTATATGATCTTTATTTTTTTTTCAATTTTTTAAACATTTATTTATTTTTGAGAGAGACAGAGTATGAGCAGGGGAGGGGCAGAAAGAGGGAGACAGAGGATCTGAAGTAAGCTCTGCACTATAAGCACAGAGCCTGATGTGGGGCTTGAACCCATGACCATGAGATCACGACCTGAGCCGAAGTCAAGAGTCAGCCGCTTAACCAACTGAGCCATCCAGGCACCCCTAAATGATCTTTATTGTCAGCCCATTTTTAATGAGAAAAATGCTCTTCTCCAAAAAATCGTTAATCACATAATAATACACCTTATTTATTTTTTGAGACAGAGACAGAGACAGAGCACAAGCTGGGGAGGGGCAGGGAAAGAGGGAGACACAGAATCCAAAGCAGGCTTCAGGCTCTGAGCTGTCAGCACAGAGCCCGACGTGGGGCTCGAACTCATGAACCACGAGACCATGACCTGAGCTGAAGTCAGACGTTTGACCGACTGAGCCACCCAGATGTCCCAGGAGATGCCATTTTAAAGGGAAGAATTTGGGGATGAATTTTATTTTGAATACTGCTAGCCAAATATGCACATGCTATAAGAAATTATAAAAATTTTGGAGAATGTAAGGTTAATATGTAGCTCTGAGTGGGATTTTTTTTTGTAATAATGCCAGGTCTGGTATTTGACATATACGAAGGCCAGATCACTGCCCTCCTTGGTCACAGTGGAGCCGGGAAAACGACCCTGTTGAATATGCTCAGTGGACTGTCGGCCCCAACGTCAGGTGAGACACAATTATGGGCAAGAACGTGGGCAAATGAATGAACGGTGCATTTCATTAGCTAATGCGTTTTGCTGGTTCATTCCAATAGTTCGTAGTTTCATTAACTACTAGTCACAGTCGGGTACTTAAGAGAAAAGTTTTACAGGTTTCTTCAAGTTATTCTTTTAATAAATGTATGCCCTATTTATTAGGAAAATCTTTGTGGTGTAAATATTTCAAGATAAATAGCTTTATATTTACTAATTGGCATTCCGACTGGCTCAAGTGAATTTTGAGCGTTACATTTTTAGTCAACAGTGTAGTCCTTATAGGGAAATCTGCATATAAGACTCTAGTGAGGGGCGCCTGGGTGCCTCCGTCAGTTAAGCATCCGACTCTTGATTTCGGCTCAGGTCATGATCCCAGAGCCATGACATGGAGCCCCATGATGTCATCAGGCTCTGTGCTGAGCGTGGAGACTGCTTCAGATTCTTTCTCCCTCCGCCCCCACCCCCCAAAAATAAATAGAAGATTCTAGTGATTGTTTTCCACTTGTTTTTCACTTTAAAACATCTTAAATGAACGTGTTGTCCTGATGCTAACTGTCAAGTGTTATCCTCACGCTAACCGTCAACCTTTCTACTTCTAGGTTCAGTCACCATCTATAATCACAGCCTTTCGGAAATGGCGGACTCGGAAACCATCAGCAAGCTCACTGGAGTCTGTCCACAAACCAACGTACAATTTGGCTTCCTCACCGTGAGAGAAAATCTCAGGCTTTTTGCCAAAATAAAAGGGATTCAACCACATGAAGTGGAAAAAGAGGTAGAGGGACATATTCGATGTCACACAGCCATGAACGTGAAATTGTTTATCTAGAAAACTCTAGATGTATACGTGTTATTCCTACACAGTTCATCATCTAAATGGCAAAAGGCCCTTAGCGACGAACAGCAAAACGATAGTGGTGTTTTTTTGTTTTGGTTTTTTGGTTTTTTTGCTGCTGTTTTGTTTTAATTTTTATTTATTTTTGAGAGAGAGAGAGAGAGAACACGAGCAGGGGTCGGGGAGAGAGAGAGGGAGACACAGAATCCAAAGCAGGCTCCAGGCTCTGAACTGTCCACCCTGAGCCTGACGTGGGGCTCGGGCTCAGAACCGCGAGATCATGATCTGAGCTGAAGTCAGACACTTAACCAACTGAGCCACCCAGGCACCCCAATAGCGTTTCAAAACAAACATGTTGGGTTTTAAACTAAACATCCTTTTTTTCTTTCCTTCTTTCTTTTTCTCTTTCTTTCTTTCTTTCATTCTTTCCTTCTTTCCTTCTTTCTTTCCTTCTATCTTTCTCTTTCTTTTCTTTCTTTCTTTCCTTCCTTTCTTCCTTCCTTCCTCCTTTCCTTCCTTCTTTCTTTCCTTCCTTCCTTCCTTCTTTTTCTTTCTTTCTTTCTTTCTTTCTTTCTCTTTCCTTCTTTCTTTTTTCTTCTTTCTTTCTTTCTTTTTCTTTCCTTCTTTCTTTTTTCTTCTTTCTTTCTTTCCTTCCTTCTTTTTCTTCTTTCTTTCTTTCCTTCTTTCTCTTTCTTTCTTTTTTCTTTCCTTCTTTTTTCTTTCTTTCTTTTTCTTTCTTTCTTTCTTTCCTTCCTTCTTTTTCTTCTTTCTTTCCTTCTTTCTCTTTCTTTCTTTTTTCTTCTTTCTTTCTTTCTTTCCTTCCTTCTTTTTCTTCTTTCCTTCTTTCTTTCTTTCTTTTGTTTCTTCCTTCCTTCTTACTCTTCTTTCTTTCTTTCTTTCTTTCTCTCTCTCTCATTAGGTACAACAAGTTTTAAGGGACTTGGAGATGGAAAATATTCAAGACATTCTTGCTCAAAATTTAAGTGGTGGACAAAAAAGGAAACTAACTTTTGGGATTGCCATTTTAGGAAACCCTCAGGTAAGTGGGGCCAAAACTACTGGTGAATGAGATTGAGGAGTCTGGAACTATTGTATTCAATTGGACTGAATTTGCAAATGATAAATGCAAGAGAACTGTTCAAATGGAAAATTACGGACTAAGGTATTTCTCCCAAATACATTTACACGTCTATTCTTTTTTTAAAAATGTTGCCTGAAAGGGGAAAATGATTTACATTTCTCTATGGTGCAGGTTTTACTATTGGACGAGCCAACTGCCGGATCAGATCCTTTGTCAAGGCACCGCGTATGGAACCTTCTAAAAGAGAGGAAATCCGATAGAGTCATTCTCTTCAGTACCCAGTTTATGGATGAGGCTGACATCCTGGCTGGTAATTCTTTTTTTTTTTTTTTTTAGATTCCCCATATAAGTGAGATCATATGGTATTTTTCTTTTTCTGTCTCTGACTTATTTCACTTAGCCTAATGCCCTCAAGTTCCATTCATGTCATTTCATGGTGGTTCTTGGTTTTCTTTCATGTATCTTAGTGAGAAATTAGGGAGGATGTGCACGGTATGTGTAGATAAATTCCAACACAACTGCCTTGCGTGTGACTGTCATGAACCAAGACAGGAGACTTGCTGTCACCCTTCTGAGCATCTACATCTCCATGCACCTTGTCCCATAGATGGATTCTGATCCTGTTGCAAAATAACTCATCGGTTGTAAATATATAGCATGCTCTTAAAAATATCTTCTGTTTTATTCAGTAGGAATGTCAGGTGGCTTGAAACAGAGCCTCTCATCATGTGATAACTTTTCTAGAGAGATTAGAGAATAAACTAATGTATCATTTTAGTTACTGGAGGATAAAGAAACTGGCTTACCTATGACTAGAATTAGAATGCAAGTATCTGAGCGGATCATGCTCCTAAAATACACTATTTATTGATGGATCTGTTCTTTGATAAACAATGAGAGAATTACCTTGTAATGCAATTTCTCGTTTTTATTTTCTGCTTAGACAGGAAGGTATTTATATCCAACGGGAGGCTGAAGTGTGCAGGCTCTTCCCTGTTCCTGAAGAAAAAATGGGGCATCGGCTACCATTTAAGGTACAGCCTGTGTTGCTGGGGACATGTTGGAACATGTCGGGGGCAGGAGATCTCAGTATCGGTAGGTTAGAAAAGGCTACAAAATTATGAAGACCATTTCAAGAGAGCTGTGTTAGAATGACCCCACAACTGACCGTTCTTAGCAAGAATGAAGCAACAGGTAGGATCGTAGACACGGATATAAGGATGAGTGAGCTAAGTTTAAACAAAATTTTTGGAAAATGTTTTCACAACATATCACTCGCAAAGAGAAATTTAGTGACATTCCAGGCCTTCCTGATCATTTTCCAATGCTTACTTTTGTTCGCTGTGACAATCTCAGTAGTCTCCTCTCTGTTCTCCTTGACTTCATCTTCCCCCTCATTCATTTCTATCTCCTTCTCTTCCTGATAATAATTAGTATGCTTATTTAGTAATGTCTCTCACTTGGCTGTATTCTGCATTCTTGCTGAGATAACTTATGTATGAAATAGTCATATAATCATATTTAATCCCTCAGATAACTGTAAGAAGATGGCATTATTAGCCTCTGACATGTCAGAGAGTTTTGATGATCTGCCCAGTCTCACATCATTTATAAGTGGCAGAATCTTTGGACCAAGATTCTAGGTGTGGCGTGAATCTCTTCCTATACTTCCCACTAAAAATATTAATATTTCTTAAAGCATAATTTAAATCACTTCATCCTCAGCGGTTAAATGTGGTTAAATTCCCTCCATTATTTAGTCCGAGTGTTTAACCTGTTCAAATCTACTATTCCATCATGATTGCTTAGTATGATCCAACGGAATCAGTACTTTCCAACTAAAATGAACCACTTGTGGGGCACCTGGATGGCTCAGTCAGTTAAGTGTCCAACTCTTGATCTCAGCTCAAGTCTTGATCTCGAGGTTGTGAGTTTAAGCCCCGCATTGGGCTCCGTGCTGGGCATGAAGCCTACTTAAAAAAATAAAATAAAATAAAACGAATCACTCGCTGTTTTCTAAGTATGTTCCATAGTTTTGTTGTCTTCTCTCCGCTTAAAGTGGGATGTCTGTTTGACGTGTCCTCCTGCGACCCATTTTAACCAAGTTCACATCTTATCCATTCTTTTATTTATTTACTTAGAGAGAGAGCGCGCACTTACAGGAGGAGCGGAGTGAGGGAGAGAAAGAGTCCCAAGCAGGCTCTGCACTGTCAGTGTAAAGAGCCCGATGCAGGGCCTGAACTCATGAACTACGAGATCGTGACCTAAGCCCAAATGGAGTTGGATGCTTAACCGAGTGAGCCACCCAGGTGCCCCCCAATCTTGAAGGTCTTTTCTGAATATTTTCTCCTTAATAAGTATTCTCTTTTCTGGAGCTCTGAAAACACTATTTTGAATTGTCGCCTTAGACAATTTACTTAACTTCTTTGATCCTCAGTAATTTCATTGACGTAATAGTGGTAATAATACCCACATTGCAATTAAGACTAAAAATATTGAATGAATGAATACTTGACAAGGTGCCAAGTGCTTAACTGACTTAGCTCAACTTCCCTCACTCACTTCTTCTATAATTTGGTGCTTTATATTACTGTTATGTTCCTAACTCCTCTAGGGAATGTACTGTATTCTTTCTGTTTGGGATCCTGGATAGCATATCACATAAGGGCCTTGTAAACACAGAATAGTTTTAATTAAAATGGATTTTTCAGGTTTATGTCATCAAAGTCAACTGTGATGCCCTCACCATTCGATAGCCTCAGGAAATTTCAATGGGTGTGACTAAAAATGGTGTTTCTAAAATCCAGTGATGGGGCGCCTGGGTGGCTTAGTCCCATAAGCATCTGACTTCAGCTTGGGTCATGATCTCAAGGTTCATGGGTTCGAGCCCCATGTCGGGTTCTGTGCTGACAGCTCAGAGCCTGGAGCCTGCTTCGGATTCTGTGTCTCTCTCTGGCCCTCCCTCGCTCGCATTGTTTCTCTCTCTCTCTCTCTCTCTCAAAAATAAATAAAACATTAAAAAAATTTTAATATGTAAAATCCAATGATTCATGAAGAACTTTATATGTTCTCACCACAAAGGCAGATCACCTTTGACTTGAGTAAGTTTTGGACCCAAAAAAAAAAAAAAATATTAGATCACATATATTGAGGGTTTACTTGGTGCAAGGTTTGGTATGATCACACGCATGCTTTATTTTATTCTGTCTTTCGAGATTCTTTGAGAACTGACTATCGGAAAACTGCATGGAATTTTGATGGAAATTTGGAAACTTGATGCTGGAAGACATTAAGCCTGAGTTCTGGAATGTATATCAGTGGGACATAGGACCATGTTCTTAATGACTGTACCACACCACCTCTGTCTTTGTTTTCACCATGTTCGTGGTTTTTGCAAAACCCTTTTGTTGCAAAGGGAAAATTCAAAACTGAGCTTGTGGATAGATGGAGACCAAATCGGGCACTTCTTCCACTTCACCCCAGCCGACATCTAGCTGATATATCTCTTGCCTCCAAATAATAACCCTTGAGTTATTATCCCTACACCAGTGTCTCTAGATTATACAGTTTGGACTATATCATTGTGGACTCTCTGGACTACATATTTTTAAGTCTTGCTTATTCCATGATCCTAGATACATGTATATTTGTGTCTCATAAATGTTAAGGAAGTGACAAACACACTACAGTTGTTTGTAGAGATGGTGGTGGATAAAAAATGGCTTTAACACACTCTTTTTAAATGTCAGTTTGCACCTGAATGAAATGTGCGATCCGGACAGGATAACATCACTTGTTAAGCAGCACATCCCTGAGGCCAAATTAACAGCACAAAGTGAAGAAAAGCTCGTATATATTTTGCCCTTGGAAAGGACAAACAAATTTCCAGGTAACAGAACGGAGACACCGCGGGATGGTTTTTAATGATGTTACTAACAATAACAGTGGCATTCAGAATGATGGCTGACATCTTTATGCTTGCTAAGTGCATGGAACTGTGCATTAATCATTTAATATCCCCCAAAGTCCCAGCTAGTATTAGCCCCTGATATCCCCAGATCACTTATTAGTAAACTGAGCCCAAAGATACTCAATATGCTTCAAGTGGAAGTATGTGCAGTTAAGGGGGGCAGGAGAACATCAAGGTAAAATTAAGAATATTCAGGACATTTGTTTCAGGAATGAATGAGAGAGTGTGGTCTGGACAAGGAGAGGTCTGTGAAAAGAGGGCAGAGTACTGAACGGGGCCTAAGGGAATAGCATGCCAAATGCAGATAGATGGTTTTATGATCAACATCGTGACATAATGTTATAATCTCGGTAACTGAATAGTAATGACGATCCACCTGTGTGTTGCCAAACATTCTAAATTCACCACTTTGCTGCAAGTACAAAAGCCCGGAAGCTCATTGCTGTTCCCACTTTTCTACCTGGTCTCCCAATATGCTTTCATTTGCCAAGAATTTTGAGGTAGATTGCATTTCTTTAAGTGTAACCATAAATATGTGTGTACTTGGACTTCAAGGAATTTGCCAACTTTTAATGGAGGATACTGGCTCCATTGCTACCTGCTTGAATCAATACGCCTGCATCAATAATCATGGCTAATATAGAAATATAGCATCAGACAGTGGAGTGCAGTGGTTGAAAGCTGGAATTCTAGAGCCAGACTGGGGAGATTCAAATTGCAGCAAGGCTGTTCCTAGCTCTGTTATCCTGGACAGGTTATATCACTCTTCTGTACCTCAGTTTCCTTATTTGTAAAAAGGGGATAATGGTGGTATGAGCTTTATAGTTCCTCAGTTATGAGGATTAAATGATTAATACACTTAAATTGATTATTAAAATATTAAATATAAACACAGCACCTGGAAAAACACCTGACATGGAACGTATGGTAGTTCACAGCATCTAAGACAGCTTCAGCTGTAGGAGGTGCTGCCAAGAAAGACACGGAAGGAAACAATGCTGCCACAGATGACCATAGGGGAAGGGAAGGAAAAATAAGATGAAAACAGAGAAGGAGGCAAACCATAAGAGACTCTTAAATACAGAGAACAAACTGAGGGTTGATGGCGGTAGGGGGTGGAGGGATGGGGTATACGGGAGATGGGCATTGAGGAGGACACTTGTTGGGATGAGCAGTTGGTGTTATATACGTAAGTGATGAATCATGGGAATCCAGTCCTGAAGCCAAGACTACACTGTACGTTAGTTAACCTGAGAATAAATTTAAATCAATCAATCAATCAATCAATAAAATGACACGCCAGCATTTCCTGATGCATGCTCATTTCAAATATGTTGAGAAAAGATGAAATGTATTTATCTTAGAATCAGTGAAGTAACTGTACTCTTGGACGCATACACCACGTCTTGGATACATGTATGCTTGTGAAAACAGAAATCTTTATGAAACCCACGAACCCAAGCATTCCATGATTATGTTTTAAATGCATTTCAAAGGAGGGGTGCACAATTTAGAAAAAGGCTGAAAAAGAACCAACCCTTAGAACTCATTGGAAATCATGACTACATCTGTATTTTTTATTTATCTAACACACCGTTGAGATAGAAACCTTTCATTTCTCCCAATATTTGAATTATCTTTTATTCTACTTCCAACCTTCCTGAACTACCCAAAAATTATTCCCAGTATCTTTAAAAAAAAAAAAAAAGTAACCTTCAAAATCCCTAAAAAGACCTACCTTCTTTGAGAACTCTGTGTAATCTTCATATCAAGGTCAGACGCTGGAAAAGAGAGAGAGAGTGAATGCAAAGTTATATACATTGTTTTCCCTTTAATGTGTATATATATATATATATATATATATATATTTAAACTAAGGAGGATTGCATAGCACCTAATTATTTCTATAAACATTAGTTCTTTCGCATGTGTTATTAAACTGCCTACCAGTTATTCCTAACAGCATTCTTCTCTCAGCTTTGGGGATAATATTCCTGAATTAATGGGGTTTTAAGATTGAACATTTCCTGCCCTAGTTCAGGCTGTTGTAACACATACCATAGACTGGGTGGCTTACAAACAACGGACACTTATTTTTCAGAGCTCTGTAGGCTGGGAGGTGTCAGATTTGGGTTCCAGTACAGTTGGGTTCAATGAGATACCTCTTGGGGGTTGCAAAGTACTGACTTCACCTTGTATTCCCACATGGCAGGGAGCAGGGAGGGGAAGCCAGCTTTCTTGTGACTCTTTCAAAGGCACTAATCTCATTTATGATTATACACCTCCTAATACCATCACACTGGAGGGTAGGGTTTCAACATATGGATCTGTGGGAGGGACACAAGCATTCAGTCCATTTATTAAACTCCCCATAATCAAACAGAATTAATTTTTTAAAAAAGAGAGTAAACAAAACATAAGATTTTTTTGAAGAACACTGCATATGTAGTTTTCTAATGAAACACAGATGTTTACAATTTTATACTCAAGACTCAGAAACACATTGTAGTTTAGGTTATTTTAGAAATAAGAGAATGTCTGTACCATAGCTTTGTTTCTTATGAATGCTGTTGGCCTATCACACGTTTTCTATTGTTGAAAAATACAGCTATTACCAATCTCATTTCACATTATGTTCTTTTGATGTATTTTTGTGCTTACTTTTAGATCTTTACAGGGATCTTGATAGATGCTCTAATCAGGGCATTGAGGATTATGGTGTTTCCATGACAACGTTGAACGAGGTATTCTTGAAATTAGAAGGGAAATCAGCTATTGGTGAATCAGGTAAAAAAGCAAAACAAAAAGAAGCTTTCATTTTGTCTTTCTGTAGACTACCTTACCTTGAAAATACACTTTGAATGATGAGGCTGTATGCTTTTGGAGCTGCTCTGATTCAGTCTGGTCTTGGGTAAACTTAGAGCAGAGAAGAGAGGTATCTCTTCTGTCTCCTTCTTCTCTCAATGCTGGCCCCCATTCTTGAGTTCCTGATTTTTGTACCACATGTCTTACTAAGGGTATAGCAAGGCACAAGACTAGATCCTCATGGAGCAGACAATAACTATGTGATATAAGTGCCACAGAGAAAAGAAAATTAGAATTGAAGGTTGACAGTTACCTTTCTCGTATCAATTCGAGGATATTATTCCAACGTCTTCAGCTTCCATCGTTGCTGTTGAAAGGTTTGCTGTCAGAATAATTGTCATTCCTTGGAAAGTCGTCTCTACTTAATCTAAGGCAATTCCTTATTTCTGGTTTATGTGTCATCCTACTTGGCGTACTCTTTACTAGCTTCTTTTATTTTTTTTTCATTTTCTATGTTTTAATTGATTGAGCGGGTTTTTAAAATTACCTCTTTCTCGGGGACCCTTGGGGGGGGCTCAGTCGGTGAAGCCTCAGACTCTTGATTTCAGCTCAGGTCACGATCTCATGGTTATGAGATCAAGCCCTGCGTGGGGTCCAGGCTGACAGCATGGAGCCTGCTTGGGATTCTCTCTCTCTCCCTCTCTCTCTGCCCCTCCTCTCCTCCCACATGCACGCTCTCTCTCTCTCTCTCTCAAAAATAAATAAACTTAAAAAAAAAAAAAATCAGGACGCCTGGGTGGCTCAGTCAGTTAAACATCTGACTTTAGACTTCAGCTCAGGTCATGATCTCACGGTTCATGTGTTCGAGCTCTGCTATGAGCTCAGAACCCACTTGGGATTCTCTGTCTCCCTCTCTCTCTGCCCCCTACTCTCTCTCTGTCAAAATAAATAAATAAACTTAAAAAAACACCTCTTTTTCCCTTTTATCCACTTTTGAAGTTATATACTTATGGTTATGCTTAACTTTTAATAGACATATATTGTTGCTTTCTAAAAGTCTAGAGTAGATCAGTTGCTCTAGGCTTGTCTTCCAAAAGAGGTCACTTCGGTTTTTAATTTTCAATCATGACTACTAAAAAAAGTATTGTCTCTACCAATTTCGTATTTTTGGGGCTGGGGGGGCGGTGCCTGGAGAGGGTTCTATATATACCAGGTTTCCCACCTCAGTCAGAAATACTAAATAGCTTATCTTTTTGCAATGAGTAGATTTTTCCAGGCTAAATATGGATTTCTTTTCATTGATTTCCTTAGAATGAACGAAGTCCTTTAAAGCTGTAGACACAAAGCTCTTTTAAAAGAAAATACAAGGGGTGCCTGGGTAGCTCATTTGGTTAAGCATCCGACTTCAGCTTAGGTCATGATCTCACTGTTCGTGAGTTTGAGCCCCATGTCCGGCTTTGTGCTGACAGCTCAGAGCCTGGAGCCTGCTTTGGATTCTGTGTCTCCCTCTCTCTCTGTTCCTCCCCCACTCCCATTCTGTCTCTCCCTCAAAAATAAATAAAGATTACAAAAAGAAATTTTTTTAAATAAAATACAAGATTTCTTTTATTATGTCATTAGTTTTCCTTCTTGTATTATACCTTATTTATTTACTTACTTATTTTGCTTTGTTTCCTTTAATAGTTGCTCTAGGGGTGCCTGGGTGTCTCAGTCCATTAAGCGTCGGGCTTTGGCTCAGGGTACGATCTCGCAGTTCGTGAGTTCAAGCTCCACGTTAGGCTCTGTGCTGACAGTTCAGAGCCTGGAGACTGCTTCGGATTCTGTGTCCCCCCCCCCCCCCTCTGCCCCTCCTTTACTCACACTCTGTGTCTCTTTCTCTCTCTCTCTCTCTCTCTCTCTCTCTCTCAAAAGTAAATAAACATTTAAAAAAAAATTTTTTTAAGTTGCTCTAGAAATGCCATGAATTAGGTTATTCACATCTTTGCCCAAGATTTCTACTCTGACACCATTTGGTGAAAAGATACGGTCATAGAGACACATAAGTAAAGCGCATCTAAGCTGACGCAGCATAAATTCCTGATTTTGTGTTTTATAGATACTGGAATTTGGGGAGAGTTACAAAGTCCTAGGACGAAAGACACCGGGAGCCTTGTTGAGCTAGAGCAAGCGTTGTCCTCCTTTAACGAGACAAAGAAATTAATCAGTGGCGTGGCTCTCTGGAGGCAGCAGCTCTGTGCCATAGCAAAAGTTCGCCTCCTGAAGTTAAAGAGTGAAAAAAAAACTCTGTTGACCATGTGAGTACCTGAGGGTTTCAGATATGTTTGGTCCGTGCTCTGAGCCCTTGCTTACGGTCTTTCGCAACACAGAAAGCGATTTCTAATTGCTTTGGTGGGTATGTAATTAAACCAGGTTAACCGATTGGGGGGTTTCTGTTAATTTCACACAGAACCTGCTCTCCCCAAAGGGTTGAAATAGTGTTTCAGAAGCGTGGCAGTTAGCACGTAGGTCCCATCCCCCAGACTTGCCTCTTGACCCAAGGAGCCCTGTGCCAGCCTGTGTCTTCACCCCAGCTTCATGCTGCTGTCTGGAACCCGCTTGATTTCCCTATAGCTTCGGGCTCTTTGCTGAGTAATGCGTCCTTGCAAAAACCCTACTCTCCAGGCGGGACTCATTCAGAGAAAAAAACATCTGTTAGCACCTCTGCCTAACACGCTATGTTTGCATATCTGCCACACTTATCAAAATAAATCAGGCGTGAGATTTGGCTCTGGGGGGGGTGATTAGACGTACACTAAAAACCACGCTACAAGATTAGGCAATATCAGCAAGCAGAGTGTTCAGTATGAGAAAGATGATGCTCCAATATGAGCATCAGAAAAGAACAATTTTCTACGGGAGAGAAATTGAATTTGGTGTAGGAAAACGTAACGGTTAGTTAAGGAAAGAAAGAAGGATGGAAATTCAGGCAGAGGGGGCAGTACTGAGTCTGGAACCACCTGAAAGGTCAAAAGGTCGATTGGTATCGAGTTGAGTGAATTACAACATAAAGTACACGGAAAAGTAAAAATAACTTTGATGCTATATTACATACAGCTGAAGAGCTGGGCTTTGTGAATAATGAGGAAATACTGATATTTTAGTTTTTATTTGGAAAGGTGATTGACATCATTAGCACAGATTGCCAGGAAACCTAATTGGGCAACAGCACAAAATGGTTTGGAAATAGAAGACTCTGGAGACAAGAAAAACAGTCATTGAGGACAATATTGAAAGAGGTCAGGAAGGAGATAATTAAGGTCCAGACTCGAAAAGGGGAAGAGAAAATGTTTCTAGGCATGTAATAATGACGATACGATAGACATTTTCTTTTTTTTTTTTTTTTTACGATAGACATTTTCAACCATTCAGAAAAGGGACTTTACCAGAGACAAATGAGCAAAAAATGATTGGTCCTTGGAACTTGGGTTTATGAGAAAATGTTGTAATTGGGAACAGGAGGGGGAAAAAGTTCAGAGTGTAGTGATACGCCTGGGCGTTGGTGATTTGCCAGCAACGGTGGTCCAGAAAAAGGGAGAAATGCAAGAGGGAAACAGAGGGAAGAAGTGGGAACTGGAGAGAGATGTAAGAGTCCTACTCAGCCAGGGGCGCCTGGGTGACTCAGTCACTTGAATGTCAAACTTTGGCTCGGGTTGTGATCTCATGGTTCTTGAGTTCGAGCTCCCATGGAACTCTTCGCTATCAACGAGCCCACTTCAGATCCTCTGTCCCCCTCTCTCTGCCCCTCCTCCTCTTGAGGTCTCTCTCAAAAATAAATAAGAGTCCTACTCAGCCAACATCATGAGCTTGAATGACATTTCCAAAAGCGGGGGAGGCTAGGGGGAGGCATTTAGAGAGAGAGAAAGACCAAGCATAAATATGTAGAAGCCATTTCATTTTAGAAAGAAGAAACGGGGAGGAGGTGGGAAGCATGATTCATTTGTTTGGTTAGTGTCTAGAATGTATTTCTATTATAATACCCATTATCTACTCAAACTGAAAAGTCTACAAAGGTCGCTATAGGTGAATTTTTTTCTTCTGCGTTCTCCTCCATGTAGATTGTTGCTTTTTGGCATCAGCTTTTGCCCTCAGCTTTTGGAACATCTATTCTATGAGTTATATCAAAAGAGTTATTCTTGGGGACTGGCTCCTAATATGTACTTCCTCTCCCCGGGACAACCACCGCAAGTTCCTCTGACCCCCCTACTGGTCATCAATAAAACAGGTAAAATGGGGCTCAAATGTAACTTTTCCGCATCGCTCCTGTTGAAGGATTCCCCGGGCAGCATAAACCATGAGGGGAAAAATAAAGTCCTGTATGTTTTAGAAAACACATATGAAGCCAAACAAGAAATTAATTTAAAAAGTGAAAAACTCAAGATTGGGGAGTTTCTTTTAGAAACACGTTTTGCGAGGTTACTTAAATCCTAAAGTGTATCACATCAAGCAACAAAAAGGGTGGTTGGTAGGTCACTGACTGATCTCTGAAGTCTTTCCATAACATTTTTTAAGTGTTATGCATTCTTGGGGTCTGGGGGAAAAAATCTGTTCTAAATTTCTAAGAACACAGAAGATCTTTAAGGATTATGATGTTAATTTGGGGTAGTATTTCTACATGAACAGAAATTATATGTCAATAGCTAGACTCTAGGTAAAGTAATCTTGTCATACTTTCGATATGAGAATGGATTTGGGTATCACAACATCAATTCTGCCTTTCTAAGGAAATCCTTAGATGGTCATCATGGTATGCTTTGGGTGACATCATTTAGTTTAGTCTTGTTTTGTTTCGTTCTTTTTTTTAAATATTACTTGACCATTGTTTGACTTCACTTTGGCTTCTTTTGATTTTTACCTTCATGGTAGGGTCGAGCATTGATAACTTCGTACATTCACTGAGGCAACAGAACATAGCTTTGGAAGTGGATGCCTTTGGGACTAGAAATGGCCCAAACGAGCCATCATACAATGGTGCTATCACTGTGTCAGGTGACGACAAGGTATGTTGGGCTCTGATCTCACCAAAGATGGGGAATGAATGCCATTTGAATAACACCTAACAACTGACATACAAGGCCGATTTAACACAAACAGGTGGGATATCTCTTATTTTTAGAGGAGAAGCTGTACTATAAATATTTACACAGCAACATATAGTGAAATGCTATTTGATTTCATTCTTTATTAAATTGTATGCACTATTATTAATAATGAGTTTAAATCTTACCTACTGTGCTCCATTCGAATCACTAATTTAAATTGTATTCTCAATTGGATTTCAACTCAAATGTCATTTTGATGAATCCTCTAATAATAAATCTGATAAATATCTATTATGAACTTCAGTTTTGTTACCAAAAAAAAATCAGTGCTCAATTTTTTACAGTAGGCTTTTGTATATTTTTATGGGAAAAAAGCTCAAGTCTTACCTGCTGAACTCTACACAAATGGGTCAAATCTTCAGATAAGTATTTATGCTCAACTATCTGATATTAAAAAAAAAAAATGCCTTAGTTTCCTGCAACTTGTGGTTCATGAATCAGCATCAGCGGATCACTTAAGAGCTGGTTAGAAATGCAGACTCTGAGACCCCATTCCACACCTACTGGATATCTGCACGTTAATAAAATCTGCAGGGGATTAGTATGCTCATTAAAGTTTGAGAAGGACCGCCTTATTTGGCAATATTTAAGAGTGGTGTATTTCATATAAAAGTTGAACTTTCTATGGGGCGCCTGGGTGGCTCAGTCCGTTAAGCGTCCGACTTCAGCTCAGGTCATGATCTCACCGTTTGTGAGTTGAAGCCCCACATTGGGCTCTGTGCTGACAGCTCAGAG
Source organism: Panthera uncia (assembly GCF_023721935.1). Lineage (NCBI taxonomy): Eukaryota > Metazoa > Chordata > Mammalia > Carnivora > Felidae > Panthera > Panthera uncia. The sequence goes on along the minus strand of NC_064814.1, from coordinate 20,512,289 downwards.
CCTGGAACCTGCTTCGGATTCTGCGTCTCCCTCTCTCTCTGTCCCTCCCCTGCTTGTGCTCTCTCTCTCTCTCTCTTTCTCTCTCTCTCTCAAAACTAAATAACCATTAAAAAAAATTTTTTTTAGTTGAAATTTCTGGCTACTCTTGAAAAAACCCTTCATGTGCTAATTCTGGCAGTCTGCATTTGGAATTGCGAAACAGTTGCCCAGTTTAGACTTGGACTTCATTCGTCTGTTACTCTTTCTCCACACAACTTCACTTATGTGGATTATCTGCCTAGACCCCATGGGAGTTTGGGGAGAGATCCTTGTAGTAAACAAATGAAAAAAGACGAAAAGACAATGTTATATGTATAAATCACGGCACGTAAGTCTCACAAAGCTTGACCATTGGCAACTTGTCAGAGTTAATTTTCAGAAATAATTTCCATGCCAATAATAAAGTTAAAAATTACCTTCAGGGCGCCTGGCTGGCTCAGTCGGTTAAGTGTCAGACTTTGGTTCAGGTCATGATCTCAGAGTCCACGAATGTGAGCCCCGCATAAGGATCTCTGCTGTCAATACAAAGCCTGCTTCGGATCCTTTGTCCCCCTCTCTCTCTGTCTGCCCCTCTCCCATTCACTCTCCTTGTCTGTCTCAAAATAAATAACAAATAAACTTAAAAACATATTTAGTAGAAATTACCTCCGATCAAACTAGTCCTTAGTACGTCTTAATCAAGTTAGTTACCGGTGTGCTCAGAAAAACAATTTTTAAAAAATGGCATTCTTAATATCAATAAACATTGCTTTAAGTAATTAGATAAGATGCAAGTCACATAATTTATTTATGATTGCAAAACTGCATGCCCAAATAATAATTTACTTATTTTTCTTTGCCGGATTTTTAAAAAATGTGTGTATATTTTTGAGAGAGAGAGAGTGTGTGTGCATACAAGTGGGGGAGGGGCAGAGAGAGGGGAACAGAGGACCCAAAGCGGACCCCCCTCCCCCCGCACTGATAGCAGAGAACCCGATGTTGGGCTCAAACTCATGAACTGAGAGATCATGACCCGAGCTGAAGTTGGATGCTCAACTGACTGAGCGACCCAGGCGCCGCTCATATATTCTTTTTATCTGGGGGAGAAGTAATTATATTATGTATATGTATACATATGTCCTATGTTTTTTTTAAAGATAGATACAGATACAGATGTAACTTTTTTTTTTACCTTATGTTTTCCCCCAGTTTTATTAAGATATGCTTGATATACAGCACTGTATCAGTTTAAGGTATACAACATAATGGCTTGACTGACATACTCGGTGAAATGATTTTAAAACGTCATTTTAAAAGAGATTTTACATGCGACGTTGCCACCGCAGGATCCGTAGTTGTGAAAACCTACACTTTCATAACGATAGCTGCCTGCCTTCTACCTCCAAGTATTCACCCGTTCGTAATTTATAAAATGAATGTGTCGCATTTGGAAAGAAAGCCTAATGTCATGTTAAAGACACGCTGTTCTGTGGACTTTTATGGTGACGTTGCTAAAAATCACCAGAGGGATTTTGTGTTGTGAGAGTTGAGGCATCAACAGCCACCTGGCTGATGCCGTGGCCAGTAGAGAGCAAAGATATCCCTCGTGGTATATCAGGAATTAATCAGACAATATGAGGAATGGTGACGTTAACCACTTCCGGTGCCTTGGCTTTCTCGTGTTGTCAATACGTCAAATGATTTTCTACCATATCCCTTCGCTAAATTTTGTGTTTGCTTCTGAGGACTTAGAATGCATGTTTGTTATATCGTAGGGTCACAGATTCTCGATAGCATGTAACACCAAAAGGCTGAACTGCTTTCCTGTCCTCATGGATATCATCAGCAATGGGCTGCTTGGGATCTTTAATTCTTCGGAGCGCATTCAGACCGACAGAAGTACTTATTTTGAAGTAAGTATAATATTATCTCATTTACCTTGAGCCCTAAGAAGTTTTCAAGAAGACCCTTGAATATGCTGACATAATATGTTTGTTTGTTTGTCTGTTTTTATAATGTTTATTTATTGATTTTCAGAGGGAGAGAGAGAGAGAGAGAGAGAGAGAGAACCCCAAGCAGGCTCTCAGCTGTCAGCACAGGGAACGCAATCTCACAATCTGAGATCATGACATGAGCCAAAATCAGAGTCAGATGCTTAACCAACTGAGCCACCCACGTGCCCCAATATCATGTTAATTTTTGTGAATTTGTCCTTGAATACATGTATGTTTTAATTTTTTTTTTTTTTTTTTAGTGTTTTAGTTATTCTTGAGAGAGAGAGAGAGAGCGCACACACATGCACAAGCAGGGGAGGGGCAGAGAGAGAGGGAGACACAGAATCTGAAGCAGGCTCCAGGCTCCGAACTGTCAGCACAGAGCCCGATGCGGGGCTCGAACTGACGAACCGTGAGACCATGACCTGAGCCAAAGTCGGACGCTTAACCAACTGAGCCACCCAGGCACCCTGAATGCATGTATGTTTTAAATACATATAGTTTACGTTTCTGCGTTCATGCATACACACACATATATGCAGACACACACTATCTAGCAATGATTATGTAACATTGCAACCTGAATTGGGTGGCTTAGAGTCAATGGAACAGCAGAAAATATAATTAATTGGGAGAAGGAAATGACGGCCTCTCCTCTTAGATCTGTCACCACCTGTCACATCTGTGGTAATGGGACTTCATTGAAACAGCCAGTCTTAAAGGCCAGACTCTGTGGACTTTGTAACAACTCGACTTCCATAGGCTTTGGGTCAGCAATCCACAGAAAAATACAGATAAAAATTTCATCACAAGTTTTCTTGAGAAGTGAATAAGGCAATGCAAGCAGCAGGTTCAGTTGACCGAGTTATTGTAAAGACCAATAATAAGCACATAAACATAGAAAACCACAGGCACTCAGTAAATTGTGCTTATTAACGCAACTACTCTTAATATTATTTTTCTGGGGAGTGCACCAAGTTTCCATTAAAGAACGTTCAGCTTTGACTAGATCAGAGGCCGGGCTGAATTAAAACTAGAAGCAGTTCTTGTGTAAAATATAATCTCCTGGGGGGCGCCTGGTGGCTCAGTCAGTTAAGCGTCCAGCTCTTGATTTCAGCTCAGGTCAGGATCTCACAGTTGGTGAGTTTGAGCCCCATGTCAGGCTCTGCACCGTCACCATGGGAATTCTCTCTCTCCCTCTCTCTTTGCTTCCCCCCTGCTTGTGCATGCTCTCTCTCTCTCTCTCTCAAAATAAATAAATAAACTTATAAAGAATAAATAAAAATTAAAAAAAATAAAATATAATTTTCCAGGTCTGCTGACATCCTGAGTCAGAATCTCCACAGTGGGGGAGGGGGGGTGTGCGGATCTAATACCCCGCCATGTTGAATCTCCCTTCACCTTCTTGATATGATACCTTGGGAATACTCTGTAGTTTCCTGGTCGCTCTTTGTTATTAAGAATGATTCCAGTGCTGTCCAAAGCTTCAATGTCCTTTCCAATTCAAACACCATGGGGTCACTTTGTTGACCTAATGGATGTGGACTGGCGTGGGTGAGCTGCGGTGGACTTTGGCCTTTATTTTCCCCTTTTATTGTTTAACATCTTGGAGTAGAAAGGAGAGAGTTGATCTTGCTCTGGACGCCCTGCCCACCCCCTCTTTCTGCTCCCTTCTGAGTAAAATGTTGCTGGCGCTGGAAGCCACGAGGAAGGATGGAGAGATTAAGACAGAAAGAAATGGTGCCGTGGAGACATTGCTTCCTTCTCTAGCTGCATCTGCCACTGGTAGCTTCTACATATGTTGTCACCACAGCCTTGGTGACCTGTGTGATTGTCTCCGGTAGTGCTTGGCTTTGACCCCCGTCCCTTCTGTAGATGAAGATGTGCTCGATGTTGCCGAGCAGAATTTCCCTTCAGCCGCTGCCGAGATGTCCTCACTGCCAAGCTCTCTCCAGTTTCCCTTGTTCATTGTTTGATGTGCCCATCATGCAGGTAGTTTAACAACTTCCACCCCTGCTGTAACCTGTGCCTCTTCAGAAAGAGCTCTGAGGACTGTTGAGTGCCTCTTGCACGCTGTTGGAAAGCTATAGAGATTTGGGGTGTGATGAGGGCTGCCCCACGTTCCTCATAAGCACTTTGTGGCGTCGTTTTCTCCAACCACATCACAAGAGTCTTTCCTCCTGAAATCTCTTGAGAAGAAACAACTGTCTCCCTGTTCACAGGATGTCATAGACTTTGGGTCTAGAATTTCTTGTCTTGCTAGACAAGAAAGCGGGATGCAGGATTAAAATATGAGAGCTGGCTAATGTCCAGGAGAAGACAAGAGCCCCGATTAAGGGGCCTTGCTCCATTTTTATTAGGATCATGCTTACAAACATGGTGATGGACGGGCACAAAGAGACAATAAATCTGTGAACACTAACTGGTGGGTGTGAGGGAAAGGGGGTTTGGAAGATAGGGGGTTTGGAAGATACGCAGTGTTAGTCGTTTGGGTCAATACAAAACAAAATCCTGCTGCCGGGCAGATGGTTGTTAACAGCAGACAGGAGGCGCCATGTCTGTTTATCTTAGCCAGCCTAGGGGATAAGACAGATAAAGCAGGTAACCTCAGGGTCAACAAGGTACCTTTCTTTTGCTAATTAGCTCTGGGCAGCTTCACCAGGCAGAGCCAATAGCCCTATTTACCTGTTTACCTGATTTGATCCTTTCTTCCAGTGAAAGCAGCTTTCTGCTATGGTACTAAATTGCGGGGTGTATCCGTCCAGAATCCCTAATCTTCTTTACCTCATATACCCTTGCATTGGGGTCTTTGCCCCGCCTTCTCGATACCTATTTACTTAATCTTGTTTACCCAAACTTGGGTGTGAGCATCCTGTGGCTTTGTAATTCTTTATGCCTTGTGAACCCATCCACGTGGGGCTCAGAGAATTCCTAAACTTATTCCCCACAACAGGAGGCTCCAAGTTAACCTCAGATACTTAGAACATTTACCGTGTGATTTACATGTATTATCATATTTCAATGTCCTAATAAGACTTTTAAGATGAACAGTATTATCATTATTATATTACACATCTAAGGAAACTGCCACATAAAGAAGTGATGATATGTTTCCTTGGCTATTATGTTTGAAGAGGCTAGTGAATAATCTGGATAGGCAAGAGGAGAGCACTCCCAAGAATGAACAGATAACCCGCCCTGAGTTCCTGCCTTTACAAAGATGCCTTAACTACAAAGTATTTGCTACCCACCAGCCCAGCTGACCTCGAGTTCATGGTTGATAAATTCTCTTTGGGCATCCCCTGCTGATTTCCCCACCCAGCTTCTGGCATTCTCCTACAGTTCTGCAAGCCCATCCCCCTTGGATCTAAAGCACAGAGCTCGACGTTCGGAAGTGTTCTTAACCAGCCACTCCTGCATGTCCTCAACTGACCAAATGACCCAGTGACGTCCGGTGTCCCTGGGGGTCCCTCCAGGCTGAGCCCCTACCAAACTCTGACTTTGGTGGGGTATGATCTCACATGGACATAGCATGTCCTTTACAAACCAAATTGTGAGGAAGGAGGCTGGCTGTTTAGACTAATTGCGATTTTTCCATTCCCAAAGATCTCCCAGATCTGGAAAATCTACAAGGGTGACCACAGGGAAAGATATGAAATGGGTCCTTGGTGTCTTCTCTACCGTGTCCGGGGCTGAATCTCTGCATAAGCATCTTGAGCAGTTTTTATGTGCTCAGAAGGGCACTGAGGTTTAGGAGGGGCTAAGAGGAGAGGGAAGTAACACATGATACCTGACCTCAGATGACGTGCTGTGTAGTGAGACAACTAATCCCATATTAAACTAAGGCTTCTAGCAAAGCGCAAGGCCCTCCTTACCCTGCGTAGGATTTTTAATTGTTTAAATTCACTGCCCGTATGTAGAGGTGTGCTGGCCATTCTTCTCCCAGCCCCACCACCTATTTCCTCAAGAAATCTATATCTGCCAGGTCCCTGAAGGCATTTGAACTTGCCACTTCCACACCTCGTTGCGCTAAAGGAACGACGCTTTGTAAATGTTGGACTGAACTGATTTGGCCCCAGTTGCTGAGCGTAGCGAGATAGCTCTTCCACTGAAAGCACACCCACTCTGTTGTCTATTAAAACATCGGCTAAATGTTGCCATCATGATGACGTCAGAGGCACAGAGGCTTTGTGCCGGCCTCACGAGTTATTAACTGTGGGACCTTAGCCAACGGGGACAACTCCGTGGAGTTTGCTTCTTCCCCAGTAAAGCAGGATATATGTTCAAAATGCCCAGGTTCCTGCACCACGGGATTGAAAGAGTGTGGGTGAGAAGTTGCAAATGGGACCTTGGGAAGTGCTCTGGGGGGTTCGACCAGTTCGCTTATTTGAATGGTTTAGTTAAGTACAGATGAACCATACATCCAGCCGCCATTAGCTCATGTGTTCTGCACGATTTCAGGAGCACGTGTCTTATGACCACGAGTACCTGAGTAACGCCTTCTTCTGGATCCCTGTCGCCGCCTGTTTTACTCCTTACATTGCAATGAGCAGCATCAGCGACTATAAAGTAAGAAGAGTTAACAAAGTCCTTATGTGTTCCTGTTACTCACAGACCCCTTCTCCACTATGATCGTTCCATTTACACGGAGGTGGTGAGCCCAGTTTGTGTGCTTGCAACAATGCATCACCAGGCATTTTAAGAAAAGGTTGACAAGGGGCGCCTGGGTGGCTCGGTCGGTTAAGCGGCCGACTTCGGCTCAGGTCATGATCTCACGGTCCGTGAGTTCCAGCCCCGCCTCAGGCTCTGTGCTGACAGCTCAGAGCCTGGAGCCTGTTTCAGATTCTGTGTCTCCCTCTCTCTGGCCCCCTCCCTGTTCATGCTCTGTCTCTCCCTGTCTCAAAAATAAATAAAAAGTTAAAAAAAAAAATTAAAAAAAAAAAAAGAAAAGGTTGACAAATATGAAGCAAAGGTTACTTCTCTTAAACAAATTTGGGACCTCAGGAAGCTTGGGAGGTACCATCAGCTAACAGGGAACGGCAGCCTTCATCTGGTTCATCACTGAGCTTGTTATGGATGACCGCAACCTTCTGACATCATCACAATGCCCCACTCAGGGATGGTTTTCACTTTCAGAAACTTCACCAAGTTACTCAAAGTCCTAACCAACTCAGCACAGCACTTTGCCTTATTGTTGGAAAAGATGACCCCTTTAAAGGTTCATTCGAGCTTCATTCTGTTGGAACATACTTGTACTAAACATTTTTTTCTTAAGATATTCATCTAAAATTCAAATTTAATTGGCAGTCCCATGGTATTGATACGGCTTTCTCCTTAACCTCCACAGCCGGCCAATGGCGATGTCATGGAATTTGCTTCTGATATATGTTTAGAATCTTTCCACGTTCCCCCACCCTCTCCTTCAACACCCTAGTCAGAGCCACTAACATCTCTCTCCTGAACGAGCACATCAGCCTCCCGCTGTTCACTGTGTGTGGATCCCCGTTAGTCTTCGTATCCACTCTCCACACCGTGTGACAGAGCAATTAGTTAAAAACACACATCTAGCCACGTTGATTACCTGCCTAAGTCCCCTCTGTAGTTTCTTGCCAAACCGAAGGCTAAGAATGAAACCCTTGCTGCCTAGCTTGAAAAGCCATGCATGGTCTGGACCCGGATGTCTCTCTCCATTTTGAGATGACATCACTGTCACCCTGATGACTATGTCTAGCCTGCTGGCTTCTCTCCAGTTTCCTGAGAGCATCACCTGTACCCACGCAAGTCTTCTCTCCTATTCTCTCTGCCTGCCATGCTCCCTACCAGTCACCTGTATCACTCCCACTCACTGCTTAGATCCTAACTCGGGTCCTTCTCAAGAGAACCCTCTCTGACAGATACACTAATTACAATTCACCTCCCTTCTTTTTTAAAAAAATTTTTGAATGCTTATTTATTTTTTAGAGAGATGGAACGTGAGTGGGAGAGGGGCAGAGAGAGAGGGAGACACAGAATCCAAAGCAGGCTCCGGGCTCTGAGCTGTCATCACAGAGCCCAATGCGGGGCTCAAACTCTCGAACTGTGAAATCATGACCTGAACCGAAGTCAGACACTTAGCCAACTGAGCCCCCCAGGTGCCCCCAATTCATCTCCCTCCTAAAGGCTCTCATGTGATCCTTATCTTAACTCTTTTAATTTTACTTCTTAAATTTTATTTTATTTTATTTTATTTTATTTTATTTTATTTTATATTTGAGAGAGAGCGGGAGAGGGGCAGGGAAAGAGAGAGAGAGAGAGAAAGATTGAAAATCCAAAGCAGGTTCTGTGCCCAGTGCGGAACCCAATGCAAGGCTCCATCCCATGAACCTGGGATCATGACCTGAGTCGAAATCAAGAGTCAAACGCTCAACCGGCTGAGCCACTCAGGCACCCCACTTCTTAAATTTTAATGTGAACAATTTTGATTATGTAGCTTTTGCTACATTTATTTGCATGTTGCTTTTATCTACCTTCCTCACTGCAACTCAAACTCCCCAAGAACCCCATGACCAACACAAAGTCAGGCACATGGTGTGCTCAGTAAACAAACACATCAACGAACAGAAAACGTCCAGCTCTCTAACACGCCCTCACTATTATTCTCTCTCCTGCTTTTTTTCTGGGTACATTCCCCTTTCCGGAATATTTGTCTCCATTCCAACTGTTTTCCTAACGAATGTCTTTACATAGACTCAATGTTAGATTTAAAATTTTTTATTACTTTTGTGCTTCACTGTTAGGAACATTCAAGTAACATTTTAAGCCTTGTGTTAAGACAGTCACTGCAACAATGTAGCTTATAGTGGGTCACAATATCAAAATCAACTTTCTCGTTTTCCTATGTAATAGCGAACGATGTGGTTTACTTCAAGGCAATAAATCAAGACCATTTTTATGTTATTAATTTTAGCGGATGTCTTCTTATGCCAACCTAAAGAGTGTGTAATGAAATTGACTTGTTAGAAGAGCATTCCTTGGATCTAAAATAAAATGCCAATTATAAATGGACTGTTCACATCCAGCATAAATTTTAAGAGTCTTACAGGAAATTGCAAACCTACATCTTTTGAATCTGTGTACAATTTGTGTTCTCGCAAAAGGAAGGGTAGCATTGCAAAGAAAAGAACAGGAATTTTCTCACTGAGGCAATGCCCAGTCATGTGGTGGTGGAGCGTGAGCTGGTTATGTGAGTGCATTTCTCTCTTGGACAGTGACGTCACCATACGGTCCGGAGCACCACTGATCCCCCTGACAGAGGAGTATGGCAAGTGACCATGTCAGTTACTAAATCGGTGTGGTATACGAAAGGGACACAGGACAAAAGTGAATGATTTTGTGACCACATATTTGCAATTTCTCAACTGTTCAGCAGTTTTGATGATGCCTCCTTTCCTTTACCAGAGCAAAGCTCACTCCCAGCTCCGGATTTCAGGCCTCTACCCTTCTGCTTACTGGTTTGGCCAGGCACTGGTGGATATTTCACTCTACTTCTTAATCCTCCTTCTCATGCAAATAATGGATTACGTGTTCAGCCCAGATGAGATTATATTTGTAATTCAAAACCTGTTAGTTCAGGTAAGTGGTAAAAGTTATGAGATACTTTTATTAGACTGCATTTCATGAATGCCGTAACATGATTAATCTTAAACTAAAGAAATTCACGTTACCTTTCCTATAGCATGGTTTGGAAAGGTGAGGCTTAAGGCTGACTACTTTCCTGGAGAGTAGTTATGTTATCCAACCTTAACATTTCTGTTTTCAGATCTTGTGTAGTATTGGATATGTCTCTTCCCTGGTTTTCTTGACATACGTGATTTCATTCATTTTTCGCAATGGGAGGAAAAATAGTGGCGTCTGGTCATTTTTCTTCTTAATTGTAAGTACGCATTCAGTACACATCATTTTATTTTTAAATCATTTTTAAATAATTTTAAGAATATATGTCTTAAAGGCAAAATCAACAGGGCGGGGGGAGGGGGGGAGAATATCAAACTAAAAAAGCTCCTGCACAGAAAACCAAACAATCAACAAAATGATAGGGCAATGTATGGAATGGGGGAAATATTTACAAGCCATAGATCTAGTAAGGGGTTAATATCCGAGCTATGTAAGGAACCTAAATAACTCAATAGCAAAGTAAGCATCACCGTCATCATCTGATTTTAAAATGGGTAAGGGACATAGACATTTTTCTAAAGAACACATCCAAATAGCTAACAGGTACGTGAAAATAAGCTTAATGTGACTAATCATCAGGGAAATGCAAGTCAAAACCACACTGAGCTATCACCTCCCACCTGTTAAAAAGGCTATCATCAAAAAGAGAAGAGATAAGAAATGCTGGCAAGGATATGGAGAAAAGAGAATCCTTTACACTGTTACTGGGAATGTAAATTGGTGCAGCCACTGTGGAAAACAGTATGGAGTTTCCTCAGAAATTAAAAAAAATACAAGTACTATATGATCCAGCAATTCTGCTTCTGGGTATTTATTCGAAAGAAATGAAATCACTATCTCTTAGAGATACGTGCACCCCATGTGTATTGTAGCATTGTTCACAATAGCCGAGACATGGAAACAACCTAATTATCCACTGACAGACGAATAGCTACAGAAAATGTCATATATACATACCATGGAATATTATTCAGCCATAATAATCCTGCTACTCGCAGGATTAACCTTGGGGAGATTAGGCTAAGTGAAATAAGTCAGACAGGAAGAGACAAATAGTGTATGATTTCACATATATCTGGAACCTAAAAAACCAACCTCATAGAAACAGAGAAATGAATGATGGTTACCAGGGGCTGTGGGTGAGGGAAATAGGGAGATATTGGTCAAAGGGTACAAATTTCGTTATCAGATGAGTAAGTTCTGGGGATCTGATTTACAGCATGATGATTATAGTTAACAAGGCTGTACCATTTACTTGAAAGTTGCTAAGAGAGTAGCTCTTAAATCTGCTCATTGTCACAACAGAATGGTAACTGTGTGAAGTTCGGGATGTGGTAACCAACCTTATTTTGGTAATCATTTCACAATATATATGTGTGTCAAATCATCCCATTGTACATCTTAAACTTACACAATGTTATATGTCAATAATATCTCAATAAAGCTGGTGGAATAAAGATGAACCATTTAAGGATGAAATTAATCCAACCAAGAAATAAGCTAAAATAAAGAATTTAAGAAAATAAGAAATGCTATAAAAGCACTGGTCGGGACCACTGAATTCTGTTAAACATCCATGAAGATTGCATAGCTTTGGGAATCATGGTTATAACATATTTATATTTTCTTTTTTTTTCTTTTTCTTTTTTTAATTATTTTTTTTTAACGTTTATTTAGAGACAGAGAGAGACAGAGCATGAACGGGGGGAGGGGCAGAGAGAGAGGGAGACACAGAATCGGAAGCAGGCTCCAGGCTCTGAGCCATCAGCCCAGAGTCCGACGCGGGGCTCAAACTCACGGACCGCGAGATCGTGACCTGAGCTGAAGTCGGACACTTAACCGACTGAGCCACCCAGGCGCCCCAAACATATTTATATTTTAAAAATCCACAAAGTGTAATAGTTCCTTTTATAAAGCGAGCATAACTTTAACAACAAATCCTAAGAAAGAGCAAAAAAAAAAAAAAAAAAAAAAATCAAATTAGCCTGGAGAATCAAGGACAGTTCCCTAAACAAAAACATGACAAAGAAAACCCAGAAGGAATTTAAAAGAAGAGGAAAAGCAGGCCAGTGATTTATTTCAGATTGTGATGATGGTTCAGTATGAGCAGCTATCAAACCAGCAGAGGAAAACAGCATGAATTAAGAAAACACCATACAATTCCTTTAAAAATGCCCAGTAAAAAGTATAAACACTGGAAGGACAAATTACTAAAAACCAAACTAAAAACAAAAAACATAGTAAGCTTATACAGCTGTTTGCTTAATATCAGCAATAAAACAAAGACACCTGCAGGAATCAATTGTAGCACCCTGTGTCAGTGAGGAGGCATAAAATACACACGGATTCATGGTTTATAAGAAAATAGAGTGTCGCCATCGTTTTGAAAAATTATCTGTTAGTAACTGTTGAAAATTCGAATTCACATAAATGTTAACCTGCATTTACACTTCTCAGAATCTCAGAATGTTTCCTTGAAGACGGTGAGTGTCGATCTACAAGGGTTTGTGTAGACCATCATTTACAGGGGCAGAGACATGGAAACAACATACTTTCTGAAGGCAAAACCGTGGAATCCTTGCACATCCAGTCAAGGAAATACTGTGCAGCTATGAAGGTGAAATAGCTGGTGTGCCTAAACCCAGACAGGTGTCTATGACCTGCTGTGAAATGCAAAAAAAATCCAGAGTAATGTGTAAGAAATAGCCCTTTTGTCAGAATCCGAATTTCAGCAAGGATTCCAGCTGATTTGTGCACGCGCTGAATTTGAGAAGCCCTGTTGTGTCTTACAAATGTCAGTCACTCCAATACAGAATCGTGACACAATCTCGTGTCACAAAGAAAAAAAGAAAGCAAACATGGTGGCAGTATGGCCTTAGGAGGCAAAAGTTGAAAATGGGAACCTTTGTGAGATGAATTCTCACTCTCTCGGAAAACATCCTAGAATTCAGATTCTTTCACGTTAGTGAAATTAGGCTGCACTTTATTTTTTAGATCACCATCTTCTCGATAGTTGCTACGGATCTAAATGAATATGGATTTCTAGGGCTATTTCTCTGCACCATATTAATTCCACCTTTCACACTGATTGGCTCTCTATTCATTTTCTCCGAGGTAAGTAATTTCACACCTGCCATAGGGTCATGAAATGCGTGGCCATTGGAGATAGCTTAGAATATTGTAAAAATGTAGGTGGAGTCCTTATCTGTACCATATTTGAAGCCTCTGTCTTTGGAGAGATCATTCTCTTATCATAGGCAAGGGTCATGTTAGTCAATAAGGAAGTTCTGCCTTGGTTCATGAAGGTCAAAGGCAACTCCACAGTAGTGGAATGTTATAATTCTCATGATAACCCTCTCTCCTGGGAACAAATGACCCTAGTGGGAGGCTAATGAGATGTGCTTTTTCTGTTCATTTTAGACATATTAGGTTTCAGGTTCCTAATAGGCATGCGGTGGGAAATATGTAGCCGGTAGGATGTTGGAGTCTGAAATTCAGCATGTGGTTACTGAGATTCATTAGCATATAAGTGATATCTAAAGCCATGGGGCCAGATTATATAACCTCCTGAGTCAGTATAAAAACTGGGCCAAGGGTTTGGCCTTGAACTCCAAAATTTAAAGATTGGGAAGAGGAAGAGTCAGCAAGTCAGGTTGAGAAGGAGCCCATGAGGTAGGAGAAAAAAATGGGCGACCGTTGTGTGCCAGAATCTCTTCTCAGAAACTCTCCTTAAACACTAAAAGCATCCGTACACTGGGTTGTGTGCCAGATGGCAATAAAGAATGTTTCAGGAAGGAGGGAGTGATTCAGCCATTAACACAGAGGTCTTAAAAGTTGACAACCGAGAAGAGACCGCTGGATTTGACTACATGGGAGCCATTGGTGATATTAACAAGATAGAACTCAACGGAGGTTGAACACAAAACCCAACAAGAGGAAGCTTAGTCGATAATGTGAAATGAGGAAGCGACTTCTGGTTTTGCTGAAAAGAATAACAGGGAGATGGAAAAGTAGTTGAATGAGGAGAATAGTAAGCAATCATTTCAGAAAGTAGTCAGTAGCACTGACAGGAAGTACTAAAAGAGTCCTTGCCCTACTTTTCAAGTGAAGTCAGCAAAGTTGATGCCTTTGTTGTTGTTGGTTTGTTGTTGTTGTTTTATCACAGCCTCCTCCTCGGATGCAGTTCAGGGCAGGTGGCATTGGATTCAGTCAGGGTTAGTGTTTTGCCGCGTGGGTCCGACAAAGAAAAGGATAAAGGAGCAGCAGTTCTGTATAAGGAGGAATTGTAACAACAGACCAGGGAATGACACAGTTAAGGAAATTAGGAGGTTTGTGGACAGTGAGAAAGGGGTTGGGTCGGTGGGTTGGAGGGTCACCAACTCCAAATCACGGAATAAGGAGAGTAGAGCAAGGAAGCTGAAAAAATAAAACATGATAGACAGGGCAAAGATTAGGGGGTCTGAAGTTGATTTGGGATGTGGTCCAGTTATTGAAAGTGGGTGACCAAGGCACGTGGGAGAGCAAGATCATCTGAAAGAACGCCAGGGTCCTGGCAAACTGTTCAATGAGGAAAAAAAAAAGTCATCTTTTCTAGACGGTGGATGGTGGTGACGGTGGATGGCGGTGGTAGAGATTCACTATCTTAGCTTAAAATTGTTCAGGAAAAGGTCCTGGGAAACACAGCTCAAGAAACAAAATTGGCTCTTTACTCTTTATTTACTAAAGATTTGGGGGATGTTTCAAAACGTATTGTGACTCTCATGAAAATCATGCGCTTAAGTATTATGCCTGTGTATTATGTATGCACATAAAATTATTGTGTATTGTAAATCTAATGACAACCATGGAAAACTCCAGGCGAATAGCTTTTGTCTTTAGCATGAGGGGTTGTCAGGACTATTCTCAGAGCTGGTGGAGCAAGGGACGGAGCAACATAATGGTTCCAGGGCCGTTGGACAAGAAGAGACAGAAGTAAAGCAGATGTAGAGAGCAAGGCAGGTGAAATTAGGGGAGAGGGTTTGTCTTAAGATGAATCCTGCCCATGGCTTTGATGGGTCAGGACAAATCCTGCTGACGCAGTGTATAGAAGCATCTGAGCTTAGAGCCAAGCACAGGATAACAGGACACTGAGTGACCTTGAAACCAAGGAAGACACATTACACAGAAATTGACTTTTACCTGAATCACAAGAGAAAACTCTGGCAAGGTCATTTAATGGACATTCGTTTATCTTAGATGAGATGAGATTCAAAAACAGATAGAGGTTCATCTAAATATGTCTTGCCTCATTTTGCAGATTTCTCCCGACTCCACGGATTATTTAGGAGCTTCAGAACATCAGATTGGATTTCTGGCCCTGCTAATAGTAAGAATACATTTCCATTTAAATGTTTTTGCATGAGAGGGACACATTTGGATGCTTAGCATTGAGTTAAAAAGTTTGATATTGGCCCTTAAAAGTCCAGCATTTTAGGCGTCTGAAACAACACCACACACACACACACACACACACACACGCACGCATGCACGCACACGTGGGCTTTAAAATCTGGACCATATGTGTGTAAAAATCATCTGACACTGAGTATGAAGTCCAAGTTCGCGATGGCACGAATAGCTTAGTACCAACTTACTACTATCTGGTCTGTTGTGGTTTCTCTGAAAAGTAGTGAAGTTAGCTCTGAGAGTTTCATTGAGCATTAGATTCTCTTTCAAACTTGTGAAAATGTTATCAGACCTACCTTTGTACATATGCTCAAACTCCTTAAACAAATTCCAGCGCTGAAATTGTTGTTTTTATGGCGATTTCTAATACTAATTGTCTTTTTCTCCCCTTAGCCTTACCTTCACTTTTGCATTTTTGTTTTTGTTCTCCGGTGTCTGGAAATGAAGTTCAGGAAGAAATTAATGAGAAAA
Organism: Panthera uncia; assembly: GCF_023721935.1. Lineage (NCBI taxonomy): Eukaryota > Metazoa > Chordata > Mammalia > Carnivora > Felidae > Panthera > Panthera uncia. Next base: position 20,496,648 of record NC_064814.1, on the reverse strand, counting down.
GATCCTGTGTTCAGGTTGAGAAAATTCAAAGAAAACTTCATGTTTTATTTTAATACTCATTGGGGAAAACATTTTAATATGCCTAAATTGATTACGTAAAAATTACTGCACGGGATTGTTTTCTAGGAATTGTGTACTATACAAAATTATTATAATTCATGCTATTTTAATGAGCTTGCTACAGTGAGAGAAGCCACATTAGCACACATAAGACGCCAAAAAATTAAGGAATACCGTAATTTCACTTACATACTAGAAGAAAGTTATATATGAGAGGTCAAATCTTGAAAATAATGGCTAAGTGTAGCCAATCCAGGAAGATAGAATAGTCTGAGCAAAAGAACAAAAGTTGATATAAACACCACCTTCCTATAGATTTGAGAAGGCAGCTGGAAAGAACTTTACATTTGTGTCAAATGATAATAGAAAATTAAGTTGAAGCTAAATTTTGGAGGGTTTTGGAATAGAGAAGCATAGAGGAGATTTTGCAGATTGCATAACGGGAAACCGAGACCGGTGTGGTTTGGAAACTTCGCCTAACTTACAAAATATGAATCAGGTTCAAGTGCGAAGTAGGTGTTAGGGCAGGAGTATGACAAGATGACAGCCATGTTTTAGGAAATCTGTTTACAGCAGTAATTTGTAACAGTATGAAGGAGGGAGCTGAGAATCCACAGTCCTCAGTGGTGGGGATGATGAAGCAAAGAATTGAATTGAATTGAATTGAATTGGTAACAATCAGGAATGGGGGATTCTGACCTATTCCTAGGAAAAGACAGTGCTCACTTACTGGTGATTCTGTGCCCTGGATTTTCTGGGATGCATCCCTGATTCCAACTGTTTTAATCCACAGTTCTTGCAAGGTCTTCAGAATTCCATCCATGTCAAAATTACAGTTGCTAGGTGCCTTTTTCGTGCAAATGGTGGCCCCAAATCTTTTGCCAGAGAGTATGTACTATTTTATTATTTTTTTAAAAAAAGCCACAACTGACGAGGAAAATTAAACCTAGGCAGAAAGCAAGGATGATGTAAGAGTAGCCTCAGTTGCCTCATTGATGGAAACCAGGCTGTTTTCAAGGCAGACAGTAGAGAGCGGAAAAATGGAGCCTGCGTTGTACTCAGAGCTCATCTATTCAAATGATTGAGCAGTCTGCAGAATGTTCACTATTTTTGCGACAAGCTTTTCAACTGGAAACCTGTTATTAACAGACTGTTTTGGTTTTAGAATTTCTCCAAGAGGCAGTGATATTTGTCCAAACCCTGAAGAACCCGAAGGGGAGGATAAAGATGTTCAGGTGGAGGGGATGAGAACCACAAGCGCAGTGACGGTTGCAGATGTCGAAGAGGTCGAGCCACTAAACATCGTCATCCAAGAAAGGGGGCTACTTCCCCATCTCGGTCTTTTGAGAAACACTTTGAGGTTCTTTCATCCTCACCCACGTAGCTCAGTACTTGACATCAGTGACTAAGCAGTGCCCACAACGATAAGAGAACAAGGGAAATACACACACGTGCTCGCGGACACAGATTTGTTAATTTAGTTTTCAGGGTCGCAGTTTGGGGAAGCGAAGCTAAACATTACAAAACCTAAGTCAGACTTTGTGAGTTTTGTGAGCTGAGTAAAGCTTGCTGCAAGACGAGACGGTGTATCCGGGGCGTATGTGCGTTTGTGTGCATGCGTGTACGTGTGTGTGTGTGTCTTAACAGCCCTGTTGGGTGGGTGGATGTGTCTATTCCTATTTCCAGAGGAAGGGCCAGGACAGATCATGCGATACGGTGCAAATGTTATCTCCTACAGGGAGACAGCCTGGGAGGGCTCACTTGAAAATGGCAGTTTCTGGGGAAAGGACCTGTCTGAGTCATGACTCTGCACAGGGAAAAATGTGGCTGGAGGGAGTGTGGAACACTCCCTCATTTCAAGGTGAGAAGAAAGGCCCGTTGTTACTTGACTGTCTCTGCAGAAACCGGTCATCATTGCGAGCTGTCTGCGGAAGGAGTATGTGGGCAAGAAGAGGAACTGTTTTGCCAAGAGGAAGAAAAAAGTGGCCATAAGAAATGTCTCCTTCTGTGTTAAAAAAGGTTGGAGAAAGCAGTTTCAACTGTTTGCAGAGCTAGCTTGATCTCTGGAGATGAGTTCTTTGGGAGGGAATAATAGTTCCTGAATATGGGGCCCTCTGTTGATGATTCTACAAAGCAGCCAGCTCGTCAGCAGGCACAGGCACATCCATCCTGCTTAGAAGCCTCAGTGATGATATAACAGTGGGGTTTTTTTTTCTTTGCCTAAGAAGACAGCTATGTCTGTTCTATTAAAACAGGCAAATAGACAAAAAAGCGTAACAGCGGGAGAAACAAACAAAAAACAATAAAACTCCAAAAAACAAAAACAAAAAGAGGCAGTCTTTCTATTAAGAAGGCTGGGGTAGCTTTTAAAGTAATATCATTTATTTCATCCAGGGATTGTGGACAGGAGGGAACTCACTGGGGCCCAGCAGTACATTGTGCATTCAAGCAAACAACACATTTTGGACAAGGGCCCCTTAAATGCAACAGACTCTGGGATCAAAATTTGTTTCAATTCCAGCTCGGCATCTTATTGGCTCTACGACCATGGGCAGCTTACATATCCCTCCTGAGTTTCTTTGCCATAAAAGGAAGCCAATAACAAAGCTAGGTGTGTGTGGGAGGGAGGAGGGGGATAGGTGAGATACTATATTCGTGCACTTGACACAGAGCTTGACACATCGTGAGCCCTCCAGTGGTATTTGTCTTTGTTTGTGCTGTAATTATTTGAAGCAATAACTCTGAGCCCACCTGTCTCTTTCAGGTGAAGTCATAGGGTTCTTAGGACACAATGGAGCTGGTAAAAGTACAACTATTAAGATGATAACTGGAGACACAAATCCAACCTCAGGGCAGGTCAGTAAACACACAGAAATCTGGTCATTAACGCCGCCTAAAACAAGCATTAACTAATGAACACCGATGACAATCTTAAAAACACGTAAAGGATCCTTTCTTATTAATCCATTGATTGATGCCTTGAATGAAGAGAACTAAGTAAAAATTTCTCTCCTTAATTCCAAAAATAGTTAGGTGCTGAACAAGGGCTACATAGTATCTCTAATATCCTTTTTATCGAATGAAAGATAGCGACACTAAAAGGAAATGTTTGGGTAAGTAAAGCTGAACACTAGCTTTATTCGTGGTCAAATGATTTGGGGTGTTTTGGTTTTGGTTTTGGTTTTGGTTTTGGTTTTGGTTTTTTTTTGACTTGTGTATCCTGAGGACTTGTTGAATTGAATTGCCAAGATCCAGGGCCCAGGGAGCAATCATGAAGAGAGGTTGTGCAGTGGTGTGGTTTGCCACAGAGGTTTCCAAGTTGTCTTTCCATTTCTACGCTTGCCTCACACGGCCGCCGAAGCAGTCCTTAAAAGATGCAGATGAGATCATGTCTCTATCCTACTTAGCATCCTTCAGGTAGATTTGACCCCAAATCTTGGGGCGCCTGGGTGGCTCAGTCGGTGGAATGTCCGACTCTTGATTTCGTCTCAGGTCATGATCCCAGAGTTGCGGGATCGAGCCCTCCATGCTGAGCGTGGAGCCTGCTTGGGATTCTCTCTCCCTCTTCCCCTCTCCTGCTCTCTCCCCGCTTCTCAAAAAATTAAATGTAAATAAATAAATAAATAGGAAGATCCAAAATCTTTACTATGACCAAAAAAGGCCCTGCAAGATCTGGGCTCAGCTCACCCCTTACTCAGATTGGCCTTTGGTCACCTTCCCTCTCTAGGATCTTTGGGTTTATGTTTCCATTGGCAAAGAGTGCTCTTCCTTCGGCTTTGCATAGACTTGGTTACCTCCTTCTTGCCACCTTAAAATTCACCTCCCCAAAAGGACTTTCCCCGACTACACTCGTAGCTACGATGGATCTTCGCTTTTTATTCTTTATCACATTTATTGCCTTGAAAGCATCAAGCGGGGGCTAGAATTCATCCCCATATGTGCTGACGTGCTTTTATTTCCCATTTCTCTCTCTAGATTGAAAGTTCTGTGAGCCCACATTAACTAGTTGTCTCCTCTTTTGTACTGGGGAGAGAGAATATAGCATCAAGGTCAAGGGCTTGGGTTCTGAAGGCAGATCCCAGCTTTAACCCCCGGTTTACCTTGTGTGACCTTCTGCCCGGGTTTTTAAATCGATGCACACATTAGTTTTCTCCTATGTGAAACAGGGATGATAAAACTAATATCTGAGTCAAATACAGTTTTTCTAAGGGTAAAGTGATTCAAAACACATAAGATGCTCAGATTCTGGCACCTAGTAAGCCCTGGTACACACGACCTGTTAATGCGATCATATGGCACAGTGACTAGCTCATAAAAATAAAAAAGTGCTATGTATCGGTATTTATGGGTTCCTGTGGGCCAGACTAGTGCCCAGGACTTTTCGTTTATTACCTTAGTACAGGATTTCTCAAGCCTGGCACTGGTAACATTTTGGACTAGACGATTTTTATTGTGAGGGACTGTCCTCTGCATTGTAGGATATCGAGCAGCCTCCCCAACCTGTATGCACTCGATCCCAGCAGCACCCAAGTGTAACAACCAAAAACAGCTGCAGACATTACCAGATGTCCTCTGGAAGGAGGATTGCCCCTAATTGAGGATCACTGCCTTATTTTACGACAAACTTGTGAAACAGATCCTATAATTATAGCTAATTTGACATTGGGGAAATAGAATCCTCGATGAGTATCAAATCCTTTGAATGTTTAGATCAGTGAAGGAAGTCAAGCAACGGACAACCAAGTAAGCGACCCTGAACTCAATCAAGGTAATGGACTTGGTAATAAAGTCTAAACTACAGTAGAGGGATACGACAATGGGGGATATCTTCCTTTTGATTTCTGGCGTTATTACCATCTTTTTCCTAGAGCTAGGGATAAGTGATCCCTTATTTACTTTTGCCCTCTTGGCTGCCATGGGTGTGAGAGAAGGGCATCCCTGAAATATGCCCTCACGTGCACATACACAGGTATACACAATTTTGGACTGAATGTGAGAATGAACTTTCTGTGCAGGTGGTGTTGAAAGGGAGTGGTGAAGGAGCCTCCCTCGGGTTCCTGGGGTACTGTCCTCAGGAGAACGTGCTCTGGCCCAACCTGTCAGTGAGGGAACACCTGGAGGTGTTTGCCGCCATCAGAGGGCTGAAGAAGGGGGACGCCACTGTCACCATCACACGGTACATGGGGGGAGACACGCCCGTTCACTCCTGGAGGGATGTGGTAGGAATGACGTTGACCCAGAATTAAGGAAGGATTAAGATTCAGATCCGAACTGATGACTCCATTCTTGTGGGAGAAGACTTTGTCACCAAGAAGCCAGTCCAATGTTGTCTTCTCACACATTAAGCTGGAGAGAAGATTTTCATATTATTCTCCTTTTAAAATATAATTTATTGTCAAGTTGGTTTCCATACAACACCCGGTGCTCATCCCAACAAGCGCCCTCCTCCGTGCCCATCACCCACTTTCCCCTCTCCCCCAGCCCCCATCAATCCTCAGTTTGTTTGTTCTCTGTATTTAAGAGTCTCTTATGGTTTGCCTCATATTATTCTTAATATGGAAAGAAGTCATTGAAAATATGTATTTGACCACCAAGAAAGGTTCATGAAGTATCCTAGGTAGTTTCGATTTTATGATCACTCAGAATACTTTTTTTTTAAAGAAACTTTTTTTTTAAGTTTATTTATTTTTTTTGAAAGAGAGAGAGAGAGAGAGAGAGAGAGAGAGAGAGAGCATGAGCAGAGGAGGGGCAGAGAAAGAGGGAGAAAGACTCCCAAGCAGTCTCCATGCTGTCAGCGCAGAGCCTGATGTGGGACTCGATCTCACAGCCGTGAGATCATGACCTGAGCTGAAACCGAGAGTCAGATGTTTAACCGACTGCACCACCCAGGCGCCCCGATCACTCAGAATACTCTTTTTTAAATGTCTCTTAATATAGTGGTTGCTCTGATTTGCCTATTCGTCTACGTATATTCCCCATCGTGTGGCGGTAATATGGATTGACTTGCTCCTCTTCCTTCAGGTTGGCGGATGTGCTCAAGCTTCGGGACCAGCTGAAGCTGCCCGTGAGGACCTTATCCGAGGGAATAAAGAGGAAGGTAAGAGGGGGGGCTCAGCGTTCCTCTGCACACCCCACATGTCGGCCCCAGACACGCTGTTCCTCTCGTTCCAGCTGTGCTTTGCGCTGAGCATCCTGGGAAACCCATCGGTGGTGCTTCTGGACGAGCCGTCCACGGGGATGGACCCCGAGGGGCAGCAGCACATGTGGTGAGGAGGTGTCATGAGTAACCCTAAGTGAATTTATTAATCCTATAACAACTGACCTTCACAATCGTTGTTTATAAGGTGAAAGACACCGCATTATCAGATAATGCAATACTAAAGGGGGAAGGATCTAATGTCTTATCACAGCCAGTTTTTATTCAGGGGAAAAAGATCATTCTAACACCTTAATACTCAGTGAATTTCGTTTTCCTGGTAGGTCTTCTGGGTATGCGTGGCCCTTTTTATACTCAACCAAACCCACCTATTATTATTCAGGCTTGATTTCTGCAGCATCACCTGATACACAGTTCTTATGGAGGAAAAAAAAAAAAAATCCCAAGTCCTTAGGAATATTCTAAGATCATTCAGCCCCAGCCATGCTCTGAATGATATACTCTACCCAATAGTTTGGTTATTTACACGACTGTTGTCCCTCCGAAACTCCTTGCTAATCTGAATTCACTAGTTGCTTCGTGGGTGCCAATGGAGGTGCGTTTACAAGTCTTTTCGTCTTGCCCTGAGCGTTTCCACTAGGTAACGTGCCCCTTGACCTAACTTTAGGCAGGTGATCCGGGCCACCTTTAGGAACACGGAGAGAGGCGCCCTCCTGACCACGCATTACATGGCAGAAGCTGAGGCCGTGTGTGACCGCGTGGCCATCATGGTGTCTGGAAGGCTGAGGTGGGTGGCCGGCCACACCCACACTTGGTCTCCAGTGGGACCTGAGCAAAGCACATTTCCCTGCACCGGGTTATCCCCATACAGGGGCGGGAGTGGCTGCCTGCTCCCCCTCTGCATGGCTCTGGCCTCCCGAGGCTGAAATTCACCGGCAATAGATTCACCTTCTTCTCCTGCGTGACTTTGTCTTCCTCCAACCTCCAGATGTATTGGTTCCATACAACATCTGAAAAGCAAATTTGGCAAAGATTATCTGCTAGAAATGAAGGTGAAGACGCCCACCCAAGTGAAGCCCCTCCACTGTGAAATTCTGAGGCTTTTCCCCCAGGCTGCTCGGCAGGAAAGGTAAACATAGGTGTTAGTTTGTTTCATCGTTTTGTTTTTCCGTTCTCTATTTCTATATGTTGTGTTTTTTTATTATGGCGAAGAGAAACAAAAGCTTTACTTGAGCTTTCATTTATTTATTTATTTTTAACTCTATGGTCATTGCGAGTACTTTAATTATTAGAGAAAGGTCCAATTCCAAAGGATACCCCAGCAAAGAAATAAGAGAACAATGTGCTGATTTGGAAGCTGACTGTTGTAAGGGAATTCACATATGTTCCTGGTGGTTCTGTCACGTGCCGGGTCCCAATGCATGTGAGGACCTAGGTCATCATGATCCTTTCTAGAGGGTAAAACCATCCCCATTAAATGCATTAGTGTACAAAGCCCATGCCCAGTACTAGACATCAGTCAAAGCTCGGTGAGTGGTGGCTCTTAACTTTTTTGTTATTATCAGTAATGGCATTTGAGGCTCAGGTAGGTGAGATAATGCCAAATCCTAACAGTGGAGCCTGGAGGTGAACGAAGTCCTTTTTACTTAAACGTGATTCTCTTCTCACGAAGAGGGATGATACGTAATCCTGCTCCTTCCCTTCTTGAGGTGTAGATGCTGCCGGTTTCCTCCTTTCTGTCTCCCAATCCCCCCCAAGAGGAAAAGGGACCCTTATTGTAAGAGCCGCCTCATGCTTCTGCTTTAGTAAAGTGACTTCTTGTTGATTAAAGAGCAGCCACATGATGGCTGCGTCCACCTGCAGATGCACACAAAATTGGGGATGACATTGTTGCTGCCTTTTCCACATGCGTTCGTCCATGGTTATCTTCTTGAAACCTGAATCTCAACCTCACTCTCTCTTTCTCACAGGTACTCCTCACTGATGGTCTATAGGTTGCCTGTTGAGGATGTGCGACCCTTATCACAGGCTTTCTTCAAATTGGAGATAGGTAAGAGTGACTATTGAGAGATAGGACTCGGGAAAACAGAGAAATTCAAATCTCGTGTAAGACCAGCATAGAGTTACACGGACATGGAATCATACTGTCATACCATAAATAAAGGATTAAGACTTTTCATCCAGTGGTTCTCACCCACGAGTGATCTGGCAATGTCTGTGGATATCTTTGGCTGTCACAACCGGGGGTGGAGTTGAAGGGTGTGACTGGTAGGTCACCCCCAGGTCAAGGCCAGGGCTGATGTTAAACATCCTGTAATGCACACAGGTCAGCCCCTCCCATTGCAAAGAATGATCGCACTGAGATATCATTAGTGCCAAGGTTGAGAAATCCCCTCCTAATTGAATGAGGCTCTAGAGGGAAGAGATCGTTGGCATCTGGGGCTGGAGTGTCCACAAATTCTTACAAAAAAATAAAAACAAACAATATATGATTGCTTTTGTCTGTAGGTACTCTTAAACAGCACTGGATGTTGATAAGGAGGTTCCTCTCTGTTGATATGGGCTAAGCCATAATTCTTTTCTAGACTCTTGGATGGTGATCTTTATATACTGCTTTGATCTACCATGGGCTCGGTATTTGCCTATCATGCCAGTGTACGAAATCTGATAAAAAGCTGAACACCCTCCCCCTCTTCTTGATCTGTGCTTTCTTGTCCCCTGTCCATCATTAGAAGCCCCAGGATTCTAGTTCTTAGAGAAATGTTTCTCCTTGACACAAGGTTAGGATTGCCCCAGATAGCTTTTCTCTTCACTTTCTCCTTCTGCCGGTCACCCTTGCTCTAGGGTCTATGTATCCATTTTCACAGTGGGCCATTTTGGCCTAGTGATCAATTTTGCATCATTCCAGCGGGAGGGAATCCCACAGCAGACTCAAACCAACATGAAGTGTTTCATAACCAATTAGGGGCAGGGAGGGGGATGTTCCAGGAACGCCGCCTCCCTGGAGTACAATGGAGCCTTTTCTTAAGAGCCTTCTAATGTTTCTGCTTTTAAAAATGTTCCCTCCCACCTCGAGTTCCTTCTGCCGTGTTTAGTTTGCTAACAGTAAAGTTCTCACTTGGAGGAAAAACCCAACTTTTTATCACAGTTTCCCGCTCCCCAGTGTCATGGAAACGTAAGTTAGCATTTTTTTTCTCTCCAAATGTTAAGTTACACACAGTCACATTCTCAGCTGCAATACATGTATTGAATGAGGTGGGCCCGATAGTGTGCAAGCACAACGCATGCCCATGACCATTCCTCTGTCGTGCTACACACACTCATTCTCCCACGCCATCAGATCACTCTGGGGTTTTGCAGACTGCAATACTCCAGCCTCCCATGCCCACTCCAGGTTGGAGCTGCTTAATATTTGGAGACCCGAAGCTAGGGAGGCAGGATGGTTGGTCTTAAGTCCCTTCTTATACTTTTCCCTCCTCTGCTCGTAAGCTGATGTTTTAAGCCTCTCCAGTGTGGAGTGTAAGGGGAGGGAAGAAGAAATAATATGACAGCAATGCTCGATTAGATTAAGCTTTGCTTAATCTAAGTCCCTTTGAGCTGTACAAAGGTACTGGGGCCTCCTGTGCAGAGATGATCAATCACTGGTCCTTTCACGGGGTGCCTTTGTGAGTTCCTTCAAGACTCCCTCTCTCCTCCCGTCTGCCACCTCTGACTACAGCTTCCATTCTGGAGTGGGCGATGCCTTCTCCTCTTGGTCTCTGCGTGTCTTGCAGCCTCCGGGCCACTTCTTGGTACCCCCTTACCCTTCCAAGAGGTCTCTTGGGGTACCCCCCATGGGATGCACCACCTTTGCCTCTCCACACTCTGAAAGTGCAGGGCCATCACCGTCCACAATCCTTTACATGTTCCCAGACATGAGTCAAGGACCCAACCCCACGTGCCCAGACTGCAAGCCGATCCTACCGCGTTCTCTGTCCACATCCGGTAACTGTCCACAAGAAACCTTTGCTTTCTAGTCTTACCTCTCTGTTCATTATTTTCTTCCTTTTACGTGTCTGCTCGTTTGAGGTCTTAATCACAGTCTACACGGATAACAGTAGGTAAAAAAAAAAAAAAAAAAAAGGGAATTAGACAAAGTTTGGTCTATGAAGGGACCATTTGCAAAGGGGCAAGGCTCAGCGTAAGTACCCAAGGCTAGAAACGGGAAAAATGTTGCCATTCTTAGGTCCGAAGAGACTAAGAGAGGGAGCAGTGGCTGGAATCCAGGAGTAGAATCATGTAGAATTTCCACCTTGTGGGAAGCAGGGACTTTCAATCAAGGCGCAAAGTTGATGTGAGGGAGGGAGTGAAGGAAGGAATAAAGGCCTTGAGCCCCCCTCTCCTCTGTCCCTCCTCATGAACTGCCACTGGTGGAAAACACCAGAAAAAGCCTCTTAAGTCAGCCTGTGGAACAAAGATCAGAGTAAAGAAGAGGGAAGGTGGACATAGAGGGGCACATGCTGGTGTTCTAGCCCAAAGGGAACCATCTCTTAGCTTACCCTGCATAGGTGACCTGGAGCCCCTTACGTTGTGTTCCAGTCTTGTGTGGCCCTGCCCAAACTCTAAGACAACGGGAGAGTATTTCCAGCTTGTTACAAGACCATAGGGTGAATCTGCCTCTCCGTGTTCAGTATACGTGCTTCCGAAGCAAGCACGTGCCTTTCCATATTCATCCGAGAATATCTATTACCTTATATTTTAGATTTTAAAATCTATTTGCATGTACATTTTTGTACATAGCTTGGTAAAACTCTCCAGATAAAAAGGATGTGAACTCCTCATGTGCACCCATCTTTCTGCAGTTAAACAGAGCTTCGACCTGGAGGAGTACAGCCTCTCGCAGTCCACCCTGGAGCAGGTGGGTCCGTTTTAGGGACTTTGTTGCATCCGTGGGACAGAAGTGTACAAGCTGTGCCCGTGCTTTGCGCTCGCTTGGAGCTGCGGGAGGCAGCGTGACCTCCCCGTCTCTTCATTTCTTGCCCCTCTCAGGTGTTCCTGGAGCTCTCCAAGGAGCAGGAGCTGGATGACTTTGACGAAGAACTTGACCCCTCAGTTAGATGGAAGCTCCTCCCCCAGGAGGACCCTTGACGCGCCAAATACCCTATGTTTCTCTTTAAGCTTCTGCCTCGTTTGAAAGAGAATATTTTATATCATTAATATATCTTATCTCAGACATGATATAAAATGCTTTTGAAACTCATGCCACCATTTTTCTCAATAATATTACATATAGTGGGACTAAGGAGCCAAGTCAGTGAGAACAGTCGTGAAACCAGACCACGCGGCTTCTATACCAGCAACGAAATCCCACATTTCATAGGGTAGTCAATTAAAAATGCATTTATTATAGAATGTTTGGGTTTCTGAGGATGAGACAGGGATAGTTTTATTTTCTGTCTTCAAACATCAAAATACTGACTATCTTCTTATCCTTTTGAATGCAGTACATAAGTACAAAGTAAGACCTAATCCTGATTTTGGGGGAAAGGGAGGCAGTGATTATTCAACAGCACAGTATTTGCTTTAAAAAAATTTTTTATTTAAATTCCAGTTAGTTAAACATACAGTGTAATAGTAGTTTCAGGTGCACAATATAGTGATTCAACACTTGCATACGGCACCCGGTGTTTATCACAAGTATTCGCTTTTGGTAATTCAGTTGATTTGGGTTTTTGTTGTTGTTGTCGTTGTTGTTGGTTTTTAATACCTGCATTTTCCTTTTCTGTCATTTTTCCGATTTTCTATTGCACAGTCTATATTTTGTCTGTTGTGACCGTACAGGAAATTTGAAACCTATTAAGTAATTTCAGTAGGAATTTCTATAATCAAGTTGACGAAAGTTTAAAAATTACGTATCTTACATACAATCTTGAAACATATTTCTGATTTTGCATTTTTTTTTTATGATGCAAGCGTCTATCCTCATGCAGATCTTAATTTCTCGTGTTGATGTACGTTACGACCTCTCTAACTGGTGACCCTGTAGACAGCTTAAAATCAACGCAATATACTTGTATACTCTTACTTGGGTGTTTTGTTGTTACTGTTACAATTATTGTTGCCAGCTGTTACCGTCTGAATTGTGTTTCCCCGAAATTCATATGCTAACGCTCTGAACTGTGTGACCGTATTTGGAGATGGGACCTTTAAGGAGATAATTAAGGTTCAGTGAGGTCATAAGATCGGGGCCTCAATCCAATAGCACTGGTATCTTTATAAGAAGGGGAAGAGACGCCATATCTCTGTGCACTCACAGGGAAAAGATTACATGAAGACACGGCGGGGTGGCTGTTTGCAAGCCAAGAGGAAAGATGTCGCCGGAAACCACATTTTCTGGAAACTATCTTGGGAGTTAGCATTTGGAGATGAGCTGCCTACAGAACCATCTGGACTGCACAGGACCGAGCCATGAAACACACACCACATACTCTAAAACAAAACCAAAAAATGGAACCACTACAAAATACTTTCTGGTATTGTGCTACCAAGATTAATGAGTTTATCGGGTTGTTTGTTACAACAGATAGTCACTTATATGTTCACTAACACAGATCGTGCCAGGAAAGGGGTGGGGACAAAAACCTGGAGTAAATTTGATCAGGACACTGATGCAATTGCCAAAGACCTTGAACTCGTCTAAGCTGCGTGTCCCCAGTCTTTGCCTGGATCAAGATCCTGCAAGGGTGACCCCGTCTTCACTCTCAACCCATTTGGGCCACACCATCCTCAAAGTATAGCCAAACAACAGTAGCTTCCAACCCAAGATATGATGCCTTGGGATCAGTCTACCCTTCCCCATTTTGTAAAACATCAGGAAGGATGACCTAACTTAGATGTTATATACAACAAAGTTATATTGAGTGAATGTTTGCAGTATTTGAAGTGGAAAGTAAGCATAATTTATTCCAAGGGCTTGATAAGTGAATCACTACAGGGATTGTGAATAATTAAAAAAAAATTTTTTTTAACATTTATTTGTTTTTGAGAGACAGAGACAGAGTGTGAGCAGGGGAGGGGCAGAGGGAGAGGGAGACACAGAATCAGAAGCAGGCTCCGGGCTCCGAGCTGTCAGCACAGAGCCTGATGCGGGGCTCGAACTCACGGACTGCGAGATCATGACCTGAGCCAAAGTCGGACGCTCAACCGACTGAGCTACCCAGGCACCCCAATAAATAATTTTAATGACATCGGGTTCATTTTTCTCATACTAGATGTGCGTTTCTCACATTTTATGCCAGATAATTCTTTGTTGGGGGGAGGGAGAACAGAGGGGCTGTCCTATGTATTATAGAATATTCTATGGCAATCCTGACCTCCACCCACTAGATGCCAGTAGCAGTCTTCACCTCAATATAACATTCAAAAACTTCTCCAGACGTGGCCCAGATCACCCCATCGCATTACAGTTGTATGCCTTTAAACCAGCGGCTTGGTAATTTTACCATCTTGGAATGAAGTAAAAAATGAATGAAAAACAGTCTTTTTCATTTGGGGGGTGTGGTTTCTTGCATTGAATACTCGGGACTAACCTGCAAAAATTGTTCTTTTTGCAGACATCTAGAAAATCAGCATTAAAAATGGTCAGTAACACATTTTAAAATGTGTGGGCCTTGGTGTAGCTTCTGTTTGAAGTTCACGTCTCTTTGAACTTTTTAGAGAGCACAAGCTTCAGTGCTGTGTTGCACAATGGTCTGTAAACTATTTCAGGGAGGGAAAATAAAGAACTCCACACCCTGGTATGTCCTGAATCAGTGCAGCCTCTGAAAACACAAGCGTGGCAAAAAATACTGAAAACTAAATGAGATTCCTCTGTTTGGTGTATTTTATTTTTTTAAAGTTTATTTATTTTGAGAGAGAGACAGAGACAGAGAGAGGAAGGGGCAGAGAGAGGGGGAGAGAGAATCCCAAGCAGGCTCCACACTGTCAGCACAGAGCCCAAAGCAGGGCTCGAACTCATGAACCATGAGATCATGACCTGAGCCGAAATTAAGAGTCGGATGCTTAACTGAGCCACTGAGGTGCCCCTGGTTTGGTATATTTTTTAATATGCTTCCCCAGGTATAGATGGAAAGCCTTTCCTTTGGGTGGTATCTTGATAAGAAAGGTAAATTTTGAGGCAGACACATCACCATATATGGAAAAATATCCTTACTCAGCACTGACTCCTCGCCTGGGGTTTAAAAGCACATTTTAACCATCAGGGCAAATTAACAGTAAAATTCGGAGCTGAACATGACCTCAGAGATCCTACCATCATTTGCTTATTTTATAAACGTAGGAAGTGACAGATTACATGGCTTGCTTATAGAGCATTCAGAGAATTTGATCGTTGGTCATCATAAATTTTTATAGACTTAACTTTTTGAAGATGCATGACAGGATGAAAACTCACTCTTTATATCGCTAATTCTATATAATGGAATATAGGATTGTACCGGTAGGTTGAATTCTGGTTTGCAGCTCTTCTCTCACTAATGGACACCAACTATGTTGTAACCTGTTTGGCTACAAGAAAATTCTTCTTTATGGATTACTTTGGATGTTCAGTCTCTTCTGCGTAGTTCGTGCTGATCTTGAACTACATTGCCCGGTTTTCACAAACTGACAAAACCGAGTGAAGAAGTTGAAAACCCTTGATACTGAACAAAATCTTAAGGTGGAACCCATTGACTTGTGATGTTGAGTTCAGAAAAGGATGGGCTGGAAAAGTGACAAAGACTGTCCCCAAAAAGAAGGAAAAAGTAAGCAAAAAAAATATTCCTGTCCCTTAAGGCAGATTTTCTATTGTCCTTCTCATCATTCATTTCCAGCTATTGGAACTCAGGTGCTATCTATCACTTTGCTTGAACACCTTGTTCTATATTTGCTTATTTTCTCACTATTTTCAAACTCTGTCCTAGAAATTCTCTAGGTCATTTATTTGGATGATCAGAAGATAATGTATAGTTTCAAGGCCCGCCCATACTTTGACCTGCCTTCCACCCACCCCTTTCTTTATCATTTGAATCACATTCATTGGGCAGTTTTCCCTTACAGCCATGCTCTCCTAGCACACCCATTCTAAACTCCCAAACCTGGACCCATGAGCCATCTGGGAGACCGAGCACTGCCAGAGAAAATCAGTTACCTTGCTCACCAAATGCAAGAGAACAGTGTGTATACTCATTCCGCTTATGTCCCTCAACATACTGTAGACTCAATATTCTTGGGCATTCCAGACATGTA
This sequence comes from Panthera uncia, assembly GCF_023721935.1. Lineage (NCBI taxonomy): Eukaryota > Metazoa > Chordata > Mammalia > Carnivora > Felidae > Panthera > Panthera uncia. The sequence goes on along the minus strand of NC_064814.1, from coordinate 20,481,167 downwards.
AGAAAATTGCATATTTTCTTGTTGTTTTAGCGTCGAAAAAATAGACCTTAAAATCTTGTAAAAACTCCTCATGGGTACATGTTTCTCAACCAGGACTTTGATTGAAATTTGGATCTATTACTCGAATTTAAAATCTTTCTCAATACTCTAAGGTGTTCTATGTTCCTGATTAGAAGACTGATACCCTATATATATATATATATATTTTTTTTTTTTTTGAGGGAGAGAGAGAGGGGGGGGGGGGGGGGGGGGGGGAAAAGGAGAAGGAGAGAGAATCCGAAGCAGGCCCCATGTTCAGTGCAGAGCCTGATGTGGGGCTCAGTCTCATGACCGTGAGATCATGACCTGAGCCAAAATCAAGAATTGGGCACTTTAACCGACTGAGCCACCCAGGCACCCCAGAAGGCTGGTATTCTTAATGCCCACGTGCTACGTTTATGAACAGTAAGATAACGAAGAAATAGAAAATATGCCCCACTTCTACCCGAAGGAAGACCGAGACCATAGGGAATTTTAAGAACGCCTCTGGAGTCACATGTGCTGCAGGTCAACGCTGTTGCTGTGGTGTCATTACTCTACTGCCACGAGATACCTAAGACAGTCCACTCAAAGGCAGTAATTGAAACCGACTACAGATCAATACTTTCCGAAATACCAAAACATGTTATGAGAGGTTGTAGAAATGTTAAATTTCTATAAAAGCTTCTAAAGCATACTCTCACATCCTTTGCTATTTTGACCTTGAGTAGTATCGCCTAAGTGCATGACATACAGTGCTTGAGGATGGTGTCTATAGCAAAAAGCACCCCTCATCAAGGAACATTATAAAGGAGCATATATGCCTTAGTCTGGCTCATATCATACCTTCATCCCCAGTCTTGCTACTAACCAAGACTCCAAAATAGTAAATAACATTTCTCCCCACATCCAGTTTCTCCTGCCCAAGCATGCTCAACTCGATTATCTTTAGTATGCCTTCCAGACTCAGATTATAATCACCCACTTTATAACCACGCCATTGTGATTCTCCCAGATGATCAAAGACAGGAAGCTTCAGGAGACAGATCAACAGGTCTTGGGTATTGAATCCAGCTAAAATGTGTCTAAATCTCCATTTCGGGGGGAGAATTCCCATTCCCTCAAGTATATCACGGCCTTCCCATGGCCACCGGTGACGTCCATTCACGCATCAACTCAGCTTCTGATTTTAACAAACCATCTCCTCTTGTGTATTATAAACAGAAAAGGTGGGACTCAAATTCCATGCAGCAATAGCACGGATGATGGTGATTGGAACTTCCACAAAGAGTTAAGGTATGTTGGAGTTGCTTTCTTGTACAACAAGATGACAAAGACAGTAAGTAATGTCAGGCTTTGATAGAACAAGTTACAGGTGTGAAGGAACATTCCAAAATGTCAGGATTCAACACTGAAGGAATGAGATGATTCATTACCGAAATGTTCCTAAGATTTTTCTTGTCGAAGAAGGTTTCTGAGATGTTAAGATCTGGAAGATGTGGAAAGGTATATTAGGACAAGTTTCGCTGCGATATGGGATCAACCCAGAAGAGTAGAATGGCTCAAACAAACGAGATTATTCTTCCTCACAAAAGAATCCCAGGTGGCTATTTCTGGCCCACGGATATCTCTGCTCCAGCGGTGATTTCAAGAAGCAGACCCGCCCACCTGTTGGCTCAGTCATCTGCTGTGGTATCCAGGAAAACAAGGTGAATTGGGCAAACCCCATTCATAAAAGGTTGACTCAAAACTGTCCTGGGTGGATTTTTCCTTTGTTGTGGAAAAAGCTGCCACGGTTTTTAGATTTTAAACTGCTTGTGGCGTCTATGTTTAAAACACGGGATTATTTTCCTTTAAGCTCTAGATGATTGTTCTCAGAAAGATACCATCGCTTGCCTGGCACCTGAATTCTCTTAAAAATGTTCTTCAGGATAAGGCACAATAAGAAAAACACAGAGCCCAGCGGGAAAGATAGCCTTTGTTATACTTTGTTTCTTAAGAAAAGCTTCCTTCAGCTGTTTTTAATTTGTGCGTTTAAAAAAAATTTTTTTTTTAACGTTTATTTTTGAGAGAGAGAGACAGAGTGTGAGCGGGGGACGGGCAGAGAGAGAGAGAGGGAGACACAGAATCCGAAGCAGGTTCCAGGCTCTAAGCTGTCAGCACAGAGCTCAACGCAGGGCTCGAACTCATGGACCGTGAGACCATGACCTGAGCCAAAGTCAGAGGCACAACTGACTGAGCCACCCAGGTGCCCCTACTTTGGTGTTTTTAAAGTAGATTCTTCCCACCCGCCAATCAAGGAGCTTAGCTATGAGGTGAGAAAGCAAGGTTAATCTCCCTTTTTTAAACATAAAAATATTTTCAAAATTACGAATATTTCTCATTTTGGAATAAAATACCATTAAACTCTAAAAGAATAAGAAATTTTATAAAAGTGGAAGTTTAGATGAGTTTTCCAAACTTTTTTAACAAGTGAGAACAATTATCTCGCACTATGTTTTCACGCAGGTGCAGGGAAAGCTCTGGGGGTTCAAAATCACCTCACTGGACAGTAATGAGGTTATGGGGCTTATAGACGATATAACCGAAGGCAGCTAGTGAAGACACAGAGTTAGTGCTAAGGACAAAGTGATTAATTTCTAAAACACATATATGTTGTGTTTTTTCAGAGCACGTCCCTAAAAATCACCCCTTCGTACGATGTGCTTGTCATTTACAGACACTGGTCATTCTTGCCAGCTGCCTGCAAAGGAGCATACCGACCAGAACGATATTTTCCAGCACCGGAAGATATTTCTTGTCGCTTCCACTTTTGGCTAGAAATTTCCTCTGCGAGTTAAGGTCCTTGAACAAAGAGCTCCACGCTCTCAGAAGCTACTGCAATCTCTCATGTAATGTGCAAGCCTGTCACCGACTGTTTCTTTTCCAGGGAAATTGTCTCCTCGACCAGGGACCTAGTTACCGTCGACACCAAAACCACAAGCTTTCTTTTAAAAGAAACCATGGAAACCACAGCCTTTCGACTTCACTAACGCAATTGACTCCCTAATGGTCAGTACTGCCATTAAAAAACTAAATTCAGTGGGTAAATGTGAAAGTCTAATTGGCCTTATTAAACAATTCATGAATTGGAATCATCGAACAAGTGGGGGGGGAGGGGGAAGGAGCCTTCTGCTGAGCTAAAAGAAAGAAAGCTTTCAAAGGCAGAGAGGGGACATCAAGAAAAGAAAGAAAAGAAGGAAGGAAGAAAAAAGCAAACAAAGGAATTTAGTAGCAAGGAATGCCTTGCTTAGGAGAGGCTGCCCTCTTAAGGAGAGGGGAAGGGGCCTGTCAGTAAATTTCCGAGCCCGGACCGAGAAATTCTACGTTGACTGCTTAAAGGTTACATTCCGGGCAAGTTGAAACTGCAGGTAGGTTACGGATTAAGTCTGGTTTACTGGGAGACAAACCATCAGAGACTCTTAAATACAGAGAACAAAATGAGGGTTGCTGGAGGGGAGGTGGGGGTGGGAGGGTGTGGGGGGGAGGGATGAGCTAAATGGGGGATGGGCATTCGGGAGGGCACTTGTTGGGCTGAGCACTGGGTGTTGCGAGTAAGTGATGAATCCCTGAATTCTATTCCTGAAATCATGATTATGCTATATGTTAACTCACTTGGATTTAAATTTAAAAATTAATTAAGAGAAAAAGCCTGGTTTTCTGTACATGCCCTAAGGGGCACTATGTGGGGCCTGTGGTTTTCTTCTTGGCACTGTTCACGAGGAAATTGCCTTGAGGCCTTGCGAGTACGTGCTGAAATGTTGACCAACCGTTACAAGAAGAAAGAGCCTATTTTGCTGACTTCTGCCTTCCTCTGTTCAACAAAGCTGGCTTTGCAAATGTGGCTGTCATTCCCCAAGTGTGCAAACTTGGGAAAGTAATCCTAACCCTGAGAGCTTCTGTCCCCGAATCTGTAAAGAAGGGATCATACGGGCGCCTGGGTGACTTAGTTTGTTAAGCATCTGACTCTTGATCTTGGGGTTGTGAGTCTGAGCCCCGCATTGGGCTCCATGCTGGGCATGAAGCCTACTTAAAATAAGTAGTAAATAAGGAAAGAAAGAAGGAGAGAAAGAGAGAGAAAAGAAGGAAGGATCGGAATCTTACCTCTCAGCTTGACAACTATATGAGATACTAACGGCATTTGCCACATACTGAGACTTGTAATCTTTAAATTATCAATATATTTTTTCCAGGAGAGCTTTTAGGGTTATTAGGAAAGAAAGAAAGAAAGAAAGAAAGAAAGAAAGGGAGAAAGGGAGAAAGAAAGAAACAAAGAAACAAAGAAAGGGAGAGAGAGAGAGGAGATCATAATTACACCTCTCAGCTTGAGAACTAAATGAGATACTGTATATAAAGCACGTAACATAGCTCTTGCCACATACTGAGACTTCTAATCTTTCCATTATCATTAACATATTTTTTTCCAGGTGAGCTTTTAGGGTTATTAGGACATAACAGAGCCAGTAAAAGCACATCCATTGGAATGTTAACTGGAGACACAAACCAAGTGCAGGACAGGTAGATGGATGAGATAAATAATATGTAATCTAACAACACCCAGGATAAGTTTATAAGATATGACACTCTAAAACAATGTTGCCACTCGGGCACCTGGGTGGCTTAGTCGGTTGAGCGTCTGACTTTGGCTCAGGTCATGATCTCACGGCTTGTGAGTTCGAGCCCGGCGTCGGGCTCTGTACTGACAGATCAGGGCCTGGAGCCTGCTTCGGATTCTGTGTCTCCCTCTTTCTCTGCCCCTCCCCTACTCTTTCTCTCTCTCCCTCTCCCTCTCCCTCCCTCTCTCTCCCTCTCTCTCTCAAAATAAATAAACATAAAAAGAAAAAAAGGCAATGAGGCCAAACCATCAGAAAGCTCAGGGTTGCCAGAGGGACAGAGATCACAGGACAGAGACAACATATTTTTCCCCTTGTTAAAAAACAAAATGCAAGGGTAAATTTGGAGATCTAATTGGCTTTACTGGGCAGCATCCCATCCGGCGGGAAGAGAGATACTCTTCTCACCTCTGGGGACAGTATCTGTGGTCGCTGTGACACCATTGTCTTCTCCAAACTGAGCACCCCGACTTTCTGGGCCATGTGGTCATTCACAGCACTCCCCAGATTGACGCTGAGACCACTCTTGGCCTGGGACGTGTGGCGGCACATTTCCGATCTGCTGGGCTCCTAGAGGGACCGTACCTGCACTTGCCTGTCTATTTTGTTAAACTCCAAGGATATTTCAACTCGATTAGGGGCAAGTTGTAATGGCTTTTGGGGAAAAAAAAAAAAAAAAGCCCGAGAGTCATCTATCTGTTCCTTCGATAGCCATAGCGGTCTTTTATAAACTTATTTATTTATGTATTTATTTATTTTTTAATGTTTATTTTTGAGGAAAAATAGAGTGTGAGTGGGGGAGGGGGAGGGACAGAGGCAGGGAGACACAGAATCCGAAGCAGGCTCTGCACAGGGCCCGACGTGGGGCTCGAACTCACCAACCACGAGATCATGACCTAAGCCAAAGTCGGAGGCTCAACCGACTGAGCCACCCTCTCTGCAATCTTCTGACGCTTCCCTTTTCTAGGTGTCGTTTCCCCCCTTCCTTCCTTCTGGCTGCCGAGTCAGCTCTGCTAAGCACTGGCTCACGTGTGGGGACGGAAACCTTGGGGCTCTTTCCCCCCTTAGAGATCTCAAAAAGTGGGCACCACACAAGCATAACACAAGTGCCTTCCATCCCCCAGACCTAAGCAGACCTGTGTCTGTTAGCTAGAAGATGTGCTCACTACCGGGGTATGTGGGTGGCTCCGTTGGCTAAGCAAATCAGCATGCCCTTGATTTCGGCTCAGGGCACTATCTCACGGGTCCGTGGGCTCAAGCCCCGCGTCGGGCCCTGCACTGACAGTGTGGAGCCTGCTTGGGATTCTCTCTCTCCCTCTCTCTCTCTCTCTCTCTCCCCCACCTGCACCCTCTCTGTCTCCCTCAAAATAAACAAACTTAAAAAAAAAAACACCAAATACATTAAAAACAGTAAACTTTGAAAGATGGGGTCAGTCGCCTCACCTCATTTAAGATTTGCCCGTATTTTCTGTTTGTGTCCTAAGGTGATGTAGTAAACCATCCAGATTTAAAATATACAAACTCCCAAAGCGTGCCCACCCTTCCGCAGTTCAACGGAGCTTCAGCCTGGAGGAGTACGGCCTCTCGCAGCCCACCCTGGAGCAGGTGGGTCGGTCTTCGTGATTTCATTTATTTGCTTATTAATTTTTAAGCGTTTAGTTTTATTTCGGGGAGCGTGCACGCAGGGGAGGGGCAGAAAGAGAGGGTCAGAGGATCCGAGGCGAGCTCTGCACTGACTGTCTGAGAGCAGCGAGCCCAACACGAGGCTCAAACTCACGAACCTCGAGATCGTGACCTGAGCCCAAGTTGAACGCTCAACTGACTGAGCCACCCACGTGCCCCAGGATTTGTGATTTTATATCAGCCGTGAATATTAAAGTACCGTCTGTGAGTAGACACTGCACTCAGTCCAGAGCTACTGGAGGCCGTGTGGCCTCCTTCTATTCTATTCGTTTCCAGAAGAGGTTTTCTTGGACCTCTCCAAAGAGCAGGAACTGGATGATTTGGAGGAGGAACTTCAGCCCTCAGCCAAGTGCAAGCTTCTGCTGGAACAGCCCGGAAGCCTCAAATACCCTCTGTTTCTAAAAAAGAATTATGCTGTTTTAACTTACTGAAAATGTTTTGGAATGATAAAGCTGCAATATTATAATTATAATGTTATAAGTTCCTCGAGAAACACAGCATAGTTCTTCCTGTAGTGGAGAGGCAGAGCAAGGGCTGGGCAATGGCAGTGACCACGTGAACAGAGGCACATGGCTGAGCCCGCCCCAGGGTCACAGCCTCTGTGTTGTGTCTCTGCACATCATATTTTTCCTTCTTTTTTTTTAACTCAACATTATCTGTGAAATTGGCATGGCAATGGGTCACTTTTGTTTGTTGTCGTGTGGTATTCCACTGTGTAAATACACCATAATTTATGTATCCATTCAGGCTATTATGACTAAACCTGCTGTGAACATCCTTTTATAGGTCTTTCGATGGACGGCGGCACTCATTTCTGTGTATCTATGCCTACACTCCCAAGTGCCGGTCTTAGAGTAGGCACTTCCCTACCTGTAGTAGATACTATCAAACAGTTATGAAAAGTGGTCGTACAACTTTACAGTCGTCTCAATAGTATGTGAGAATTCTGAGCCGCCCACATTGTCCTCGGTTTAATAACAGGCATTCTGGTGCATGTACATGATTTTAATTTACGTTTCCAGACGACTAGTGACGTTAAACATCTTTTCATACGTATTGGCCATTTGGAAGTTCTTTTGCTGGAATACCTATTGAGATCTTTTACCCATTAAACAAATCAAATTGTATGCTTTTCGTTTATTGACTTGTGGTATTTCACATATATTATTAATATGAGTCCTTTGCTGAATAGATAGATAGATCTACGGTGGAAGTACACAATGGATGTGTTCTCTTATTTTGTGATTTTTAGTTTCTCACTCTTCCTTTTCACAAATGGAATTTCATTTGTGGATAGTCCTGCTTTATTTTTTTTAATGTTTTATTTTTGAGAGACAGTGCAAGAAGGGGAGGGGCGGGGGTGGGGTGGGGACAGAGGATCCGAAGTGGGCTCTGTGCCGACACCAGCAAGCCCAACGCGGGGCTCGAACTCACAAACTGTGAGATCATGACCTGAGCCAGAGTCGGACGCTCAACTGACTGGGCCACCCAGGCACCCCTAAATGGTCCTGCTTGAAAAATACTTTGTTTTTCCCAAGGTTATGAAAATATTCCTCTGAATAAGTTTTAACTTTTCCTTTCTAAAAATTATGACTTCTAAGTCATTTTTCTCCATTTGTGAACTGCTAAGACAACAATGCTGAATGCCTATATTGATTGTGGACTTCCTTCTTTTTCCCACTCACAGAGGTAAAGCATTCTCTATTTCACCATGAAGAGCGATATTAGCTGTGTTGTTTTTTTTTTTTAAATCCTTCATCGTATTGAAAGATTCCCTTCTTTTCTTAATCCGCAGATAGTTTTTATTATGAATGCATAGGTAACGTTACGAAATGATTTTTTTCTTCTAGTGAAATAATCATTCATCACTAGTGGCTATGATGATTAATTAAATGGTTGGATTTTGGAATGCTAGCCAGCCTTCTTGGACCAGTTCATGGCCAATTAAGCCATGGTTACCTGGATTTGATCTGGTAACATTTGGTTAGGACTTTGCATCCATGCTTATGAGGCATGTTGCTATATCATTTTCATTTCTTGACATGCCCTTGTCCGACTTGGTATGCAAATAGTGCTGGCCTCCTAAAACACGTCGGAAACTTGGGTGGATCACACCAGGTCAGATGTCGGAAGGGACGCTCAGACTCCTCACATAAGCTGTTAAAGGTAAAGGATATGCTAGATCAGAGAAAAGCATTGGCAAGCATTGGGCTCTGGAAATAGTGCCCTAGGCTTCTTTCTCAATCACATGGAATATGCTTCTTGGCCTGAAGATCCACCAAGATGTGTGCAAGAAATGTGACATCAGGGAAGTCTGGGAAAAAGTTTCCAGCAAGATGGTCTATACCTCACTGCTCATGACGCCAAGCTATCTTCAGGAGTTGGGCCAGGAGACCCTGGCCCTCCCATCGGTCCGGATCATAATTCTCTCCTTTGTCTCCCACCATATCAGCTGACTCTGGCTTTGCAGGAACTGTAGATTCCTCCTTTGACTACTCATCAAATATTGAAAAAGTCCCTGATGGCAGCATAAAGAGGAACCTTCACCGGTTCAGTTGCAGCTCTACAGGTTGGTGGAACATCTGGATCATCTACTCTCTTTAGTTTTCCGCTAAAATGTTAGCAATTACTCTATTCATTTCTTCAGGGATGGTTTAATTAAAAAAAGTCATTTTTAATTAAGCTTCTACACGGTCGACGGCCTCAGAAGGAGTCTTCCACTTCCTATGTATGACTGGCGTTGTACAATTCTTTTTTCATTATGCGTTATACAACCCCACATTTACCCTGGCTAATAAGCTGGGGATGGGGAGTCTGTCCCTTTATACAAATCTCTGCAAAAGCTGCTGCGACCTGACGGTCTGGTTGAGACCCTAACCTTCCCTTCCACTTGGGTGTATCTTTGACATTCGTGTGTAAAATCCGCTTCAGTAGAGGGTCCAAGGAGTTCCTTGGGGCCCCTGGGTGGCTCAGCTGGTTAAGCATCTGACTCTTGATTTCAGCTCAGGTCATGATCTCACACTTCGGGGGACCGAGCTCTGCATCGGGCTCTGTGCTGATGGCGCAGAGCCTGCTTGGGATTCTCTCTCCCTCCCTCTGTCTCTGCCTCTTCAGTGTTCATGCTCTCTTTCTCTAAATAAATAAATATAAATAAATAAACAAATAAAAAGAGGGAGTTCCTTAAGAACTCAGAACACCCTAACTCTTTGACCACATCTCCCCATGTTTGGGTAGTCTTGATTGTCCTGCTACCTATATAATCTTTTTGGTGATCATTGATGGGACAGGGACCCAAGCCATCAAAACAGATTTCCCCCAAACTCCTTACGATGTTATGTCCCTTTCTTACAGACTGAATCGCCAGCCGTAACTCAGCAATTCTGGTGGCCCACAGTATTTCTTCGTTACTTTCATTTTTGGTGAATGAACCCAAAGCAGCCAGGGTACCATTTTCTTGGCTGACCTCAGCCAGAATTTCTTTTGTAATGTACTTGTAATTCATAGAGATATACCAACACCAAAACCCCAGATAAACTTTTCCTTTTGTCCATGGCTACGGTGCTTTAGCGACAACCCCCAGGGATGGTTACAAAACCCAGCTGGCAACGGTAGTTCTTCAACAGGTCTTTCTTCTGCAAACTTTTGTATTTGTCTCTCTCCCAAACAGAGCCACGGCCATTATTAAAACCGTGGAGCCAGAGAGACTTTAAAAAATCTTCTACCATGGTGCTAATTCCATAAATTGTATAGAGGCAGATAATTGAAAGGACTCACAAGACCCTTTGGGGTGTGTATTTCTGTAAGGTACAGCAGGAGAAAATAAAGGAGGGGCAGGGAAACTATCGGGGGCCTGAGAAAATTCCAGAAGTAGATCCCCATCGTCCTTTTTCAATCACACAGGTAACTGTTTGTATTTGAATCATCAGCCACCAAGATAATGTGCAAGGAATACTTGTTCCAGGAAAGCCCAGGTAAAAGTAAACAGAGGCATGTGTACCCCCCCCACCCCCCCACCCCCCACCCCCACTGGTGATTTATCCAAACCAGGCTGTGTAACTGGTTAAATTAGAAGTAAACTATCAACCCAACATCGCTATACAATGAAGACAAGGTGGCCCCAGGTACTGGCAGGGGCGTTTCACACTTTAAGCGGCACATTGTAAATTACTAGCTGGCCCTTCTAGTGTTCTCTTGGCCAAGTGTCAGTAGTTAACTTCTTAGAAAAATTTTCCATCGAGACCTGGATGTGTCCCTCTTCTCCTCCAGGGAAAGGTTTGTGGTGATACATTCAACTCCTTACATTGTGAAAGAATGATTCAATTTTGAAAATATCTTCTTGCGTTACTTTGGGTAAGTGTGCGTGTGTGTGTTTTTTAAAGGATTTCTCATTTAATCCAAATTTTCAAATTTATTAAGATATGGTAGTTTATAACAACCCTGTTCCTTTTTTTTTTAATGGAGTTTGTTTATTTGTTTTGAGAGAGAGACAGACAGTGCAAGTGGGTGAGGGGCAGAGAGAGGGAGAGAGAGAATCTCGAGCTGACTGGACACTGTCAGTGCAGAGCCCCATTCGGGGCTCGAACGCATGAACCGTGAGGTCATGACCTGAGCCAAAATGGAGAGTCAGATGCTTAACCAACTGAGCCATTGGGCGCCCCCTTGTTCCTTTTCTATATTAGCAGGATTGATAAAGAAACTTTCCTTTTCATTCCTGATAAGTAATTTGTCTCTTATTTTCTTAGTCGACCTAGTAGATTATAAAATTTTATTATTATTTTTCAAGAATCAAATGCTGACTTTGTCGGTCTTTCTCTTTGGGGCAACTAAACTTCTCTGTCGGGTTGAACTTACTGTTGTATTTCTGGCTTCTTAAGACTGAAGCTTCAATCACTGATTTTCAAACTTTTTCTTTTCTAATATATCCATTTAGAGCTACAAATTGCCCCCTAATCATTACTTAGGATATAGTCACAAGTGGATATAGTCACAAGTCTGATATGTTGTATTTTCATTATCATTGAGAAATAACGTTGGGGCACCTGGGTGGCTCAGTCAGTTAAACATCCAACTTCAGCTCAGGTCATGATCTCGCGGTTTGTGGGTTTGAGCCCCACATCAGGCTCTTTGCTGAGAGTTCAGAGCCTGGAGCCTGCCTCAGATTCTGTGTCTCCCTCTCTCTCTCTGCCCCTCCCCCACTTGTGCTCTGTCTCTGTCTCTCAAAAATAAATAAACATTAAAAAAATTTTAAAGAAATAATGTTTTCTAATTTTTCATTTTGATATCTTTTTCAGTAACACTTTGATTTTTTTTTTGGTACCATTTCTTATTTAGAATTGCATTACATTTACATTTAGAATTACATTTGTGCAAACACATACATGTACATATACACATGTGCACACATTACTATTATATTTTAGAAAATATTTCATTTTAATCTATATTTTCTTTCAGGCCCCCCCAAATAATTAAGTTAGTTAGTGGTTTACATCTTTAAAAAAATTTTTTTTAATGTTTTTATTTTTGAGAGAGAGACAGAATGCGAGTGGGGCAGGAGCAGAGAGAGAGGGAGACACAGAATCTGAGGCAGGCTCCAGGCTCTGAGCTGTCAGCCCAGAGCCCCAAGCAGGGGTAGAACCCATGAACCGGGAGATCATGACCTGAGCCGAAGTCAGACACTCAACCAACTGAGCCACCCAGGAGCCTCAACATATTTTTAAATATTTATTTATTTAAAAGTTTCGGTTAATTAGTGAGATCTACTGTCCTCCTGTTGTGGCCTTATTAATTTTTACTTTTGTTTTTTTGGCTCTTTGATTTGGCTTTCTTTTTCGTTTGTTTTGTTGTTATTTTTTCTGACTTTCTGTGCTGGACATTAAATTTGTATTTTATTTTATTTTTTTTTCATATAGGAATATTTGTTGGAGGGGGCTATCAGGAAGACCCCGGGATTGGCCGCAGCAGTCAGAGGCTGCTCACCCCTCCCATGTCCCTGGAACGTAGGCCCCATCCACCAAAGCCATTTTGTTTTTGTTTTTTTGTTTTTTTGTTTTTTTTTTATTATTATTTATTTTTTAATGTTTATTTTTTATTTATTTATTTTTTTAATATATGAAATTTACTGTCAAATTGGTTTCCATACAACACCCAGTGCTCATCCCAAAAGGTGCCCTCTTCAATACCCATCACCCACCCTCCCCTCCCTCCCACCCCCCATTAACCCTCAGTTTGTTTTCAGTTTTTAAGAGTCTCTTATGCTTTGGCTGTCTCCCACTCTAACCTCTTTTTTTTTTTTTCCTTCCCCTCCCCCATGGGTTTCTGTTACGTTTCTCAGGATCCACATAAGAGTGAAACCATATGGTATCTGTCTTTCTCTGTATGGCTTATTTCACTTAGCATCACACTCTCCAGTTCCATCCACGTTGCTACAAAAGGCCATATTTCATTTTTTCTCATTGCCACGTAGTATTCCATTGTGTATATAAACCACAATTTCTTTATCCATTCATCAGTTGATGGACATTTAGGCTCTTTCCATAATTTGGCTATTGTTGAGAGTGCTGCTATAAACATTGGGGTACAAGTGCCCCTATGCATCAGTACTCCTGTATCCCTTGGATAAATTCCTAGCAGTGCTATTGCTGGGTCATAGGGTAGGTCTATTTTTAATTTTCTGAGGAACCTCCACACTGCTTTCCAGAGCGGCTGCACCAATTTGCATTCCCACCAACAGTGCAAGAGGGTTCCCATTTCTCCACATCCTCTCCAGCATCTATAGTCTCCTGATTTCTTCATTTTGGCCACTCTGACTGGCGTGAGGTGATATCTGAGTGTGGTTTTGATTTGTATTTCCCTGATGAGGAGCGACGTTGAACATCTTTTCATGTGCCTGTTGGCCATCCGGATGTCTTCTTTAGAGAAGTGTCTATTCATGTTTTCTGCCCATTTCTTCACTGGGTTATTTGTTTTTCGGGTGTGGAGTTTGATGAGCTCTTTATAGATTTTGGATACTAGCCCTTTGTCCGATATGTCATTTGCAAATATCTTCTCCCATTCCGTTGGTTGCCTTTTAGTTTTGTTGGTTGTTTCCTTTGCTGTGCAGAAGCTTTTTATCTTCATAAGGTCCCAGTAATTCACTTTTGCTTTTAATTCCCTTGCCTTTGGGGATGTGCCGAGTAAGAGATTGCTACGGCTGAGGTCAGAGAGGTCTTTTCCTGCTTTCTCCTCTAGGGTTTTGATGGTTTCCTGTCTCACATTCAGGTCCTTTATCCATTTTGAGTTTATTTTTGTGAATGGTTGAGAAAGTGGTCTAGTTTCAACCTTCTGCATGTTGTTGTCCAGTTCTCCCAGCACCATTTGTTAAAGAGACTGTCTTTTTTCCATTGGATGTTCTTTCCTGCTTTGTCAAAGATGAGTTGGCCATACGTTTGTGGGTCTAGTTCTGGGGTTTCTATTCTATTCCATTGGTCTATGTGTCTGTTTTTATGCCAATAACATGCTGTCTTGATGATTACAGCTTTGTAGTAGAGGCTAAAGTCTGGGATTGTGATGCCTCCTGCTTTGGTCTTCTTCTTCAAAATTACTTTGGCTATTCGGGGCCTTTTGTGGTTCCATATGAATTTTAGGATTGCTTGTTCTAGTTTCGAGAAGAATGCTGGTGCGATTTTGATTGGGATTGCATTGAATGTGTAGACAGCTTTGGGTAGTATTGACATTTTGACAATATTTATTCTTCCAATCCATGAGCAGGGAATGTCTTTCCATTTCTTTATATCTTCTTCAATTACCTGCATAAGCTTTCTATAGTTTTCAGCATACAGATCTTTTACATCTTTGGTTAGATTTATTCCTAGGTATTTTATGCTTCTTGGTGCAATTGTGAATGGGATCAGTTTCTTCATTTGTCTTTCTGTTGCTTCATTGTTAGTGTATAAGAATGCAACTGATTTCTGCACATTGATTTTGTATCCTGCAACTTTGCTGAATTCATGTATCAGTTCTAGCAGACTTTTGGTGGAGTCTATCGGATTTTCCATGTATAATATCATGTCATCTGCAAAAAGCGAAAGCTTGACTTCTTCTTTGCCAATTTTGATGCCTTTGATTTCCTTTTGTTGTCTGACTGCTGATGCTAGAACTTCCAACACTATATTAAACAACAGCGGTGAGAGTGGGCATCCCTGTCATGTTCCTGATCTCAGGGAAAAAGCTCTCAGTTTTTCCCCAATGAGGATGATATTAGCTGTGGGCTTTTCATAAATGGCTTTTATGATCCTTAAGTATGTTCCTTCTATCCCGACTTTCTCAAGGGTTTTTATTAAGAAAGGGTGCTGGATTTTGTCAAAGGCCTTTTCTGCATCGATTGACAGGATTCATATGGTTCTTCTCTTTTTTTTTGTTAATGTGATGTATCACGTTGATCGATTTGCGAATGTTGAACCAGCCCTGCATCCCAGGAATGAATCCCACTTGATCATGGTGAATAATTCTTTTTATATGCTGTTGAATTCGATTTGCTAGTATCTTATTGAGAATTTTTGCATCCATATTCATCAGGGATATTGGCCTGTAGTTTTCTTTTTTTACTAGGTCTCTGTCTGGTTTAGGAATCAAAGTAATACTGGCTTCATAGAATGAGTCTGGAAGTTTTCCTTCCCTTTTATTTCTTGGAATAGCTTGAGAAGGATAGGTATTATCTCTGCTTTAAATGTCTGGTAGAACTCCCCTGGGAAGCCATCTGGTCCTGGACTCTTATTTGTTGGGAGATTTTTGATAACCGATTCAATTTCTTCGCTGGTTATGGGTCTGTTCAAGCTTTGTATTTCCTCCTGATTGAGTTTTGGAAGAGTGTGGGTGTTTAGGAATTTGTCCATTTCTTCCAGGTTGTCCAATTTGTTGGCATATAATTTTTCATAGTATTCCCTGATAATTGTTTGTATCTCTGAGGGATTGGTTGTAATAATTCCATTTTCATTCATGGCTTTATCTATTTGGGTCATCTCCCTTTTCTTTTTGAGAAGCCTGGCTAGAAGTTTGTCAATTTTGTTTATTTTTTCAAAAAACCAACACTTGGTTTCGTTCATCTGCTCTACAGTTTTTTTTTTTTTTTTCAACGTTTTTTATTTATTTTTGGGACAGAGAGAGACAGAGCATGAACGGGGAGGGGCAGAGAGAGAGGGAGACACAGAATCGGAAACAGGCTCCAGGCTCCGAGCCATCAGCCCAGAGCCTGATGTGGGGCTCGAACTCACGGACCGCGAGATCGTGACCTGGCTGAAGTCGGACGCTTAACCGACTGCGCCACCCAGGCGCCCCTCTACAGTTTTTTTTAGATTCTATATTGTTTATATCTGCTCTGATCTTTATTATTTCTCTTCTTCTGCTGGGTTTAGGCTGCCTTTGCTGTTCTGCTTCTATTTCCTTTAGGTGTGCTGTTAGATTTTGTATTTGGGATTTTTCTTGTTTCTTGAGATAGGCCTGGATTGCAATGTATTTTCCTCTCAGGACTGCCTTCACTGCGTCCCAAAGCGTTTGGATTGTTGTATTTTCATTTTCGTTTGTTTCCATATATTTTTTAATTTCTTCTCTAATTGCCTGGTTGACCCACTCATTCGTTAGTAGGGTGTTCTTTAACCTCCATGCTTTTGGAGGTTTTCCAGACTTTTTCCTGTGGTTGATTTCAAGCTTCATAGCATTGTGGTCTGAAAGTATGCATGGTATAATTTCAATTCTTGTAAACTTATGAAGGGCTGTTTTGTGACCCAGTATATGATCTATCCTGGAGAATGTTCCATGCGCACTCGAGAAGAAAGTATATTCTGTTGCTTTGGGATGCAGAGTTCTAAATATATCTGTCAAGTCCATCTGATCCAATGTATCATTCAGGGCCCTTGTTTCTTTATTGATTGTGTGTCTAGATGATCTATCCATTTCTGTAAGTGGGGTGTTAAAGTCCCCTGCAATGACCACATTCTTATCAATAAGGTTGCTTATGTTTATGAGTAATTGTTTTATATATTTGGGGGCTCCGGTATTCGGCGCATAGACATTTATAATTGTTAGCTCTTCCTGATGGATAGACCCTGTGATTATTATATAATCCCCTTCTTCATCTCTTGTTCAGCCTTTAATTTAAAGTCTAGTTTGTCTGATATAAGTATGGCTACTCCAGCTTTCTTTTGGCTTCCAGTAGCATGATAAATAGTTCTCCATCCCCTCATTCTCAATCTAAAGGTGTCCTCAGATCTAAAATGAGTCTCTTGTAGACAGCAAATAGATGGGTCTTGTTTTTTTATCCATTCTGATACCCTATGTCTTTTGGTTGGCGCATTTAATCCTTTTACATTCAGTGTTACTATAGAAAGATACGGGTTTAGAGTCATTGTGACGTCTGTATGTTTTATGCTTGTAGTGATGTCTCTGGTACTTTGTCTCACAGGATCCCCCTTAGGATCTCTTGTAGGGCTGGTTTAGTGGTGACAAATTCCTTCAGTTTTTGTTTGTTTGGGAAGACCTTTATCTCTCCTTCTATTCTAAATGACAGACTTGCTGGATAAAGGATTCTCGGCTGCATATTTTTTCTGTTTAGCACACTGAAGATATCGTGCCAAGCCTTTCTGGCCTGCCAAGCTTCAAAAGAGAGATCAGTCATGAGTCTTATAGGTCTCCCTTTATATGTGAGGGCACGTTTATCCCTTGCTGCTTTCAGAATTTTCTCTTTATCCTTGTATTTTGCCAGTTTCACTATGATATGTCGTGCAGAAGATCGATTCAGGTTATGTCTGAAGGGAGTTCTCTGTGCCTCTTGGATTTCAATGCCTTTTTCCTTCCCCAGTTCAGGGAAGTTCTCAGCTATAATTTCTTCAAGTACCCCTTCAGCACCTTTCCCTCTCTCTTCCTCCTCTGGGATACCAATTATGCGTATATCATTTCTTTTTAGTGTATCACTTAGTTCTCTAATTTTTCCCTCATACTCCTGGATTTTTTTGATCTCTCTTTCTCTCAGCTTCCTCTTTTTCCATAACTTTATCTTCTAGTTCACCTATTCTCTCCTCTGCCTCTTCAATCCGAGCCGTCGTCATTTCCATTTTGTTTTGCATTTCGTTTAAAGCGCTTTTCAGCTCCTCGTGACTGTTCCTTAGTCCCTTGATCTCTGTGGCAAGAGATTCTCTGCTGTCCTGTATACTGTTTTCAAGCCCAGCGATTAATTTTATGACTATTATTCTAAATTCACTTTCTGTTATATTATTTAAATCCTTTTTGATCAGTTCATTAGCTGTTGTTATTTCCTGGAGATTCTTCTGAGGGGAATTCTTCCGTTTGGTCATTTTGGATAGTCCCTGGAGTGGTGAGGACCTGCAGGGCACTTCCCCTGTGCTGTGGTGTATAACTGGAGTTGGTGGGCGGGGCCACAGTCACACTGGTGTGTGCCTTCTCTTCCCCTCTCCTAGGGGCGGGATTCACTGTGGGGTGGCGTGGCCCGTCTGGGCTACTTGCACACTGCCAGGCTTGTGTTGCTGGGGATCTGGCGTATTGGCTGGGGTGGGTAGGCAAGGTGCACGGGGGGTGGAGGGGCGGGCTTAGCTCGCTTCTCCTTAGGTGATCCACTCCAGGAGGGGCCCTGTGGCAGCGGGAGGGAGTCAGATCCGCTGCCGGAGGTTTGGCTCCGCAGAAGCACAGAGTTGGGTGTTTGCGCGGAGCGAGCAAGTTCCCTGGCAGGAACTGGTTCCCTTTGGGATTTTGGCTGGGGGATGGGCGGGGGAGATGGCGCTGGCGCCTTTGTTCCCCGCCAAGCTGCGCTCTGCCGTCCGGGGGCTCAGCAGCTCTCCCTCCCTTTGTCCTCCAGCCTTCCCGCTTTCCGAGCAGAGCTGTTAACTTATGACCTCCCAGACGCTAAGTCGCGCTTGCTGTCGGAACACAGTCCGTCCGGCCCCTCCGCTTTTGCCAGCCAGACTCGGGGGCTCCGCTTGGCCGGCGAGCCGCCCCTCCGCCCCGGCTCCCTCCCGGCAGTCCGTGGAGCGCGCACCGCCTCGCTGCCCTTCCTACCCTCTTCCGTGGGCCTCTCGTCTGCGCTTGGCTCCGGAGACTCCGTTCTGCTAGTCTTCTGGCGGTTTTCTGGGTTATTCAGGCAGGTGTAGGTGGAATCTAAGTGATCAGCAGGACGCGCGGTGAGCCCAGCGTCCTCTTATGCCGCCATCTTCCCTCCGACCCCCCCACCAGAGCCATTTTGAAGGTCACAACCTTGAGAGAGCAATGTGCTACTGAGACCATTTGGAGGGTTTACGTGATCGAACCCCGTTAAGGACTCAGGGTAAACATTTAAGATTCTGGCCTGGGTGCAGACATCTACTCGTCTGGAGGTGTGGGACACAAGCCTTATAAGTAAGTCCCTTTGTTTCTTAAACCTAATATATGCCACCGATTCTGATACGTAGTGTTTTGTTATCATTTCATTTTATAAAATGTTTAACTTCAATTTTTATTTCCCTTTCCACTCAAGAGATGTTTAATAAAAGGTTGGGCAGTTTCCATGTGGAATGCCTTTTAAATTCTGCTGCTAATTCTTAGTTTTATCACATCGCTTTTTGAGAATGTTGTTTATATAATATTTCTATTTGATATAGAACTTGGTGACTGATTTTTGTGATCCAGTGGAGGATCACTGTATGTGACTGGTTCCTGTGCATGAGAGGTGAAGCTGTATTCTCTGTAATCAGGGTGTAAAGTTACTTATATTGACGTAGGATACATTTTGACATTAATTCAGATTTACGGAAAGGCTGCAGGAATATTTTCACACATGCAAAATACACAAACACGAGCCCAGCCATACATGCATACGTACATACATAGTACATGCAGTAACTTGTTCATTGTGATTTTTAAAACAGATAGAACTTTGTATAGGAATGACTGTAGTTTTATGCATTGATATCTATATATCAATATAAAATGTGTATTTCTTTTTTGGGGGGGGGGCTGAGAGAGGGTCAGAGGAGCAAAGCGGGCTCCGTATTGGCAACAGTAAGCCCGATGCGGGGCTCCAATTCATGAACCAGGAGATCATGACCTGAGCCAAAGTCCAGTCTCAAGCGACTCAGCCACCCAGGCACCCCTATATATAGTACCTTTTTAATTATGGTGTTCCCATCTTCTGGATCCTTCCTATGTTTTGTCCATTTCCTCTGTCTTGTGCTCAAGGTGGTGTGTTAAAGTATTCTACTATTGTGATGCCCTGTTGCTGTCTCCTTTGCATCTCTGTAATTTTTATTTTATAAAATTGGTTGCTGGGTTTTTGGTGAATAAATATCATAATTATTATACGGGGCGTCCGAGTGGCTCAGTCAGTTAAGCGTCCGACTTAAAGTCAGGTCATGATCCCACTGTTCCGTGAGTTCGAGCCCCACCTCGGGCTCACTGCTGTCAGCCTGTCAGCCCATTGCCCACTTCCGATCCTATGTCCCTCTCTCTCTCTGCCCCTCACCTGTTGGCGCTCTCCCCAAAATAAATATTTTTTAAAAATCATAATTATTACAAATTAATTGTCATGTTCAGTTTTTTTCCTTGAGTTGTATTTTGCTTGATATCAGTATTCCTACATAGGATTTCTTAATAATTTTTTTAATGTTTATTTTGGGGAGATAGAGTGGGGGAGTGGTAGAGAGAGAGGGAGACATAGAACCTGAAGCAGACTCCATCCAGGCTCTGAGCTGTCAGCACAGAGCCCTATGCTGGACTGGAGCCCACAAAGCACAGGATCACGACCTGGGTCAAAGTCAGACACTCAACCGACTGAGCCACCCAGGTGCCCACCTACATAGGATTTCTTATTACTAATCACCCGGTGTATTTTTGCCAATCTTTCATTCTTGCTAGTGACAATTTGCGTGTTTGTGTGTTTATTAATGGTTAGGTTAGCTAGAGCTCAACGATGTTATCAGTCTTCGCGAAGACTACAAATTCTAGTTTCATTGAATTTCTTTATTATTTTCCTATTTTATTCTAGTCACCAAAACTATAAATTGTCCTCTAAGTACTGTTTTAGCTGCTTCTCACAAATTTTGATATATTGCATTTCATTCTTACCTCTTCAAAATATTTTTCTTTTTAATATATTCTTTGAAAAATGCATTATTATAAGTATGTTGTTTAATTTCCAATTATTTGGGGATTTTCCAGGTATATTGCTATTATTATTTTCCATTTAATTCCCTTTTGGTCAAAGTGCACTTGTAAGATATTTTTAATTTATCAAGCTTATTGAGATTTGTTTTGTGTTTAATATATATCTACTATGATGAATAGTCGATGTGCATTTATTTTTTTTTTTTTAAATGTTCTGGGGGCACCTGGGTGGCTCAGTCAGTTAAGCATCCGACTTCGGCTTAGGTCATGATCTCATAGCTCGTGGGTTTGAGCCCCACGTCGGGCTCTGTGCTGACAGCTCAGAGCCTGGAACCTGCTTTGGATTCTATGTCTCCCTCTTCCTCTGCCCCACCTCTGCTCGCACTCAGTCTCTCTCTCTTAAAAATAAATAAAACGATAAAAAAAAAATCTTTTTGAAATCTGTTCTTTTTTTTTTTTTTTTTTTTTTTGCCTGGAGTGCTCAACAAGAGTCAGTTAGTTTAAGAAGCTTGGTTGTATTCAAATTTCCTATATAGTTACTTTTTATCTAATGATTTTATCAGCTACTGAGCTACAGCTGTTGAAATCTGCAGCTTTAACTATGGGCTTGTTTGTTGGCCTTTTCTGTTCTGTTTTTTTTCTTTTCTTCTTTTTTTCTCTTTCCACTCATTTTTTTATTAAATAAATATGGCTGCTAGTAGTCCTGTTTTTTTTTCATTCATGAGTTTTTAAGCTCTGCTCTTAGGTCTATATACACTTAGTTTTTCATGTCTTTTAATGAATTGACCTCTGCATGATTAGGAAAGACCCCTCCCTCACCAGCAATAATTCTTGTCTTGAAGTTAGTAGGGCCACACCAGTTTTCTGTGATGAGTCTTCCCATGGTGTTTCTTTCCCAGTGTTTGAGTTTTCATCTTTGGGTCTTTAAAGTGTGTTTTCGTTCTTTGCGGATCGCATGTATTTATGGCAGACTTTTCAAATTAAGTCCGGAAAACTCTCTTATAATTGGAATGTTTTCATAATTTGTATTTGGTGTCATTATTGACATTGGTTGAATTCAAGCTACCATGATTTTGTATTTCCTATCTACTCACTGATGTGGTTTCGGGGTGATGATGGGAATTTGGAGCCAAAGGCCAAGAAAGAATTCTCGAGACGTCTTGGGTGCAAAAAGATGGCTTTAGTAAAGCACGGGGACAGGACCCGTGGCCAGAAAGAGCTGCCTGGGGAATTGTGAGAAGTTACTGATTATATACTTGGGAGTTGGGGTAGATAAAGGTAAGGGGAAGTTTCCAAAAAGATTTTCACATGCTAAAGAAGACTCCCAGGATCCTGGAGGCCCAGCTGTTGTCAAGCCAAGGTTGTTTTTCCCTCCAGCAAAGCATTAATATTAAGACAGTAGGGAGTTCCTAGAGAAAAGTTATACTCGGCCTGCCCCAAGTATTTGTCAATGGGCTGCAGGTTATAAGGAAATTTATTTTCTTTTGTTTTTATTTTTGAAGTTTTTAATGTTTATTTATTTTTGAGAGAGAATGAGAGAGACAGAGCACGAGCAGGGGAGGGGCAAAGAGAGGGGGACACACAGAATCCGAAGAAGGCTCCGGGCCCTGACCTGTCAGCACAGAGCCCACAACACAGGGCTCGAACCCCTGAGCCACAAGATTGTGACCTGAGCCAAAGTCAGATGCTTAACTGACTGAGCCACCCAGGCACCCCAGGAAATTTGATTTTCTACCATTTCCTTCTGTCTTTGTTTTCCACATCAGTCACTAGGTCCATTTGTTACTACTCCTACTTTTTTTTTTTTTTTTACTGATTTTATACCTTTGGTATTCCACTTTCTCTACACACTTGTCGTATTAGTTATATTTATCTATTTATTTATTTTTAGTGGCTGTTCTAGGGCTGACATTATGTACTTTTCATTTTTGTTTTGCAATGGTTTCATGGTTTCTGATAAGAAATTAACCTGCCTTTTTTGCAGAGTTGTAGTAGAAACAGTTCTCCGACAGTCTCCTGCTTCCTGTCTAAAATCAGATGGGTCCAGCAAACTTCTGCTTGAAGTTCGTGAGCCCACGAGTATTTGCAAAAGGGCACAGGACTCAGAACTGAGTGGCTCGATCACCTGTAAATCATTCACGCATGAGAAAGGAAAGAACCAAAACAAACGAATAGTGGCATATGCTATTTGTGTGATCTCTGAAAATTGAATTGCAGCAAAGAATGGAAAACATGGAGGAGTCATGTGGTCAGCAGGAGCTACTCCATGAACAGCTGCAGAAGGTTCTCCTTTCAATAGTTTAGCCAGAAAAAGAATTATTGAAAAGTTATCAGGTGTTTACTGTGAGATAATGCACCTGATTTTAGTAGCCTGATTTTTTTTTTAATTTTTTAAAAATGTTTTATTTATTCTTGAGAGAGAGGGAGAGAGACAGCCCGAGCAGGGGAGGGGCAGAGCGAGAGAGGGACCCAGAATCAGAAGCGGGCTCCAGCCTCCAAGCTGTCAACACAGAGCCCGCCATGGGGTCATGACCTGAGCCGAAGTTGGACACTTTACCGACGGAGCCACCCAGGCGCCCCTTTGGTAGCCTGATTAAATACAAACTCCTCACCTAACGGTTAAGAGTGCATTTTAGCCAGTATTAGAATATAGTCATTGTATGCAGACCTGAAATTGTCCGTAGACGTCATACCATCATTGGCTAACTTTACACGTGAAGAAACTTATCTGCATGTGTGAGAACAGGGAGACCTTTATTACAGGCGTGGGCTCTTGTGTGTAATTGAAGCGTCCTTGGGGCTTCCAGGCCTGGTTTCCAGTTGTGTATTGCTGGGCCCCAGCTCTGGTGCGTTAACGGTGTTCAGCGATAGCCATCCGATATCGTCATTCTCATATTTACTTGCTGAGACACCATAATCTCAAATGTCTCATAGATATGTACTTGCTAGTGCCTTCGTTTCCACCAGTGCATTTCTTTTCTGGGACCATTTCTGCTATTAAATGTTAGACTCTCTGGTGCACGACATTGGAATTTTGAGGGCAAGATAATAAGAGACGAATATCTCTTAGAAGAAAGAGGGTGGGAGTGGTGATGTAAGAGCAAGAAAGCCTCAGGCAACCTGGGGGAAAGCTCTAGACAAGTTCTGCCATCCAGGGTTGTCCATATCAGGTTGGGACAGTTGGGCTTTGTAGCCTAGCCTCACTCAATCGCCACTGGATGCATGTGGCCCCGAGGAAGAAGGTGACCTTGTGCAGCAAAAGCAGATCCAGAAGGAACTGGCAGCCGAAGCAGCTCAGAGCCCGCTTTAGATTATCTGTCTCCTTCTCTC
Organism: Panthera uncia; assembly: GCF_023721935.1. Taxonomy (NCBI): domain Eukaryota; kingdom Metazoa; phylum Chordata; class Mammalia; order Carnivora; family Felidae; genus Panthera; species Panthera uncia. Next base: position 20,457,360 of record NC_064814.1, on the reverse strand, counting down.
TCTGCCCCTGTCCCACCCATCCTCTCTCTCTTTCTCTCCCTCTCTCTCAAACATAAATAAACATTAAAAAAAAAAAAATAAGTAATGGAATGTTGAAATTAGACTTTGGGAAGCAGAGAATTTCAAGCATTAAAATAATCCATGTATATGATCTATTGGATTTGACCATCATACGGCAAATGTTAAAACCTCAAATTGAGGGGTGCCTGGGTGGCTCAGTTGGGTGTCTGACTTCGGCTCAGGTCATGGTCTCACGGTTCGTGAGTTTGAGCCCCGCGTCAGGGCTGTGTTGACAGCTCAGAGCCTGGAGCCTGCTTCAGATTCTGTGTCTCCCTCTGTCTCTGCCCCTCCCCCTCTCACACCCTGTCTCTCTGTCTCCGTCTCTCTCCCTCTCTCAAAAACAGATAAACATTAAAAAAAAAAACAAAAAACCTTAAATTGAAATTCAAGAGCGTGAATCAAGGAGGTGAGGTATTCTGTTCATCCATGTGTACGTTGTCATTGGGATGGCTTTGTCTCTTGCTTTGTGCTTTTTGTTTTGAATTTGATTTTTCATTGTTTTGCGTATTTTTTTGGTCCAAGATAAGACAAAACCCAATTACATACCTGTATGTATTTTTTTCAGAGGAGATTATCTTTTTTAGAGCATAGACACACACACATTAAGGACAAAATATAAGATACATCCCTTTGTTCCCGATATTATTTTATTGGTTTACACTATGGATTAAGAAACAGGCCATTCATCTAAGCGTGAATAACACATTCTCCTTTGGTTGGTCGCACTTTACATCTGGACATCCTGCATCATTCCCTCCAGCTCAGTCTTCTGCTTTTTTGTGTTTCTTGCTCCTCGAGCTCACGAGCTTTGCTGTTCACGACTTCCTCCTTGTGCTGTTTTCCTTCTCGTTGTTCGGTGGAATCCTTGCTTGTCACCTATTCCAAGGAAAATGTTCAGGTTTCCTGGTCCTGGGAGACTCTGATGACTCCTGTTGACAGCAGCTGGTGTCACAGTGACACATCTTGTCTTCATTCTTTAATTAAGCTGAGCACCTCGACTTTCTCAGTGACGTGGTCATTGGTCACTCTCCGACTGGCACTGTGGCTAGGACTGGCCCACCACTGTTGGTGGTGTCTTTTTGGTCTGTTGGGCTCCACTTTGGGTTCTCACTGCCCTACCGAGCCAGTATTTTGGTCAACAACAAGGGTGTTCAACCCAGCTTAGGGTAGTGGTTTCTCGAAAGAGACAGAGAAGGGTATCTGTTCCCTAGAAAACCAAAGATATCCAGCTGTATGATCTTCTGATGTAAACTTTTCCAAATGTCCCTTCCTCCTGCTTCCTACTGTTTCCTGCTGCTGTGCTGAATGTGTTAAAAACACTGGGTCATGTACAGGGAAGGAGCTCCCTAAGCAGTATTTCCTTCCCTTGATGTGCAGTGGGTAAGCACTTATTGTTTTCTCAAACGTAAGCAAACGCATTATACATTTCAACCCTGGGACAAACTCAGTCCATGAATGTTTATTACTTTATCTTGTTCCTTGACTTTGTTACTTGTACTTGGTCGATTTTTCAGACCATCTGGATGTAAGAATGTACCAAGACGTACAATAATTCTACCCTTTTGGAGTTAGAAATTCAACCTGGAAGAGGACAGCAGGGACAGAGCTCTCCACATAGCAGGACTTGGCTAATTTTGATGAGGAAGTTGATTGCTTGGTGAAGGGGAAGCTCCCGTAGGAAAACCCATAAAGCCCATGTACCCTATGGTTTTGTTTAAGTCTCTGCCATTTTCTAGGAGAGTTGTTTCCGTAGCTTTAATATCATGCCTTAATGTTTAACAGTCATACCAATTATTTGGTATAAACTATCATGGAACTCATGTTAGAATTTTACATGGAAATGCTGGAATGAGTCTTCATGGTAGAAGAAGGGCAAGTCCAGAAGTAAAGTCAGTGATGACATTGAGAAGATTTCCGGGGCATAGCCAAGATGGATAGACATGGATGGGTGGGGAGAGAGAGAAAGAGAGCTAACAGACAGACAGATAACAGATAGTTATACCTTTATATATAGTATGTATCTTTGATAACATGTTAAACTGGGAAATGTACAGGGACTGGACTGTAAAAGCATTGCAGCTCTCATTTAGGGCAATGTTGGATCTTGGCCTGATTGTTATACTCTGTGCCAAATATAAAAACTAAACACCAATTCTGGTTATTTCCTGGACACCCTTTTGGTTTATGATAAAAGCAAAAATAAAATGAACGGTGATCAGTTTTGAGTACAACCCTCAGTGATCTATTTGCTAATGCAGAAGATTAAGCATCTAATATGCCTTTGTGCCATTTGGGAAAGAGGTTGGAATTTGGAATCCCAGGTCATCTGAGACTGCATTGGCTTCTCCGGAGATGCGTGGTTGAGAGTAAATCCCGTAACCTTACCGAGCCTAGGGGCCTCTTAGTCCTGTTTACACGCTAGGTTGTATGGAAGTCAAATGGGGAGCTGCAGGTGGGAGCTTTTATAAACCCATAAGGCTCTTTATGCAAATTATCTACAGAAGCAGAATGCACGTTCATACAATGTGCGAAGTTGACTGAGCAAAATGATTTCCACTGACTCCTAAAATCTTCATTGGTAAAGAGGTCACAGACTGGTAAGTCTCTGATGTATTCCCCAAGGACCGGAAGCCCACACAATGGAACTTTCTCATTTTAACAGAATTTTCCCGCCCTTGACCCCTCTCATACCATAGGGCCTGTAGATCACGTGACAGAATGGCAACAATTTGCAGGACACTACGTGCCTGCTGGAAAGTCCATTCCTACTCCAGGCCTCACTCAAAGATGGCATCCTTCCCTGTCAGGCAGTGTACGGGCCAGAGAAGTATTACTAGGTGTTGAATGTGTTGCCTCCAGAATCCAAAGAGACATACTAGGTGCTGGTCTTCTATCGGTAGGGGATACAAGATATGTCAAATTGTCTTTTACTTTGGAGGAGATATGTAGAGCGCCCCTGATCACTGGAGCCATCAAGCCTTCAAGTGATGGGTCATGGGTGATGGGTTCCTTATCCTCCACGGGATTTGTCCCCTACTCTCTGGAGCATTTGTGTCTTACCCATGTCATCTTTCGGCCTGATAGATCATTTATCGATGTATCAATATGATGTTCTGTGAGACACTCTAGGTCTCTTACGACTATAACAGAAGCGAGAGAGTTAACATAGCCCTGAGGCAAAACTATAAAGGAATATTATTGTGTAATTCACCTGAGTGTGAACTCTTTTCTAATCAGAATAGAAAACAAGGCATCTGGTTAGTCACCAGCTGAATGTCATGGACCTGTTCTAGAAACAGATACCATGTCTGACAGAGCAGCTGTCACTACCTGTTTGAGTTTACAACAATCTGGTTGTTGTTCAGGACCCATCTGGTTTCTGGAGGGATGAGACTGGCAAATTAAATGAAGATAGATACACTCTTTTTGTATTTTTTTTTTTTTTTGGGGGGGGGGGGACAAGTGAGAGAAAGTCAGAGAAAGAGAGAGAGGAAGAGAGAGAGGGACAGAGAGAGAGAGAGAAGCAGGACTCACTGGAAGCAAGTCTCGTGGAACTTGAACTCACAAACCGTGAGATCACGACCTGAGCAGATGCTTAACGACTGAGCCACCCAGAAGCCCTCTTTGTATCCTTTATGTCATTAATGGTCTCTACTTGCCCCCTCCTCAGGATACAGTATTGTTCTTGATTCAGTGTCTTGGCTGGGAGTGGGGTTGAAGGAATTATCAGAAGTATCCACTTTCTCTACCCCGTTATGAGACTTCTTACCCATAGGCCAAGGACCCAACATGGGGATTATTCCAAATACCAAATATATTAGTTCTGATGCCATACCTGGTGTTAGAGAACTGGCCACTGTGTGTGTTTGTGTTCATAGACTCAGTGGGACCCCATAAAGCTGGGTTTTAACCGCAACTCCACATATTACCTTAATTTCATGCACCGATTCTAACAATGGGGCCATAGTGACATTTTGGTTTTCTAAGTATCAATGTCCATTTAGGCCCTATGCCCAATAGCTCTTGAAGTGTCTGAGGATTTTTCTTTCTCCAGTGCACAGTCATCCAAGTAAATGGCTGTAGGTCCCTTTGAGTAAGGCCCAGGGGAAATCATCAGAGTATATACTTGTCAAGATGTTTTGGGATTCTTCTGACTGCTTCTTCAGACAATAGATTCTGGACCTTAAGATTAGCTCAGAGCCGGGAACTACACAAGTGATAAGAACTTTTTCCTGGGGTGATAGTGACTGCCCTTAGCCTCTTACTCTCCATTCTTGACTCCCGGTTTTAGCTATTAAGCAACACCCTGTTGGCTGCCTACCTGTTTTGCCCCTATGTGATGGTAAGACTTGTATATTCTACTTAAAGTGGTAAAATATTGCTTCTTCTAAGTAGACTGTGTAAAGTTAAATGTGTCTTTTATAATCCCTAGGGCAATCACTGAAATAAGTATACAAATATATGTAGTTTGCCATCGCAGTGGGTAAATTGGAAAACTAAAAATGTTCAGAGAAGACAAAAGAAGGCAGGAAATGGGAAACAGAAGGATGAAAGTCAGAGAAAACAAATAACAAAACGGGAGACCTGAATCCTAAAATAGTAGTAGTTAGATGAAATGTAACTGCTCTAAAGACACCCATTAAAAGACATATATTATCAGGTTGGAATTAAACAAACAAATGAACAAAAAGGACCTCACTTGAGCTGTCTAAAAGAAGGTCACTTCAAATATAATGATATAGATAATTGAAAATTAAAAAATGGGAAAAATATACCATGGAAACACTAATCAAAAGGAAGTGGGAATGGTCCTATTAAAAGCAGGCAAGGTAGACTTCAGAACACGGAAAGTCACCAGGAATGAAGATGGGCGTTATTACATAATGATAAAAAGCCAATTTGCAAGGAAGACATACCAGTCCTAACTATGTATGCACCAAACACGACAGCTTCAAAGTGCATGACACAAGACTAGTTAGACCTGAAAGGAAAAACGGAAGAGTCCATGATTGTTGTTAAAATCGTCAGTACTCCTCTCTCAGTAATCAACAGACCCAGTAAACAGAAAACCAACAAAAATATAGAAAAACTGAAAAACACCATCGACCTACTAGATCTCATAGATATTTATGTAATACCCCACTCAACAGAACGCACCTCTCTTCAAGTGCATAAGGAATATTCACCAAGATAAATCATATCCTGGGTCATAAAACAAGTCCTAACAAATTTGACATACACAGTAACTTTTCTGACCGCAGTAGAATTAAACTGGAAATCAGGGTGCCTGCGTGGCTCAGTCGGTTACGCGTCTGACTTCAGTTCAAGTCATGACCTCACAGGTTGTCAGTTCGAGCCCCACGTCGGGCTCTGTGCTGACAGCTCAGAGCCTGGAGCCTGCTTCGGATTCTATGTCTCCCTCTCTCTCTCTCTGCCCCTCCCCACTCCTGCTCTCTCTCTCTCTCTCTCTCTCTCAAAAATAAACATTAAAAAAAGTTTAGAAACAAAAAAAGAATGAAACCAGAAATCAGTAACCAAAAGATAATAGGAACATCTCCAGGCATTTGGAAATTAACACACTTTGAGATGATTCACAGGTCAAAGAGTAAATCGTCAGGGAGACTAGAAATATTCTGAACCGAATAAAAATGAGGCACAGAGAAATGAAAACCCTGATTATCCAAGTGATGATGTCAATCAGGCAGCATAGAGCCGTGTAGAGAGGAGCTTTTCTCTGATTAAACGGTTGACTTTCTCTTCAAAGGCACTGCTTTAGATTTTGATATTAACCCACAGTTATCTTGGCCATACCAGACGAAAGCTTAGAAATATCGGACCTCCTTGATAAGATTGCTGTTCATAATATGATATGTCCAGGAAACAAAGTGTAAATGTTACTCCCTGCTCTACAGGAACTGGCTGAAAAGAAGTGAAAACACCCCAACAGTCCAAGAGAGATCATGTGAACGTGAGGTTTGGCAGGACCTGCGGGACTGAGGTCAGAACTTCTGAAGGCTGTCTTCGCAGGAACTTTTCACAGAAGTCAAACAGTTAAAGCAAATTGCAGAGAGGTGGTAGAGACCGGGGGTGTGGGGGAACATGTGAACTGTTTTCTTCTAAACAAGGACGTCAGTGGATAAAGTGTGATTCTGGATTCCTTGGTTCAGATTTCTCAAGAGTAAGTTCGTTTTATTTTTTCTGGTCTGTGACTTGTGTTTCGGGGTTTTCTTTCTTTCTTTTTTCTTTTCTCCTTATCACAAATTTATAAATTTGGATGCTACCCCTCTGTGGAGAAATTATTTTGAAAATTAATGGGCTGTTTTGATGTTTTGAGTACTCCGTGTTTAACATGATGGAAGCAACGGCATTGAGTTAAAACACAAAGTTGTAAAAATCATACAACTCTTAATATGATTTTTCACCAGAAACTGAGTGTGGAAATAAGCTGAACTTTGCTTAACATGTTGATCGGGAAGAAGTAGGGATCTTGAGAACGGATTGGTAAACCTGAATTGTTTTTGAAGTGATGGTTCTTTGCTTTTATTGCATAATAATTTGGGGCTATTGTGGATAAACTGTTCCATGACTTTTAGACTGTTGACCAAAAGCATTTACAGAAATATTTTTATTGTCTCTGGCTCTCTTACGCTGTGAGAATTTTGGAAGCGGAAGATGCTTTCTGTGCACACGGTGTGTTGAATCAAAATTGACTGCAGCATTTCCTTATCACAGTATTATTTCAAATGTGCATTACTTCTGTAAACAGAGATTTCAAGCTGCTCTGGTATAAGCGTTTTGCCCTGAATTTAACAACCGTATAAAAGGAGGAAAATTAGAGCCCTTACAAAATGAAACTATCTACTGCATGTATAATGAGGAATTCATGTTATTGTTAGTCTTTTGATAAACTACAGAACATACGTGAATCGGGGCGGTGGGGGGGGGGGGGGGGGAGGGAAGTAGGCAATACTAATTTCCAGTGGAAAATCTAAGGGATTGGAGCCACACTGACGTTTCCAGGCTGAATTGGGCTGCAGCTGATTCCACAGCGAGATCACTTTTTGGCCAGCTTACCCTCCTACGCAGCCATGCACAGTCCCCTTAAAAGTGTCCACACTGAATTCTCTGCACTAGGGACAGCCTATGGGATCCTCATTCCTGTTATCACTGGATACCTGACCTAATGCTTCCCCCAGCCCCCCCGCCCCACCTCGGGAACTGTCTTCCTCCCATCACCTGCCATTCCCTGGGCTTTCTAACCTCTTCACCCAACCTGCTTCCACCTAGACTAGCCCCTCAGGCTCATTAGCCTGATGTGTAGGGTTTAACCCCGGGGCTCTCTGAGGCTTTCTTGGCCTCCCATTGGAACTGGCTTCTGGACATCTTCTATGAGTTTGGTCTCTAGGAAATAGCACAGCCTTAAGCGTCATCCCGTGGCATGAATGGAATGACAGCTTCGGGCAAAGGCACAACCATTCCTCATCACTGTGGAGAAGTTCATGGCAACCGTGTGGTTTCTGTCCCTGGCCGGCATGAGATGCACATGGGAGGAGGAAAATGCACCAAATTCAGGACTTAAGAGCCAAATTCAAGGTGGAGGTGCTGACTCTGTGTTCTCAAAAGTCTCGACTCATTCTCCCAAGTCACGTCCCTGGCATGCTTTCCAGAAAACTGATGATCATTCCAGAATATCTTTACTCTCTTTAATCCAGCTTAGATATACTGCTTGCCCCTACAGTGAGGACCTTTTGAAAGCCCTCAGTTTCCACGGTTTTCGGGAGAACCTCAGCAAATCGTATTTGTGTAGTATTGGCTGATTAGGGCTCTGGAACGATGTGGTATTACTATTATGCACTGAGAAGCTTCCTTCTGGGAGGTATTTTGGGTCACTGCAAAAAAAAAAAAAAAAGCATAAATTTCCCTGCCTAATCCTCACCACCACCACTAGCTCTCACATATGCACACAGGTGCACACACACACGTACACTTTCATATATGCTCTTTGCCCAGGGGAACAGCCTGGTGTAATGCTATACTGTTCTCTGGTTGCTGATAGGGTATGTCGGGAAGAATACTGCCCTCTGCAGGCAGTTTTAGGTAGAGTCCATGGGCTGTTTTCACAGTGAACTAGCCCACGTACAAGTCAGAGCCCTGGGTTCTTAATCTGGCTAAAGTCTATCCAAGCCTCATTCAGGTGGAGTTTCTATCCCCCACCTCAAGAATAAGTTCAAATACATCACAGCCTTCCCATAGTAACCTTATGCAATCCATTGGCAGCTTTAATTAACTCTGGGTGGCTAAACTCAATCCACTTTATGTATCCTTTAAATTATATGTATTCTTTATATTAAAAATTGAACCAAATTTCTATAGCAGTAACCAGAATGATAGGGTTTGAAATTCAGCTGAGAGATAATTGTCTGGAAAGTCTCTGTTTGTAAGAGGGTCGTGATAATAAATGATGTGGAGTTTCCACTTGAAAATGAAAGATATTTTCCTAGGAAAGTCCAAAAATTAATAGTCATCATTAAAAGAATATAAATATCTTTTATATCTTTGGGACAGGAAAGGAAACATGGTGGGGGGGGGTACCTTGATAAACTTCAATAGAAAGTTATTGAGACAGAACTAGAATCAGACAATAAAACACAATGGAAGATCATCCAAAACAAACATTCATACGTGACTAAATTCACCTCTTAAAAATATAGTATCTATGAGTTTGAATTTCAAAAAAAAAATGATGAATCTTTCCTACCTTAATCACACATCTTAAAATTTAGCAAAAGGCTAAAATAAAGAGAAGGATAAAGCGACATGAGGCAAAATATTAAGCTAAAGAAACTTCATGTCCCTATGCTGCTGTCAGAAGTAAAAACAACCTACCATTAAAATAAGAGCAGGGGCACCTGGGTGGCTCAGTTGGTTGAGAGTCTGACTTCAGCCCAGGTCACAATTTCACGGTTCGTGAGTTTAAGCCCCGTGTCGGGCTCTGTGCAGACAGCTTGGAGCTTGGAGCCTGCTTCGGATTCTGGGTCTCCCTCTCTCTCAGCCTCACCCCTGCTCATGCTGTGTTTCTCTCTGTCTCTCGAAAGTAAATAAACATAAAAAAATTAAAAAGATAAAATAAAAAGATCAATAGAGCAAGGTTTTATGCACCTAACCACTTAGCCTTTAAATGCACTGACTAGGGGCACCTCGGTGGTTCAGTCAGTTGAGCATCTGTCTGACTTGATTTTGACTCAGGTCATGATGCCGGGGCCAGGGAATTGAGCCCTGGGTCGGGCTCCACGTTCAGTGCAGAGCCTGCTCAAGATTCTCTCTCTCTCTTTCTCTCTCTCTCTCCCCCTCCCTCCCTCCTTCTCCCCTCTCCCTGTCCCTCTCCCCCACTCACACTTGCTCTCTCTTGCTCTCTAAAATACTAAATAAATAGGGGCGCCTGAGTGGCTCAGTCAGTTAAAAATTGGACTTCGGTTCAGGTCATGATCCAACAGTCTGTGTATTTGAGCCCCAGTTTGTATATTCAAGCCTGGGCTTTGTGCTGACAGCTCAGTTCCTGGAGCCTGCTTTCAATTTCAATTCTGTCTCCCTCTCTTTTTTTCTTAAACTTTTTAAAGTATTTATTATATATTTTTAAGAGAGAAAGAGACAGAGCATGAGCTGGGTAGGGGCAGAGAGAGAGGGAGACACAGAATGTGAAGCAGGCTTCAGGCTCTGAGCTGTCAGCACAGAGCCCAACACGGGGCTTGAACTCATGAATAATGAGATCATGACCTGAGCTAAAGTCGCACGCTTAACCGACTGACTCACCCAGGCACCCCTGTCTCCCTCTCTTTCTCTCTGACCCTCCCTGCTTGTCCTCTCTCTCAAAAAAATAAATAAATAGGGGCGCCTGGGTGGCTCAGTCGGTTAAGCGTCCGACTTCAGCTCAGGTCACGATCTCGCGGTCCGTGAGTTTGAGCCCCATGTCGGGCTCTGGGCTGATGGCTCCGAGCCTGGAGCCTACTTCCGATTCTGTGTCTCCCTCTCTCTCTGCCCCTCCCCCGTTCATGCTCTGTCTCTGTCTCAAAAATAAATAAAATGTTAAAAAAATTTTTTTTAAATAAATAAATAAAAATAAACAATTTTTTAAAAGTTTAATAAACAAAATAATAAATAAATACACACAGTAAAAAGTAACAGAGGGGCACCTGGGTGGCTCAGTCAATTAAGCATCCAACTTCAGCTCAGGTCATGATCTCAAGGTTCATGAGTTTGAGCCCCACATCAGGCTCTCTGCTATCAGCACAAAGCCTGCTTTGGATACTCTGTCTCCTTCTCTCTCTGCCCCTTCCCTGCTCTCTCTCTCTCTCTCTCTCTCTCTCAAAAATAAGTAAACATTAAAAAAAATTTTTTTAATGTAACAGAGACACAATAAAAAATTGGCAAGTCCATGATCGGTGGAAAAATTTAATAGAATTCCATCATAAAATGATTGCTCTAGCAAATAACATTCAAAAGGGTGCTGAAGGTTCGAAGAACACAATTATGAAAGATACGTACAAAACAAACTAAAGGGTGACATATGGCTATTTCAAGCATACATGGAGTATTTCCAAATATTAAAATATGCTGAACCACCAAGGAAGTCTCAAGGAATTTCAATGAAACAATATCTTACAGAGCAGCACTTCCTCAGACTACAGCATGATCAAGTTAGGGACCAAATATTAAAAAACCACTAAAACCAAAGAAATGCAATATTGTAGGGGCTAAGTAGGGGATCCTAAGTAACATATCTTGTCTGTAGCTGTATTTACATTTCATAGCAAAACTAAAAAAAAAAAAGGCAACAAATAACACACATCAATAAACATTTACGGCTGGGATGTGTGGGGTAGTTTTTAGGTGGTTCTGCTGATCTTGGATAAGTTTTCTCAGATCTCTGGGGTCTGGCTGGCCGTCCTTTGATGTCGGCTACTCTATACTCGGATGACTGGGATGAGTCCGCTGTTTCATGTGCTTTTCATCCCAGAGGCTAGCCCAGGTATGCTCTGATAGCAATGGCAGAGCCACAGGAACAAGAAGATAGATTCAAGGTCTCATAAGGTCTAGGCTCAGAACTGGCACAATTCTGGTAACAGAGTGCTCCCATCCCTCTCTACAGTCAAAGTTATCGTCTGCCCTCAAGGAAGGAACTCCAGAGTTCTCAGACAAAAGGTATGGACAAAAGTAGAGGTGAAGAATTGGAACTTCTATGTTGAATAGGAGTGGTAGGAGTGAGTGCCCTTGTCTTGTTCCCGATCTTAGAGGAAAAGCTTTCAACCTTTCACCATTGAGTATGATGTCAGCCACGGGCTTGTGGTATATGGCCTTTATCGTGCTGAGGTTTATTCTTTCTATGCTTACTTTTTTGAAAGTTTTTATCATGAAAGGATGTGTATTCTGTGAAATGCTTTGCATCTATTGAGATGACCGTATGATTTTTACCGTTCTACTCGTGTGCTGTATTACATTCATTGATTTGCATATATTGAACCATCCTTGCATCTTGGGGGTGAATCCCATTTGGTTGTGGTGTATCATGTGTGGTTGTGTTCAGTTTGCTAAAATCTTGTTGAGGGTTTTTACATCTATGTTCCTTAGGGATATTGGTCTGTAATTTTCTCTTCTTATAGTATCCATATCTGGCATTGGCCTTGGGGTAATGCTGACCTCATAGAATGATTCTACAAGTATACCCTCACCTTCAGGTTTTTGAAGTCTTTGAGAAGGACTGGCATTCATTCTTTTCTGATTGGTAGAATTCAGTGAAGCTGTGTGGTCCTGGGCTTTTCTTTTTTGGGAGGTTGTTTAATTTTAATTTTTTATTTTTTTATTTGAGGGAGAGAGGGAGAGTGTGTGCACATGAGCGAGTGAGGGGCAGAGGGAAAAAGAGAGAGAGAGAGAGAGAGAGAGAGAGAGAGAATCTCAAGCAGGCCCCATGCTCAGTGCAGAGCCCACTGTGGGGCTTGATCCCACAATCGTGGGATCATGACCTGAGCCAAAATTAAAAGTTAGATGCTTAACCAACAGAGCCACGAAGGCACCCCTGTTGGAAGGTTTTTGATCACTAATTCGAAGTCCTTCCAGCTTTTCTTTTGTTACTCATCTCTAGTTTCCTATTCTCATGGTCAGAGAAGAAACTTAGTATAATTTCAGTTTGTTGAGACTTGGTTTGTTGCTTGTTGTACGATCTATCCTTGTATCTGTTGGGAGGTCTTGGATATGTGAAAGCATCCTCTCTCCTCCTTGGATGATAGCCTGTCTCTGCTTTGTATCAGTGCTGGATTCCCAAGCAAACCTCAGCAATAACTCACCTTTGCTTAAGAACGGGGGCAGAGAGGTTTCCCACCGCATTCTTGATGGTAGATGGCCATTGCTAACTCCATGCAAGGGTCGTGTTGTGCCAAATAAGGTGTGTTTGGATGGATGTTGTTGCAGCCCACGGGATGACAGGGAAGCCTGAATGTCAAGCTATGGGCACAAGGACTGGAGTGCTCTGTCTTTGCAGTGGAGAGCAGAAGGAAACAAAAGTCTGGGGGAAAGGCTCCAGCTGTCTCAGGCTCCCAGATGCATTACCGCTGTGTGGTCAAGAGCTGTTGGAAACCCCCAGTGAAACCTGTACCATCCAGATGCTTTGTGCTGAAGGAAATCATTTCCTCTGAGCAGTGGGGGGGTGGGAAGGAAAATGAACCCCTCTGACACCAAAAAGAAGAGTCTCTTCTTCCCGAAATGCCTCTTCAGTCCTTTCTCCTGACAGTTTTACATCATGGCGGCTGGCAAAGGAAAATATGTCTGGGGCCCAGATCTGCTTTCACAGAGCGGGCTGCAAAGGATGACTTTTGAGCTGAGAGGCGAAAAAATGATGATCGACACAATGCATGATGAACAAATGAGGGAGTAAAGAGTTTGGACGTGGGAGGAAAAGAAAGCCAGGGCAGCGGGTTATGAAAAGCTAACTTCGGAACTCTCAATTCCTAGTGCTTATGTCTAGCACTGCAACGATCAGCCTGCTCTGTTTTGATTGTTTGTTTGTGGGGAGATTTCTTCTCATTAAGGCCATTGCATTTACATGATCATCTTGTCTTTCTTATTAAACAGGGCAAAATGATTAAGAGGGAGATAAGTGTGTGTCAACAAACATGCGCATTATTATGCAAGAACCTTCTTAAAAAATGGAGAATGAAGAGAGAGCCCTTAATGGTATGCCTGTCCCTTTGCATTTACAGGACGAAAATGTATATTCTTTGGGAAATAGCTATACTTTATCTCCCCTCCCAAAAACAAAACACAACAACCTTTCTGTTGCAGAAGAAGCTGTTCCTCAAACTGCAATCTGTCTGCAGACATTTCACTTGACATAGACCCTAAATTGAGGTCTTAAAGCACTGAAGCTGGCCAACAATACAAAATCCAATAAATGTTTTAAAAGTCAACGGTCACGGGGCGCCTGGGTGGCTCAGTCGGTTGAGCGTCCGACTTCGGCTCAGGTCATGATCTCACGGTCTGTGGGTTCGAGCCCCGCGTCAGGCTCTGTGCAGACAGCTCGGAACCTGGAGCCTGCTTCGGATTCTGTGTCTCCCTATTTCTCTGCCCTTCCCCCACTCATGCTGTCTGTCTCAAAAAAAAAAAAATTAAAAAAAAATTTTTAAGTCAGTGGTCACATTTTTGCTAGTGTTCCTAGTCATGAGTCATCAGGTCTAGATGCTGAGATTCTGAAGGCATGGTAAATCAACCCCCGGAAGTAGCTGGCAGGTATTTTCGGTTTTGAATCTCTTTCTCTTTTTAAAAATACATTATTCTTGGGGCGCCTGGGTGGCTCAGTCTCTTAAGCGTCCGACTTCAGCTCAGGTCACGATCTCACGGTCCGTGAGTTCGAGCCCCGCGTCGGGCTCTGGGCTGATGGCTCAGAGCCTGGAGACAGCTTCCGATTCTGTGTCTCCCTCTCTCTCTGCTCCTCCCCCATTCATGCTCTGTCTCTCTCTCTGTCTCAAAAATAAATAAATGTTAAAAAAAAAAAAACATTTAAAAATACATTATTCTCTTCAAACAAGTGGAAAACTTGGAAATGCCATTAGTGCCAAGAACAAAATTAGTATTAGCCCCTATAATTCTACCATACAACCAAAATCCTGGTTAAACTCCAGGGTCTTTTTAAAATCAGGTAGTTACAGCTTCTCCGGTTGCCTGAATCGTATGGAGTTTCCAATACCAGACTCTTGCCTTGTAGCCAATGTATTATTGCTAAGGAAGAGGTGTCCTCGAACTGTCTCATGTAACGCTAGGCTTTGAGCAGAATCAGATACAGCGTGAGTAGTTCCTGCCCACTGGTAATAATTTATGATAGGTCGCCACTGTTGTCTCTCATACGTCCGTGATCAGTGCATGCTTTAGACTGGTGCTGTGGATCGATACATTTGAATTCCTACGAATAACTCATTGGAATTAGACTGCTGACATTTGTAAGGTACATATTTTAAACAGTTCCTAATGTGGCATACATTGAGATCAGAAAGATGAATGAGACAAACTGTATGCCCAAATGATTGTGGATAACTGATTCAAACTCATAATTTTCTTTATTCTTTGTCTCGGATTGTGTAGGAATGGCTAAGCTCATTGCTCCTACTGCTTTTTTTGTATGAATATCCTATTTATCATGAAGCTCATGATTTTTCTTCACTGCCCGCCATGGACCTGGGACCGGTAGATTCATTCAATGATACTACATTTGCTATTGCATTCACACCGGTCACCAACGTAACCCAGCAGATCATGGACAAAGTAGCCTTGGCCTCCTTCATGAAAGGTGAGTTTTCTGGCAGCCAAAGAGAAATATTTCTGATGGCAATATTTGGTTCAAGTGACTTTAGATGCATGCATTTAATTTGCATTTCAGTGGATAAACCACGTTACTTGTCAGATTTTCTAGGTTATGTGAAATTGGAGTGCACAGTCTCTCAAGAGAGAACTCTTGATCTCGCATAGGATTTGGGGAAGCATGGAATATAGAGTTTGGCAGACTTTGAAAAGCAGGAGTGTTAAGGAAATCGTTGACATTGCCGTGGAAGCATTATTACTAAGATGAGGCTCTCCCTCCAGCGTTTGCTTGTGATGAGTGACAAAAACAGCTAGTCTCTCCTTGAGTTTGATTATAGGAATTCTTTCTCCACCGTTTTACTACCAAAAAACAGCTTTACTATATTTGAGGATTCTATGGAGGAGTGAGTATTCATTGTGTGTTTCAGATTTCCACGCTTCCGTGTTAAGATACTTATCAATGAAAAATAAGAGTAAATATGTGGATCCTGAGAAACTTAACAGAAACCCATGGGGGAGGGGAAGGGAAAAAAAAGAGGTTAGAGTGGGAGAGAGTCAAAGCATAAGAGACTCTTAAAAACTGAGAACAAACTGAGGGTTGATGGGGGGTGGGAGGGAGGGGAGGGTAGGTGATGGGTATTGAAGAGGGCACCTTTTGGGATGAGCACTGGGTGTTGTATGGAAACCAATTTGGCGATAAATTTCGTATATTAAAAAAAGAAAAAAAGAAAAATAAGAGTATTATTACTGTCAGGATCACTTCCCTGAAAACTAATTTTTTTAAATCAGAGGAGAAGCAGCCTGGTGCAGAGGCAAGAGAACTAGTCTTAGAGTCAAAGAACGCTTGACTAAAAGTGTTTCTATGACTGGGTTTGCATTGCGTTTTGCAAGTCATCAACTTCTCTGAGCCACATTATCACCATAGTCAAGATACGATAAACAATGCTATGGTTTTCATGACTATTTCAGTTGAGAATGAGAGAATCCCAATTCAGCTTGTCTCAAAAAAAAGGGGGTGCTAGACACTTAAAGGAAAAGAGTATGGATAGAGATGTGTCAACAACAAAGGAAGAAATACGTCTCCAGTTCTTAGGTCTGTAGTATTATGTGCTGGCCTCATTCTCAGGTTGGCTCCCCCCAAACAGAAGCTGACTTAGTCTGTAGAATCTCCAGATTTAAGCCCTACCACAAACAACCCCTGTGAAAAGCGTACAGAACAGTTCAAAATAATTTCAGAGATTAGACCCGTTGGAAAAATGGTCTACTGTGGATTAATGTTGGTCTCGGTCCACCAAGAACTAATCTCATTGGATAGAAGAATATACTATTGTCATTGCCCGTTGGCTGAGTTCCTACGTCACT
The DNA here is from genome assembly GCF_023721935.1 of Panthera uncia. Taxonomy (NCBI): domain Eukaryota; kingdom Metazoa; phylum Chordata; class Mammalia; order Carnivora; family Felidae; genus Panthera; species Panthera uncia. The sequence goes on along the minus strand of NC_064814.1, from coordinate 20,441,097 downwards.
TTGCAAACCACATCCAAACCACGTGGTATGTGAGTGGGAGAGTGGCAGTATCCCAGATGAATTTTGGAGTGTTTACTAGAAGGGGGACTGAATGTCAGGCAACTAAAAACAATTCTTTGCAAATATAAATGCATACCTCCAAGGGGAATCTATGGTGATTGCCCTATAATTGTGAGTTGAGTTATAATTTAAAAATGGATTAGAGCTTGCACAACTTTGTGAATATGCTAGAAATCATGAAGTTGTACAGTTTAAAGGATGAATTTTATGTTCTATGAATTATATCTCAATTTTTAAAAAGAACATAAAAATGTGCCTTGGAAGGTACTTCATGTTAATTTTGAACACCATAACTCTCCACCACGAGTATTACTGTGAGGAGAACTTTTGGATCTTTTTCTGCCCAGTCCCTGGAAATCCATAAAATGTCTCTTCTCTTTGTCACCTTATGTCCATGATGCTAGTACAGCTTATGTAACCATTAATTTTGTGCTTGGATTCTGACTCCTTAACTGTATTGAGTATCCAGAAGTCCACCTGTCTGTAATCTATATTTGGAGGTTCTGTGGTCACAGTTCCCAGATTATGTTGGGCTTTTCCTTCCTGTCCATGCTTCGCTGCACACTTCCAGGACAGGTGGATGGTTTACAGCCCAACTTGTTTTCCCATCACGCCTCACCAACCACCTCCGCCGTACTTCCTTCCAAATTGGAATGTTTACACTGTGCATCTTACCTGCAAACACTGACCCCACTTCTGATTCAAGATCGTAGCCTGATCGCTCTCCACCTAAGGTGTAGTCTCCTTGTCTATCCCAACACATGTTTGCCTTGGTTCACAGATGTCCTCCTAGGAAGTCACAACGCTATGAAAATGTGCCTCTCAGCAACACCCTAGTTCAAAGTCCCCTGCAACAGTTAATACATATTCATTAAATGACTACTGCGCACAGGATCTTTACATCAAGTTTATCTTTACAATGAACGCGTTGTTATCTTTGTGTCATAAATAATGTAACTAAAATTGTAAATATTCGTTAAATGCTATCGTGTGCTAGATTTTTATAGAGACTTTATTCTGTAGTAATAGAATATGATTCTATCATATTGTTATTATGTATTTTACTTTTTTATACTCTAGTAATATTCTGTACTACTAAAAATAGATATTATTATGTTTATTTTACAAACAGTGAGATTGAGTAATAAAGGTTATGTGACTTGCTCAGGATCACATGGATTTAAGGAATAGATTCCAGGAAAAAAAAAGTAATTTTATCAAAATACATGCTGCCTTCTTTTTTGCCTTCATCTTCAACACTCCCATCCAACCCAGGACTTGCTTTGTATTCCTTCTCATCTTTTCAGTCTTAATGAGACATCTGTATGGCGTTGAATACACTATCTGCAGAAAAGAGAGATTATTTTAGTGATGTCAACATAGTCGACATATTTTTTAAATTTCTCACTCTTGTTTTTAGTCTATTTAGCATACTGTCAGGATTATTAAAGGAAAAAAGAATTTTTATAATCATTTCTACCTGCTGTAAACCAGAGACTAAGCCAGAGACTAACTGTGATTTAAAAAAAAGATATATGCATGTGCTTACTACCATTGGAGATTTATTGCAAAGCTAATTCTTATGTGAATAGTTTAATTGGAATGGAGTAATATTATATGTGATTGAAATTGGTTCAAGAACTACAAATGAAAATAAAATAACTAATTTTCATGGAGTCCTTCCGAATGTGTCTAGATGAACGTTAGCAATGTCTGTTCCCAAATTTTACTCCTCCTGACTTACTCAACAGTGATATTTGATTTTATTTTATTTCCAGTGAAAGCTCTAATAAGCAATTTAACATGGCCTCCTAAAGTTGATCTCTTGTAATTTACTAATAAATATATTCCTTTCTTGTAATGGCAGGTAGAGAAGTCTTGGGACTGTCCAGTGAAGAAGATATTCAAGAATTAAGGACACATTATCTTGCAGAAATAATACAAGTCAGCTTTTCTAATACATTCTCGTATCATTTGAAATTCTCACTGGGATACAGAATCCCAACGATCAAGGAACACAGGGACCATACAGGTAACTAGCTAGCTACCCAGTTCCACTGCTCTCTATTACAATTATGTTATAGGCTATGTTATGTTATGTTATAACAATTATGTTATAGTGTACATGGGAACATATGTTAGCACAACAAATGTAAAAACCCTTGCCTGTGGTGTGATGTCAGTAGGATAATCAACACATTTTAAAAATGTATAGTGGTTTTGGGGTTTATCAACATACTGTATTAGATGGTTATTATATATGGTTATACATATGTACATATATTTATACATGTATTATACACATGTATTATATGTACATATATAATATACATATATTTACACAGATACATGTATATGTATACACATGCATGTATATGTATACATATCTATTATATGCAATATGCAGTTGTAATATATTAATTTTAAAGGAAAGTATATTTGTTTATGGATAAAATAGAATAAACTTCTCTTCAAGTGTCTGAGTAAGTTTATTCCTGAGGGCCCAAAATGAAGAAGTCACCAAATCCAAACCGATTGATTATTATTAATGCTGTATGATTTTGCCAGTCTCAGTAACGAAGAGATTTAGGTTTTAGCTGCATGAGGACAAGTGAGAAGATCTGGGGTTTAAATGAGATGAAAATTTCTATATTAATGTGGAACTTGAGGAGACTATATACTCAGCGAAGAAGTGGACAAGAAAAAAAGCCAAGATGGTCTTTAAAAAGAGTGAAATTATAAGTAATTAACACAGTATGCTATTGCCGTAGTAAAAGACCAATGAAACAGAAGGAAACCTGGAAAACTCTCACCTAAACATGCAAACTAACATATGACTGAGAAGACGTTGTGATCAGTGCTGGGAAAATTCTCTCTCCATAAAGAAGAAAATGAAATTATCTTATACTTAACAGCCAGTTCCAAGTACGGAACTCAATGGAAAACAAATTACTATAAACTGTCTAGAAGTCAATATAGGAGAGTATATTTATAACTGTTGGATAAAATAGAATTCTTAAAGCAAAAAATGCATCAACTACAAAAGACGGCTAAATCCAACTAGAGAAAAATTAAAGAATTACCTTCACCAAAAGACCTCAGAGAGAGAGTGAAAAGTAAAGGCAAAACTTGTGATGAAATGTTTATACAAATAAAACTAACAATGGGGCGCCTGGGTGGCTCCGTAGGTTAAGCATCTGACTTCCGCTCAGGTCATGATCTTGTGGTTTTTGAGTTCGAGCCTTGCGTCGGGCTCTGTGCTGACAGCTCGGAGCCTAGAGCCTGCTTCAGATTCTGTGTCTCCCTCTCTCTCTGCCCCTCCCCTGCTCACGCTCTGTGTCTATCTCTCAATAATAAATAAAACGTTAAAAAAATTTTTTTTAAAAAACAAATAAAACTAACAAAAGGTCAATAACCAGAATATAGAAAGATTTTCTTTGGATAAATAAGGGGGAAAAAACGTAGAAATAGGAAAGAAGTGAAAGATATAAATAGGAACTTTGTAGAAGGAAAAACACAGATCCAGAATAAACACATGGACAGATGTTTGCCTGCATTAGCATTCAGGCAAATGCATTTTGAAACCACGTTCAACCAGATTGGCAAAGAACAGTAAATAGAACAATACAAAGTATTGACAAGGATCTGTAACAAAGAAAATCCAATTGTTATAAAGTATTTGAATTCCACAAAAATTGAGAAATTTTATTTTTACTTTGAAGATGTGTATAACCTGTAACCCAGCATCATAGGAATTTTATTAGGGAAAATCTCATGCCTATTGAAGATTTGCAGCCTATTCTCCTCTCCTTCCTGAGGGCATAGAATAATTGTTTTTAGCTATAATTAGATACCTAGACTCAAGACATTGAAAAGCAGATGTGAGTTCTCTACAACCTTTCCTCACATACTTCTGCAAGCTAGATAGAAACCCTGTCACCTTGGGACCCTTAGATGTGAAACAGAGGACCTTGCACCCCTCCTTCCAAAGATCTGTGCTGAATCTATAGTCTGAGAAGTAAACTTTTGCTGTGAAAAGACATTGAGATCTGAGGGTTGTTTGTTACTAGGCATATTGTAGACTATCCTGACTGATACACACATATTATGAGAAGACATATATAAGGACTTTCATAGCAGTAACCTTGTTTTTTCTTCACAATAGTAAAAAGAAAAAAAAAAAAACCTAACCAAATTATCAATAAGAGAATGGATAAATACATTGAATTATTTTCTTTCAATGTGGTTCTACACAATCATAAGAAGAAAAAATAAGGCCATAAATTTCAAAATCATAATATAGAATAAATGAAACAAAATAAAGAACGATCGCTGTAATGAGATGCAAGATATAAATAATTTTTTAAAATTTTAATATTTTTTTTTGAGAGAGAGAGAGACAGATTGCTAGTAGGGAAGGGGCAGAGAGAGAGGGGGGGAGACCCAGAATCGGAAGCAGGCTCCAGGCTCTGGCTGCCAGCATAGAGCCCAATGCAGGGCTTGAACTCACGGGTCATGAGATCATGACCTGAGCAGAAGTCAGACATTTAACCGACTGTGCCACCCAGATGCCCCAAAAGTTTTAAATTACATGTATAGTTTTGAGATACATTGTAAAAGCTTAAAAGCATACGTGAACACAAAGTTCAGGAAAGCAGTGAGCCAATTAGAAACTTGGTGCTAGGAAAAGCAATGAGATCCTAGGCAATATACTGGGGTTTGCAATTGTATTTGTAATGATTTATTTATTTTTAAAATTTGGCCATGGGTACATATGTACCCTGAGCTTTTTTGGGCCTGAGCTATTTTGAAATGATTTTTAAAGGGTTAAAATTTTAATGAAACTTACACATAATTCCAATATTCAATTTTAATTTTTCATATTAAATAATGTCTCTTTTTTTAAATGTTTATTTAGTTTTGACAGAGAAAGACACAAAATCCAAAGTAGGCTCCACGCTCTAGGCTCTAAGCTCTCAGCGCAGAACCCAATGCAGGGTTCAAACTCACAAACTGTGAGATCATGACCCAAGCCGAAGTCAGACGCTTAAGTGACTAAGCCACCCAGGTGCCCCATGAATAGTGTCTCTTTAATGCAGTTTCATACTCAATGGACTGATAGGCTTTTTTTTCTTTTTCTTTTTCTTTTTTTTTTTTTGGTAAGAGTTTTTTCTTCAAAAGATGTTCCGACTGACATGATTTAAACATAGTAGGTCATGCCCTCCAAACGCCCAGTTGCTCATTACTGCCTGTGGTGTATTTAATGCTAGGCAAAGCTTTAGTTCTCAATCCGTATGAGACCTACTAATCTTTGGAAACCCAAAAAGATTTTGTTTTGACAATACAAAATCGTGAAGAGAAGAGCTCAACAAGATTCTTTTTTTTTTTTTTTAATTTTTTAATGTTTAGTTTTGAGAGAGAGGGAGAGAGAGAAAGAGAGAGCGCAGGGGAGGGGCAGAGAGACAGAGGGAGACACAGAATCTGAAACAGGCTCAAGGCTCTGAGATGTCAGTACAGAGCTGATGCAGGGCTTGAACTCACAAACCACGAGATCGTGACCTGAGCCGAAGTCAGACACTTAACCGACTGAGCCACCCAGGCGCTCCCCCCCCCCATTTATATTTTCTTAGGCTTTGAGTCAAAATAACATTTGGAATCTGTAGCCATTGTAAAGTGCACTGTCTCCCGCGATCAGAGCTGAAACCATCCATCATCTTTTTTCCTTAAAGGTCATTGTTTTGAAATGGGTACTGAAGAGGTTAGCTGCCAAGTTTCACAATACTGGGAAAAAGGTTTTCTGGCTCTTCAAGCCGCTATCAATGCTGCTATTATAGAAGTGAGTACGAATGTTCCCAGCTAACTAACGTTCCATGCAGATTAACGGTATGAGAAGCCTCAAAAATTTCATGGAAGAATACAGAAATGGGTAGCCTTATTCTTTCGCTTGATCACTGGTTTCGTTTTCTTTTTTTTTTCCTAAGTTTTATTTATTTATTTTTGAGACAGAGTATGTGTGTGCAAGCGGGGGGAGGGGCAGAGAGACAGTGAGACTGAGAGAATCCCGAGAAACCCAGGAGAGAAGCCCACACTAACAGCATGGAGCCCAATGAGGGACTCGAACCCGCAAGCTGTGAGCTCATGACCTGAGCCGAAATCAAGAGCCTGATGCTCAACTAGACTGAGCCACCCAGGTGCTCTGATCACTGGTTTCTTTAGATCGAAGTTTATTTAAGTTGATATGCCATGGGGGCAATAGACATACATGGAAGAGAAATTTTCTCTCCCAAGGACTCAACCTTGTCAGGAAGCCAGGCATTTAATAAGAATCTTGGTAGAATGGGAGAAGGAGATATAAAGAAAGTCCCTGTAAGTAAACAAGCAAAACTTCTCAGCCTAGAATGCCATGGAAGAATTCCTAATCGAAGTAACATTAAAACTGAAGCTTAAGGTAAGATTTGCCAAGTACGTAAGGTCATAAAGGCACTTCAAGCACATTGTAGGGCAGTGTTAGGCGGGGAGGTGATAAAACACACAGTAAATTTGGAGAACTGTGCGAACCTCAGAATGCCCGGAATCAAGGCTCCAAGTGGGCCAGTGGTGGAAGAAGGGAGTAAAAAGTTAGGCTAGCATCACAGCCAGACGGACCGGTTACGTATTCAGAGGAAAACAGACGATTGAAAAGGAAACGAACATGCTATCCATTAAAATACAGATTTTGTTTACTGACGTATTTCCTCAGACCACAACAAATCATTCAGTAATGGAGGAACTGATGTCTGTCACTGGAAAAAATATGAAGATACATCCTTTTGTTTATCAAGGAGGTGTTGCCACTGATTTCTTCATTTTCTTCTGCATCATTTCCTTTTCCTCCTTCATTTATTATGCATCTATTAACGTTACAAGGGAGAGGAAGAAGATGAAGGGCTTGATGAGGATGATGGGTCTTCGAGATTCGGCCTTCTGGTGAGTAAAGGGTAGCACAAATGAGTAAATGTTGGGATTCGGGGAAAGGGGGCTTCTTCAAAGCATCAGTATTCACACTTAATGATTTTCCAGCTCTTCCCTATGAATGGGGTAAATTCTCCTTGATGTAACGCTTGTCAGGATAAGGCTGTGGATTACTAGGCTTTTTGGACTGAAGAAGAAACATCAGGGTTGGGTTTGTGAGGTGGCCGTGACGTAGAAATAGTGAGGGATGGCCGTTGAGTCTACTGGTAAGAGACTCGAGGTAGATAATGGTAGATTTGGGTATCTAAGCGAGGCGGCAGTGGAATTCAAGCCAGGATGGTACTGAAAGGGGAAAAAAGTCAAGGATTAGGAGCTCTCTTGAGACTAAAGATCTAGCATGATCGATATATTTGAGGGAACAAGTCAGCTGTATGAGATGGTGAATAGGGGCTGTGTAGTTTGAATTTAAAATCTTGGAAGCTGGGTAATTCCAAGGATGGACAAAGCCCTGTGTTGAGAGAGAACCTGAGCATGACTGAAAAAGCATAGACGTGATGTTCATCATGAGGAGAAGGTAAAATAACAGAGACACTAGGAGGCCAGGCGGAATACGGGAAGGGCGACAAATTTGGAATCTGGAAGAAAATCCTATAGATTAATATTGAACTCTTTTTTAAATAAGTTTGTTTATTTTGAGAGAAAGAGAGCATGCGAGCAGGGGAGGAGGAGAGAGAGAGAGAGAGAGAGAGAGAGAGCGAGCCTGATGCCGGGCTTGAACTCCATACCGTGAGATCATGACCTGAGCCGAAACCAAGAGTCTGATGCTTAACCGAGCCACCCAGGCACCCCTATTGAACTCTTTATTGAGTTAATATTGGAGGGAAGTATGGCCAAGCAGTGAAATCTGATGACTCTAGAGCCCGATGCCTGGACTTGAAACATAGTTACTTAACATCTTTGTTCAGTAAGTTCTTTGTGTATAAAATGAAGGAAATAATGGTGTTTCTGCATAGAGCTGTGGTGGGCATAACGTGATTTGATATTTGCTAAGTTTGTAAAACACGGTCCAGCATGGAGTAATTGCTCTATGTGTGGGCTATTATTTTGTTGGTTTTGCTGCTATCTTTGTCTTTTATTATTTCATTATATCCTTCAAAGAATATTAATCCACATGAGAAAAGAATTGAAGAAAGGAAACTGAACTATCCTATCTTAACAGTAAATGGATGGAGTTAGAGACCTAGTATGTAGACTTTTTGGTGTATGCATCCAGAGAAAGAAGAAAGCTTCCGCCAAGAGAGAAAGTGACAGCACTACACATAAGGAGGAATTTTTTTTAACTCTGAGGAAATTCATAAAGCTCCTCACCCCTAGACAGGCCCCAGAGAGGAGAAAAGATCTGAGACTCAGGGCGCCTGGGTGGCTCAGTCAGTTAAGCATCCAGCTCCTGATTTCGGGTCAGGTCATGATCTCACAGTTCATGAGTTCAAGCCCCGTGTTGGGTTCTGTGCTGACAGCGCAGAGCCTGCTTGGGATTCTGTCTCTCCCTCTCTTTCTCAAAGTAAATAAATAAACTAAAACTAAAAAAAAAAAAAAAAAAAGATCGGAGATGCATGGAGGGGTTACTCTGTACTAGGACAGGGTCCCACATAGACATGACTTCATTGATCTAATACTGTAATATTATTCCTATTGTCTAGAGCAATAACAAAACAATGAGGGGTTACAAAGTTTGCCCGAGGTCACAGAGTATGAGTACAGCAGAGAAAAATGTTTGAACCAAAATCAGTCAGACTGGAAGACTATTTTCTCCTTTTCTCCACAATGCTACGTGTGTGTGCATGTATTTATGGGTGTGTATTTACCAAATTAATTTTAGGAAGACGAATATTCCTGATTCCTAGAGAATTCTCCCCAAAACATTTTCCTTGTATTTACATATCCTAAAACTCAATAAATATCTACCGAAAGGATGAGTGAATCGATGAATAATGTTAGGATCGATCCCAGGTCCTCCTTTCAATGAAACAGGAAATACTAAAATAAAATCTTGTTTCCACATTAGGCTCTCCTGGGGTTTACTCTATGCCGTCTTCATCTTCATTATGGCGCTTTTCTTGACACTTGTTATAAAATCTGTCCAGTTTGTCATTCTGACTGGCTTCGTGGCGATCTTTATCCTTTTTTTCCTCTATGGACTGTCTCTGGTGAGTTGGTGAATTAAATTGCTTTCCATTCAACTCTGACCCTAAGGATCAAGTGTTGGTTTCCAATTAGGTTAATTATTCTCCCTATCCCTTTTCATCACTGTCGGCTATTTGCCTGAGAACATCTATATATGTGATTTATAGTGTTTTGTAATGCCAGCTTATAGTGCAATTTGTAGAGAATAGTTTTGTATTATAGACAAAAAAGATGTAACTCTAATTTTGTGTATTAAATCCCTTATTTTGTTTTTGCTAATGATAATCCTTAGAGAAATATCAAGCAAATGGATCTTCTCTCATTTTAGATAGCTTTGGCTTTTCTCGTGAGTGTCTTGGTAAAGAAATCTTTCCTCACTGGTCTGGTCGTGTTCCTTCTTACCGTCTTTTGGGGGAGTTTGGGATTTACGGCATTGTACAGGCACCTTCCTACATCCTTGGAGTGGATTTTAAGTTTTCTGAGCCCCTTTGCCTTCACGCTTGGAATGGCCCAGGTGAGAAACAGTCTAATTGTTTATTGATGGCATTTCCTAAGCATCTTTCCCCTCTGGAATTCAGTTGTCTATCGTCGTCTCTATGATGAGCATTGTAAGATTTAAAGCCCCAGTGCACAACACTTGGAAATTGCAAAGGTGAACTTGTAAAGCTTTGGATACACTGAGCTCAGCAAAATAAGCCATTTGGTGAGTGAGAAAATGGAAGATCAATATATAATTGATTAGAGACAATCTAAAGCATTTCCTTTGACTATTAATTAAATATGTATCTGATGCTGCAAATCTAAGTCTAAATCATTATTCCAATTTGTACTTTGACTTAGTAATTGAATAGCTTAGTGATTGATGGTCCAAAGCACCATGTAAAAGAAAATTAAAAGTTAAAAACCTCTTGAAAATACATGAATTGACCACTGAATTACGTTTCTGCTCATCAAATGTCCTTTGTCTTTATCTGATCCTCACCGTGAACTCACTTTGCTGTCCCTCCAATTAAATGGCAATGTTGATCATTACATACATAATTCTTAAGGAAAGGATTATTAATTATAGAAGACCCATTAACTTGAACATTATAGACAAGCCCACTTTTTCCACTGGTTCTCCTTAAACACACCAATTTTTTTGTGTGGGTTTCTTTTTTTTTCCCCCCAAGAGCATGAACTCCTTCTCATGTAGTAATTTTCGAGCAGGACCACACCTTTGTCCTATTTGGTAAAAATTTATCTAAGGTTAAGCTCAAATGTCATTTTTTCCCATACTTCCCTTCCTCCTCCTAATGCTCCATTTTCACTTGGTACATAGTTGAATCGCAGTAATTACTAAATTTCGTTTTACTTGGTCACACGCCTGTACCTTCCAAAGATTTGAGAATTTTAACGTATGCAGTTTCATTCAACTTTGTACTCCCAGGATAGGGCAAAAAGTAGCTATTTTATATTTCTGCCAAACTGAACTGTTCAAAATTTATCATCAACCTAAGTTCCTTAAATTAATTTCTTTTTAATTTTCAGCTCTTACGTTTGGAGAATGACTTGAATTCTAATGCATTTCCTGATCCATCAGACTATTCAAATCCGATCATAGCAACAGATTTCATGTTGGCTTTTGATCTTTTCCTCTATATGGCACTGACGATTTATTTTGAGAAAATTTTGCCAAGTGAGTAGTGACACAACGAACATTGTTTCCTAAAACAAATCTCCTAACACACGTGTTATTTATATTTGAAAAACTATTTGGGGCATCAACAGGAAGGAAATAAACAAGGTCATTGCCAATGTCCCAATTAGTTATTTCTTGCTACTTGACTGGTCAGAACTACAGCTTAAATTTTGTTTATAGGATCACTGATCTTTGAACTCCACTATGGTTTAAGCTTATAGTTTGTTTCTTTTTAAAGACTTGCTTAGAAGGCTATTTCCTAAATGGGTCTGGCGTGATACTCACTTAGCTCAGCAGTTCTTAGCCCTGGCTGTATGTAAAAAGGACCTTGAGAACTTAAAAAATACCAAGCACAATTCAACTCTGAGAGATTCTGATTCAGTTCACCAGTGGTGGGACCAGGGCATCTATATTTTTAAAAATCTGCCCAGGGTGTCACAATAGGGAAGTCAGTAGGTCGTAAATTTTTATTTTTATCACCTTGCAAGTTAAAAGAATATGAGTTCATAAAAGCAGTGATCTGTGTTATTCACAGAGGCAGCAAAGCACCCACCCCAGTATCTGACGCACACAGGGGACTCATAAATAGTTGGGGTCGAAATGCTAGCTCATTTTCTTCTCCCTCCTTTTATAGTCAGTCACAGGCGGGGTTTGTGTCTGCACCTGTGCATCTGCTGTTCAAAACCGAATGCCAAGGCTTTCTTCACCCTACATAATCCAGCATTCCCACTTGTGGTTACATATCCAAAGGAAAGAAAATCACTCTCTGCACTCCTGCACACATTTTGGCCATTATTCACAGTAACCAAGATATGGAAATAACCTAAGTATCCATCAGCGGGGGAATGGATAAAGAAAATGTGAGATACAGGGAATCTTATTTAGTCTTTAGGAAAGAAGGAAATTCTGCCATTTGCAGCAACGTGGATGAAACTTATGGAGGACATTATGCTCAGTGAAAGAAACCAGACACAGAAAGACAAACGCTGCATGATCTAACTTATACGTGACATCTAAAGAAGTCAAAGGAATGGTACCAGAGAATGGAATGATGGTTACCGAGGGCGGGGGGAGTAGGAGGAATGGGAGATGATAGTCACGGGGTACAAACTCTCAGGTATAACATGACTAAGTTCTGGACACCTAACATACAGTGTGGTGACTGTAGTTAATAATAATGTATTGTATGCTTGGAATTTGCTAAGATAATAGGTCTCAAGTATTTTCAGGACACACACACACACACAAGCACGCAGAAAAAATGATAACCATGTGACGTGATGATATGTTAATTAGCTCGATGGTGGTAATACCTCACAATGTATGCATATATCAAAACATCACATTGTATATGTATACAATTTTTATTTGTCAATCATACTTCAATAAAGCTGCAAAAATTATGAAAGTTACTAATGAAATCAACACATCGAATAGGTTTTTAAAAAGTCAAGGGGGTTGCCTGGGAGGCTCAGTAAGTGAAGCGTCCAACTCTTAATTTGGGCTCAGGTCATGATCTCGTGGTTTCATGGGTTCGAGCCCCGGGTCGGGCTCTGCACTAACAGTGAGGGGCCTGCTTGGGATTCTCTCTCTCCCTCTCTCTGCCCCTCCCCCGCATGCACTGTCTCTCTCTTTTAAAAAGCCCAGGATTAATCACTTGTACAAAGGGACAAAGGGGAAAGAATGAGGGCAAAGGTGCAGAGAAACATCTTGAGGCAGTGAATTGATCATGTTGTTGCTCTTAGATAATCCCTTAATAACAATAACTGGCTCTGCCCTTTAGAAGAGTCCAGAATAGTAGATGCCAGGATCTACAATTTTGGCTAAAACATTTGTTATATGGTTAGAATTATTTGCATCATCATTCATTAAGCCTGAATGTAAGCCTGAATCCAAATGGTGACTTTGTTCAAAATTCTTTTAAAGATAAGAAATATGAATGAGAGAAAGGAAAACTAACTGGCTAAAATGACAGAATTCTGTAATAGTAAATCTGGTGGGAGAACGAACCCAATACAGCTAAGTGTTTTCGTTGGTTAGATTTCCTAATCAAAGGAAAGAGATACGATTAATTATATATCAGATGGCAGGTGAATAGAGAGTGTTTGTTTGGTCAATATTGAAGGAACGAATGAATGACAACACATGAAAAGTACACATAATTTGAAAGCCCATCATCATTACACTGGAGGTCACTTGCAGAATATTAGGGAAATACAATTTTTGTATTTCATAATGTCTCCTAACACGTAGGGAAACAGAGGTGATAATTAAATGCAAATACACTGTGGATTAATTTCCAGAAAGAGGTTCGTGAATAGTAAATTTGCTTCAGAGGAAAGTTATTATCTGGGGATGAAATAGAGGATAAACCCAAAGTAGCTTTTTGAAAAATTCCACTCTGTTAAATTTCAATAAATTGTTTTGCCCCTTTTCTCGCCCTTTCTTACAGTGTGTCCCTTATTTTCATTAATTCCTATAATCCTGTTCTGTTTTCTCTTGGAATATTTGTATCCAGTAGTGGCTTCCGAATCTCTTCTCCCTTTGTGGGGGGCATGGGGGGCACGATACCTGGACTCTTAACATAACATTCAGGATGCTTAGCATATCTCGCATTTGTATTCTAATATCTGGCTTTCTGGGGATTAAGAAAAGTCCTCACATTTACTTAAATTCCTCCTGGACTTTTTCAAATCCCAGTTTCATTTTCTCTGATGGGAACAATTATCATAATAGAGACATCTTTGTGATTTTCTTCTCCTGACGAAACTACACATGTCAAGGAAAATATGTTCATTACCTGTGTTGATGACACGTTCAGGTTTATGGGCAAAGGGGTCCTATTGCTCTGCTTTATTAGGGTGACCCTTTCCCTTAAACTGATGACTGACCCAATATTTAATTGTCTCCTGGCCATGTAGATAAATATGGACATCAATATCCCCCCTTGTTTTTCCTGAAGTCTTCCATCTGGTCACGGCAACCAAAAGCTGATTGTGTGGCCCTTGAAGATGAAATACGTTCTGATCCTTCATCTAATGACTCTTTTGAGCCAGTGTCTCCAGAATTCCATGGCAAAGAAGCCATCAGGTAACAAGGATGCAAATGAACAGGGCCAAGACGAAGACACTAACAGCACCTGAAGCAAGCACAGTTCTCTTTTGTGCCCTCTAGATAGCTCCGACCTAACCTCCACGCTACCTTCGTCATTTCCCAGTTCACGTTTAAAGAAAAATTCCTTTAACCCTTTTTATCTTATATCGTTGGCTTTTACATCAAATACTAACTTAGGGGGCGCCTGGGTGGCTCAGTTGGTTAAGCGTCCGACTCTTGATTTCGGCCCAGGTCATGATCTCACGGTCCCTCAGTTCAAGCCTCGCGTTGGGCTCCGTGCTGAGCGTGGAACCTGCTTGGGATTCTCTCGCTCCCTATCTCTCTCTGCCCCCCCTATACTCTTGCTAGTGTGCATGCACGCTCTCTCTCTCTCTCTCAAAAAATAAGTAAATAAACTTAAAAAATTAATAAATTCAAATTTAGATTGCACCAACAGATAATTCAACGAAAACCCTGCCTGTATTCTCCATCTTTTATCTGTTGTTTCTCCCCTCCATCTGTAGCCTCTCTCATTTCTTTGCCCGGTCTCATTTATTCACACTTTGCCCTACCTCATTTTTTATACTCCTTATGTTTTTCTCTGTTCTTTTTTCTTGTTTAAACTTCTTTCCTCTTCTACGTATGGCCTTTTCAAAGAGAATGGAAGAGTAGGGGAGAGGTAGGGAGAAAGGATCTGGAGATAGACCCAAGGAGAATTGAGGAAGATGTGCCTTAGAGCATCCTACACGTCTTCATTCCCAATGTGTGTTTTGCTTGGTGCTAGCAACTTTTCTTTCCAAATAATAAAATAGGAAGAAAGTCCTCCAGATCCCTGACTGTTCATATCTTACTCGTCCGTCAGTGACCCCCCACCTGTCAGTCCTTCGTGAATGGTCTCAGATGACCTCAGCCTACAGAGCTTCTAGAACCTGTTCCAGTTTTTATTTCAGCCTGTTCCATTTTTATCTTCTATCCTTACGTCTGTCCTATGGTTTAAGCTGGGTTGAACTTCCAGCAGAGCAGCTGGGAGGGAGCAGAGCAATGGCTTTATTTAATCTGCTTAATTTAATCTGTTTTCTATTTGTTTAATCTTTATTCAATTTCTTTTTGTATTTCTTCTATCTCTTTGGCATCTCACCCAACTACAAGTGCTGTGGAGTGATAGTAAATGGGGTGAAAATAGACATGAAGAAGCTAATCAAACAATTCAATATGAATGGAACCCGAGTCACTTGAAGAATCGTAGATGATACAATAAGAAACATAAATTTCATTGAGTTGATGGATTATATATTTACTACCCACTAGAATAAAACAGATAAAGTGCCTAGCATTCCAGATCTGTAATAGCACCCAGAATATGTTGATTCTATTCCTTCCTATTATCATAATCAACATAATCTAACTGATATCATTTTATGCTTATTGACCGTTTACCATGAACCAAGCACAATGCATGCAAGATGAACTATGTTACTCAGCCTCCACCACAACCCTAAAACACTCAAAAGTTTGAGGTTGCAAAAGCTGAAACTTACCTGGAACAAGTACGTTGACTAAGGCAACAGCTACTAAATTCTGTATAAGACTGTAAAGCCCATGCCATCACTGTTACAATCTTTGCCTGTCTTCCTTCCTCCACCCTTGTGCCTCTTAACCTACTCCTGGAGACCTTGACCTCAGATAACCAAAGATACCTATAACCTGTGCCAGTATTGCATAATGAACCTTTCAGTATCAGATGCCCCTGTTACCTGTCAGTCTAGCTTCCTTGGCTTTGCAGTTTGGAGATGATCCCTGTTTTCAGTACTAATGTCAGGCCATACCCTGATCTTTGAAATCAGAAGGACTGGTAATGGGATCCAAGCATAGGTAAATGTATAAAACTGCTCAGGTGAGGCTCATGTGAAGCCAGGACTGGGAAGCAGTATTCTAGCCGATTCTCTCTCACACAAGCATGACTTTATGAGGGTGAAATCTCATACCTTCCTGTACCCTGAAGATAAGATTCATCCAGTCCCGGCAACCAAACCAAGAATGACAAGCTGAAGAAAATTGTCACACCTTGAAATATCTTTTCTTTTCTTTTTTGTTTTTCCAGAATCAGAAATGTTACCAAAGAATATAAAGGAAAGTCGGGTAAAATAGAGGCTTTGAAGGGTAAGAAAAGAAGAAGGCTTCGTTATAATGTTGATACTGATTTCCTCCTTTTAATTCAGTTTTGTTGGTTGTGGTGGTGGTGGTGGGCAATCACTGGTGGCATTTCAGATTTGAAATGAGTCATTTGAGGGGTGCCCGGGGTGGCTCAGTCGGTTAAGCAACTGACTTCGGCTCAGGTCACGATCTCATGGTTCATGGGTTCGAGCCCTGCGTCGGGCTCTGTGCTGACAGCTCAGAGCCTGGAGCCTGCTTCGGATTCTGTGTCTCCCTCTCTCTGCCCCTCCCTCACTTGCGCTCTGTCTCTCTCTGTCTCAAAAATAAATAAAATGTAAAAAAAAAAAAAAAATGTAATGAGTCATTTGAGCCACACGATAAAATTTCCCTTCTAACACATTACTTTGCATAAAAGTTAGAAAAAAGATTGATGATACGTTAGAATATATGTACTTGAAAGATGTATTGTGTAATACTGAGGTACTCTAAGGAAATCCTGGGGGTTTTTTTTCCTACAAATCCAAACGTTTCTAATGTAATTCCAAAGCTGTTGCAGGGATTATATATTCTTCTGCTGTGCAAACAAAAAAGCAATGTATCTCAGAGGAACATTAGTCACATAGTGATCGACTGAATGATTAACCTGTTGTTTAGTCCATAAATATTCACATCCACCTACTTTATGCCAGGCAATGTCAATAAACCTAGGAGTATGAGACATGTTTCCTGCTGTGAAACCAAGTAATTTCAAAATTTCAGAACAGGGTAGGCCTATAAACTTCCAAATGCATCTTTTATTATTTTTATTTTGAATGTAACAACCCAGAGCATTCATATTTAGAAAACATGGCCATTCAAGGAAATAAAAAGGCAGTCCATTAGTTCCATAATATAGTTTTGTTTGTAATTTTATTTTCCTTCCTGTCGCCCTACTTTTTTCCCTTCCTTCCTTTCTCCCATTCTTTTTCCCTTTCTTTTTTCTATCTAGGTCTGGTATTAGACATATATGAAGGCCAGATCACTGCAATACTTGGTCACAGTGGAGCCGGGAAATCAACACTGTTAAACATTCTTAGTGGGCTATCAGTTCCCACCAAAGGTAAGAGGTTTTTCCCAAAGTCAGGTCGACGTATATATATAGATATCAGCTCTTACTATGAAGTCCTTCTGATCGTTAATCACAAACACAAATAACTGTGGACAAATGGAAGTTAGTTCATAGTGTTAGTCTACAGAGGTATGCGATACTGGATTGATACATATATGAAATTTGAGTCTTTCGTGAGAATCAGTTTCTTGATCGTAAGTTACCCTTTGGCATTCGAACTTGTACCTGTTAGCTTTTGCTGCATAACAAGCATCCTCAAAATGAATGGCTTAATATAAAGATGTTTTATCATTTCTCACGATTCGGTGGGTTGACTGGCTCGTGTTTCCGCCTGGACTGAGTTGTCTGGTGCCGGATGTTTTGGCATAGCCTCACTCACGTATGTGGGGCTTCAGTTAAGAATGCTGCTCTTCTCTGTTTACACGGACTTTCATCTTCCAGGAGTCTGGTCAGGATTCTTCAGCCGGGGGTCCATGAGCCCAGAAGCCAAGAGAGGGCAAATACATCCCAGGGTGGAGGCAAATTCACAGCCTCTGCCTGGATCACATTTCCTAAGATCGTTTATTATATCGCCAAGCCTAAATGTGAAGGGTGAAAAAATAGATAACATCTTGATGATAAAGCTGCAGATGGGACTTTCTGTTTTCTTCCAGTATACCACACGACCAAAACAGAAGTTCATAATGCCTACGTTATATAAACCTTGGAGAGAAAATCGTGTATCTAAAATGTAATTGATAAATATATAGTGATTTTTCATCTAGATAGATCTTTCTTTTCTTAAGTTTTTGTTTCATTTCCAGTTAGTTCACATACAGTGTAAAGTGAGTTTCAGGTATACAATATAGTGATTCGACACTTCATACAACACCCAGTACTCCTCACGGCAGCTGCACCCCTGAATCCCCATCACCTGTTTCACCCATTCCCCCCCACCTCCCCTCTGGTAACCATCAGTTTGTTCTCTATAATTAAGAGTCTGTCTAGAAAGATCTCAATTCAAGCATTCCTCTGATATTAACTCTTAACCTTTATTATAGGTTCAGTCACCATTTATAATAATAAGCTTTCAGAAATGGCTGACCTCGATAATATCAGCAAGCTCACTGGGATTTGTCCGCAATCCAACGTGCACTTTGATTTCCTCACCGTGAAAGAAAATCTCAGGCTGTTTGCTAAAATAAAAGGAATTCGGCCGCATGAACTGGACAAAGAGGTACAGAAACATGTTAGAATTAATGTATGGGTCAAAAAGAGATTGTGAACTCTATTTGTACTGAGTTCTTTATGCTTTCATTAAATCATATTGGTGCAAATCACGTATAAGTGTTCGACGAAATCGAACTTAGATAACATCTAACATTTATGTGTAACTTACAGTGTGCCAAGCAGTATCCTTAACTTCAAAGAGAATAATTGGCCGATTCTTCACAACCACTCTAAGAAATAAGTACTGTTACCATCCCCATTTTATACACGTGGAAACTGAGGTTCAGGATCAAGATTATGCAGCTAGTTAAAGTGGAGTTGTATTCAAATCCAGGCAGCCTGCCTCAGGTTCCGTGCTTTGAGCCATTACACCTTACAGCCTTGCGTTTTCAAATTTAACAAGAAAAGAAACAAAATCTTGATTTGTGACATAAAGCTTCTTATTTGGTTAGATACAAAGAGTTTTGCTGGAGTTGGAGATGAAAAACATCCAGAACGTCCTTGCTCAAAACTTAAGTGGCGGACAGAAAAGAAAACTCAGCTTTGCGATTGCCATTTTAGGAGATCCTCAGGTAAGTAAGTCAGACTAAATTTGGAGATGAATTCAAAATTTCAAAAATGAAACTTTGGTAGTGGTCCAAACCTTTTATTTGCAAAGGACGTCTGTGCCAAGGGATTGATGATAGAACATGAAATATAAGAACAAAATCTTAACTACCGTGTCCTTTTAAATTTATGTAAGTAATGTGGTTTCTGCGTGTTTTCTGGAAGAACCGAGCTTTACTGGAAACACACTTTATATACATCCCTCCTCGGTAGGTTTTCCTATTGGACGAACCAACTGCGGGACTGGATCCCTTTTCAAGGCACCTTGTGTGGAACCTCCTGAAGGAGTGGAAAGCAGACCGTGTGGTCCTCTTTAGTACCCAGTTCATGGATGAGGCTGACATCCTGGCTGGTAACTGCCGATTTCCTTTAAGTGTCATCATGAGGTCTTTATGAGACTTGGGAAATATGGATTTGTGTCCTGAGCAGCTGTATTTTATAATCTGGTCATCTAGTTGTACCTAGCAGTCCGAACAGCTGGTAATGATATGAACTGGGCCCGACGAGTCTCACTCCCAACCTTTTCCATGTGTCTCCTAGAATTTTCTATCATTTGATGTTACAAGGGCATAATCTGCCAGGAAACTCAATTATTGTGAAGAGAGAGTCTGTATTCTAATACATTAATCCTTTTACTCAAAGTTAAGGTACACTGACTTGACATATTCGAATAATGGTTTGGTCCATTAAAATAGATAGTGCCACAACAGTCTATATTAGAAGACGTATTCACATAACCTCCCGGAGTGGTTAGATGGCAAAACAATAGGCTAAAGTCTACAAGTAAGATTAAAGTGTGCCTGTTTCAATGAGTTTTTATGAAGCACTGTATTTGAAAATGCAGGGGTGCCTGGGTGGCTCAGTCCGTTAAGCGTCCGACTCTTGATTTCAGCGCAGGTCATGATCTCACGGTTCATGAGGTCAAACCCTGCTTCAGGCTCTGCTCTAACAGTGTGGAACCTGCTTGGGATTCTCTCCCTCTCTTGCTGTCACTCCCATGCTCTCTAAACCAACAAACCAACAAACAAATAAACAAATAAACTTCAAACACACACAATAAAGAAAATGTGGAAGCTCCTAAATTAGAGTAGAATCATGGTTACCTCTTGGGAAAGAGGGGACGACTTCTTACGAAACTTTCTTCTTTGCTTCTTCCTTTTCAGATCGGAAAGTGTTTCTCTCCAGTGGGAAGCTGAAGTGTGCAGGCTCTTCTCTGTTCCTCAAGAAGAAATGGGGCATTGGATATCACTTAAGGTAGAGCCACATGAGGAGGCTGGGAAACTGAGAAAGGCACATTATGTAAGCACGATGTTTGATGGAATGAATACATTACAGCACAGGTGAAACTCTTGATTTGTCCCACACCGATATTTGCATGTGCATATGTGGAGATATTTACACACATATATGGAATTGGTCTGTATATAGGAGAGAGGTTGACGGGTAGATTTTAGAGACTGAAAATACAAGGTAACAAAAAAGCCGAGAAAAATGTGATAGAAAATCCATCCACAGCACACTGTTAAGGAAGGTTTGGATTGAGGGAACTTTCACGGCTGACACATGGTATTATCCACCCTTCTCCCCCCTCACCCATGTGTTAACATCGTTTCTTGAGTAGGCTCCTTGCTTCTACTTGATCTCTCAGTGGTGCTGTTCATGTGCTTGCTCTTCTCTCCGTCCTCTTCGTTTTATTTTTATCATTATTTTCAATCAACTGGGGTTGATGGAGTCATTCAGAGAGAAGATGCGTACCATCGTTTTATTTAAATCTTGAGACTTTTGAGATAGAAACTATTGCTATTTTTATTCTATAGATAAACGTAGAGTGCCCCTAGGTTCGTAAGTGAGAGAGCCAGGAATTGAATCTGGATATTTTTAACTTTGAAGGCTAATATCCAGATCTGTATTTTAAATTAATGTTTATTTATTCATGAATTGGTCAGTTTGTCAAAACTATAGCTCTAACTTATGGCATCTGTAACTTAAAGATATAAATTTTAAAATATATATATATATATATATATATATTTACATATATATATATTTACATAACAAAAAAAATTAATGGCTCCATTTTATCTATCATAATCCAAATTTTGTTGTCATATGAAACTGGTGTGGCCCACCCTATTGTGACTTCCATATTACTCGCCTTTAGTTAAAAATTAAATATGCAGGGCGCCTGGGTGGCTCAGTTGGTTGAGCATCTGACTCTTTATTTTGGCTCAGACTGATCTCACGGTCGTGGGATCGAGCCCCATGTCTGGCCCGGCACTGAGGGTGGATGGAGCCTGCTTAAGATTTTCTCTCTGCCTCCCTCTGCCCCTCCCCCACTCCTGTTCTCTCCCTGTCTCTCAAGAAAAAAAGAAAAAAATACACATTGTTCATTGCACACGCCTGTCGTGACCTACATTTCCCCTTGTCCGAGGTTATTTCCAGAGGCTGGCAGTTTTCTTGGGTCGATTCCCTCCTGTTTTCGTCCTGTGGAGTTATTTGAATGCTGTCTCGTGTAGCTTTTGCTAATCTTCCAGCTCCGTGTATCGTCCCGGTGTTTCATTTCCCCAGGCACATTGTTTGAGTTGCTTCTTGGAAATGAATTAAGCTCTCTGCAACTCGGTTTCCTCGCTGACAAAGTGGGCATAACAATTCCCAGTTGCAAGTAAAGGTTAGAGAAGAGCGAATGACGTCGCGCCTCGTACAGAGCATCGAAACAGAACGTGTTCTCTAAGTAAAAAACGATGGTCAGGATCCCTGCATACCCAGGTATTTAGGTATCGCCCGTGGCCTGCTTCCACGTTGCAGCAGCAATGTTGAAGATTTGCAGTAGAGACCCACTGGCCGCAAAGCCTAAAACATTTACCACGTATTCCGTTTTCAGAAACGAGCCTACTGCCCTCCATTTCTGAGCTATAGGCTCCCGGAGGAGGGTACATTTTCTGCTCCCTCAGTCCTCTCTGGTGCCCAGCACAAGTTGTTGTAAGTAACCAAGAAGTATCTATTAAATTGTTTTTATTTCAGGGGGCAGCAGCACCATGGAGAACAGTTACGATTTGGGGGGTGTTATTTAGTTTTGTTTTTTTTGTTTTTTTTTTTTTGCTTCATTCTCTCAGTGAGTTTCACTGCCGCTAAAAATGAAAGGGATTCTCATTTGTTCTTAATACGCACCAGTAAGCGTAGTTTCGATGTAAGCATTTGATCAAATAAAATAGCCATTTTTTTAAAAAGAAAGTTTATTTGTTTATGTTGAGATAGAGAGAACACAGGCAGGTGAGGGGCAGAGAGGAGAAACAGAAGCCCAAGCAGGCTCCGTGCCGTCAGCGCAGAACTTGGTGCGGGGCTCAAACCCACAAACCGTGAGACCATGACCTGAGCCGAAATCGAGAGTTGGATGCTCGACCGACTGAGCCACCAAGGTGCCCCTAAAGAAGCCTTGTTTAAAGGACTTACTAAGTACAGACATCACTATTACCCAGTTCTTCGGACAGCCTTAAACGTCAGGAATCGTTATTCCATTTTGCTAATGAGCAGACTGTCCAGATAGGGCAAGCAGCACACTTCAAACGGCAAAACCGAGTTTAGAAGCCAAGTCACTACTGGTATTTGTCTATTGTATACTTTAAAGCCTGGATTCATACGTTTTTGTTTGTTTTTCTACGTTACGGAAATACCCATGGTATTTTTTAATGGGTAGACTGTTCTTCTCTATGATTCTGTGTTCTTGGTCAAAGTTCTGGGGTTAGCACTGCAAAGAGAGCAAAAATTAGTGATCTCAACAACTCACACCCACATTCATCCACAATTCATTTCTGTCTGTACCCCATTTCCTTCAGAGCATTTACTCCTATTGCATTTACTACTAATCATTTATTTTTCTGTCTGTTTACTTGTTTTCTCCCTGTCTCCCCACCAGACAGTAAACTCCATAAGAACAGGGCAGCACTTTTATTCACCGCTGTATCCTCAGCATTTAGGGAAGTTTTTGTCACATACTAAGAACTTAATAAATCTGTATGGAAGAGCCAGTTGAATAACGGAAACTGTTTTGTCCCTGCCTATCAAAATCCCCTTCTGTTTTCCCAATACAGTAATCCTATTCAGCCAAATTAAACTCCCTTTGAAAAATCTTCACCATTTTCCACTTTGTGTAGTCCTGCTGTGTCCCTGCTGTCTCTACTGTGCCACTGTTCTCCTTTTAAGGACTTGAGTCAATATTAACTTGCTCTGGGCATCATCTCTAAATAACCTGACCAGTGGTTCTGATTAGCTCCCTCTGCCTTCTCCTATTACATTTATACGATCTGAGATTTTTTCCCCTTTATTTCATGTTTGAATGGCCAATCTCTTGCATAGAAGTCATTGTCTTCATGCTATTGAAGACTGTGTCAAATAACATATATCTTTCTTTTTTATTTTTCAAACACCAGTTTGCAGTTGAATGAAATGTGTGTTCAGGAAAAAATAACATCGCTGGTTAAACAGCACATCCCCGATGCCAAATTATCAGCAGAAAGTGAAGGAAAACTTGTCTACACATTGCCCTTGGAAAGAACAAGTAAATTTCCAGGTAAGCACACTGTGAAATGAAATGTGTAAATAAAATTTATAATCATAATGATAATTCTTACAGCATGTATTGAGAGCTTACAATGTGTTCAGGCATTTGAAACATGATGCAAATAAGACAGTGGTTGGATGATTTTATCAATTGTAGGAAATATTATATTTCAGTAGTTGCATTGTAATGTCTGGGCATTTTAGGGAACTCTTTAAGTCATTCATTCCCTCTGTGGTGCATAGCAGAATCTTCTAGTGTTCGTAACTGAATGAACACAAGTGGTTGAAAACGTCTGGCTTAGCCATTACGTTAAACAGCCCCGTGATTGGTCCTTTTCGTTCTCGACAGGATTTTTGTGATAGCTTTGGGGTTTTTATGCCAACACATAAAAGTTTACTACTTTAGGACCACCATTTTGAATTCTTTGTCGGGTAAATCATAAAGCTTCATTTACGAAGGTCTGTTTCTGGAAGTTTGTCTTGTTTCTTTGTTGGGAGCAGCTCCCACTGATGTCTCCTCTTCCTTCACACTCTGTGTTGATGTCTGCACATTACGTAAAGCGGGCACCTCTCCCAGGCTTCACAGGCTGGCTTTCTGCAGGAAAGGGGACACCGGCGATCAGCCTGGTCAGAGATTCGGAGGGCTGCCATCAACTCTTTTGAAGCAGGCAGCTGTGGTTTTTGTCTGTGCTGGGCCAGAGAGTGACTAATGGCACCACATAAACTATAATAATCAGGTTTGTGTGATATTGGCAGAGTGATAGACACGTAGACAGAACGAAATAGAGAATCCAGAAACAGACCCACAGAGATACGCCAGGCCAATTTTCGACAGAAGTGGGAAAGCAATTCAATGGAGGAAAGATAACCTTTTCAACAAATGGAGCAAGTGGACCCACAGGCATAAACGTGAACCTTTATCTAAATCTTCTACCTTAGGGGCACCCGGGTGGCTCAGTCGGTTAAGCGGCCGACCTCGGCTCAGGTCGTGATCTCGCGGTCCGTGAGTTCAAGCCCCGCGTCGGGCTCTGTGCTGACGGCTCAGAGCCTGGAGCCTGTTTCAGATTCTGTGTCTCCCTCTCTCTGACCCTCCCCCGTTCATGCTGTGTCTCTCTCTGTCTGAAAAATAAATAAACGTTAAAAAAAAAATTAAAAAAAAAAATGGAGAAGGGATTAATAGTTGCCATAGGGTTGGGAAAAGAAGGAATCAGGAGAGATGGTTGCAGCTGTAAATGGGTAGCATGATCTTTGTGGGGATGGGAATATTCTGTATCTTTTTCTTAAATGTCTATTTATTTATTTTGAGAGGGAGAGATATCGAGCACGAGCAGGGGAGGGGCAGAGAGAGAGAGAATCCCAAGCAGGCTCTGCACCGTCCGTGCAGACAGGGCCTGACGTGCGGCTCAAACCCGCGAACCGTGAGATCGTGACCTGAGCCAAAACCGAGAGTCGGACACTTAACCAACGGAGCCCCCCAGGCACCCTGGAAATGTGCTGTATCTTGATTGTATTTTCACTAGGGTGGTTGTGATCATTGTACTGTGGCTTTTTAAGATATTACCGTCGGGGGAAACAGAGTGAAGGGTACAGATCTCTCTGTATTATTTTTTTTTTTACAACTGCTTGGGAATCTAAAATGAGCTCAACATAACAAGTTGAATTAAAAGAGAAAGAAAAAGTGCACTTATTATGTATGTCATTCAGAAAACCTGCTCCCTGGTAGAGAGGCCCTCTAGGAGGGCCACACTGGATGGTGGAAGAAATTAACTGGGCCATACGTGTGGTTAACAGACACATAGATTAACCCCACAAAGTCATTCACATATACATTTTATGGCGACAGCACAGGCGTTCCTTAGAGCCATGGGGCGAGATGTTAATCAAATCCTGATTAATGTGTTTTCACAGTCGTTACAATTTGGAGGAGGTTTGTCCAATTTTAGGAAAGTGAAGAATGACACAAACCACTCATTAGCAGTTTGAATCTCACCTCTTTCCTGCCTTTCCATACATAGGACTCTGATCAAGACAGAAAGCTTTTTTTTTTTTTTTAATTTTTTTTAACATTTATTTATTTTTGAGACAGAGAGAGACAGAGCATGAACCGGGGAGGGTCAGAGAGAGAGGGAGACACAGAATCCGAAACAGGCTCCAGGCTCCGAGCTGTCAGCACAGAGCCCGACGCGGGGCTCGAACCCACGGACCGTGAGATCGTGACCTGAGCCGAAGTCGGCCGCTTAACCGACTGAGCCACCCAGGTGCCCCAAGACAGAAAGCTTTTAACTTCTCCTTTTGCCCAGGGAGAAAATATAGGTGGAAGGCTCAGGACTTCTATAATCCTGCTAGGATTTAAAATTAGGTTTCAATTCAGGCTTCATTTAATTAGCTGCTATTATTCAGATCCAGACAGGCAGAGACAGTGTTCATTATGTTAAGAACAGTGGCCGATGCAAAAGTGGCTTTGGTCAACGAACTAAAGGGTACAGGGACAGAGCATCGCGGGAGGAGGTACCAACCTCCAGTTTTCCACTACGACAAGATGCCCTGAGTCCATTCTGCATTCTTGATGACATCTTGTGAATTGTTTCTTCCACAGTCAAAAGCAGAAATAGAAAAAATTTAAAAAAAATAAAAGATTTATTATTCGTGTCCTTCCTTTAATATAGTTTTTTGGAACTGAAGAAGGTTCTGTACCATCGTACCAATCCTCAAAAAATTAGTTCTCTCCGTTTTGTTGGCTAAAGCACAAATGGCCCTGAAAAGAGTCTTCAGTTAATTAGAGTTGAAAAAACCCAAAGGTCCCCTGTTCATTAAATGTTAAAAGTTACCATAATTAAGTTAAAAACAAACTTAAAAAATTTTTTTTTAATTTTTTAATGTTTATTTAGTTTTGAGAGAGAGAGAGAAAGAGAGACAGAGCATGAACAGCAGAGGGGCAGAGAGAGAGGGAGACACAGGATCTGAAGCAGGCTCCATCCAGGCTCTGAGCTCTCAGCACAGACCCTGACGCCGGGACTCGAACTCAAAAACCACAAGATCACGACCTGAGCCAAAGTCGGATGCTCAACTGACCAACCCGGGCACCCCTAAAATGAAATTTTAACATAAATATAAATGACTATAAATTATTATTTGATCAAAGGAGGTTAATATATGAGCTGTCACAATATAAATTTTAAAATACAGTATTTGAAGAGTAAGTACGTACTATGAAATGTTAGCTTTTAAAATGTATACTTTTATTTCATACCTTTGTGCTTTGTTGCATGAAAAGTTGTCTTCACTTGTGATTTTCATAGTTTGGATTTGCTACTGTACGTGTTCTTTAGCGCTTTACGAGGATCTGGATAGGTGTCCTGGCCTTGGAATCGAGAATTACGGTGTTTCCATGACAACCTTGAACGAAGTGTTCCTGAAACTAGAAGGAAAATCAGCTGTTGATGAATCAGGTAAATAAAATGCGTGACTGATCATGTCAAGGTATTCACAGCACCTAGTGCAGTATATATTTCCGTAAAACACTGTTACATAGATGTGATTACAAAATGTGGGGTTCCGTGATGATCAGGTCCTTTCCTAGACAAGGATACATGGAGCCAGACTGCATTCCTGTCACATTATACCTTTCCTGCCAATATTGCCTTATCATTAAAGCTGGCCCATTTTCTTCTATCCAAGGCTCACTGCTGCCTTCATCCCATTTCCCAAGAGCAATTTCAGACAAAACATGTATTATTTTTTAAAACTTTGTTTTTAATGTTTTTTTTAATTTTTTTTTTTTACATTTATTTATTTCTGAGAGACAGAGAGAGATAGAGCGTGAGTGGGGGAAGGGCAGAGAGAGAGGGAGACACAGAATCCGAAACAGGCTCCAGGCTCCGAGCTGTCAGCACAGAGCCTGATGCGGGGCTCGAACTCACAAACCGCGAGATCATACCCTGAGCCGAAGTCGGACGCTTAACCAACTGAGCCACCCAGGTGCCCCAATGTTTATTTATTTTTGAGAGAGAAAGAGAGACACAGCATCAGCAGGGGAGAAGCAGAGAGAGGGAGACACAGAATCCGAAGCAGGCTCCAGCCTCTGAGCTGTCAGCACGTTTATTTTATTTACTTTAAATTTATTAAATTTATTTTAAATGTATTTATTTGAAATCCCTCTCTTCAAGCATTCTGAATATGGCCTCCCTGGTTTCTGATGAGAAGCCAGCTTTAGATTTTACAGAGAATATCTTGTGGGCGATAACTTGTTTTTTCCCCCTGCTGCTTTCAAGATCCTTTTTTTTTTTTTTTTTGTCCTTGGCTTTTGACACCTTGACTGTGATGTCTTTAGGTGTCGATCTCACATTTATCCCACTGGGAGTTTAGTGAGTTTCTTATATGTGTAGTGAATGTTTTTCCTAAAATGTGGGAAGTTGTTAGCCATTATTTTTTCAACTATAATTTCTGACCCTTTTTCTCTAAACTCTGCATCTGGAACTCCCATTAACCCAGTATATGTGGTCGTGCATATTAGAATGCTTGATCGTGTCTCCCATCTCTCTGAGACTTTTTTTTTTTCATTATGTTTTCTTTCTGTTCTTTAAACTAAATTATCTCACTTCTTTTGAGTCATGTTCACTGATTTCTTTCTTCCGCCGAAAGAAATCTGTGGAGCCTTTATTTTTTTCAGTGAACTTTTTTTTTTTTTTAATGTTTGTTTATTTTTGAGACAGAGAGAGAACGGGGAAGGGTCAGAGAGAGAGAGGGAGACACAGAATCCGAAGCAAGCTCCAGGCTCTGAGCTGTCAGCACAGAGCCCGACGTGGGGCTCCAACTCACAAACCGTGAGATCACGGCCTGAGCCGAAGTCGGACGCTTAACCGACTGAGCCACCCAGGGGCCCCTTCAGTGAACTTTTAAATTTTTTTTTTTTAACGTTTATTTATTTTTGAGACAGAGAGAGACAGAGCATGAACAGGGGAGGGGCAGAGAGAGAGGGAGACACAGAATCCGAAACAGGCTCCAGGCTCCGAGCTGTCAGCACAGAGCCCGACGCGGGGCTTGAACTCACGGACCGTGAGATCATGACCCGAGCCGAAGTCGGCCGCTTAACCGACCGAGCCACCCAGGTGCCCCTTCAGTGAACTTTTAAAATCGGTTCATGCACTTTTCAGCTCAAATCTCTATTTGGTTATCTTAAATAATTTTTACATCTCTAATTATATCCCCTATTTGATGAGACATTATTGAAATACAGTAAAACTTTGCTTTGTGAGCATAATTTGTTTCGGAAACGTACTTGTAATCCAAAGCACTCATCTATCAAAGCGAATTTCAGGAACCATTGGCTCAGTTGTGATCATGTGACGCTTGGCACCACATTCTATTCGTACTGCAAGGCACCACTCATGTATCAAGTTAAAATTTATTGGAAACGTTTGCTTGTCTCACTAAACAAGTTACTTGCAGTCCAGGTTTTCCTGTACTTGGTGATTTATAAATGCGTCGTTCGATGTACGAACATTTGTGGATTTCCTAGATGTTATTGCTGTTGACACACAGATCATATTCCAGCACAGGCAAAATTCTAGAGCTCCCTCTGTTATACAGCCCCAAATTTCTCAACAAGAAATGATACCTACCTGATTTTCAGCTTGCTATCACTTTTTGTTTACTTGTTTTGGGGGGGGTTCGGCTTTTCTGCTACTGGGGAGTCAACCTGACTCTCCATCCTTGACCATGGCTTACCACGCCTTGGGAGATCGCTCCACCTTTCCACCCTACACCCAGATGTCAGCATGCCAGTGTATTGTACCCAGCCAAGATCCATTCTGCCTCAGTAGATCTCTTTCTGCTCATGTGTCCTGTAGCCAGCCCCTGGTGGATTTCCTTCACAGAGGAAGGCCCCATGTACCTTGACGATGTCTTCCACAAGTAAAGAGTCTCTGCACTTTAGCGTGGATCTTTCTCAGCTTTTCCTTCCCATCTCCAGCCTTTGGTGTGCTGTTCCCATGTATTTGGTGAAGTTCTCATGGGAAAGGGTTGGTAAATGATGTAAATTCATTTGGGGACGTGAGTACCACGTGACTCTAGTCTGTCCTACCAGCCCATACGTGACCATAAGAGTTTGTTCAATGCCCTCTCCTTATTCATATCTAAAGTGGTTCTTTCCTTTTCCCTTGCCCCTAGGATGAAAGGAGCCATGGGTATCATCTCCCTCGGAATGAGTCTTCCCTTTATGGAAAAAAAAAATTTTTTTTTTTTTTTACTTTCTTTATGCTCGTATCTGATGGGTTAAAAATAACGGGTATATTCTCTCGGTAAGAGAGGTGACAGTCTCTTGGAAGCAGGAGATCCCTGAATTATTCTTTTAATATACTGTTGACCCCTACCCATAAGATCTTTACATCTTCTTCAATAGTAACTGGAATGGTGTGTTTTTGTGTCTGTGGTTGAACATTTTTGGGCGTGTGCTTTCTGAGGTTTGATATCAGGCTTGTTTTAACACCATACAATGGACAGCATCCCGAGTCTCCAAAGACTGTCGGGCATATACAAGAGTGCAGCCTCCAGTGGTGCGAACAGATTTGAAATCCCACCAGTGCCAACAATTAACGGTTAATCCCATTTGTAGCATGTCAATTCGTAGGTTGTTTCTCTAGGCGAACACCTGAGGTTATTTTTCCCTTGCAAGTGACACCTCTAGGCACGCTATGATCTCGCGTGTTTGCCCTGACCTCTCGAACGTGTTGTCTGTAGCCAAATGATCGAAGATCTCCTTTCTACTCCTTTTGTTCAAGGCATCAAACTTCCATTCATGTTTCTCGCTCATGGCGGCTGCCAATAGCACCACAAAACGCCCACAGTTACGCAGAAGACTCTAGCAGTGTGGACGACACAAGCTCCTACATGCAGTAGGCTCCATAACGTCCAGCTGGAGCCCAGTTTTATGAATTGCGTTTTTTCGTATTTTGCAGATATTGCCACGTGGGGAGAAGCCCCGTCAGAAAGAGCTGGAGATACAGAGAGGCTTGTTGAGACAGAGCAAGTTCTCAGTTCACTTAATGAGATAAGCCAGACCATAGGCGGAATGGCTCTTTGGAGACAGCAAATCTGTGCGATCGCAAGGGTTCGCTTCTTGAAATTAAAGCATGAAAGGAAAGCTCTTTTATCACTGTGAGTGTCAGAGTGCCACGGGGGGGGTTTTCAGTCGATACATTAAGAAAACAAATCTAAGATGTAAAAGCGAGAGGAGACCATCAAAAAATAAAAATAAGGTGGGGGGGCGCCTGGGTGGCTCAGTCGGTTAAGGGTCCGACTTTGGCTCAGGTCACCATCTCACGGTTTGTGGGTTCGAGCCTCACTTCAGGCTCTGTGCTGACAGCTCAGAGCCTGGAGCCTGCTTTGGATTCTGGGTCTCCCTCTCGCTCTGCCCCTCCCCCACTCACGCTTTGTCTCTCTCTGTCTCTGAAAAATGAATAAACCTTTTAAAAAATGTAATTTTAGGGGCGCCTGGGTGGCTCAGTCGGTTGAGCGGCCGACTTCAGCTCGGGTCACGACCTCGCGGTCCGTGAGTTCGAGCCCCGCGTCGGGCTCTGGCCTGATGGCTCAGAGCCTGGAGCCTGCTTCCGATTCTGTGTCTCCCTCTCTCTCTGCCCCTCCTCCGTTCATGCTCTGTCTCTCTCTGTCTCAAAAATAAATAAAAAAACGTTAAAAAAATGTAATTTTAGGGGTAGGCAAAGGGCAAAATACTCAAGAAAAGAGTCCAAGAGCTCTGTGTTGAATTTCCATAAATTCTTGATGGTATCACGTTCTAATCTGCTCAGGCAGCTTTAAAGGTTAAGAAATGACTGTGCATTCACACTGGCACTTTTCTTCTGGGTAGGCTCTTGATTCTCGGATTTGGAGTTTGCCCTCTTCTCACAGAGATCATCACCATGAAAGTGTATCAACAGAGCTACGCTTGGGAACTTTCTCCTCGTTTGTACTTCCTGGCTCCTGGACAACAGCCACGTGATCCTCTCACAGGATTACTGATCATCAACAAAACAGGTAATAATGTGGCGAATACTCCGTTCCCAAGTGCATTCACGGTTAAGAGAAACATAAAGCATGTGAGAGAGAAAAAGAAACTTTTGACTTCCTCCGTATAAAACTGTTTATGAGGCTTGAGGAGGGTGAATGCAAGTCCAGGAAGGTAAAGGGGACTAGGAAAGGACTTGCCAAGGAGACATAAACTTTCTGGTGGCTGTGGGCAAAATGAAAGCATTTGTATCAAAAAAAAAACACGTTTGTGGGGCGCCTGGATGGCTCAGTCAGTAAAGCATCCAACTCTTGATTTCAGCTCAGGTCATGATCTCACAGTTCATGAGTTCAAGCCCCGTGTTGGGTTCTGTGCTGACAGCGCGGAGCCTGCTTGGGATTCTCTGTTTCTCTCTCTCTCTCTCTCTCTCTGCCCCTCCCCTGCTCAACCTTTATCTTTCTCTCTCAGAATAAAGAAATAAACATTAAAAAAGACACATTTGTAACAGCTGGAGCTAGAATTCATGTGCTATTCCATTTATTCCAAGGATACAGTCCAGTGGTTTTCAGTGTATTTCACAGAATTGTGTAACTCTCAGTACAACTCATTTTTTTTGGAATCTTTTTATCTCAAAACTTTTTTTAAAAAAATTTTTTAAAGAATATTTTTATCTCAAAAAGAAATCCCATGCTCATGAGTACTCATTGCCATTTACTCTTCCCCAGCTCTGAGAAACCACAAAATTTCTGTTTCTACAGATCTGTGTTACCCTGGACATTTAATGTAAGTAGAATTACACAACAGATGATCTTTTATGACCGACTTCGTTCACTTAGTGTGATGTTTTCCAGGTTCGTCTATGTTGTAGCATGTTTCAGTATTTTTTTAATTGTGGAAGAATTCCATTGTGTGAATATGCTACATTTTATTTTTCATTATATGATGGATAGTTTCTCCAAATTATTGGTTATTATGAGTAATGCTGCTATAAATGTCCATGTACAGGTTTTTGTATGAACATACATATTTTTTTCACTTCTTTGGGGTATAAAACCCAGAAATGGAATTGTTGGGTCATATGGTGACTATATTTAACCTTTTGAGGAAAGGCCAAAGTTCTTTGAACGGGCTGCCCCGATTTACGTTTATGCCAGCAATTTGTGAGGGTTCCAATTTCTACACATTTTCACCCAAACTTGTTATTTCCTGACTTTTTTTTTTTTGTCATACTCATCTTCATATGAATCAAGTAGTATCTTGTAGTTTGATTTGCATTTTGCTAATAGCTACTGACCTTAGGCATCTGCCCATGTGCTTACTGGCCGGTTGTATATCAGTCTTTGCAGAAGTGCCTTTTTTCTTCCTATTTAAACAATGAATCATATGTCCTTCTTATTGAATCCCAAGTGTTCTTTAAATATTCTAGATACAAGTCCCTTATCGCATGCAATAGATCCTCATCATTCACAGGTTATGTACTTGCAGACTTCTCTAGTCAGTAAAACTTATTTGTGACCCCAAAACCAATACTCATGGTTCTTTTGTAATCATTCACACACATGCTCAGATCAGTGGGCAGTTTGAGTCACCTGATACACACTTTCCAGCTGAGGTGATACTCTGTTTCCTTGTTCAGCTCTCATACTGTAACTAAATATCCTTTCTGTAGTCTATTGAATGCTACGTTTTCCACCCAAGTAGAGTGCACAAGTGCTTTCTAGTGTCCCTGAGTCAAGAAGGCCATGAGATACCTTCCAGAGTAAATATGTGTGTTAAATAAGCTTCGTTCAGATATACATTAGTGTCATTGGCTTTGAGATTGCTGTTACAAGTCAACAATATATATACCAAAACATATATAAGATATGGCAATCTCTTGATTGGTCAAAGAAATTTTTGCAACCAGAGGCTCACAGGAACCTAAGCCATAATTAAGAATT
The DNA here is from genome assembly GCF_023721935.1 of Panthera uncia. NCBI lineage: Eukaryota > Metazoa > Chordata > Mammalia > Carnivora > Felidae > Panthera > Panthera uncia. The sequence continues at coordinate 20,407,552 of NC_064814.1, read as the reverse complement.
CACTTGGGGCGCCTGGGTGGCTCAGTCGTCTGAGTGTCCGACTTCGGCTCAGGTCATGATCTCGCGGTTCATGAGTTTGAGCCCCACATCGGGCTCTGTTGCTGACAGCTCAGAGCCCGGAGCCTGCTTCAGATTCTGTGTCCCCCTTTCTCTCTGCCCCACCTCTGCTTGTGCTCTGTCTCTCTCTGTCTTTCAAAAATGAATAAACATTAGGGGCGCCTGGGTGGCGCAGTCGGTTAAGCGTCCGACTTCAGCCAGGTCACGATCTCGCGGTCCGTGAGTTCGAGCCCCGCGTCAGGCTCTGGGCTGATGGCTCGGAGCCTGGAGCCTGTTTCCGATTCTGTGTCTCCCTCTCTCTCTGCCCCTCCCCCGTTCATGCTCTGTCTCTCTCTGTCCCAAAAATAAATAAAAAACGTTGAAAAAAAAAATTAAAAAAAAAATGAATAAACATTAAAAAAATTTAAAAAATAAAGAATTCACTAATTCAGTGTTTGTGGTGACTTTATAGAATATATGTACCATGAATAATAAGAGTCAGTTGCAAGTTTTCTGCAAAAATTTTGCTTCGTCCTGTAGATTGCCTTTTCATTTTCTCATTAGTGTCCTTTGAAGCATAATGTTTTAATTTTTTTAAGTTCTTTTTTTTTTTTTCTGAGACAAAAGCAGTGTGAGTGGCGGAGGGGCAGAGAGAGGGAGAGAGAGAATCCCAAGCAGACTTTGCACTGTCAGCGTAGAGCCCGTTGTGGGCCTTGAACTCACCAACCATTGAGATCGTGACCTGAGCCGAAATCAAGAGTTGGATGCTCAACGAACTGAGCCACCCAGACACTCTATAATGTTTTAATTCTTACAAGGTCCAACTTATTTTTTTCCCTGGCTTGTGCTTTTGGTCTCATATCTAGGTAAGCTTTACGTAACCCAAGATCACAAGGATTTACTTCTATATTTTCTTCTAAGGTGTTTTTACTCTTAGTTCTTCCATGTAGGTCTGTGATCCAGTTTGAGTAATTTTTGTGTATGGTGTGAGGAAGGGACACAACTTCAATGGCTATTCAGTTCTCTTCAGGGGACTGAGTGGCCACCAACCTTTCTTATTCCTTTCAGTCCCATGTTGCATAAACTCCATCCCCCCAGGTAGTGAGAGGACTGGAGTCCCGGTCCATCCACTCCCTACTTATGAGATGAAAGCTCTATCGTAGGCACGTGAGGCCAAAAATAAGGCCAAATCATCCTTATCCCAGTTCTTCCCAAGAAGATACTATAGCCCTAGACGTGGCTTGATGAAGGATTCTTGAGTTCTTGGCTATATCCAGAGTGAAGCTTCTATCAAGCTAATTGAGGATAGGGACTAACGGTATGGATTTTTAGCTCAAATGCCAGTTTTTTAGTGTTCTTACCCAAACTTACTAGATGTTCTTAAATTTTTTTTCCACTTTCTGTGTGCCATTAAGACAATCAAGAGATTTTTAACTTGTTGGATTTTTAGTAATTTTTACAAGTTATGGTTGCTTTTCTGGGAGAAGGTCCATGAAGCTCCTCCTACCCTCATTCAAACAGCTGTTATCGAGACACATTTTGAAAGTCAATTAATAATCTAGCAGTAGTGAAGTGAGATTTAGCGATTTCCGTAGTTGATTAGTAGCGATTACCCGTGTCATTAAACCCTTAATGTTTATGGCCTCTGATTGCAATATTCTAGATAAAAACATCATTCCAAATGCCATATGGTGCTCAAAAAAAGACTTTCACCTTTCACGTTAGCAGTAATCAGAAGCGAATAAATATATTATGAACTAAACTCCATCACAAGTGAATAGATTTTTAATTCACAGTAACAAGTATGTTCTTACGTGGAAAGCTATCCTGACAGTCCATATGGCAGTAAGGATCACATAATGACATTAATTAAAATTTTATTGTACAACTTGACATTGATTTTCTTAGTTTTATGACACACCTAATATATTTAACTGCAACGCAGGGGCAAGCATTGATGGCTTTATACATTCTGTGGAGCATCAAAACATAGCTTTGGAAGTGGATGCATTTGGAACTAAAAATGCCGTAGATGACCCATCTTATAATGGAGCCATCATAGTGTCTGGTAATGAAAAGGTATGTTGGTCTCTGTTTCATAATTTTTCCCCAAGATGTGGAAAACCAATACGATATCGATGTACTCAGCTTTCCATTTCAGGATGTGAAATGAAAAACAAAGAATGCTTGCATTTATTACTCAGTGAATTGTAGTCATTAACGTGATGAATAATTCATATTTTAATCATTGTCTACCAACACAATCTGTGTGTATTAGCAAAATAAACACTATATAATACCCCCCGTCGAGTGCATATTTAAGTCCAAAGAACTCAGATTTCCTCTCAAGGATTTTAGAATACATATTTTCTGAAACTTCTGTTTTATTCTTAAACAATAATACTTGATGCTAGCCTTCACCCAGATGTCTGGTGTCCTGAAAATTAGATTCAGTCTATATGCTTGCTCTGTTTTACTTACACAGTGTTTGTGTTTTGCTTTATTTGACACCATTTAAAAAAAATTTTTTTTTACATTTATTTATTTTTGATAGAGAGAGATAGAGCACAAGTGAGGGAGGGGCAGAGAGAGAGGGAGACACAGAATCTGAAACAGGCTCCAGGCTCCGAGCTGTCAGCACAGAGCCCGACGTGGGGCTCGAACCCACGGACCGCGAGATCATGACCTGAGCCGAAGTCCGATGCTTCACCGACCGAGCCACCCAGGCGCCCCTATTTGGCACCATTTTAAAAAAAGAATTTTTTAAATTTTATTAATTAAATTTTTCCTTTTTTATAAAAAAAAAAAAAAAAAAAAAAAGAACTTTGAGAATTTATAATTTTGCTTTTTATATTTTAGTGTTACAGATTTTCATTAGTATGCAATACAAAAAGACTAAATTGCTTCCCAGTTCTCATGGATATTATTAGCAATGCACTGCTTGGAATGGTTAAGCCATCAGCACACATCCAAACTGATAGAAGTACATTTTCAAGCGTAAGTATACTGACTCTCTTCCATCAGGAATCTGGTCTCTCCTGCACCAAGAATGTCCCAGGTCACTCTTTTAAGTGCTGCAATCTCGTTCTTATTGAGTAAATAGCTGCATAATAAATCACGACTTGGTTCATGCTAGCTCTCTGGTTTTCAGAAATCAGTACACTTTTTAGAGCTCCAGTGTTTTCAGTAATCTCTATACCCAGCATGGGGCTCAAATTCGCAACCCCAAGAGTCGCACGCTCTACCTACTGAGCCACCCAGGGGCCCCTGGAGCTTTATTTTTTTTTTAACTTTTTTTAACGTTTTATTTATTTTTGAGAGACAGACAGAGACAGAGAATGAGCATGGGGAGGTGCAGAGAGAGAGGGAGACACAGAATCTGAAACAGGCCCCAGGCTCTGACAGCTCAGAGCCCAACACGGGGCTCGAACTCATGAACTGCAAAATCATGACCTGATCCGACGTCGGATGCTTAAGGGACTGAGCCACCCAGGTGCCCAGAGCTTTAATTTTTTAAATGCAAAACAGAACTCTTTTTTTTTTTTTTTTTTTTTTACGTTTATTTATTTTTGAGACAGAGAGAGAGAGCATGAACAGGGGAGGGGCAGAGAGAGAGGGAGACACAGAATCTGAAACAGGCTCCAGGCTCTGAGCTGTCAGCACAGAGCCCGACGCGGCGCTCAAACTCACGGACCGTGAGATCATGACCTGAGCCGAAGTCGGACACCCAACCGACCAAGCCACCCAGGCGCCCCCGAAACAGAACTCTTTTTCAAAGGGAATGTGAGGTAATGAAAGTGAAGTCAGGAAGCACTGAGACTAACACAAAAATAACAAAAGTAGGAAGGAGGGAGAGAGACAGAAAGAAGAAAAGGAAAGAGAAGGGGAGGGGAGGGGAGGGAAGGGAAAGGAAGAAACTGAAGTCTTATGATTACTTTTAGAAACACTACAGAGAAAAAAATTTAGGACAAAGTTCAGACCAACACTGCAGGCTGGTTACACTAGAATTATTCCAGTTCCTTGTAATAAATATTCATTATTTGGGCCTGCCAGCTTTTTCATACCTGGGGCAAAAGGAAAAAAAAAAATCCCTATTTCTAAAAAAAAGGCCCATGTGATTGGATTGTGTACACAGCCTTGTAAGTTTGGAAACCAGAATACAGATTAGAGTTTGTAATTGTTCCTTTTCGATGATTTCCTAAATATATTGCTTCCACTTAGAGAGTTCTTTGAACCCAGAGACCGTGTATTTTTAACCCTACAGAATATTTTATACCTTGAGATAAGGCTGAGGACATGATAAGCACCAAGTAACTTACTTGTTAAATGTATAAATGAAAGTCAGAGGTCACCAAATTATCTATATTCCATTCAAATCTAGGGTTTTAGAATAATATATATATGGCTAAAGACCATTTACCCATGTGTATATAAATGGACCTTGTATCCATCATTTTCACACACTCCTGTAGGATTTTGAGTTGACTTCTCACGACGTACCTCATGGTGCGTTCAGCAAATAAAAATTCCTTTCGGTAAGGGTGTGTAAGAAGCTTAATCCCTAAAGCAAAAAGTTTTAGTCATTCATCAAGTACTAATTTTAGACTATGCTATGGTTCATTTAATTAACCTCCTATCCATTTTCTGGTTTCTGAGGGAGGATACCATAGTTGAGCAAATTTCCATCAATAGAAACATTCCGTTTTAGCTATGATGAGTTCGATACCAACTAACTACCTTACTTGACCTTGTTTCACGTGCTCAGCATCCGAACTTTAATATCTCCAGCAACTCAGGTTATACTCTATTTGGATTTACCTGTTCGTTGCTCAGGTAAGAGTTTTTGGGAGTTTCAGACCTTGCTTCTGTCCTGCTCAAGTCAAAGGATTTACCACTGAGTACTGAACCCACCCCGCATGCAAGGTGTTCTTAAAAGATTCTGTCAATAACCTTAAATCTCACCTTTCTGTCATGAGAAAGGTTGTCTCTGATGGCCAAGCTGAAGATAACCAGACTCTGGTTATAACTTTAAAAAAAATTTTTTTTTAACGTTTATTTCTGAGAGAGAGAGACAGAGAGAGCGTGAGCATGGGAAGGGCAGAGAGAGAGGGAGACACAGAACTCGAAGCAGGCTCCAGGCTCCAAGCTGTCAGCACAGAGCCCTATGCGGGGCTCGAGCTCACAGACTCGTGGACCATGAGATCATGACCTGAGCCGAAGTTGGCCGCCCAACCAACTGAGCCACCCAGACACCCCTGGTTGTAACTTTTCTCAGCAATGTGTGTAACTAAACACCTTTGTGGATCACGAAAGTAACGTGGAAACTGTTTTCAGGGCAGTCAGTGCATCTTCTGTCGCTAAAGACTGTTCCAAACAGGAGCGACATTGTGTGTGAGCAAGTGCCAAGGTTTTTCATGGAGATTCCACTTCCCTTTCTAGTACTGTGCTTTATCTCTACTTTGGAAGCCTCAACCAATATTTTTCTGGTCTCACGGTGTACCTAGAAAGACACTTACCATCACTGTGCCCACAGAACATCCGAGAGGATTTTTGAGTCAGGCTGTCGCATTTGACATAATTAAATACCCGTGAAAAATGAGATGTTCCAACTGTGACTTGTCATTATTTACTGTTTTCACATCAGAATACATTTTAGAATCCTAAAATAAGAAAATGTAAAATGTTTCTCCTCTTTTGTTTCCCAACGGTGTAATACTTATCAGTTCAGCCTCATGCTTGGAGTCACTTTCCTTATCCCTGTAACTGGGTATAAAGCCAAGAGTCATGCTTCATAATTGGATGGATAATGAAAGAGTTTGGGAACCTCAGTGGGGACCTAAGGAGGGAGTATATGTCATCAGTTTAATATTTTTTTTAATGTGTTCCAGAAAGCAAATTTTGAATTTGTTGCTCAGCTCGTTATATTTGCATTTTCAGGAGTCACAGAGAAATTCGTTTGTATTTTGGGAACATACCATATTATGGGCGATTTTGGCATCCTCTTGTACTCCTTATATTGCAATGAGCAGCTTCGATGATTATAAGGTAATAATGAAAACTTCATTACTTTGTATAACTAGAAGGTGAAGGTGAAAGTCCTTCCACACGGCTTTTATACAAGCCTTTTCACAAGGCTATTTATACATTTCTTAAATGCTTATTTATTTTTGAGAGAGAAAGCATACGAACAGGGAGGGGCAGAGAGAGGGAGACAGAGGATCCAAAACGGGCTCCACGCTGACAGCGGAGAGCCCGACGTAGGGCTTGAACTCATGAACCGTCAGATCGTGACGTGAGCTGAAGTCGGATGCTTCACCGACTGAGCTACCCAGGTACCACCCTCCCGTCCATTTATACATGCTTCATAGAGCAGCCAATTCAGCAATAAATCCTAACATATAGAAATTTTGTTTGATGTCTTTATAAATACAGAGATAAATAAAGAGGTTACAGATAGAGAAGATTCTAAAAGTTGCATGGATGTGCAGCACCTAGAATAGACCAAATAAATTTGAAAAAGAAAAGACAAAGTTGGAAGGGTTATGTTTCTGCCCTCAAGGCTTACTACAAAGTTATAGGAGTGGAGAATGTGTTGTATTTATTTAGGATCGTCATATAGGCGTAGGAAACAAAATAGACATTTCAGAGATTATCAGTTGATTTTCAGTAAAATCTGCCAGAGAATTCAGCAAATTGTACCGGAACGACTTGATATTGGTATGAGGAAAAAAAATAGTGTTCTCAACACTCACCCCCCACCATACACAAATTTTATTTGACATGAATCGTCGGTTTTGTGGTAAGCAATTATTTCTTGCTTAGATGGGGCAGAATGAGCATATATACCATAAAGGAAAATGAGAACTTGAAATTCGTCAAAGTTAAAACCCTTTGCTCTTTGTAAAGCACCAATAAGAAAATAAAAAGCTTCGGGCTGGGAAGAAAAAATATCCACAACACTCGTACATCTAACAAAACATTTGTTATCGCACATAAACGAGAATTGGAGGGTTGCATGGTCCCTGCACAAGGAAAAGACAAAAATTTGTGAAGCATTCCATATTAAAAAAAAATTTTTTTTGTACTAAGAAGATAAAGAACTCTTACAGCTCAGTAGTAAAAGATAGCCTAAAATTTAAAGATGGGCAAAATATTTGAACAAATACTTCACTGAAGATATGTGGAAGGAAAATGCTCCCATGAAAAGATGGCTAATATCATGGGTAATCAGGAAAAGAGCCCCCATGAGATAGCTCTACACACGAACGAAAATGAGTAAATGAACATGACTGAAAATACCACGTTTGGGAGGATATGGAGAAACTGGAACTGTAATGCGTCATCGGCAGGAACATAAAATGCACAGTCACTTTGCTAAGCCATTCGACGCTGTCTTACAAAGTGAAAAATACACTTATGGTGCAGCCCGGAATGTCTCTCCTAAGCATTTACCTGGGAGAAAAGAAAACCTCTTTCCACATACAGGCTGGTACATTCACGTTCTTGGCAGCTTTATTCCTGATAGCCAACTCTCTGAAACAGCCCAGATTTCCATCAAGCTGTGAATTGATAGAAATCCTTGGGTGGCCAGACCAGGGGATGTTACTGAGCAGTACAAAAGAAGGAACAACTGATAAATGCATCAGCATGGATACGGGTCATAACCATTACACTGAGGCAATGAAGACAGTAAAGAGTAAATACTGAATGATTTCATTTATATGAAATTCTCAGAAAAGTAAAATAAATTCGCAGTGACAGAAAGGAGACCTGTGGTTTCTTGTAACCCCTGATAAAGGCTATTAACTGCAAAGGAGCATGGGAAATTGGGGGGCGGGGTAATGTAAATGCTCTATACTCTGATTATGATTGTGATACAGGAATCCATGCATGTGTCAAACCCCACGCAACTGAATACTTCATAGGGACGTTTTTTATGGTTTCAAAATCACATTTCAAAAAAGTTAGAGAGAGAGAATTGAAATAAAGGAACATGGTATGTTGAAAACATGAGAACAAAAAAATATTTAATGTTTAACTGACTATACATTTTCATTCACAGACACTCTTTCGTTAATTGCCATGCATTTTTGATGTACCTACAGATATTTGGAGCATCTTTTAAGATGAAGACTGATTCAGTAGTTCTGGAGTAGAGACAGATTTTGAGTGGCAGTCATAGGGTGATGGATTCATATGACTCGTCAACCCAGGCCAACTCGCATTAGCTTTACTTGCAAATCTCAATAGAATGCCTTTTAATGGCTCCATTTTTGTAACTTGACTGCACAGAGTGACCCTGCGTAAGGATCTTTATCTGTTCCTCTCCAAAGTGATTCTGTTGTCCAAGGGAAGGGAGCGCTGGCTGTTCTGTTCTCTTCCTAGTGTAGAACCTCCGGGGAATCTTGGGAAACACCATTTGCTGGCCTGAGGTAACTGTCAGGCATCTCGTAGTTAACACTGTCCTAACTTAAAATGACTCCCAGGGGCACCTGGGTGGCTCAGTCAGTTAAGCCTCAGACTCTTGGTATCGGCTCAGGTCCTGATCTCCCGTTTCGTGGGATGGAGCCCCACATTGGGCTCTGCCCTGAACAGAGCCTGCTTGGGACTCATTCTCTCTCTCTCTCTCTCTCCCTCTCAAAATAAATAAATAAACTTAAAAAAAAAAAAAATGCCTCCCGTAGGAAATGCGGACATTTTCTTTCTCTGGTCTGTGAAATGCCTCAATCCCACCATGTTCCTCCCAACCCTTTGGCCACTGTCTGTCTCCTTTGGAACTCCTCATTCTTCTCCATTGTCTCTAAATTCTGAACTCCTTACATCTCAGTCCTAGGCTCTCTCATCATTCTTGATGTCATTCTGTCCTAGGCAAACTCATCTAACCTTATGGCTTCAAACCCCTTTTACCTACCTATCACTCAACAGACTTGATCTCTAATTTCTTTCTTCTTCTTCTTTTTTTTTTTTTTTTTAGTTTGAGAGAGAGAGAGAAAGAGTGTGCCTGTGCGGGGGTGGGGGAAGGGGACAGAGAGAAGAGAGAGAATCCCAAGCAGGCCCAGTGCCATCAGCACAGAGCCCAGTGCAGGGCCAGTCCCACCGCCGTAGGATCATGACCGGAGCCGAAATCAAGAGTCAGACGCTTAACTGACGGAGTCACCCAGGCGCCCCAAGATCTCTAATTTCTCACGTTACCTCCAGTGCGGATCCAAACTCCCTTCTCCGGGGTTGCCAGTGGGAGAATCACAGACTCTCCCAACTTAACCACATCTCCAAAGCTGAATTTATGATATTGTTGAACGCGTGTACCCCCTCTCCGCATTTCCTGCCCTCCAGAGCTGGCAGTGCTGGGCACTCACTCGGTCAGTAATCTAAAACCACCATTCACCCCTCTCCGGGCTTCACCACAGATCCGTCCATCGCCAAATCCTTTTCAGTCGTGCCAACTGACTGGGCCGGTGCTCAGAGATTTTGACACGCATCCTTAGGTCAAATTCCATCTCTGACAGGGGCCTATTTTAGCCAACCGGAGACCATCAGCAAATGAACTATTTTTGAAAGAAAAGAAACATATTCAAAATTGCTTAACCATTTATTGCGATTGCTTCATTGGGGCCCAACCCCTCATCACTGGATAAGTAGTTTTAAAATATGTAATTTAGTGTGCTTATTCAGAGACGGGCAGGAATGCAAGACACGTAGTATTTACGAATGTAATAATATTCATGTACGTGGGCATAAATATTTGGATGGGTAATAAATATTTGCATGTGTGCTATGCCAAAACTACCCTAATGTATCCTTTAGTTAGAATGAAAGGAATAAAGCCATTTCATATGTATATAAGGTACATATCGTGTTATGTATTTATGTATAATGGTAACTAAAACATAATATTTTATGTATAACCTTGATATGTATATAGACATGTGTAGAGAGAGACAGCACAAGACTTCACAGTGAGTCAAAGCAGAATCACCCTGATGGAAGGCTAGCTGCTTAAATAAACCACCCTGTTCCCGTAGATTATTAATCACTGTTTTGTTTACTGCAGTGTTAATACCTTAATTACACTGAGACCTTCTTACACGTATTTCCACTGGGTGCATGACGAACATCAATATTGTTCATGAAAGCAACAAATTGACCATCTGTGTTTGGAACTATCCGTATCCCTTGGTCCCCATAATGCTTCTGGCCATGATGCAGAATTATTACAAAGGAAAATGCTGATCAAATGTTTTCTTACATAATCCACATTTTCTGGAAGCTCCAACTGAACTAGCACTTTGTGTCTTTGCTGTTTTGTAATCAGAACAAAGCTCAGTCCCAGCTCCGGATTTCAGGCCTCTTCCCTTCTGCTTACTGGTTTGGGCAGGCGCTGGTGGATGTCCCAATGTACTCCCTGATCTTACTGCTTATGTATTTATTAGACTACGGCTTAAACTTCCAAGAGTCTGCGTTTGTAACTGTAAATCAGACTATACAAGTAAGTGATGATATTCATAGAACAAATACCGTTGAATGATTTCATGAAAAAAATTGAAGATGCAAATGATATTTGTATTGTCATAAATTAAATCGCTGTAAAACTCTGTGCTACAACACTCTTTTGGCTCCTGATGTGTTTCTCGGATTGCATTTGCCTTTGACTGAACGTCACGTTCCTGTTGATTTCAGATCCCCTGTTCTATTGGCTATGCCTTCTCACTTATCTTCTTGACATACGTGATTTCGTTCATTTTTCGCAAGGGGAGGAAAAATAGTGGCATTTGGTCTTTTTCCTTCTTTATGGTAAGTATATTTTTTGTGTACAATTCTGAGCCAGTACTTAAAGTTTGCCCTCAGTAGAATGGTAAATTAATATCATAATCTAAAATATTTTGTTTTCTTTATGCATGATCCTTTTCAAACTCTGCATGTTTTTCTCTTCCTAATTTCTAGCCTTGTCTCTCTCTCTCTCTCTTTTTAATGTTTATTTATTTTTGAGAGAGAGCAGGGGGAGGGCGGCAGAGAGAGAGGGAGACGCAGAATCCAAAGCAGGCTCCAGGCTCCACACCGTCAGCACAGAGCCCAACACAGGGCTCGAACTCACAAACCGTGAGATCGTGACCTGAGCTGAAGTCAAGACGCTTAACCAACTGAGCCACCGCAGATCCGCAGGCACCCCTACCCGCAGGCACCCCTACCCTCCTCTCTTTTAAAAGTAGCCAAATTGTTTCTAGAACCATAAAGTATTTGCTAGAAGGAAGCCAGGAAACCATTTGTATCTTCTTTACTGAAAAACAAAGAAGCCCACAGACCTCCACGAGATTACGAATGTTGTTGCTAGCCTGGTTAAAACTAGAAACTACTGCTCCAAATTCTACTAGAGTTAATTCCACAAAAGCAACATTTATTTTATCGAAATTAGGAAGGAAAAGTACATGTTATCTCCTATTACCTATTCTAATTTCCTGTCATTCTGGCTGCCAAAAAGTAAATTATTAATTCAACAAATACTAGTTGGCTTCAGGACACCTGGGTAGCTCAGTCAGTTAAGCGTCCTGTTCCCGATTTCGACTCAGGTCATGATCTCACAGTTCGTGAATTTGAGCCCAATGCCAGGCTCTGCATTAAGAGTGCAGAGCCTGCTTAGGATTCTCTGTCTCTCTTTCTCTCTCTGCCCCTCCCCTGCTCACTCTCTCTATCTCAAAATAAATAAATCGGCTTTAAAAAAATGTGTATTAGTTGCCTTCCAACAATATGTCAAAAAGTAAGACTGATAATAAATAAAAAATAGTTTCAACCCTGAAAGGGCACTCAGAGGGTAAAAGAGAAGTAAACAGTCACTTACGAGAACAAAGTGACAAGGAAAAGATGATCTCTTTTTTTTTTTTTAATTTACAAATTTTTATTTATTGCCTTTTTTTAGGGTTTTCGTAATAACCACTTTTGACAAAATTCCAAGGTACTTTAAAGGAATTCATATTTTGTCTATTTCATGATAGGCATAGGTCTGTTAAATGAGCACTAAAATCCTTGGCATTAGCTACAATCAAATGACAAATAGCAGCTCAGACTTCTTTTACTATACTAAAGATGATCTCTTTTTAAAAGATTGCCTCTGTGAAAACCAGAGAAGGGAAAGATGAACTCATGAAAATGAGAGCAGAAATTTCCTTTAGGAATTGAAACCTGGAGAATAAGATTTTACTAGCTGAAGAAGAATGATGCAGTGAAGAAAGAGAAACCCAGAGGGGAGAAAGTCCAGGCTTATCCTAGGAACTGATAATAATCTGGCTTAGGGAAGGGAAGAAAACACCGTGCAGCATGGGCGTGGCCTTAGTTATGGTAAAAATATTGGTTGGAACCATGCTGGCCTTTGGTGATGTGCTCCAGAATTGAGTCTACAGGCTGTGGGAAGCTATGGAAGCTTCTAGTATAGACATGAAATGTGATCCGAAATATACTTTTAGGAGGAACATGCCCAGTGCCATAAAAATGGTAGCTTGTAACACAAAGAAGCCGGAAGTACAAAAACTTTCAGGGAACTTTTATCATTGCAGTGTTTTAGAAGAAAAAGTCTGAATGTGTCTGTTGGACCTCTCACCATCTCTTATCCCTGAATTCTATTGAATTCTCCTGAAGCCACTCTGGGTTTTTCTGTGCCTCTGTCTCTCCATCAGTATAACTAACAGAAGTCTCTCTCTCTCTCTCTGTTGTTGTTATGTCAATCCTACTAGATATCAGTTTGTGTTCCCCATGATCATTGCTTTTCTACCCGTTTTACCTCCGAAAAGAAGGCCAACTTTCTTCCTTTTCCGTAACGAAAATATTCCATACGTTAGATTTACCCAGTCGTGTCTCACTCATGATACTCTAGGTGAAAGGAATTTGGCTAAGTCACTAAGAGAACAGGTCAGTAGCAATAATGCTGATTTCAGTTGGGTTTCTGAAGCTGGGGCTGAAATTAGGGTTATCTTCAAGATGAGCCATCTCAGTTTGGAATATATGTTGAAATTCGAAGTGTTAATATGCGTGTCTGTTATCTTCTTTAGATCTCCACCTTCTCTTTGTTTTTATTTATGCTATTGGATTACTTTGGATATGGTGTGCTGTATTACATCACCTTTTTAATACCACAAGCCACCTTAATTGGCTGCATGTTCTTGTTTCTTTATGTAAGTAGTGCCACCATCTGCCCCAGTGTCCTAGAACTCTTGGCCAATTGTGAATGCTATGCTGGGGGTTGGGGTTCTACATCATGTTGAGTATACATGACATTGAAATATTTCTACCGCATGGATACCAGCTGAATTCCTCCCAGATAGGCCCGTGTGCTCCAGCCGAACTGCATTAGAAAACCTGCCCCCGGTCCGTGCATGGGGAGGGGGGGTAACAGGTGGTGGGAAACAGAGCAGTCTTTACATGCTCGTAGGCATGCTCAGCTTTAGAAGAAGGCAAATGAAATACCCCCGATCTTTGGGATCTTGCGATTCTCGAGAGGCACTCCATAGGAATAAAATCCTTTTCTTCTAGCTAATCGACTTCTACAAAAGGAAGAAAGATACAGTGCATGCATGAAGATGGGGAAAGGGAAGGGAAGAGAATGGGAGGGGAGGGGAGGGAAGGGGAGGGGAAGGGAAGGGAAGGGAGGGGAGGGGCTTATGAAGGATCAACGGGCACAGGAAGGTGTGCGAAGCTCTGCGGGATAAGGATAAACCCTGTTTCTCTCTCCTTCCTTGGAGAGGCTAACGCATGCCCAAGTTCCTCTCACCAGGTGGTGAGTACTTGCTAAGTCCTATTGCTTCAAATAAAAACACAGTGCCTCTTAGACCTTGGGAGGAAGGAATACAGCCCTTTGATACACATTTCGGAATGGACACCTACCCAATACTCATGGCGAAATCAGGGGACATACCAGTAGGGCTGTTCAGTGGGCCAATTCACGTTTATACGGATAAAAATGCACGAAACCAAAAACCTTCCTATGTAACCATTGTTTTTCCTTTTGCAGCAAGTCGAGTCTTCTCTTTGGACTCAAGAACCAACAAGGGCAGAGCCATTTCTGGTATTCTTAATTGTAAGAACACACCTGTCTTTCAAAACTGTTGTCTTTTCCTATACGAACCATTTTAATTCCTGTATACAGGGTGAAGCTTTTTATTAAGGTAGATATATGGGTATGTGTAGCCCATGGAGATAAAATATTAGTAAAATATGGAACACATTTTTCTATAAAGATTCACTGATTAGATAATATGCTTCCCAAATTTTGAAAACACTATACCAGTATTTAGACGAAATGACCTAAAGTAATGGTATTACCTAATTGTATTTGCTTCTAATGTTTCCATAAGCAAGATTGAAAACGAACTTGATAGTGGCACGATTTGACAGATAGATTATTGGAAATTTGAAATGGTTTTTCCAACCATACCTTTGGAGAAGTCCGACCATTCCTAGTTCATTTCTGATGTGAAACATTTCTCTTTGAGTGCTTCTAACCATGCATCTCTCTCTTTATTCCTAGCCTTTCCTTCATTTTATCATCTTCCTTTTTATTCTTCGGTGTCTGGAATGGAAGTTCGGAAAGACATCAACGAGGAAAGATCCTTTCTTTAGGTTGGGAGAAATCAAATTGGATTCTTTCATTTCAGTTATCAGTGGTTAATTTTTTTCATGCATAAAGTAACGATTTAGCAAAGAACTGCCAAGTCCTGGAACAGGCTGGGGTCGCAGCTATATGCCAAGACAAAATATAGAGATCGGAGTACCTAAATCAGAGGATTATAAGTAGAGGAGGAAAAGAGATCTGAAACACTCACTGTTAAGGGCTCTGTCTGACATGATGTGAAGTGAGAGGGTGGGAAAAGTTATCTGCTGCTAGTTCAGGTTTTTTTGTTTGCTTTTTAATGTTTATTTCTTTATTTTGAGAGAGAGAGACAGAGAGACAGAGACAACGAGCAGGGGAGAGGCAGAGGGTGAGAGGGAGAGAGAACCCCGAGTAGGATCTGCACTGTCAGCACAGAGCTTGATGCAGGATTCAAACTCATGAACCAGCGAGATCATGACCTGAACTGAAATCAGAAGCCAGGTGCTTAACCACCCGAGCCACCCAGGCTCGGGTGGCTGGTTCAGTTTAAACAACAATCAGTTTAAATAGATTGGTAGTTGAAGGAATGCTACCAGTCTAGGGAGGAAGATTAGAATGATGAATAAGCCAAAGACCGCAATAATTATGCTCCTTTCCTGTGGTGCCGAGAAGCCCAGCTGGTCGATCGCAGACTGGTCCGATCATAATGGGACTTAGAAGCTGAGATTGTCTTTTTGTGGCATACAAGGACACGTCCATAAGCATCTTATTCCCTGTCTTCCATGCCACATTGGTTTCATCTTTAACTATGACAGACAGTTGAGTGGGTGACTCACAAGGTAAAAGATGACCTTTAGGAAATCTAAGGTCGAGGCGCCTGGGTGGCCCTGTCAGTTAAGCATCCCACTTTGCTTTGGCTCAGGTCACGATCTCATGGCTCATGAGTTCGAGCCCCGAGTCGGGCTCTGCACAGATAACATGGAGCCTGCTTGGGATTCTGTCTCTCCCTCTCTCTCTGCCCCTCCCCCGCTCATGCTCTCTCTCAAAATAAATAATAAATAAACATACTTAAAAAAAAAAAAGAAATCTAAGATCGGTATGTGGGATTAGGGCAGAGGTAAGAGAGACTAAAATGACATAACTAGCTAGCTAGCTGGCTAGCTATGAAGGACCAGACTTAAAATAGAGGAGAAAGTGAATCTGGCACATATTCCCAAGAAATGGCCAGGCTCAGTAGGAGACCAAGCATCTAACTTGTATTTTCTGAGACCATCCTGACTCCAAATATGTCAACTCATTCTCCTCATGGAAATGCAATAATGCCAACATGGAGGTAGTGGTAAAGATAGGGTTTCTAGAAAAATTGCATCACTAAACTAGGATACTAAAGTCCTATGTTAGACAATAGATACTAAGTTGCCCAGCGATAATGAAAAAATAACGTCCCATAGGTAAGTAGAGCGAAAGATACGTGAGAAGCAATGGTCACTAAATATAGCAGTACCATGGACAGGAATAAGGTGAGGAAGGGCGGAGGAGTCATGGTACTAAAAGGAGAGTGGGACAATTTATTAAGTACCCAGCCTACTACTCAAAGCATCAGGTTTAAAGAATGCAGTATTCTGAATACAAGAATGAAGCTGCCAATCAGTGATTAATGGGTGGCTTTCGACTCTAGAATTTCTCCAAGAAGCAACAACGCATATCAAAATCCAGAAGATCCAGAAGGGGAGGATGAAGATGTCCAAATGGAAAGAGTGAGAACAGCAGATGCCTTGAATTCCACGAACTTTGATGAGGTAAAACATACGTGGTAATGATTCCATCGAAACCACAAACGTTTGTCGGTCAAAGTGGTCAGGCTACGAGTCTAATGCTCACAGAATTTTGAGTTTCTCTAATACATACAGGCAAAGACCACAACTCCAGTTTAGGAAGTGGTCATGTGATTACATCTAAAGAAGCAGATTAAGAGTCATGTCACCTCAGTTTGTCATTCACGGTTTAAAGAACCAGTAGAGAACAATGAAAATTGCAAAAGCCAAGAAAGACCTAGTGAACTTTAGAACCGGAATAAAGCGATAGGGTGGCATTGCTTCTTGGAGAAAGTGCACGGTGCGGACTTCAAGGCAAAGTCTGGTCCACAGCTTGTTGTTTTGGATGTTTAAGGACGACTCGGTACTTCTCCAAGTTTCTTTGCTCCTGTTCTGCAAAAAATAACGTGCTGCTGAGTAACTGCCTTTGTCAGGGGTTAACGTGACCGAAAATAAAGACTAGGATTGGAGAATGGCCAGTAAACATGTCACCTAGGAGAAGGTCTTCTGTGATGCGTGGCTTGTGCCAACCAACCCAGTGGGAAGACACCAACCCAGTGGGAAGACAGAGTTTCTTCAAAGTTAACGGAGAGAATTAAGGTCTGATGTGATTTATTTGTTATTTACAGAGACCGGTCATTATTGCCAGCTGTCTACGCAAGGAGTATGCAGAGAAGAGGAAGCACTGCTTTTCCAAGAGGAAGAAGAAAATCGTCACGAGAAATGTCTCTTTCTGTGTTAGAAAAGGTTTGCCCCCAATGGCTCATCCCCTGTTGGCTTGGGGCCCTCATTAGCTTTATGGTTCCTGATGAGAATCTGATGCATCATCTCTTGGTTTCACACACAGACTCATCAGCAGGTGACTGTGACAGCTCCTTTGACCTGTTCCATTTCTAAGTGAAATTAATTAACTCACCCCACGGATGGGGCACAGTCACATCTACATGGAAACCATGAGCAGTCTATTAAAATGAACCACTGGAGCTGTGACATTTCTACGTAACGAACATGATTGATTTCCTAGTGTTCTTCTTCACAAGAGAACTAACTGGGGTTGTACCCATCCAGTCAGAAGATTTGACCAGCAGCTGTCAGATGACCTCATTTTGTGTCATTGTCATGGAGTGCTTAGGGTCGCAGGAGACAAGAGTATGATACACTGGTTTCCAAGAGTGGCTTTACCCCTTCCTATCAGTGTGACCGTGGGCAGCTAACCTAATCTCTGAGAGCCGGCCCCAGATACGTAAGAAGGGATTATGGTAACTTCTCAGGGTTGACAAGTACATGAGATACTGTGTATAAAGCACATAGCACGATACTTGTCACATAGCAAGACTTCAGACTCTGTTACATTTTTTTTTTAATTTTTTTGTTTATTTATTTATTTTGAGAGAGAAAGTCAATATTAAGTGTAACCATTTTTTTTCAGGTGAGGTTTTAGGATTATTAGGACACAATGGAGCTGGTAAAAGTACATCCATTAAGGTGATAACTGGAGACACAAAACCAACTGCTGGACAGGTAAGTGAATTAGGCTAATAATTTACATTAATTTTAATACATATTATAGTTATAATTATGATATATTTTAATGTATCATATTTTAATATAATTATAATATATGGTTATATACCACATATAATTATAATGTATTATGTTTTATATAATTATAATATGTTATAATATAATTATGCTAATAAATTTATAAGATGTTGGGGCACGTGGGTGGCTCGATTAAGTATCCAACTTTGGCTCGGGTCACGATCTCGTGAGTTCGAGCCCCGCATCACGCTCCGTGCTGACAGCTCAGAGCCTAGAGCCTGCTGTAGATTCTGTGTCTCCCTCTCTATCTGCCCTCCCCCTGCTTGCCTTCTGTCTCTCTCTCCCAAAAATAAATAAACATTAATTTTTTTTAATTTATAAGATGTTAAAACTTTGTAAACAGCAAATATCATTTAATCATTAGATGATTGAAGTAAACTAGCAGAATAATACATTCACAAATTAACGTGTTCATACACAGAAAAATTAATCGCTGCCAGGGAGCAATTACTTATGCCTTCAGAGACATTTAGAGGGAATGTTCAGTATCCGATCAGAAATCAATATCAGAATCCGTACAAGTCTTATTTACAATATCATAAAACACACGCATTTGCACTTTGTTTTTCTTGACAAACTATTTGCTTCCATTTACTAACAGCGAGTGCAGTGTAACGCATTACTTTTTTGTTTTAGAGTTTTAAAATTTTTATGTATTTATTTTTCATGTTTTATTTATTTTTGAGAGAGCACGAGCAGGGGAGGGGCAGAGAGAGGGGGACAGAGGATCCCAAGAGGGCTCTGCGCTGACAGCAGTGAGCCCGATGTGGGGCTTGAACCCACAAACCGCGAGATCATGACCTTAGCCCAAGTCAGATGCCCAACCGGCTGAGCCATCCGAGGTGCCTCTGTTTTAGACTTTTTTAAATTGAAATATAGTAGACATACAGGATTTGCACATTCAATGAACAATTGTTTTCCCTGCATGTAATGCTTTAACCTCAAATTAAAATGTTGAAAAAAAAAACAACTTTATTAAGTAATTATATTCATTGTCCTGCACAACGTGCTTGGACACTGGAACGTGTATTTTTGCACAGATCCACTATTTCTTGGGAGTATTTGTAAGGAATGGCTCAAAGTTGAGGGATATGAAGTCAACTTGAATTGTACATGCAATTGAACCGTATAAAGTGGTCTGAAAAAACAAAGGGGCTCAGATTTATCAAAGAGAGAGACAACATGACGTATAGAGAAAACATTTCCCCCCAAACTCCTTGGCAGAAAAAAAGAAAACTTTAAGAGCTCGCTCCTTTGGAAAGTATGTCCAGGGTTGTAGAGAACAGAATATAACGCAGAGGTCTAGGGGATTGCACCGTGGGAAAGGGGTTGGTGGTCAGCCTGGATGGAAAAGACCTCCTGTAAAGTGATTGACAACCCACTAAAGACAGAAGAGAAAACATATCCACAATCCCTCCGAAGCCGAGCTGAGAGCAGGTGTCTGTGAAGGGGGCCACTCAGGGAGGTTGGTGGCTTGGTCAACTCTAACTGGACTCCTTCAGTTGAGACCACGCTTCAATTCAGTCACCACCTGGACCCTAAATCATTATTTTATTTCTCATCACACATGAGTACAAAAGGAGGAAGCAACTGTTCATAGATACATGGCGATGAAATATTTTCAAAGGTAGGTACGTTCTGGGGCACCTGGCTGGCTCAGTCGGTAGAGCGTGCAACTCCTGATCTCAGGTTGTGAGTTCGAGCCCCACGTTGGGTGTAGAGATTACTTAAAAAGGATAGGGGCGCCTGGGTGGCTCAGTCGGTTAAGCATCCAACTCTTGATTTCAGCTCGGGTCATGATCTCGCGGTTCATGGGTTTGAGCCCCGCATCAGGCTCTGTGCTGACGGTGCGGAGCCTGCCTGGGATTCTTTCTCCCTCTCTCTCTGCCCCTTCCCTGCTCTCGCTCTCCCGCATTCTCCAAATAAATAAATAAACTTTAAAAAGTATAATAAAATAAAAATCCTGAGAATAAAACATACTAAGCATTTTTTTTTAAAGTAAGATCTGAGTTACAAAGTCAGCTATTTGGGTGTCATGAAATTAGCTGTCATCAGATCAGCCAGTGTGATCTTTATAAACAATGTCATTGTCCTACTTAAATATTTTCAACAACCTCTTACTGCACTAAGGCTGAAGGACCCCCCCACCCCCACCCCAGACCCCCCACCTGCTGGCAGCTGCAGGGACCGATCATCATGTTCCTTCTCCATTCGCCTTTCTTTCCTTTCTCACTCGGCCCCAGGCCCCCAGCTTTGTCTAGGGTCGAAGAACATATCAAGCTTCATTATGGCGCAGGGCTTTGCTCTGGCTCTTTCCTCTGCTCCAGATTCCTTTCCTCTGGGCTTTTCCATGGCAGGTGCCCTCTTGCTCTCCCCCCCACAATGGCCCCTCAGCAAACAGGCTTTCTCTGATGACCCTACCTACTCATCTCCGCTGGTATTCCCCAACCCAGCTTCCGGACTGCTCCCACTACGGTACCTTTCGAGCTGCCTGTATTCCATCCATTCATTCTTCTAGTTCTTTATTGCCCGATTCACTTGGTAGCAGGAAAACCCCCAAAATAAGAGGGGTGCTGGCTGTTACATGGGTGGCTCTCAAAAAACATTGGATCACGGATCCAATAGTGAGTAATTAAATTACTCACCAATTCATATACTTTCTTCCTGACTGCGACGAGGAAATTGTATATCAACTGTTGGCCACGATGGCAAGACGGTCCCGTTGGTGAGATTTTTGATTTTTCGGCTTCGGTTAGGTGGGGCACTCACTTGTTTTCATGGGCTTGCTCTCTGACGACCTTTCTCCAATGCAGATTGAGGACAGATTGGTCAACCCGATTAGGACTTAGAGAGTCTCTAGTTTTTCTAGGTTTGTAAGGAGAAAGATGCCATTGAAATATGCAGGGGAAGCAAACAAACCCAGAGGGCAGGCTCTGAGTGTGAACTTTCCTCTGCAGGTGCTACTAAAAGGGAGCCGTGAAGAGGACTCCCTGGGTTTCCTAGGGTACTGTCCTCAGGAGAACGTGCTGTGGCCCAACCTCACCACGAAGGAGCACTTGGAGGTGTTCGCTGCCGTGAAAGGGCTCAGGAAAGCCGATGCGGCAGTCACCATCACAAGGTAGGCGGGAGCCACAGGTGTTCTATGCCTGAGGGTGCGGGACAGTTGGGAGTGACGAGCTTCACTGTCATTCTGGACAGAAGACTCCTCTCTCGAGAGGAAGAGAGAGAGAGGGAGAGCGAGAGGGAGAGCGAGCGATCAACCCCTGACCCAGACCACACTGGGTAGATTCCCCACTAGAAACCCGTTTCCTGTATTTCAAAGTGTTCATTTTCCTCTCATACTGAATATGAAAATTAAAAAGTAACCATCAGTGAAAGTTACCAAAAATACTAAAATTAAGCATAGGGCACCTGCCTCAGTTAAGCGCCCAACTTCGGCTCAGATCATGATCTCACAGTTCGTGAGTTCGAGCCCTGTATCAGACTCTGCTGACAGCACGGATCCTGCTTAGGCTTCTCTCTCTCTCTCTCTCTCTCTCTCTCTCTCTCTCTCTCTCAAAAATAAATAAACATTTTTTGGGGGCGCCTGGGTGGCTCAGTTGGTTGAGCGTCTGACTTCAGCTCAGGTAATGATCTCCCAGCTCGTGGGTTCGAGCCCCACATCAGGCTCTGTGCTGACAGCTCAGAGCCGGGACCCTGCTTCAGATTCTGTGCCTCCCTCTCTCTCTGCCCCAACCCACTTGCATTCTGTCTCTGTCTCTCTCAAAAGTAGATAAACATTAAAAAAAAATTTTTTTAATAAATATTTTTTAAAAGCAAAATATAAGTACAATTCAGTATAAAGTATTTATTTTGGCACAACTATTTAGAAATCATGAAATGTGCTTCTATTCTTTTAAAAGAGAAAACTATCTCTCTGAGGGGATCAGACCAACCAGTTTAAAATTGCCTGGCATGTAGGGCCGCCTGAGTGGCTCAGTCGGTTGGGCATCTGACTTCAGCTCAGGTCATGATCTCGCGGTCTGTGAGTTCGAGCCCCATGTCGGGCTCTGTGCTGATGGCTCAGAGCCTGGAGCCTGCTTCGGATTCTGTGTCTCCCTCTCTCTCTCTGCCTCTCCCCCTGCTCACACTCTGGGCCTCTCTCTCTCTCTCTCAAAAATAAATAAAAATACTTTTTAAAAATTTAAAAAAAAAGAAAAGATCACCTGGCGTCTATTTTCAGAACCACATTTCTGAGCTCCGCTCTGCATCCTTGGGCTGCGGGTCTGCCCTCCTTCCAACTTCCTCACTGTGATGCCCCATCGTGTTTCCCTCCTTCAGGCTGGTGGATGCACTCAAGCTTCAGGACCAGCTGAAGCTGCCCGTGAGGACCTTATCCGAGGGAATAAAGAGGAAGGTAAGAGGGGGGGCTCAGCGTTCCTCTGCACACTCCACATGTCGGCCCCAGACACGCTGTTCCTCTCGTTCCAGCTGTGCTTTGCGCTGAGCATCCTGGGAAACCCATCGGTGGTGCTTCTGGACGAGCCGTCCACGGGGATGGACCCCGAGGGGCAGCAGCACATGTGGTGAGGGGGCACGACCCCGTCGGGGCCAGCTCCACTGCCCCGTAGGAAATCTGTGAATTGCTTTCCTGCTGTAAGAATGGCCCCTTAAACTGTCTCTTAAAGGAGACACCTCTCAGGATCGTTAGGGCCACCGATATTTGGCAAACCAAAAAGGAAACCTCTCCCCGATGATAGTCCATCACTGAAGAAAGAGTAGGCATCGTTGATCGCCGCGGTGATAACCACGCCAGGCTGGTGTTTTAGAGCGAGGGCCCAGTATTAGGTTGTCGAGGTGGGATCGGGTCCTCCGCGTCACCTTGTATATTTCTTAGGAATGCATTTTCTCCTACGAGGCTGTGACACCTCTGTTGCTGGATTCTCCCTGCTCCTTCGCGCAGCCTTTTCGTAACCAGTCTCCTGCTCAGCATTTCTCTTTCAGTGCCACCTCGTGATCGACACGGTATTCTGTGCCCGCTCCTCTTCCAACGCCTGGCTCCCCCCCTCCCCCTCCTCCCACCTGCCTCCCTCCCCCCACCCCCCCATACGGGTCCCTCCCTTGCTTAAGCTCTTTTTGCAAATGACTCAACCTTCGTGCCAGTTACAAATTCTTCTCTCTGCCCACTTACGATTAACGAGAAGCCTTTCGCAATTGCACATGGTCCTTTGACGATTCAGGCAGGCAATCCGGGCCACCTTTAAGAACACGGAGAGAGGCGCCCTCCTGACGACCCACTACATGGCAGAGGCGGAGGCCGTGTGTGACCGCGTGGCCATCATGGTGTCCGGAAGGCTGAGGTGGGTGCCCGTCCACCCCCGCGCTGGGCGCCCAGGTGCACAGCCGGAGGAGTCTGTGGACAGAGGGAGGTCTCCGCGCGGCTGTAGCTACTGCATCTGGGTCCACCAGTGAGGTCCTTTAGACACCAAGGGTCTCAAGCGTGGTGTTTCCTGTCCCGTTCCCCTGTCTCTTACGACCACATCCTCCTCCCACCTCCAGGTGTATCGGTTCCATCCAACACCTGAAGAGCAAATTTGGCAAGAATTACCTGCTGGAGATGAAAGTGAAGGCCCTCGAGCAAAGGGAAAGCCTCCACCGCGAAATCCTGAGGGTTTTCCCCCAGGCTGCTCGGCAGGAAAGGTAAAGCTGGGTGCTTGCTGGTTTTGATCTGATACCAAGCTTTTCCTTGCCGGTTTCATTGATGCATGGCCCTCGGAGTCCACGGTGAGCCCCAAAGGAAACCTCAAAGAAGTTATTTGCTGGACACCCAAGAACCTAAATTGGAGAAGAGAAGAGCTGGTGTAAAATCAGAGGGACTAAGTGCTAAGTGCCCGGTACTGTCCTCATCTTGCATTATTCTACTTCATCCTCCCCGAGACTTGCCAAGGAAGACACCGTTTTTCCATTTTTCCTGGGATGGTTTCAAAAGAGCATTGTGAGAGTCTGGCCACTACAAGGACCTTAATGAGTGGAATTGATTGTTACCTTTAAGAATAGGAAACTGAGGGGCGCCTGGGTGGCTCAGGGTTAAGCATCCGACTTCAACTCGGCTCGTGATCTCACCGTCCATGGGTTCGAGCCCCATGTCGGGTTTTGCGCTGACAGCTCGGAGCCTGGAGCCTGCTTCGGATTCTGTGTCTCCCTCTGTCTCTGCCCCTCCCCTGCTTTCTCTCTCTCTCTCTCTCTCTCTGTCTCTCTGTCTTTCAAAAATAAATGCACATTAAAAAAAAAAGAATAAGAAACTGATAAGGGAGGTCTCATGACAGCTAACAGGTGGCACAAGAATATAAACCTAATTATTTCACTTCAAATCTATTTTATAAACAGTCTAGTAATGGCACAGTTCTCAGGAGCATAATACAGTAAAAATCAAGAGATTAATTTTAGGGGCATTTTTATCAGCTAGACTTGATGACAGAAGACAGATGATTTAGGAGTTGGGGGAGAAAACAGGAAAGGGTGATAAGTCACAACAATACGGTGGGAAAATACTATTTCTACAGTGGAGTATAAGTATCACAGCAATGCCGTACCTTGTGTGCAGCCCACGACTGAATAGAAATAGGTCATGAGGTCACAAGGAATGAGAATAGATGAGAACGATTGCCCCATAAAGCGAGCTAATAGCATCCTTTTTAAAATGTTTAAATGTTTATTTATTTTGAGAGAGAGAGAGACAGAGGGAGACACAGAATCCGAAGCAGGCTCCAGGCTCCGAGCTGTCAGCACAGAACCCCACGCAGGGCTCGAACTCACGAACCATGAGATCATGCCCTGAGCCGAGGTCGGACGCTCAACCGACTGAGCCACCCAGGTGCCCCGCGCAAATAGTATCTTAACAAAATGAAATCTAAATCCTCCTGATTTTCAAATGGTAAAAAGACAAGTGTTCATCTGAGAAACAAATTATTTTTAAAAAATGCGATTCAATTCAATTTCAGTTATATTTTCAGTTTTATATTCAGGATTCAATTATATTATCCCAAATTAGGAGAGCATAGGGCAAGGTCAGAGAGAGATGAGTTCTCTGGAGAAAAGACCCAGAGTCCCCACGTGAATTGGGTGACGTCAAGCAACTACCAGGGGTCAGTCCCTGGCTGGAAGGTGATGTTTGAGGAGCCAGTGTTCAGCTGAAAAGATAAGGTGACAGGTGACTCTGGCACATGTCCACGTTTTACCTGCACTGCACCTCTTATCTCAGAAGCCAAGGGCACGATCCCCTCCTGCCTCCCAGTTGTCCTTGTGGACGGCCTCAGCCTGGGCATTTCGCTGGCCCAAACTGACTCTTAGGAGGACAGCGACCGGAGAGAGGGTCGCAGCCAGCTGGCACCTGCACAGGTGGTACCGGCCTCAGCCCCGCCCCTCTCCCCCCAGGTTCTCTTCGGTGATGGTCTATAAAGTGCCAGTGGAAGATGTTCGACCTTTAGCACGAGCTTTCTTCATGTTAGAGAAGGGTAAGAGCGACACACTTTGAAATAAGATCCCCCGGAAAGCAGGTAATTCCAGATCCTAGATGAATCCGTCGGCACAAGAACGGAATGTGACCTAAGGTGTTCGTTTTCAGAGTTCAAATCTCCAGTTGAATTTTATGGGCACGGGATCAAAGAGGTGGACAGATTCTGTGTGTGTTGGGTGTTGGAGGAGGGGCAGGGGGTTAATGGGAGTGATTTTACCTTTGGTGGGGTTTTCCTGTGTGTGTGTCTACACACACACACACACACACACACACAGGAACAACCTAAGTCAAAATTCAGTTGTGTATGCATTCAAGGAGGATGCTTTCTTTGGGAACATTGACGCATGCATATTTACAATTCAATTTTTATATGGACTTGCATCTTATTTTATTGCCTTAGGCTGGGTACTAAGAAACTGGCCCCTGTCTGGTCATTAGAACAATCTTCCCTTGTCTGTTGCACTTCAAAAGTGACCACGCTGCGTCTGTGCTCACTGCCCCATGTTTTTCTTGCCATCAGAGCTCATTAGCTCTGCTTCTCTGAACTGTGCTAGCCGCAACTCCCTCCCTATGCGCTTTCCATTGTCACGGCTCAGTGATCTTTTTGCTGGCTTGCCACCTTCCCTAGGGAAGACATTTAAGGCTCCTGGTTCGAGAAGACTTTTTTTACTCCTGCCGATAACATTCATGGTCACGGCAGTGCCCCCTTCCATTCTCCGAGCTGAGGACCCCAACTCTCTGGACCATGTGTTTGTGCAGTCCCTTCCGGACCGACACTGTGGCCAGTACTGGCCTGGAGGTTCTGCTGGCGACCTATTTCCAGTCTACTGCCCTCCCATCGGGGCTGGGACTAGTCCCATTTTGGTTAAGGACAAGGGTTTTCAACTCAATTAGGAGCAAGCTGTCACTGGAGAGAGAGGCCCACAAAAGATATCTGCTCCCCAGAAACCCTCAAACATCTTTCCATATCATCTTCTGATGCTTCCCTTTGCCAAATGTGTCTTCCTTCCACTTCTTCCTGTGCTGAGTGTGCAAAAGCCTTGGATCACACACAGAGAAGGAGGCCTTTGCAGCACCGTTTCCTCCATTAAACAGACATCGCGAACACTGTGCTAAATGAGCATTGCGTGAGCACTTCTCCCCAGACCCAAGTGAATGCATTGGTGTGTTTCATTTTTAATTTTTTTTTTTAATGTTTATTTTTGAGAGAGAGAGAGTGCAAGCAGGGGAGGAGCGGAGAGAGAGAGGGAGACACAGAATCCGAAGCAGGCTCCAGGCTCCGAGCTGTGGGCACAGAGCCCGACGCGGGGCTCGAACCCACGAGCCACCAGATCGTGACCTGAGCTGAAGTCGGACGCTCAGCCGACTGAGCCACCCAGGCGCCCCAGCATTGGCATATTTTTAACTGAATGCAATCCTTAAACTAGGAACATTGTCACTGAAACTTTTTTATTCAACAAGTTTTTAAAAGTTGTTTGTACTGGATGCTGAACTGTCCGGATATAAAAATATATGAACTCCTGGGGCGCCTTGGGTCGCTCAGTCGGTTAAGTGATCAACTTCAGCTCAGGTCATGATCTCGCAGCTCGTGAGTACGAGCCCCGCGTCGGGCTCTGTGCGGACGGCTCGGAGCCTGGAGCCTGCTTTGGATTCTGTGGCTCCCTCTCTCTCTCTGCCCCTCCCCTGCTCACACTCTCTCTGTTTCTCTCCAAAATAAGTAAACATTAAAATATGTATCTATGAACTCCTCATGTGCACCCATCCTTCTGCAGTTAAACAGAGCTTCGACCTGGAGGAGTACAGCCTCTCGCAGTCCACCCTGGAGCAGGTGGGTCCGTTTTAGGGACTTTGTTGCATCCGTGGGACAGAAGTGTACAAGCTGTGCCCGTGCTTTGCACTCGCTTGGAGCTGCGGGAGGCAGCGTGGCCTCCCCGTCTCTTCATTTCTTGCCCCTCTCAGGTGTTCCTGGAGCTCTCCAAGGAGCAGGAGCTGGATGACTTTGACGAAGAACTTGACCCCTCAGTTAGATGGAAGCTCCTCCCCCAGGAGGACCCTTGACGTGCCAAAACCTCTATTTCCTTTCAAGCCTGCGGTTGTTTTTTTTGAGGCATTTATTTTTATAGCTTCAATGTCAGATTTCTAGAAACTATATTGTAAACACAACATGATTCTTCCTGTGGTGGAGAGAAGGAGCAAGCACTGGGCAATTGCAGTGACCGCGTGGACAGAGGCACATGGCTGAGCCCGCCTCCTGGTCACAGCCTCTGTGTCTCTGCAGGTGGCCCTGATTCCCTATTTCTGCATAATACTGAATAAGCAAACTCACTCTTACGAGACTGTTTCATTTTCTGAGTACAATAAACACATTGGGTTCAATTGTTTGTTTGTTTGTTTATCAAAACCTTAAAATACTCTCTCACGTAGACTTTGTGAAGCTGATATTTTAATAAGAATTTAAGTGACCATGTCAAAGGTGTCATACTTTTCGAAATAGATTTTTTTTTTGTATATTCTTGTGGCTAAAAATATGATGGCATCATTCGTTCTAATATCTGATACCAGTATATTTGAAAACACATCCACTGGTAATGCTATGAGTAGCATACACACGTACTTATGATTAGGAGTTTACTGAACTTTTTAAATCCTGGTAAACCATTGAAGTCCCATTTTCACTGTATTTTAAAATCGAGGCTTCAGAGTTGCCCGTTTTGCCACGGATCGTTCGTAGATATTTGCCCCTGGTCTAAGAAAGTTGATAAATGACCAAGTTGGTGGAAAATATAAAATAAATCTCATATGTGCCATTTGAATTTTTTTTAATTTATTTTTTTAATTTATTTATTTTTTGAGAGAGAGAGCACGAGCAAGGGAGGGGCAGAAAGAGAAAGGGCCAGAGGATCCGAAGCAGGCTGTCGGCAGCGAGCAAGACGCAGGGCTCAAAGTCACCAACCGTGAGATCATGACCTGAGCCGAAGTCGGACGCTCAAGTGACTGAGCCACCCAGGTGCCCTGAAATATGTTTTCTACTTCAAGGATTCTCGCGTGTCTCTTTCTTGACTAAGTGGCTTATTTACAAATTCGTTGAAATCAAATTGAAAAAAAATTCTAACGTAAGAGCTGGTGTGCTATAATCAACGTGTTGCTAAATGCAAAGAAAGAAAAAACACACTGTGGTTAAGGAAGTAAACGGTGGTGGCAAACATCTCCTAGAACAATCTTTTTTAAAAATCCCGGGTATGGTGGGGCGCCTGGGTGGCTCAGTCGGTTGAGCGTCCGACTTCGGCTCAGGTCACGATCTCGAAGTCCGTGAGTTCGAGCCCTGCGTTGGGCTCTGTGCTGATGGCTCAGAGCCTGGAGCCTGCTTTGGATTCTGTGTCTCCCTCTCTGCCCCTTCCCCATTCATGCTCTCTCTCTGTCTCTCAAAAATGAATAAGCGTTAAAAAAAATTTAAAAAAAAATCCCAGGTATGGTTACCATGCATAACATGTAGTTAAACAAGATTTTTCTGAGCTGTGGAGAGGCTTCCCTGAGCAGATTTCCCTGCCAGTTCTCTCTGCCTTATCTTTTCTTCCCTCGGGAAGCCCTGACCCTCCCAGACTCAGATCCTTTTTAGCAGCCCGGAAAGTTCTGTTCCAGGCGGCACCCCTCCCCTCCCTTCCCAAGGTCCGTTTGTTCATCTTGTTCTGGTGCGCGGAATGTGCCAGAAGGCCGGTCGGTGCAAACACACCCCAAATCCCCTGCCAGTCACTGTCTTCGAAGGCAGGGCTCGCATTCCCCCTCTGTATTCCCATCAAGCAAGATAACATAAAACGTGCTGCTCAGCGTTCCAGATCAGGGGCTCTGGGGGCGCCCAACCTGGAGCACGTCCTTTGTAACCATGAAGGTCCACATGACAGGCCCGGATCTCCTTGGACCGCTGGCCGTGCAAGAAAGGGGAGAGGCTACGGGTAGTCACCAGGCCGGTTGCTACTCTGTCCACCTGCTACGTGTGGAGCCCCGCACGCAGGGGGATCCGGTCCCCACTCCTGGACACCTGGTATGTAAGTTCCCCCAACCAACCACCTCCACCGCTGTCTCCGCTCATTTCTTCAGCCTCACTGGGCCCTCTCCCACCCTCCACTTAGAGTCTACAGAGCCACAGCTGGGAGCCACTGGGTGAACGCAACTCCGCGCCTGCCTTCAGCAACCCGTTGCTGCATGTCCAGACCACTAGTCTGGAGCTTGGCCTAAGTTCAGTGTGGGATCTACCATTTACTGTCTGCCGTGCCCCTCGCTTCGAGACAGCAGAACCCACCTCCGAAGGTTACCATGACCACCAAAAGTCAACAACAGTCCTGAGCTGCTGGCTGTGATCAGCATCCGGTGTACTCCAGGGGGCTCCCTCTTGTTTTTATCCCCTCGGTTCTCCAGGGCACATCAACCTGCTCCTGTGTCACCTCGTTTCCTAAGGGCCAGCCGAGGCGTCTGTAAATAATCCCTGAACAGACTTCTTGGCACGGAGGACTTCACGCTGCAGCCCAGGGGAGTAACGCAGGGGCGCCTGGGGGTAGGGGTGGGGGGCTCAGTCAGTTAAGCGTCCGCCATCCGCTCGGGGCATGATCTCGCGGTTCGTGGGTTCGAGCCCCGCGTCGGGCTCTTGTCTGCGCTGACAGCTGGGAGCCTGGACTCTGCCTCGGATTCTGCCAGGAAAAGCCTGCCCGCTCTTCATGTGGCTTCATGTGGGACCCACGTGTGGCGTTGGCTTCCCCTGATCCATCTGCAGAGGAAACCCAACGTATCGCCAGCAGGGTGCTGCCCGGAGCCTGGTGAACTGTG
Organism: Panthera uncia; assembly: GCF_023721935.1. NCBI lineage: Eukaryota > Metazoa > Chordata > Mammalia > Carnivora > Felidae > Panthera > Panthera uncia. The sequence continues at coordinate 20,377,212 of NC_064814.1, read as the reverse complement.
AGGGGTCTGATGACCACGTGGCAGATGTTGACATTTTGGAGGCCATCGAGGGAACCTAACGTCACAGACTAGCTCTGCGCATTTTACCCCCAACCTGTAGCAGCCCCTTACATCCACAGGCCCCGGAGGACACGGAGCATTGCTGTGCTAAAAATAATTCTCTTTGTTACTTAGGGTCAGTCTTACCCTACCCATCCTTTTTCTAATCTCATTAGTATCCTCTAATAGTCTTCTAACCTCCTTTGGTTTGGGTTTGGAGGGTTTGGGGTTTTTGCCTCTCTTTTGGTTGTGTAGAGATCCTACGAAGTCATATTCAAGGGAAAAACATTCGGTTCAAGGAAATTGATTAGCACGGTGGAAACAATACCCCAGCTAATGGACCAATATCGCTATTTTCCAATCAGATGTAGGAGGTCAAGGGGACATGGCTCCCTGCCCCAGGCTCTGTCTTAGTCCAGTTTCCATGCTTGATTGCTTTCCTGCTCACTTGTTGGTTTCCTCTCCTTCTATCCAGGTCTATGCTTATTTATTTATTTATTTATTTAATATATTTTCCTGCATCCACGCCTCCTCTAGTGATCTGTAGGGTTTTCCACACCTGTTTTCTTTTAAGTTTGTTTGTTTATTTTGAGAGAGACAGAGAAAGAGCGCAAGCAGGAGAGGGGCAGAGAGAGAGAGGAGGACAGAGGATCTGAGGCAGGCTCTGTGCCGACAGCAGACGGACGGCCCCACGCGGGGCTCGAACTCACAAACTGTGAGATCATGACCTGGGCCAACGTCAGACGCTTAACTGACTGAGCCACCCAGGTGCCTCAGATCTATGCCACTTTCAAAGCCTTTCCTGAGATGTTGAAGTAAAACTGGGAGGGGGGGAGAATTTTTCCCACTATTAAAAAAAAAAAAAAATGTACAGTCTTCCAAGATCCCAGAGAGGACAAGTGATACATTATGTTGAGCAACAAATGATAAAGGCGTCAGGAAAAATAGACGATGACTTGAAGATGGTGGGAACCAAGTGTCTCAGGAGACATCCTTTGTCTACTTGACCCGTGGAGAACACACACAGCTGTGAAAGGGTTGGAGGGATAGACTAATGCAGAATCATCACATCACACACAGGAAATGGCAACATTTTGAAGGGGGGTAACCTTCGTATTCTGCTTATAAATTCCAAAATGTCCTTGTTTTTCCAGTGATTTACAATTCGTGTCTTCCTCCTACTCTTCACATCCAAGAAAAGAAATACACGAGACCTCAATTAAATAGAGATTGTAGAGTTGAGGTCTTCACCCGTGGAAGCCCGAGTGATCTCAGTCTCGCTTTGGAGGTTGAGAGAGGTAGCTTGTACCCGGGTCCTAAATAGGTCGATGCTGCTGTGTTGTCAGAGAACTCATGAGGACAGAGCATACAAATGGCCCAAATTTCTTATTGTCCTAATCAGTTGAAATCGGACTCCCTGCACTGGTCAGGGTGGCCCTGAAGGGAAGGTCAAGGGGCCATAGCAGTTTAGATCTCCAGCCTTTACGATACTGGAATGTGCCCAGGAAGGAGAGTGAGGTCGATGTTGGAATCCAGTCTATCAAATGCAATGAAACACTCCAATGTCTCCACCCACACCTTTCCTTTGAGAACTTACAAACGTACGAACCAGTTGAGTGTCCAGTTGGAAACTCAAAATGTGTCCAAAGCAGAACTCCTAGCATTTCCCTTGGACTTCTCCATCTCAATAGTAGCAACATCCCAGTTGCCAACCTAGAGGGCCACCCTTGACTGCTCTGTGTCCTCCTTCGGGTCAGTTGAGCTGGTGGTTCTATTGACTCTAGCCCCAAATTGCACCCCAGTCCATCCTCTTCTTTCCTTGTGCTGCTACACCCACTGCACGAGCTGCCATTGCCTCTCGCCCAGCATTCTGCATCGGCCTCCGGTTGTCGTTCCCGCATCTGGCCTTCCGTCCCATATCTCATTTTCTGCACAGTGGCTACAAATTCTATCGTGTCCCCATCTTTTATGACGCACCACCGCACTCAAATAAAATTCAGACTCCCCGTTCAGACCTACAGATCCTCGTATGACGTGGCCTCTGCCCACCACTCTGAGACTCCGGCCACATGGAGACTTTCTGTTCCACATACACATCGAGATTACAGTGGGGCTCGGGACAGATGTGCCCTCTTCCCCGAATGGGCCACATCAGAATGTGGATTGTTTTGAGCTGGAGGCGCTTGCGTCCCCATGGGCTCAGGAGAAATTTTGTCTCCCCTTCACCACACAGAATCTAAACTGGGGGTCTTTCCAAGAACAAGGGTTATTAACAGAGATAAATTTCATCTGAGTGACCCATCTGTTTGGCAGGACAAATGTCTAATTACCAAACATCTGGTCTTCTTATTGTCCTGTGAGGTGCATTTCTTTCCTCCAAAGTCCCAGACCCCTACCCACCTTCTCCCCAGTTCAGAATGACCTATATACCTCATTTTGCTGGCCTGTCTTTGGAATTTCCATGTCTATGTGGATTCCCTGTACGTTTGCCTATTAAATTCCATTTTCTCCTCTTACTCTGCCTCGTGTCAGTTCGATTCTTACTCTAGCTATAAACACCTTTGAAGGGACAAGAATTCTTGCTTCCCCAACAATTGTTCCTACTTCAGGACCTTTGCATCTACTTTTTCCTCTGCCAAAACTTCCTTCCCCCAGACATTCACCTGCTTGGCTCATGACTGTCCTTCGGGCCTCAGCTCAAATGTCCCCTATTCTAAAATATCACCCTGACCACCCAATCTAAAGTAGCTCCCAGTCACTCTCACTACTTGCCCTGCTCTATTCTTCAGAAATTAGGTAGCTTATTTATTTATTTGTAGATGACCCGCCACCCTTCCTCCCTACCCTCCTCCCACCAATTAAAGATAATCTGCGCAAGTGTAGGCATTTTATCTGTCTTGTTAACCCTTGTTTCCCCGTGGACTGGAACCGTGCTAATACCATAATAAGCCACCACTAAACAATTATTGGGTTCGTTAACTAAATAGAGGTCCCATTTCTCTGTTCTAGCATTTACTACTGTGAAATGCGATCATCGGCCACAACTTTTTTTTCCATCAAACTATCACTTTTTGAGGTGTGGGGGAAGAAAAATAATTTTTCCTCTACCTTTCTAGGTTCTTGGCTGAGATCCCTCTGTAATAAAAAGACAGATTCATGGGAGAAAAATAAACATAACATCTGTATCTCTTATATTAAAGAGAGAGAGAGAGAGAGATACCCAGAAAAACTGAGTAACTCCCTGAAATGGCTCAAGCCATCACCCTAAGTGCCATTTCCAGCTAAAAACAAAAGATGTTGGGTGGTGAGGGAGAGCCACGTATGGGAGATTTTCAGGAAAAGCACAGTAAAGAAGGTTGGAGTTGTGTAGCTTTAAGCCCATGTCTTCTCCACTGACAACAGTTTCTACAGATTTAGAGTACCTTCCTGGTACAGCAAGGGAGACACCCTTACACATGGAAATGTCCCTTATAAATGTAAATTTCCCTTACGAAAGGCTAACTTCTTAGTTTTCAGAGATTTTTCTGTGTCAGCTCTTTCTTAAAAATGCGCAGCTCAAAATAATCCCTATATTACAAAGGCATATTTTGGAGTAGTTTATTTTGCTCCCTGACAAAGGGGAAGGGCCACGTCTCGTTTGTCGTGGTATCCCCAGTTCCTGATACATGGTGGATGCTCAGTAAATGTCAGATGAGTACTCCAAGAGCAGAGAATATCTGAGAGAGGAAGGGAAAGATTATTGGAGACAAAGTGTTCCTACTTCAGAATAAGATATGTGGCTGAAAATAACCTGAACGTTGCTGGACCCAAGGGCTATGGACATTTGAGCAATAGTCACTGATTCTCTTCGTTATTTATGACCTGTGAGCTTCTGAGACCCAAACCACTTGAAAATTGAATAACAAATGAAAATTACAAAATTACTGGCTAGGAAAATAGATCAAAGTTGAGATGAGTGGTTTGCTTCTGTCAAGATGAAAAATACACGACGTACAATGTATTCTCATAGAGAGGTCTGAGTCGTGTCTCCAATGCTGGATACTTATGAGCTCCTTATGTGCCAAACACTAACTGACACACTTATAGGAAAAGCAAGATAAGTAAAATACCATCAGGAAAGGGAAGAAAGAGGATTTATATTAATTAGTCATCTTTCCTATGCCAGACATTCAGGCTACAATCTTTTCTTTCTTTTTTGTTTTGTTTTGTTTTGTTTGTTTGTTTCAGGCTACAATCTTAAGAGGCTGATTATTACCATTTTACAGTAAGGAAACTGATCGGCAGTGGGAGTAAATCACCTATAATCACACGATTTGGTAGAGCTGGAATTTGGACCCAAGTTTTTCTGGTTCCAAAGCCCCCATTCCAGTGTATCTAGAATGCAAACAGAATCTGACAGATGCCATGCAAACATAATTACTGAAAACCAAAATGGTAGCATAGGAGGGTAATTGACTCTTGGGCCTTCCTGGTAGTGAGTTTAAAGTTGGAAGCAAAGAAAACTTCAAGGTTTCCTTGAAGTGAGGTCCTAATGGATGAGGAGGTAGGTCTATGCCAAGTTTCAAGGGGGAGGATAAAAAGCAGGTGGAGTGGTAGGGAGTCATGAAGGTGACTCATCCAGGTGCCATTCCAATTTGGAGAAGACCAAGCCCAATAACCTGTAAGATAATTGTTTTGGTGCCTAGAGAATTGAAGGAGGGCAATCGAGAAGGGGAGACCAAAAAAGTTCTGAGAGCCACTTTTTTCAGACCTGAGCCCTGAACCCAAGGTCCTTTTGACCATTTTTTATATCATGGCCATGGCCATGGTCTGTGGCCATTCAATGTATTTTCTGCCTGCCAACTGCAGCAGTTTTGTGATAGCTGTCTAAACAGTGACACATTGACTCTGTGCTTGTTGGGGATTCTGTAGATCCCCTTATAAATGGCCATCTCCTTTATTTCCTCTGAAGATTCTCAAGTACAAGATTGGGGCCCTGGGTGGCTCAGTAGGTTAAGCGTCCAACTTTGCCTCAGGTCATGATCTCACCGTGAGTTCAAGCCCCACATCGGGCTCTGTGCTGACAGCTCGGAGCCTGGAGCCTGCTTCACATTCTGTGTCTCCCTTTCTCTCTGCCCTTCCCCCGCTCATGTCTCTGCTCTGTCTCTCTCTCAAAAATGAATAAACATTTTTTTAAAAAATTTAAAAAAAAGACTAGTGAAAAACAGCAATTAACACAAATATCTTCATTCAAGATAAAACTATGTTAGCATTATTTTCATACTCAAAGCCACTTTGCAAGCTACCTCTGACTACCAGAACTTCAAAAATAACACTGCTTTTGTTTTTATTTTTATTAAATACTGCTCAATTGTATGCTCTAAACTTCTGGGCAAGAATTTTAGAAGGGCTTGGTCAGATACTGTTCCCGTACCTTCTGGTTGCAGTAAGAGGTGATTATACAGTTAATAGTAATAATGTCACAGGTCATTTGAGCAGGTGGGGATCTGGGCTGTCTGCCCTTCCCCATGGATTCATGTTACATTTAGACCTTTGATGCTATGAAGTTAATTAGCTATTTTTTTTTCTCAGAGCATCTAATTACATTTGTGAATTAAAATAGAAGTTGAGAAGTGTTCTAACAGAATATTAAAACTCTATCTCCTCCACTGGAGTTCAAAGATATTTAACCTGGTAGATAGATGGATCCTCAAATTAGACAAGATTTTTTTTAATTTTTTTTTTTTTTGTAACACTTATTTATTTTTGAGACAGAGAGAGAGAGAGTGGAGAAGGAGCAGAGAGACAGGGAGACACAGAATCCGAAGCAAGCTTCAGTTGGTTAAGTGTCCAACTCTTGATTTTGGCTCAGGTCATGATCCCAAGGTCGTGGGATTGAGCCCTGAGTAGGGCTCTATACTGACAGCGTGGAGCCTGCTTGGGATTCTCTCTCTCTCTTTCTGTCCCTCAATAAATAAATAAACATTTAAAAAAAAAAGAGGGGAACTTGGTTTTAAAAGACTCTGAAAGACAGGTTACTTGTTCCTTGTCAGTGATATGTGCTGTTGAGATTTTGGTTCGTATCAGATGCAGGAAGCATAATGCCCGTATTTAACAGATTTTAGTTACCCATGTAATGAATGTGCCTCTTAAATGTCCAAAACTTTTAGAAGAAAACAATTGAATTGTTGAATATCATATTCTCAAGCATTATTACTTATTTTTCACACCATCTCACACCGATAAAAGGAGTTGAGATTGCTTACACTAAACAAAATACAATCAGACTATTAGGACAAGGGTAAAAGAACAGAAAAGCTAGAACAACAACCAAGAAAACCCAGAATACCAAGAAAATACACAGTAGGAGAAGGAAACGGAAGGATAAAAATGGAGGCACACGTAAAATGATACACCATTTCTGCAAATGGGCTTACAAGGGAACGGAACAATTTTTCATCATTAAAAATGGCTGCAGCTGTATCTCAAAGGAATTCGTCTAATCTGGCCAGCCAGATTTCACAACAAAGGAACACTTGAAAATACTGCAGCTGCAAAAGACCTCTGGGAGAGTGAGCTGTATCAGCCTGGAACATTCCACGAAACAAAGGGGAAAATAAATTGCCCTTGTAGATAGGTAAGAAAATACTTCCATAACGACGACATTCTATTAAGAAACTTTATGTTTTCTGTCAAAAGCGTCGACAGTGGTATATGAGAGCTTGAAGTCACGTGGAAATTCATTTGTCCTCTTTCATAAGCCAAAGAGCGACTGTAAGTTACTTCTAATAAAAGCTTCACAGATCAGATAATTCTCCTTCACAGAAAACAAGTATAAAACTGGATAAAATTGCTCAAAACAACGATTTTAAGTGAAAATGATGGTGAAGACAACAAATTATGAAGATTTGCCTCCTGGAGAAGTGCTCCTATACCTGCTAGAACAACGGTGAACGTAGCATTCTTGCCCAGAGGTGTTCCCATCGCTAACTGATCTATACAATGACTCGTGGATAAGTACATACCTAGCTTTGTGTCGTCAACAGCAACTCAAGAAGGGTCCCACTCACACAAGCCAAAACTTCAAAGAATTGTTTTGTAGACTACAAAGCAGCCTTGGCTGACGTAGTAGAAGTCAAATCTGGCGGCGGTAAAATCCTTTCCTGTAAAGATATTGGTGAACTCACCGAAATGCCGGAAACGCTAGACACCTAGTCTCGGAAAGCAGTCAGGAACCAGAAGTTAGGCGGTAGGAAAACACAAAGAATATCACATTTCGGGGCAACCTGGTTCAAGGTCACAGTACCAGCGCCATCACCGCGAGACGGCTGATGCCAACAGCAATGGTCACAGCCACTGAATTCTTGATGTTGTCACTGCTGCTGGACTCCCAGCACTGCCTCCGGGAAGAGTGTCTCTACTATGCCTATCTTTCTTTTTCTTTTTAGTTTATTTATTTATTTTGAGAGAGTGAGCAGGGGAGGGACAGAGCGAGAGACAGAATCCCAAGCAGGCTCTGCACTGGCAGCACGGAACCCGATGCAGGGCTCAAACTCATGAGTCATGAGATCACGACCTGAGCCAACCCAAGAGTCGATGCTTAACTGACTGAGCACTCCAGGCACCGCTCTACTATCCCTGTTCTTTACCTTGGTTCCCCTGGGTTCAAAGACTCAAGCAGGAGCATTTTACTGAATGCACTGAGAGGGAAGATTGGTCCATTTGGCATCCATAGTGGACAGCCAAATTCTGCCTTCCACCAAAGCTTAACCTTTATCAATTTTAGTGTTTGGGAGAGATGTCCTAAATTTAAGAAAGGTTGCAGAAGGATTAGAAAAATGGCTTTCTCTGAGCAAGTAATGCTTCACGTAAAGGAAAAGGCTGACTTTGCATGGAAGGAACATGTATCCCTTAAAAGATAGAGCTTCATAGGAGAGAACATCTGGAAGATCAGCAGCTGTGAAAGCAGGAGAGGAGAAACATCACTCAAGGATGCACAGAAAGCATTAGATTTGTTACAGAACTTTCTTGAGCTATTGTTTCTTGTGGTGTTGTTGTTGTTGTTGTTGTTGTTGTTGTTTGTCAACTACTCCAGGATCTCTGTACTTTTCTAGATGCTCATCAATTATTGTCCACCTTCCATTTAAATATTTTGAATATTTGGGCTTCATATGAGATTTTCTTCCATACCCAAATAAAATATCCTGGACCAAAAGAAATTCACCATACATAGGCTCATAATCTCAGAAAATTTACGAGGCCAATACATTTGTGTATGTATTCGTATGACAGAGACAAGAATAATAAAAACTTGTCAGTGGTTGGTTCCTTAGGTGAACTGACAGTCCCCAACACGCTGATCAAAGGACCTCAGCGAGGGGTGGGTTCTATCGACTCTGTTGTAGTTGTAAACCACTATGCTGGTTGCTTTTGAAGCGTCCTCAAAATTTCAAGTCATTTGCTGCATGTTGACAAGACTGATGACCGCTTTGTTCTGGTTCCGATTCACTCTTTGATGGCACAGTGACAATAGAGTTGAGACTTTCCAGAATCCCCCCAAATTTTATTGGATTCCACCTTGTTACTGAAGCCGTACTCTGGGGCTTTCCCGCCTTCTTTTCTCAAGTCCAAACTTGCAGTGTCTGTATATTTTTGAGCCAAACATGAAGCTCTTCCTTCAAACAAGGGATATTCTACAATTTGGATAGTTTGCCAAGAGACAGCTATTCAAGGTCAAGAGAGAAACCTAAAATTCCACACACTTTGGAATCATTAAAAGCAGCAAAGGAAAATCTTTCTGATACGGTTTTGCTTTGGAACTAACCGAGAAACTCTGTAGTCATATCATGAAAAACTGAGTCTGACTGTTGTGTCTTTTACAGTCAGAAAAATAGGCTGGGATGAAAACAACCCACTGGGGCCCTTACATAAATTAGCTTTCAAAAAATCAACTAAAATCAAGTGCATTTTATCCCTTTTCTTGAGACTTTGGTGCAGAGTAAATCCAGTTTTCAATATCCCATCTTGGGAGAACTTGAACTCACTCCTCACACACACACACACGCAGTCAAGGTTTTGCTTGAACAGGACAACATAGCCTCACACTACTTTCAACAATCAGTTTCTCCAACTGTTCAGTGAAGTCTTTATGTAGAGCAATATGCCCACTCTTTCTGAAATACACTAGAAGGTGGGGAGTGTGTTTGGAGGGGAGGGGAGAACGGGAGGAGGCTGATGCTTGGTGCCCTTGATATTTGCTATCTCAATCTTAAATAGAAGATTTCTGTTTCAAGATAAACGACGACATGCTTCCCTCCCACCCCAAAGCCGCAGAGATTATGAAAAAGTCGCAAAAGGTAAAGGCATCCAAACGTGACTATGGAAAAAGAGAGACATCTGGTAAACCGGCAACTGTGATGAAATCCTGAAAAAAACAAAAGCTACCAAAAGCACATTGGAAAAAGGAAACTTACCCCAAAATGCAGATCAGAGAAGAGTATAAGAAGCAGTGAGCGAGCTACCAAGAGTAACAGGAGCCCGAGGCCACAGAGCAGACGATTTTCTAGAAAAGCCCCGCACAACAACCTCTTTGGGGGTCAGGAGTGTTCAGGCCACGTGGCTGCAGAACATCAGAGAGAAGAGGGCAATGGGAGACCAAACAAGACCGAGGGGCAGGGATGGATTTGGATTCATTCTGCATTTCGAACAGGCCGGTCCCGATTCCATCTTCTGGGAGCTTTTTGCCTCATTTGGTACTTAAATGGAGTCACATCTGTTCTCCATATGAGCAGGTTGTTTATGCGACATTAGAGATAAATTCTTCCCCACTGAAGTCATTAAGCTTTGTCATTAATTCTTTCCCCAGCTTGATTCTCCTCCCTGTTAGCCAAATCAGTCCTGTTTTGTCGAGGGTGGCTCCGTCTCTCAGGGATGTTCCGGCCTTGATTTCTCTGAAGAAGCAACTCAGGATCCATCACCTCCTAAGCTGGGTATGTGGATGCAGCACGTTACCCATCTTTGCCTGTGAGTGTCTCTTGCCCTGGCGTCCCCAGTGGCTCACACTCTCTGCCATGTGTCTACGGCTGCCTTTTCCTCCCAAAGTACAAATTCTCAGGGAATTTCCTGTTATTGGAATTCTTCATGCCTCGGGGACACAACTAATGCAAGGACACAGATTTGAACAGAGCATCTATTGGGACATACAGACAGGAGAGAAATGAGCCAGATAGACCAGTAATGAGTAGTTCCTGTTAACGGTGGCAATAGATTTGAAAGCTGTTTGTGGTAACAAAACAAAACAAAAACACCATATATCAGACATGGTATTTCCATCAAATATGGTCACTTTTGTTAGTATGTCAATTATCACATTTTAAAAATAGATTGGAATTAGGGGTCGCTGGGTGGCTCAGTTGGCTAAGTATCTGCCCTTAGTTTCGGCTCAGGTCATGATCTCACTGTTCATGAGTTTGAGCCCCACATCGGGCTCTGCGCTGATAACATGAAGCCTGCTTGGGATTCTCTCTCTCCCTCCCTCTCTGCCCCTCCTTCTCTGGTGCTCTCTCTGTCTCTCTCAAAAATCAATCAATCAATCAATCAATTTCAGGAGGTTCTTAACAAATCTGGGAATGGAAAACCACATCACGTGAAGTAGCCTTAGTCTTTATACAATGTATAAATTCAACTTTGGCTATTTTTTGCAAAATCACAACACAATTTTAAAAGTCTTCATGTTGGACCGTTAAGGTGGCTCAGTTGGTTAAGCATCCAACTCTTGATTTCGGCTCAGGTTATGATCTCACGGTTGTGAGATCAAGCCCCGTATCAGTCTCTTTGCTGAGAATGGAGCCTTCTTAGGATTCTCTCTCTCCCTCACTCTGTCCCTCCCCGACTTGCGTGCATGAGTGTGTGTGTGTGAGTGTGTGTGTGCGCGTGCATGCACGTTCTCTCTCAAGATAAAAAATAAAAATAAATAAAAGCCTTCATAGGGGCACCTGGGTGGCTCAGTCCATTGACTGTCTGACTCCAGCTCAGGTCATGATCCCCCAGTTTGTGGGTTCGAGCCCCACATCGGGCTCTGTGCTGACAGCTCAGAGCCTGGAGCCTGCTTCAGATTCTGTGTCTCCCTCTCTCTCTGTCCATCCCTCCTCATTCTCTCTCTCTCTCTCTCAAAAATAAATAAACATTAAAAAAAATTCTTGAAAGCCTTCATAATATATTGAGCAATCTTTATGAGTTTCTTATTCACTGAAATTGTGGCTCTATTTATGCTTAGATGTACATATACTATTACTCTTACTTCTTCAATATTTCAACCATTCAATTAATTTGTATTGTGCCACTAACATAGTAAATTTGGGAGACACGAAGGTGAGTAAGACATACCCTCTGCCCTCAAGAAGCTCAACTGAATGGGGCAAATGGGAAAAAACTAGATGACTCCAATAAAATACTTTAGTTACTATGATTAATGTGTCTCACGTGTTGTGAAAGCAAAGAAGGGGCTAATAGTTCTTCCTGGGGGGCCTCTCCCCCTCCACCCTCCACCCTCCACCCTCCACCCTCCACCCTCCACTACCTCTCTCCTTACTGGCCATACTACTGAAGGTGAGTATGGATCTCATCACACGCTACCTTATGAAATACAATTCTTGAATGCTCGACCTAAATTAAAAGAAAAAAATTGCATTTAAAAGTTATGTTTTACTTAGACAAGTATGTGTGAGAACCCATAGCCTCGCATTAAAAAAAATTCCCCAAACATTCAGGGGTAGATCAAGTAACATAATCTTACTACCAGATATGATCAGCCTTAAATTTTATCTCCAGCTTTTGCCAGACAAGTTACCTCCCAGCTGCCATAAAATACTCTTATTTCAATTATTATAAGACAGTTAAAATACCAATTTTATTCATTTTCTTCTTCTTCTTTCTTCTACTTACATTCTTTCTCCTTTGTGTCTCTAAGCTAATACCACCTGATGCTTTGTTGTATGGGAAATACCTACAACTCACGCAATCCACGGTTAAGATTCTCCGTCAAAATTTGAATCCAGTTAGAGGTGAGATTTGGTGTATGATTAACTGCTTGCTCAGGAGAAGGAGGAACAAGAACACAAGATTCCACGGCTGTCTCATTGGGTTCAGAAATCAATTATGATTTTAATACAGTATTAAATGAACCACTTGGCCTCTGACACCCGACTAAAATGGCGGGCAACCCTCAACTTCTGAATCGCTTTGAAAGGAAGAAGCTGGCGTCTGCTTTGATTCCTGTTGCTGGAATCAGAGAACATCCTGTTCGTCTCTCTCTGCTGATGTGGCAATTTACTGTTGCGGTCACCCTGGAAAGATGAAATATTTTTGATGTCTCCCATTAAGTTGTTGACTCCGTGCAGCTATGGAAAAATGTGTCATTAACAGCAGCTAGCAACATCAGAGGTCTGGCCTTCTTGTTAATATTTTGCTTCACAGTGCGGAGGTGATAAGTAAATCCACATCTCCTGCTGACGTGGGCAATTTGGAAGCTTGCAAATCCAAATTTACACTACTCTCACTAAATGGGGCAGCTGAACAAAACAACCATCCCGTTTCGCCTCAAAAGTAAGAAAGGTTTGCTTTGCACATGAGAAAATACGGCCTATCAGGCCATCCGACTATCGAGGAACGTAGGCACAAAATTAAAAGGTCTGAAGGACGTGATATGAGTAGGTCTTATTCAAGCCCTCGGGTTATGCACTCAAGGCTCACTGGAGCATCCCTTAAGGAAAAGCATTTCATTTGCAGTTGGCTACTCTTTGTTCTATAATGTCGACGACCAACCTTCCTGGCACCATCATCCTCTGCGCCTACTGCCCCCTACCTACCTTTGACAGTTCGATGTTCTTCCATATGTGGCACTCATGAATTTTTTTTTTTCAGTAATGAACTTCACTGACTCCTTGAAACGTGTGCGGCCTGGGTGTAACCCAACCGAAGTTGTGGATATGGCTCGTTTGTCTTTGGGTCTCAAGCAAATCTTCATGAATATGAAATACTACTGGAGGAGACACTTGCTTGAGCAGACATGGCCATCACAACTCTCTTGAAGGATGGACACCCGGCAAGACATACAGGGAAAAGGACTGCAAACAACCTGAGTAAAAGGGGCACTGAAAATGATACTGTACAAAATCATTACCAGTTCCGCCATATTGTTGCCATGGCCATCACCCCTTGCTGCTCTATAATGTCTCTCAGTCCCGCCCCAGGTCACACTCAAGCTCTGACTGCCCTTTTCTTATGCAGAACATGGGCTTCCAAGGTCAGCAAACCCAAGACACTTTGGAAGTCTTTCCTTATTTGAAACCCTAAGTGTCATCCCGGCAGCTGTGGTAGAAGGATGGAGGTAGGAAAGGCAGAAAAGTGTCATCTATCTTGGGGAGGACTTGAGACCGCATTATTGCCATAGTTAAGTTTAGAAGGTTATTCTAGGATCAGAACGGGTTTTTTGTTTTTTTTTTCAGAAGGGTGCAACTAAATAATGGGCTTCATTTGTCCAAGAAATATATTCAGTGACGTAATGGGATCCTGAGTTGCTTCTTAAAGACCATTTTTTCTTTCCTTACTTGGATTAAAACCTCATTATCATCGGAGGCACCTGGGTGGCTCAGTCAGCCAAGCGTCCGACGTCAGCTCAGGTCATGATCTCGCGATGTGTGGGTTCGAGCCCCGTGTCGGGCTCTGCGCTGACCGCTCGGAGCCTGGAGCCTGCTTCCGATTCTGTGTCTCCCTCTCTCTCTGCCCCTGTCCCACTCCCTCTCTTTCAAAAATAAATAAACATTAAAATAATTTTTAAAAAAATTAAAAAATAACCTTATTTCCACAATAGCCAGGTGCTCTGCTCTAGCTTTGTTGCAGGCTCAAACAACATTCCCTACTATTCCTGCAGATTTATTACCAGCTCTTACTCTCTTTGACTTCTCCTTAACTAGATATTCTTTGTTTTCTTCAAAATTGTACATTTTCTCCAAAGTCAAGCTCAAGGGTGTAACTTCCCATAAAAAGCTTTGTCAGTTCTGCCTAGCGCACGATGGATTTTTCTTCCTTAAATTCTCATCGATGGCACACTTGTTGGTCCTGGGAGGGGACACTTCTGATGGTTTGCTATGCTGCTCTCTTCCTTGGATCGCATTGAGTATCTGCCATTTGTCTTCTTTACAAAATTGTGAGGAAAGCAAAGAGAAGGCCCAGGTTTCCTAGGTCCACTCTCCCCTCACTCAGGGTTTGGCAAGTGTTCGGGCAGCTCGGGGTAGCGGGGAGACCGCCAGCTTGATGATAGGCCAATCTGGGTTTTCATCCCCACTGGGCTCGTTAGCAGTTATGTGATCTCGGTCAACACATTAACCTTCTCTGAATATCGATTTGATATCCTGGAAAAATCATTGACTCAACCAGTCAATCAGGGTCTGAAATCTCTGCATGCACAGTGAGCTGTGACCTGTTTGACAGTGAAGTTTAGCTTCTGGTAGACAAGGCCTTGGTTTGGTCCCTTTCAGACCCCGCACACAGCTGCATACGCCTTCTGCTTCTACAAACACCGAGTGTAGAGAAGATTCGGATTCAGGAGAGCAGCTGCTGCAGCCCTTTGGGTTCTGCGGCAACCCAGCAGGTGAATGGATAGGAACGAAAAGCAAGATTTGGCAAGGTTGTGGGGTCACGAAGCTAGAAAGAAGCCACTCTCCGGTCGCCTGGGATCCAAATCCCCTCGACTGACTGAGACCCGGCAGAGGACGAATGTGAGGTGTTTCACGGTCACAGAACTTCACTTTTGCAAGATGAACGATTCGTTGCGGACACGGAAGGCAGTGATGCTTGCACAGCAACATGGGAATCTCTGAACCGTATGTGTAAAAAGGGTTAAGGCGGCAAATTTTATGTTACGGGGCGCCCGGGTGGCTCCGTTCGTTAAGCATCCAACTCTTGATTTCGGCTCGGGTCATGATCTCCCAGTCGGGAGATCAAGCCCCACGTCGGGCTCTGCACCGAGCGTGAACCCTGCCTGGGATGGTCTCTCTCCCCTCTCTCTTTGCCCCTCCCCCTCTCACTCCCTCTCTCGCTCAAAAATAAATAATAAACTTTAAAATAAAAAAAAAAAGGCGGCAAATTTTGTTACCTGTATTTTCCCACAATTTAAACATCTAAGTGTGCATAGAGGATGTCTGGAAACTCATAGCATGTGCTGTATCTACGAATGAAGCGAGTCACAAAGGCTCACGTACCATAGGGTTCCATTTACATGAAATGTTCAGTATAAGCAAAACCATAAAGGCTGAACATGGATTTGCAGTTTTCCAAGGTCGGGATGGGCCTTGGGAATGGGTATTGACTGCAAATGGGTATGGGCTCTGTTTTTGAGGTGATGCAAATGTCTAACATTATACAGTGGTAGCAGTTACACTGACTCTCATAGCATGTGAATTATATCTGAATAAATTATATATATATACATATATATATAGATAGCATCTGAAGAAACTTTAAAAAAAAAAAAGGATTTCTTTCTTCACTTCTCAAACTCTGAGCAAATACTGACAGAGCTAGTATGGTACAAGAAAGTTGGCCTAGGCTACTGGCCCGGTTCCCAGAAACTTGGTCTTTAAACCTTCCGAGTGACAAAGCTTTATACCAAAGAGCAATGTAGCCTCTGTGTTTGAATATCGAAAGGGACAAAAATCTTATAAAAAGGTGAGGAAACACAACACAAGTGGAAGACTTTCTTTAGTTCCTCTTGATACAGGAAAGATGATTCTGACTCCTACCAAGTGATATATACTTTATATTACGTTAAGAGCGTTCGAATATTACTTTGCCGACATCACCCAATAAGCAAGAGTAATTTTCCTCCTTTAAAGATGAGTAAACTGAGGCTCAGCTCAACAAGGTTTCATCAGCCTTTTCCCTATGCTCAAAAGTAAAGCGACAGAACCACATACGTATTCAATTTCAAATCCCTTCCCATTTCCTGGGATTTGCGGACATCGCCCAGATGTTGCAACTTGTAACGCATGACCTCTGCTCTAACGAACACAAAGATAAGCATTATTCTCTCCGCCAATGATATAGTTTTACTGTTGCAAATTTCAAGAACAACTGAAGTTGTGATCTTTAAGGGGGAAAAAAAAAACAGTTCAGCACAAAGTATGCCAAATTTCAAACTAATGACCCTTGGCAGATCTATACCACCATTTAAGAGAAGTGAGCAAAATTAATATAGTGTTATTTTTCAAGATATTTACTGTCTCTATTATCTCCAAATGCATGTATTATAAAAGACAGTGCTGTGGGCTGAATTATGTCTCCCCTCACCCAATTCATATTGGAAGCTCTAACCGCCAGTATTTTGAGATAAGGCTTTTAGGAGGGAATTAAGTTTAAATGAGGTCATGAGGGTGGGGTCCTAATCAGACAGGACTGGTGGCCTTTTAAGAAGAGATCTCTCTCTCTCTCTCCCTGCACGAGCAGGTGCCAAGAAAAGGCCATGTGGGCACACGCAGAGATGACTGAACTAGCTGGGAAGAGGACCCTCACTAAAGCCCAAGCGACTTTAACGGATACTCAACTCAGACTTCAGTCTCCAGAATGAATTTCAATGGAAAATAGTTGCGTCAAGTGAAAAAGCTCTCACAGAGAGCCTCAGGGGGAAAACAAAACAAAACAAAACGAGAAATAAAATGAAACTTGGTGGGGCGCCTGGGTGGCTCAGTCGGTTAAGCGTCCAGCTTTGACTCAGGTCATGATCTCACGGTGTGTGAGTTCGAGCCCCGAGTCAGGCTCTGTGCTGACAGCTCGGAACCTGGAGCCAGCTTCGGATTCAGTGTCTCCCTCTCTCTCTATACCCCACTCCTGCTCCCGCTCTGTCTCTCTCTCCCTCCCGAATAAATAAACATTAAAAAAAAAAAAAAAAAAAAGGGAAGATCTACAGGGGATGTCCTCAGTGGCTGAACTCCTCAGCAGCTGCATGTCTGTCCAGAATGTCCCAATCGACCTCACTAGGATTGGGGTCAGCCTCCACTGGCACGATGGGGGCAGGATCACCGGGCCTGGCTCCTAACCCTTCGGCATATCGGCACACTTCGGAGCTGAGCGACGCCCAGGCCATATCTACGGTGTTTTACGTTCAGAGAGGAGCTTGCTAACTTCCTGGGTGTTTTAGAGGCCGTTGGTGCTAGCTGCTCAGACTTTTATATCAGCCCATTAGATCTTAAGCCACCCTACGCCAGGGCTGAGCCCTACATATTTCATAGGGTCAGGCGACAGGGTGTGACAGCAGCGAGATCTGCAGCCACAGAGGGAGTGCAGATCTTGGCTGCCACCGCCGCCACCGTGAGGAGTCCTGACCTCCCCAGCAAGGGTGCCGCTATCCGACAGGTTGGGGCTTCGAGTCTTGGCATTGCCATAAACACAGTGCTCAGGAAAGGGGAGTCTTGTCTCTTCCTTCAAAGTGCACCGGCCAGCACCTTTATCTGGTAGCCCACATTTGGGCAGGAGCTGGCATCGTATGTCCCAGGCGTTAACTAAGATGCAAGGAGACCTTAAGAAAATGTTAGCCAATTCACCTGACAACAGCAGTGGGGTCAGTGCTTAGCGTCTGCGAATATATCCGAAAGCTAACACCCGTGGTGGGGACTCATCCTCCGTGGGGCATTAACAGGCAGAAGACACAGCCATGTCCCCTCAAACCAGCTCCTAGAAGCAGTGCCCCAATCTGAGGCCAGATTGGTGGACTCAGACCAAAAGGGTGGGATTTTGTTAAGCTCCAAGATGTCTCGTCTAAGGGGTGTCCAAAGGGAAAGCCCTGGGTGGCAGGAGAGACAGTTGATCACAAGATCTGTTGGGAAATCATATTTATGAACTCATATCTGCAGGGCGCCTGGGTGGCTCAGTCAGTTAAGCATCCAACTCTTGATATGGGCTCAGGTCACAATCTTGTGGTTTGTGAGTTCCAGGCTCGAGTGTTGCACAGAGCCTGGTTGGGATTCCCTGTCTTTGCCCCTCCCTGCTCATGTTCTCTCTCTCTCTCTCTCTCTCTCTCTCTCTCTCTCTTTCTCAAAATAAATAAGTCAATGTTAATTTAAAAATGGAACTCACATTTGCTTCTGAGTCTGCGGGCCATTCCCCAGGACATTGGCTTGCAGGAGGGGGCCAGTGTGGCTGCTTGGCCAAACAAAATCAATGCCAAGGCAGCAATGCCACGGAGGAGCTTGGCCAGACCCACAACAGGAAGCAAGGGAGGTAGGGCAGAGAAGAGGAGGAAACTAAGCAAGGAGTGGTCTGGGCTGGAGAATAGTTGTCAGCCTCTTCCACGAGGGGCTCTGGAGAATGAATTGCACAAGAGTTGGTACATTGGAGGCCAGTGTGTCAGTGCCTCTCATTGATTGTTGGCAGCCCCAGGGGGTGGAGAGGTGGCTCCCACGCGGCCAACGGCAGGCAATTCTTGGGAGGAAAGAGTAGCTGTGAGCCAGTAGCAAGCAAAATCCACTGGGAGGCGAGCGCGACGTCTCCTCGTCCCCTCGGTTGCCGCTGCACAGGGTTTGTAAGAGCAGAGCCAGGATTCCGGCCCAGGACAGGCCGGTCCCAAAGTCCCTGCTGGTTGCACAGGCTACATGTTGCCTCATGTGACCGCAGAGGACGGATCATGCTGATCTCTTAATTTTTAAAAATTATGATACCGTAGCATTATCTCTAAGTTCACTTTCAGTTCAAAGCTAGATGATGATTTTGGATCTTGGACCAAAATACACTCGCTTGCTTAATGTTGAGAGTCACCATTCTCTCCAGCTCCCACCCTTAGGTTCTGTTTTCCATAACAAAGAGATCCTGGACACTCAGGAACCGCCTTTCCTGTTCCTCTGTTGTGGAAAACCCTTTGGATCCTTGTGCCATCTTGTAAACAGTCAAGAAGAACGAACTTCAAAAATGGTTATCCCATGGCCTAAAAATATTACTTCCAATGGAATGAACAATAATTATTGCTAGCATTTTTGCATGATTTCGGTCCATGAGTAATCACAGTAAAGGACAACTAGATGGGGATGTGCCTGCTGGGGAAACATGAAGGGGAGGAAGAGGGAGAGAGAATGAAAGGCAAATCGAAGGCAGATGCTTTCTTTTTAATGTTTATTTATGTATTATTTTGAAAGAGAGAGCAGGCACGAGTGGGGAAGGGACAGAGAGTGAGAGAGAGAAGGAGAATCCCAAGCAGGCTCATTTTGTCAGCACAGAGTGCCTCCCGGGGATCGAACTCATGAACCGTGAGATCAAGACCTGAGCCGAAGTCAAGAGTCGGATACTCAACCAGCTGAGCCACCCAGGCGCCCCAATCGCTCTTTCCACTAGAGAGGTTTGAGTAGCTCTCATCTGGTGTGATCTGGGCCAAGACTTGAAGACGGTGAGGAAGGTAAGCATAACGGAAAAGTCTTCCCGGCAGAAAAATCAAGGGCAGGGCGAGGGTGTGGGGGTGGGAGGCTGCCTGGCAGGTGCGAGGAACAGAAGACAGCCGGAGGGGCTGAAACGAGGGAGCAGCGGAGGCAGAGGTGAGGAGCTAAGGTCAGGACAATTACAGGAGGAGGCAGGAGTCTGCAGTGCTCCCACTTGCACCCAGAGCGGGAAGCAAACTCGCCCGGGGAGTCCCAGCCCTGAGACAGCGTGCGGGGTAGATTTTGACAGGAGCTCTCTCCCCGTGGAGTGGGCATAACTTCAAGTCTCAGAATGGACAACTGAATTTCTTTGAGATCGGAGTCAAATTAGTTTGAAATCATTAGACAATAACTAAAGACTCAGAAAAATGCCTGATATTCATGGGAAAGAAAAGAACGTATTCCCCTCCCAATCCTATTCGACAATAAACCCTGGTAAAGTATGGATGTGAAATGATCTTGTGGTCACGCTCTAACCGTCCCACCTTGAGCCAGACAAGAGCCTAAGAAGTTCCTGCCGCTGTGCAAGCCTCCAGGCATCTTACAAAACCTATAAGGCATTCCTGAAGCCCAGAGAATTCCTCCAAGCTCCGCCTTCCATTCTTACCCGTTGAACTCTTTTATCTCATAACTGCATTTCCCTTCCCATCCTTGTCTTTGGGGATCAATAACTAGGTTGGACCATCTGCCTGGCTTTCCTTTTTGGTCTCTTCTTAAGATAACTTACCATCTCCACAACATGCTCTTCAGGCCATGAACAAATGTTTCTTTGCTCCCTGGCGACAAACCACATTCATTTGGGAAAATCGGGTTAATTTTTAACCGGGATTGATAAAAATAAAGATGTCATTCCAAAAAAAAAAAAAAAAAAAAAGATGCCATTTTTTTTCCCCTCGCTCAAGCCCACGGACCCCCGAATTGTATCCCTGAACTCTTTGGTTCCGTGGACCTCTGACTAAGGATCTCTGTGCTAAGTGGAAGGGGCCTTAATCCCTGAGTGTTAAATCAATGTGATTTGTGTATCTGTATTATAATCGCCAGCCTGCCCTCATTAATATATCCCCTCCACTGTAAATGCTTTGAAATCCCTTCTCCAACTTTCTGATCTCAACTTTCTATCTAACTCCTACTATACTAGCTGGTGGTGGGAAGTAGATGGGGGAACACACGGCCCTTCAAGACCAGCAGGGAGAAGTTGGCAATCACCCCTATTTATCTACTTTTGCAGATCACTGCCACCCTAGTTTACCTCCAACCCCGACAGAGCACGTAGCTACTGGTGGCATCTAAAATCACGAAATCTTGTATAAAGAGCCCCCCCACCCCACCTCAAATACAATTAGGCAAGTCCCTAGCCCCCAAAGTAGCATTTCAGAGTTCCTGGATCCATCTTTTTTTCCAAGCTTGATCTCTTCCCGAATAGTGAAAAGTACATCCGTGCCTGTGGATTGAAACAGTGGTTAAACAGCGGGGCTTGCAATCGGCATATAATTAACACATGATACATCAAAATCAATGGATAGACCTGCAAACTATTTTCCACCACTGTAATAGCAATTAAACCTTGTAGTGCTCAAGTGAAGTTTTATCGCACTAAAAAGTCATTAAAAACATCTGGAACTTCTTACAAAGGTCAATGTCTATCAACTGAGATGAGAACAGCATTAATACAAAATACTTTCAAAACCCATGGGATGAAAATACAAGTATAAACAGGCTTTTTTATTTTAATTTTTTTTTTAACGTGTATTTATTTTTTGAGAAAGACAGAGACAGAATGCGAGTGGGTTAGGGGCAGAGAGAGAGGGAGACACAGAATCGGAAGCAGGCTCCAGGCTCCGAGCCATCAGCACAGAGCCTGACCCGGGGCTCGAACCCACGAGCTGTGAGATCATGACCTGAGCCGAAGTCGGACGCTCAACCGACTGAGCCACCCAGGCGCCCCAACAGGTTTTTGATTATAAAACAGATCAAGAATTCTGATCAAGTTTTAGCACATATTTTTTTTTTGAAAGAGAGGGTGCCAGTGAGTGAGGGGCAGATAGAAGGAAAGAGAGAGAGAGAGAATCCCATGAGGGACAGAGAGAGAGAGAGAGGGAGGGAGAAAGAGAGAGAGAAGCTGGGCTCATGCTCACCCGAAGCAGGGCTTGAGCTCACCAAAGCACAACTCGAACTCACAAACCGTGAGATCACGACACGAGCCAAAGTTGGATGCTTAACCGACTGAGCCACCCAGGCAACCAGTAAGCACATATTTCTAATAAGATCCCTTTTAATAAGATTTAGCTCAGCAAGTCAAACCATCAGTCAAACCAAAATTAAACCATTTAATTTTTGAATTTTATTGAATTCCATCCATGTTGTTGCTTGTATTGGCCATCAGATCATCTCATCCCAGTGTCTATACTGGGACTTGACCTACTTTTGCTAGGCTATGTAGGATGGCGGGGGGGGGGCGGGGGGGTTGAGACTGTCTTAGTGCTCAGATGCTGGGAATGCACAGATTTCATCAGAAATCTTACTAGCACTTGTTGGCAGGTGCTATAGGCACAACCGTCTAGAACTCTTAAGAAAAAGCTATGAACATTGGAGAGGAGTCATGTGGTGGTAGTTACAGGAGAAAAGATTGAATAAAGCGAGGCCAGGATAAGGTCTTGTGAAAATTAAACTGGAACATCCTCATGGACTCTGCACCCCCACGTGCAGAATAATGGGTGCATGAGGACAGATGGAAGTAAGGAGCAGAGGCAGAAAATCACAGAGCAAATTCAAGAACTTTTGTGGTCTGGTACGGCAGGAACGATTTGCCCAGGGGGCAGAGGCGTGTTCCAAGAACATAGCAAATGAACAGTAGATCATTGTCGTGTCCAGAAAGACAGACCTATCCACATCATCCACTTATGTTTGTGAGTACATACTCCACGGAAAAGAAATGATACTGAAAGTATTTCCTACGATTAAGAATTGCGTAGAACAGGGGCACCTGGGTGGCTCAGTCGGTTAAGCATCCGACTTCGGCTCAGGTCACAACCTCGCAGTTCATGAATTCCAGCCCCGCGGCAGGCTCTGTGCAGACAGCTCAGAGCCCGGAGCCTGCTTCGGATTCTGTGTCTCCCTCTCTCTCCCTGCTCCTCCCCCGCTCACGCTCTGTCTCTCTTTCTCTCAAAAATAAGTAAACATGAAAAAAAAATTTTTTTAATAAATTAATTTTAAAAAATTGAGTAGAACAAACCCAATCTTTAGCAATTAAGGAAACACACCCAGCCCTGAGAAAAGCTGCCAAGAAGGCAATGTCTTCTCTTGGCAACTGCCTGTCTTTCTCTAAGTATTTCCCACCCGTCTGTCTCCCCACGAGGTGCTCTGGAGGTTGGTGCCTTCCCCATAGCGCTTTCTTGCTAACCAAAAAATCACCACGCTCCCCAGGGTTACCACTTTTTCTCCTCCTCTTCTAGCTAATGAACTAAAACCCACTTCTACTTAGTGTAACATTACTACTTTGGGGGGAATGCCTCATAAAAAAGAACTGAAGAAAAGATATTCCCACACATTACAACTTCCAACCGTGGCAGGAGTTTAATTAAATTCCCACTACGGCAAGAACTAATTAACCTTAATGCCAGTGTAGCAGGATTCTCGCACAGAGGGTCAAGACACCCAGGCTTTTCTTTCCAGGATGCAACTTTATTCATGCCGGGCAAGCTCAGTTGGGTTGGTACCCAAGGAACTGAGCCCCGAACCCCATGTGGAGCAGTTTTTTAAATGTATTTTCTTCTTCTTTGTCTCCCATATATGGTAACCCACACAAACATGCCGTCTGATTAAGTGGTCTCAGGTTACAAGGTCAAGAGGGATGTTGTTACCTGCGCGCATAGCCAGGTTTGTTTGTTTTTTGATTGTTTGTTTTTTCTTTCCTTAAGGAGGGGACCCTACCACACTAGGCATTAGAAAGTCAATTCGCTACACCTACATGTAACATCAGTGCAGAAAGGCTCATGGCTTTGAGCCTTATTTTACTTCCGGCCTCTTTAGCCAGTAGCTATTATTACTTAGTAGAAAAAAAAAACGAAAAAAAAAAAGAAAAAAAAAAAAAAAAAAAAAAAAAAAAAGCCTGAGACTCCATCCTGTTATTTACATCAACAAAAAAAGCTTTGTTGGCGCTTTCTTTAGAACATTGTAAAATGTCTCCAACTTTCCCAGAAAAATACAGGAGATTCCTGTGCCAACTTTTCAAAACTGAAAAGGGTTTAACAACAACAAAAATCCCTCAAACCATCATCAAGATGCTGTTTAAGGTCATTAATAAAATGTTCTTTTCTCTGCCTTACGTTTCTGAAATTGACATAAATACTTCTTGTATTTTTTTTTTTCTTCTCATTTACCAAGCTAAATTTTCAAAGGGTGCCACCTTTTGGTACTATTTTGAAATATCCACAGACTCCCCATTGCAAAATGCTTCTAGAAGCTTACTGTTCAGCGGCCCTGCACTAATAGAGAAATATTTGCTTTCTATTTCCAGCCACCTGGGTGGCATCATATGTCTCCGTCTTCCGAGAATCTGACCCAAACTTCTTGGCAAGCACTGGCTGGAGATGCATTCCAACGGATGAGGATTGCAAAAATGTTATGCCTGCAGATTTGAAGGCAGCTTTTAAGCATCAACATATGTTTCACAAATGCACTTAGACTCTGGGCCGGGGACAGCTTGCCGCCCTGTATTGTTCTTTACTGCTAAAGGAACCAGAAGAGTCATGTGCTTTCTAGCCTCTCATACATATTCAAAATGGCATCAACCCTGAAATCTGAAGCTAACGCCAACCCCAAATCCTATCATTCTACTCATTTATTTGAGTCACTAAATAATTTATCATGTCAACTTTTAAAGTCCTGCCTTACTCTTCTGAGGGCGATGTATAACGTTACGCAAATCCTTATCCGTGTCAGTTGGAATCAGGACAGAAGAGTTTTGCCAAAGTAACTCTCCTGACGATAATAACAAAGTTATGAAACTTGGAGGGGTGGGGGTGATATTCAAAGGCGGTGGACAACAATTAAAGCATACAAAAACTGCATAGGATGTGACCCTTAAAAAAAGGGACGAACATTAGACAAGCTCCACTATCTAGCCAGCTCTTCCCCCTCAGGGAAATTTCCAATACTTTCTAATTCTAGGAACAGAGGCTGAGCAGAAAGTCACGGTCATATTGAATGTAGGGGACAGAATTCAGAATCCATGGCTGTGAGAGTGACTGAAAATTAATCCTGGAGAGGAAGGAACTCACCCAAAGGGTGAGCCCCAAATTCTACAGACAAATAGTCCTGAAATAGGGGGTGGGTACCTTAACTGCTGTGTATAGACGGACACTCCAAGAAATCTAGTGGGGAACAGCAGAAGTCGACTAAATTCCTCATGGATTTCAGCAGCCACGCCCTCTCTGCCAAGTCTGACGAGGCAGAGGGGCTTGTGAACACCTCTGTTAGCGAATGAGGGAACTCACAGACAAGTCGTCTGAAAATACCCAAACTAAAGCACAGGAAGAGAAGAAGAAAGGAAACGTGGAAAAGAGCACAAGAAGCAGGTGTAGGGTAGTCAAATGGCTTGACATACATAGGATTGGAATTCCCAGAAGGCAAGGAGGGACCGAAGAGGACAGGAGCACTATTTGAACAAAGACAAACAGAGATTTCTCCCAAAGTGACTAAAGTGTTAAGCTACAGAGTCAAGATCCTCCGCGAGGCCAAAGCGGCACACGTACCAAGAAAACACGTCGAGGTCGTGACGGACATTTCAATCAAGGTCCGTCTTTTATTACCGCAAACGCAACCGTTCCGAACGGTTTCTCACGCACACGTTTCTACACAAATGAGAGCACTTGGCTTGTGGGAACAAAATACTATGGTTGATAAATGGTGCTGGGAAAATGGTCTGGAGCCAGAGTTTCATTTCAAACGTTCTCGAGAAAGTAAAAACCGACCCCCCACCTGGTATTTTTCAGGATAAAAACCCCCGCATTCATTACAAAGCTAGACGCACACACAAAACCCCCACAAATGATGAGTCTATTAGAAGAGAGAACGTTGGGGGGCGCCTAGGTGGCTCAGTGGGTTAAGCGTCTGACTCCCATATCGGCTCAGGTCATGATCTCATGGTTTGTGAGTCTGAGCCCCGTATCGGGCTCTCTGTTGACGGCACAGAGCCTGTTTAGGATTCTCTCTCTCTCTCTCTCTCTCTCTCTCTCTTTCTTTCTCTCAGAACAGCCTAACAGCTCCCAAAACCTAAGACAAAATCATCACCTAATCAATATTTGTCCAACTGCTGACTTAATCATCCGGTAAGATACTTCCGGGCAGAGCAACCGAGATGCAAATGAATAAAATACTTAACTTGCTTTAGAAAATGAATTGCTCTCCCTGCCTCGGCGCCTGCTTTACAAACCACTAGAATGTAGTGTCGGGAGGCAGACTTCCCTCTGTCCTTTGAGCTGGACGTAGAATCAAACTGACGTGAGACAGACTAACAGAGAGAGTCCAATGTAATAGGCCTGCCTGCGGGGAATCCGCACAGGCTGGAAATTCCAAAGGCAATGAGGCAACGTGAAGCTTCTATGAGCTCAGGAGAAGGGCAGGGCCTGAGGATACAAAGGAGAGGAAGGCCATTAGCAGGAAGGGGAAAGGAGATGTCTGAAAACCAGCGTTGCCCTATTTCGCTGGTAAGTTTCCTAAGTAAAGGGGAGTCTCTGTTAACAGCTCTCTTCCTGGCACAGGCTCTCCTTTCCAGTGCAGATTTCGGCAGTTGAGGGGGAGGCAGAGAGCTTCTCCTGCACCTGCTGGGTTTCGATTACTTTTAGTTTCAAAGTATGGCCAAGTGGCCCATGTTGGGGCAGCCTGCCCTTGGCGCCCTTCAGGAAATTTGTCAGAATATAGGTGGCAAAAGTCCGAAATCACACCAGAAAAAATCCTATGACATTTTACGTCGGCAAAAGTCAGGTCCTCGAGCTCCAATACCCGCTGCAGCGCTTCCCAGTTGAGTAAATGGCGATAACGATAATACCTATTTACGGTATTTCGTTAACGTTAAACAGATTAACGAAGACATTTTTAGGATGGTGCTTGACACATGGTTGTTCTCAATAGATACTAGGTTGGGATTATCATGATAAGAGCAAAAAATCAAATACAACAAGACAAGGGAAGATAAAGGAGTATGGGCACTAGGTGTTCCTGGGACTCTGTTGGTCACACATTCTTTCTGTAAAGGATCAGATCATAAATATTCTAGGCTTTGCAGGCCACATGAGGTCTCAGTTCCACCTTCTTTCTTTTTTGCTACAGCCTTTTAAAAATATAAAAATCATTCTTAGCTCACGGGCCATACAAAAACCGGCCAGATTTGGCACAGGCCAAGACAGCGTCTTCATTGTACTATTTACCAGGAGAAAGTTAATCCCTGTAATAACCACACCGGTTAAGATCGGTTTGTGACAAGGGGCGCCTGGGTGGCTCAGTTGATTAGGCGTCCAACTTCAGCTCAGGTCGTGATCTTACGGTTCAGGTTCATGAGTTCGAGCCCTGCATGGGAGTTTCTGCTGTCAGAGCAGAACCCCCTTTGGGTCCTCTGTCTCTCTCTCTCTCTCTCTCTCTCTTTCTCTCTCTCTCTGCCCCTCCCCAGCACGTTCTGTCTCTCTCTCCCTCTCTCTCTTCCCCTCAAAAATAAATAAACATAAAAAAAATTAGTTTGTGACGACCTAACACTTGGATTCCTCATCATTTTATTATTTTCCCTTTGTGTTTGCATCTGTAGCATGAAAATAACTTGTCCTGATGGAAAAACAAAGTCCCTCAAACAATGTTTTGCATAATGAAAACAAGAGGCATAATAGTTAGGGTTTGGGAGAGTTGGGGTCTTTTTGTTTTGTTTTATTAACTTTTCAGCCAATTATCTTCACAAAAGGTCATCATTTCCTCTACCTTGTTTTCCAGCTTCTTCCCAGGTCCGTTCTCCTGCTTTAGGATTGATCAGCTTCTACTTTATTCTACCATCTTCTTTCTAACTTGCTCACATTTATTTTCTCTACCCTTAAGGGATTAAACAGACTTCCAAGTTGCTTGGTGGTTAAGAATAATGGATTTTTCCTGTAAACAATATGGAAAGGGAGAGAGTAGGTGGGCGTTCTGGAAACAAACGTGAGCTTGGCGCCTCCAAGGGCATTCTATGCCCAAACCTCACAGCAAGAACATCTGGTGCTCTGTGCAGCTGTAGAAAGAGCTGTTTTTAAAAATAAACAAAGCTCTACTATTTAAAGGGGAAACTGTGGTTTTTGTTATTTCAAAGTTACAAATGTTCCCCCTTCTGTCAGCCTTTAGCGCTGAGCTCTCTTCCGGCCACCGAGCATATCCAAGAAAAAGTTCTCAATTTAAATAGTAAAATAGTACAGAATAAAATTCTTCACCCGTGGAAGCCTGAATTATGTAAGCCGTGGGAAAGAATACAGGAACATTCCAGGGGTTGTGATGGCCTGTACTAAATGGAATGTCCCACAGTGGAGGTGAAGGTTGTGGTTCTGTTCTGTTTGGATGGCCTGGGCCACTTCTTGCAAACATGGGCCAGGTTCCTGGTGGTTAATCTCTAGTTCCGAAGGCTTCAAATGATTCACCGAGCGGTGAGTCATTCTTCTACAATGGCTTGCTTGCAAAGCCCTGAAACTTCTCAAACAGCCCAAGGCTGGCCACTGGGTCTGTGACCCTGACCCAAATCCACCCAAAGACCAGTGACTTAGAATGGCCTTGTTCATGTTTCTGCTTTCTCTTGCTTTTTCCATTCGGATTTTTTTTTTCTTTTTTGTTTTTTGGATGTCAAGGAGCATTTTTACTTCCAAAACTTTTCCAAGCCCATTGTTGGGGGTCTTCCTTTTTTAGCTAAACTCTATAGACTTTCAACACTAGGATCTCATTTATGAGCCAGATGACCTATCGGGTGGAGCCCCAGGCTCTGGCTTTCTGGTCAATCTGAATGATTTGGAGGGAGCGCCTGGATGGCTCAGTTGGTTAAATATCTGACTCTTGGTTTTGGCTCAGGTCATGATCTCACAGCCCTGCGTCTGGCTCTGGGCTGACAGCATAGAGCCTGCTTGGGATTCCCTCTCTCTCTCCTCTTCCCCTACTCTCTCTCTCTCTTTCTCAATAAATAAACATTTTTAAAAATCTGAGTTTTGGTCAGATTTTGGTCAACTCTGGTTTCTGAGAGAAAGGAGAGAGAGAGAGAGCAGAGAATATGGCTGAAATTTTGACTTTTATTCAAGCTTTATCAAGAGTTCATCCAAAGGATAAATTTGTCCCGCAGTCTATGGAACCACCAAATAAGAGGGAAGTACAGACACAATCTTCCAGACCTGCTCTTCACAAATGAAAGCCTTCTGTTCGCGATGCTTGTGAAAACAACAATACAAAATTAGATATATCCTTTTATTGATGACCACTCAGCAAATGGGAAAAGCGTTTTCCTTGCTCCTTATTCTTGCTTGGATTCCGAGTGTTCCAATTGGCATATATGTAAGTTTCAAGTAGATGAGGCACTGGACGTTTTCTTGAGTGTTTTCCTCTCTGCCGTGACCCCTTACTTCATCTGCTTTTCGCTTTCCCTCCTTCTGACTTTGTGAGAAAAAATATGAACAATGTTTATAAATTCTAAACCCCTCTGCGTCGCTGGGCTCCCTATTTGTTTTCTCACTCGCTGGGCTCCCCATGCATGGCAATCCCTAATCCTCTTCTTCCTGATATTAGTCTATTTCCACCCCCCAGCCCCCAGGCTCACATTACCCAATCATCTGCCACAAATCTTGGAGCGATATTAGCATATTTGTTTTGAAATGAGGGAGACGAGATGGAAAAAAGTCAGAAGCCGTTGGCTTTCCTTTCGCTTCACCAAACATTAAGTATTACTGCTCCATGCCTCATCTGAATCTCAAAAATGTTAATCACAAATGACGAATGATGTGCCCTACCTATCACAGGAAGACTAGCTCAAGAAACTTGCCAGCAACCCACAAACGAGTCCACTTTCTTTGTATCTTGCCACGAGGCTCTCTACGTCAAGCTGAGAAGTTAGTATTGAGGACACAATTCTAGCCTGAACATTTCAGGTAAGTGTGAGGTCTGGTATTAGCTGCTGATTTCATGCATCTGTTGATACCTTTGCCGTCTTTGGAGATAAATAGCCAAAAAGTATTTCTTCTCGTTTCTTCATTATCCACTTTGCAGCGTAGGGTCCAGTGGCCCACATGCAGTGTTATTACATAAGCTGATATCTCTTTTGAGCCATAGGATTCCCAGGAAAATAGGACTTAAAGTTTTAAAACTGGAAGGCACACCGACTCAATCCACAGGGAATGTCCCCACCTGTACCAAATTGTAGTTCACTGTGTCCGATGTAGTAGCCCCATTTCCCGTCTGAATCCCTGTCAAATGTATTCCCGTCTTTGAACATGGTCTCTGCCAGTCATTTATCCTTTCCGTTCATAAGCTTTAAAATCTTTAAACCCAAATGCAAGACTGAACTAGGATTTTCCCTGGCTGTTGGCATGGACCTTTGTTCTTGGTGGGGGCTTGTCATTAGCCATAGTCCTTCACAGATGACGGACTTGCCTTGCTTTTTTGGGTTAAGTTCCTGTGGCCATGAAGCCTCGGTCTCCTCATGTGGAATAAATGGTTGATAAGAGCCCCCGTCTCGTTATCGAATTGCAATGATTAAGTGAGGAAATGAGCAGAAAGCCTATTACAAACACATACTGGCATCCTCAGAAGAACTCGGTAAATGTTAGAGAAAGCACCACCATCATCATCACCCCACATTTGAAACAACAATTCATGACCATTTGTGGACACTTAAAAGCTTTTACTACAGAAACATCATTACTGTTGACATACCGTCATCATAGACATGACTGCTTGCAGACTGCCTCCACTATATCTCTTCATTGTCAGCTACTTGTAATTTGCCTTGATTTAATTTAATAAATCTAGTTCAGTTAAGTAGAGGGAAATAGAAGAAACGGAAGGGAGGCAGGCATTTCAAGCTGTACATAATAAAGTGGGCAAACTGTAAATCTTAGTTAGCCCTAACCTTAGTTAGCTTTAGTAGCTCTAAAGCAGCAAACTGTAGCACAGAATGTAAAAGTCTAAATCGTAAAGAGAAATGAGAAAAACCTGACCCCCTCTGATTTGTATGTTAAAAAACTAACAGGAATGGGGATTAAAGGTCTAATGTGATCAGTGAAGATTTGCTTCATGTCAACTACAGTATCGGTCTGTGTCTACATTTTTATCTCTGTATCTTATTTCTATTTCTTGTTAATTTTTAACGTGTACTTATTTTCGAGAGAGAGAGAGACAGAGACCGAGCGTGAGTGGGGGTGGGGCAGAGAGAGGGAGACACAGAATCCAAAGCAGGGTCCAGGCTCTGAGCTGGCAGCACAGAGCCCGACGCGGGGCTTGAACCCAGGAACCGCGAGATGATGACCTGAGCCAAAGTCGGATGCTTAACCGACTGAGCCACCCGGGTGCCCTGAGTATCCTGTTTCTAAAAGAATGTGTTCCTTTCTCAGAACATGGTTGTTTCTTAAGTCACCTTGCTTTTTGGGGCGGAGGGTGGTGGTGAATGTACGTTTTAGTCCAAATTGCTATTGTGTTCGTACTCAGTTGGAGAACAGAACTATTATTCCTGCTGCTCTAAATGGCAAGCAGTGGAGCGACCAGCATTCGCGCGTTTGCATGTCACGACCCAGTAACTTGAATAAAGATCATGAATATGTATTTCATGGCAGGGAGGTTCTTAAAGCTATAATTCTGTGTTTTCCACCAGGAATTCAAAAGTGTAATCAGAATAAATTCCACTCAGATGTTTACTCTGCTTAAGCTACTTGCAAAGAGCAAATAAGTGAGCGAGATAAATAGAGTAGAAACAATGTTCTCATGCCACAGGGACAAGTTCATCTGAGAGGGATGGGGCTTCCTTTCGCCCTGTGTGAAAAAACAATCTCTGGCTCTTCGTTCTATTGTCCCCTTTCCACCCAGTGTTTAAAGCCATTGCATTCACAGGATGGTCACATGACTTTGGCCCTTGGCATCTTGGATTCTGTCCTACGGTGGTATGTTTCAGTCCCTTCTGCGCTGCTGGGAACTGGCACATGATGGTACACAAACACAGCATGAGCTTTATTCGTGCCAAGAGAACAAGCCGTCCCTTCTCTAGGAAGGTTACATCCTGAGAGCTGGCCTTTGGTCAAAGATGGGCGCTCTTCACCAGACGGGAGCCCAACTCCTGAGGGGTGAACCAACATGCCATTCCAGACCCTTGACACTGGCCATGACAATCCATGCTTGTTTCACAAGAAACACAGCAACTCTGAGCTCCAAATAACCCCTGAACCCAGTCAAACGATCTGTCTGTGTGGGACCTTTTTGCCTGAACCCAGGGTCAAGGCGGCCTCACGTTTTAATTGCTCTCCAGTGGTGATTGTTTCATTGGGAGAGATTGGGGAAACTTGTCACAAGCATTGATCCTAATTAAAATTTTGGACACTGAATATTTTTTTTTAATTTTTTTTTTAATGTTTATTTATTTTTGAGAGAGTCAGAGACAGAATGCGAGTGGGTTAGGGGCAGAGAGAAAGGGAGACACAGAATCCAAAGCAGGCTCCAGGCTCAGCCATCAGCACAGAGCCCGACGCAGGGCTCGAACTCACGAGCTGTGAGATGGTGACCTGAGCCGAAGTCCGGCGCTCAACCGACTGAGCCAACCAGGCGCCCCTGAACACTTAATATTAATCAAATCCAAGAGTAGAGAGATGGTTCAAAGAGTGAGGACCTACCCCACCCCAATTCCAGCAATGAAAGCATTACAAAGCCTGACTTTTCATTAAAGGTAAAAAAAAAAAAAAAAAAAAAAAAGCTAGCTTATCCATTGCTGAGCAGAAATAAAAATTCTTGCTGAGGGGCACCTGGGTGGTTCAGTCGGTTAAGCGTCCGACTTTAGCTCGGGTCATGATCTCGCAGTTCATGAGTTCAAACCCCGTGTTGGGCTCTGTGCTGACAGCTCAGAGCCTGGAGCCTGCTTCCGATTCTGTCTCCCTCGCTGTCTCTCTCTCTCGCTCTCTCTCTCTCTCTCTAGAAAATAAATAAACATTAAAAGAAATATTTTTAATTCTTGATGATACTCATTTTAGTCTCTGAATCTCCTTTATGAAAAGGGTGGGATTTTTAGCATTTTTCTGGGTCTGGTATGTCTCATATTTTTTTTTAATGTTTATTTACTTTTGAGAGAGAGGGAGACAGTGAGTGAGTGGAGGAGGGGCAGAGAGAGAAGGCGATGCAGAATCCGAAGCAGGCTCCAGGCTCTGAGCTGTCAGCTCAGAGCCCGACACTGGGCTCGAACACACAGACCGCAAGATCATTACCTGAGCCGAAGTTGGACGCTTAACCGACTGAGCCATCGAGACGCCCCTGTTATGTCTAATATTTTGAGAAGCCGATGGCATACAGGACAAAAAAAGAGAAAGAGAGAGAGCGAACACTCCCTGGGAAAAAATCCTGCTGTCTTCCCTGAAATTGGGCCATGAACTGACACTGTCATTGTGTCATCCATCTTCAGTCCCAGGACTCAATGTGGCAAGGTCCCTGCAAGCCAAATGCCATTAACCAAATGCTATCACCACCCAAATCTCCATCTGCCTAAAAGATGTCTCCATCCTGGAAAATGGTCCCCTTCACTGGAACATAATCTGAAGCCTCATGGGTCTGTAGAGACACTCTCCATAGAAAAGCCAGCACGATAATTTAAGAGTCCCTTGGGGTTTGTTAGAATGAGGTTCTGGCCCCGAACAGTTGGCATCCAAATCACAGTTCCGGTTACACATACTCATAACTGGAATCGAGTAGCCAGTCTCCTGATCTGGAAATTGCATAATTGCAGAGACTTTACTAGGTCTTATCCCAACACAGAAGTTCAAGAGTACATTCTAGGATATTCCCATGCAAAAGAATGAAACTGGGCCC
The DNA here is from genome assembly GCF_023721935.1 of Panthera uncia. Classification (NCBI taxonomy): domain Eukaryota; kingdom Metazoa; phylum Chordata; class Mammalia; order Carnivora; family Felidae; genus Panthera; species Panthera uncia. The sequence goes on along the minus strand of NC_064814.1, from coordinate 20,343,691 downwards.
CTTCTTCACGCCATATACAAAAATGAACCCAAAATGGATCAAAAACCAAAGACAAGACCTAAAGCTATAAAATGAGGTGTCTTTGCTATAGATCTTAGCAACTTTGGATCAGCCAATGATTTCTTAGATACTATGCAAAAAAGTGTGAGGAAAAACTAATAATTTGGACTTCAAAATGTAAAACTTTTGTGTGTCAAAAGACACTATCAAGAAAGTAAAAAGAGGGACGCCTGGGTGGCTCAGTCAGTTAAGTGTCCGACTTCAGCTCAGGTCATAATCTCACAGTTCATGGGTTCGAGCCTGACATCAGGTTCTGTGCTGACGGCTCAGAGCCTGGACCCTGCTTCGGATTCTGTGTCTCCCTCTCTCTCTCTGCCCCTCTCCCACTCGTGCTCTGTCTCTCTCTCTCTCTCAAAAATAAATCAACGCTAGAAAAATTATATTAAAATAAAGTAAAAAGATAACTCACAGAAAGGGAGAAAATTCTTGCAAATCAAACATGACAAGTCTAGTATCCAAAGTATATATTTAAAAAATCTTGCAACCCAACATAAAAAGATAAAATGCCCAAGTTTAAAATAAGGCAAAGATTTGAAGAGACATTTCTCTGAACAAGATCTACGAATAGCCAATAGACGCGTAAAAAGATGCTCAACGTTATTAGGCATTAGTGACGTGCAAGTCAAAACCAGAATGAGATAGCACCTTACACCCAGTAGGATGTCTACAGCTAAAAAGGCAAAGAAACAAACAAACAGAAGGTAACAGGTGCTGGTGACAATGTGGAGATATCCGAAGCCTCATACATTCCCGTTCGGCATGCAAAAGTTCTCGGCACTGTAAAAAACAGTTTGGCATATCCCCAAAATGTCAAACACAGAGTTACCACATGACCTAGCAAATCTGCCTCAAACGGAACATTAAGTACAAGGTTATACCGACACCTGTATGGCTGCTGGCTGAGGAGCAGGAAGAGCCGGTTTCCACCAGTGTGTGCTCAAAAAGAAAACCTTTCTTATCGGCTGATGGGTAAAATTGGGCTCTGATCCTGGAGGAGTTAGGGAGTGAGTCTGTGACCCTGGGTCTATGGTGCAACAGGCAGGGAAAAGGACCTGGGAAGTAGAGATCCCCCCAAAGTAGGCTGAGTCTCAAAATCATGGTACTGGAGTAGTCTGTAAGACAGGAAAAAGGACTACCAGCCCCTGCTGGGAGAATCCCTTAAGGGAGAAGCAGGGTAGAATCGTAGAGTTCCCCATAGCAAAGATGATGCAGATTGCAATGGTAAGTCCCCTTTTCCTTTGGCATGACTCTGGCCAGATGCTTTAGTTAAAATGTCATGAGTGTTGGATAGAGTGAGATCTCCAGGGTTTGGGGCTTGGGCGGTTATGGCACCTAGCGCCATACCCTCTCCGAGAGGACCAAAGCCCAATGTCTGGAATGGAAGGAACACTTCTCTCAGCATAGCTGGCTTTCCCTTGACTATATTGGCCACAGCATAAAGGATAGAGCCCTCGTGGCTCAAAGACAACTCTACGGGATGTGCTTGGAGTATCTGAGACACCGAAAGACTTTGGAGTCTGGTCAGGTCTTACACCGACCTTTATGAATTATTGCAAGAGAATTCTGAGGCCTCACCTGATACTTGCACCTCAAACTGAAATTACAGGAAGGAAAGACTTTTTTCCACTCTTTCGTATTTGCTGAGGGTTGTGCAAAGAGCGTATGTCTACAAATGAAGCAGACCGTCTAGAAGGCAGAGACCACTAGAGGCAGATCTGTCCAATGTTATTCCACACATGCATTTCCCAAGATGATAAACAGGGTGGTCTGTGACCAAAGGATTCTAAAGTCAAGATTGGACAAGATTGGGTTAAACGAAGTTATGTTGGTTTCTCTCTGTACGTTATAAATCTCCCATCTGTACGTTATAAATCTCCCAGAAGGGCTCGTCACGGACAAGTCTTTTGTGAGGCATCTAATTAGAGAAAGTTCCATGGAACACATTGGTAGGAAACCTTACAAAGTAAAAAGGAATTTCACTGACTTTAAAAGACTTCTAGCGGAAAAGAAAAATACACTATTATCTCTGGTATCAATTTCTCTTAAGTTCCTTACTTCGTAGAGTCCTTCCAGCCTAAAATGGGCAAGCTACTCTAGGGACTTGATAACCTTCAATCAAGATAAAATTTTCCCTGGTGTAATTAAATCCCTTTAAGGCATGCTTTATTGTTCTTATTCCATCAGTAGAAATGAATTAAAACACGTCAGCACCTTCGTATATTGGAAACAGCGCCTAGAGCCCATTCTGCCCATATGATTTTTCCAGCAAATAAGTAAGAAACAAACGCATGGAATTTTTGTGTCTAACTAATGCAGTAGAAACCCAGCTCAGTCACTGCACACTGCAGTAACAGTAATAGGTTTAGACTGTACACATGTAAGTGATGTAAGTCAATGGAACAATGGAAGGACCACCAGGATTAAACGAGGAAAATAGCGCAAGTCGAGGAGATGAAAGGAATTTGCTGAGCTTATAAATAGTACTTCGGTTTTTTGTCTTTTTTCTTTACATATAATTTATTGTCAAATTGGCCAACATGCAGTGTCTACAGTGTGCTCTTGGTTTTGGGGGTAGATTCCCGTGGTTCATCGCTTACCTACAACACCCAGTGCCCATCCCAGCAAGTGCCCTCCTCAAATCCATCACCCCTTTTCCCCTCTCCGTCACCCCCCATCAGCCCTCAGTTTGTTCTCTGTGTTTAAGAGTCCCTTATGGTTTGCCTCCGTCCCTCTCTGTTCGTCACTATTTCTTTTTTTGCCCCCTCCCCTCCCCCCACGGTCTTCTGTTAAGTTGCTCAAGATCCACAGATGAGTGAAAACATGGGATATCTGTCTTTCTCTGACTGACTTTATAAATAGTACTTTGAACTAAAATACACTGTCTGAGCACCTAGTAGGGTCTTAAAAAAGAAAGAATGAATGAACAGCTGAATAGAGAAAGGAAAAAAATACCCTGGGAGTTTTGTATTCCCTGCAAAGCAATCACATGACTTTTTCAAAAAGCGTATGCAATGGAGTCAGACACAAAGCGTATGCAGTGGGCGTGGCATTGTTTTTAGCAGACTACTTTTATGTGTATTCTCTCATTGGTTTTGCACAACAATCCCGTGAAGGAGGAAGAGAGGGTTTAATTACTCCCATGTGGCAGATGCATTATTTTGCCAGTTAAACAGCTGGGTGGTGCCAGGAACGGAGCAAGGCTTTAAGGGTGGAACAGAATGGCCCCGGCCTCTGCCCTCACAGAAGACAGACTAACGGGGAAGGCAGATATCCCATGAATGAACAATGGAGAGTCTCAGAAGGTTGCAGCGGATGCGAAGAGACCTACAAATAAGGAAACAGAATCCAGAGGGGATTAAATGGTTTACACAGGGTCAAATGGTAGCTGGTTTGGCTTTAGACATATCATCAGAGCCCATATCCTCCCACTCTGGACAGAACACGGTGCGGACCAAGGAAAGCAATCACACCCACTGTGTCCTAGCCCGGTCACGCCATTTTAGGCATTTTTAAAAAAAGAAACATTGACAAAGGAGGAGCTTACCGAGAAAACCAGCAGGGTAATAAGAGGGTACAAGTTATCTCTTTTAAGGAAAAGTTAGAAAACTGGGTCTGTTTCGCTTAAAAAAAAATTGTTAAGAACGAGTACTAGGATAGGCTCATAACACGCAAACATTTGCAGGGTTATCATGTGGACAAAGGGGCAGACGTGAGATTGAGGAGCTGAAGATCAGTCCCAGTGCCCTGTAAGGCAGATGTGCCCATCAGGGTTCAAATAAAAATGCTTAGGTGGCAGGGTGAGACGACAGGATCCCTAAGGGGCCACCCACATGCACTTTGGGAGCATGAGAACGTTGTAGTTCAGTGTATGAACTCGGGGTTCATCAGACGGTTCAAAGCAAGCTCCCTGCCATGACCGCCATCACTTACTAGCTGTGTTCCCTTGGACAAGTTGCCTAATCTTCCTGATCTCAGTTTCCTTACCTGTGAACGGGAAATAATGGAACGTGTCTCAGGTGTCGGTTGTAGCATTTAGTAAGGTAAGGGATATAAGCCTATTTCTTTCAGTGCCTGGCCATGGGTAAATACCAATTAAATAAGTGACTATCCATTTAATGAATGGATTGTGAATGAATAAAGTACTCAAGAAACAGCATTAGGAGTGTTAGCTGGCCGTAGTCCAACTAAAACAACCTGACCTGCGGGTCCGACGATGAACTGACAGATGTGTGAATGTACCATCGACCCCAGTGAGCTTTGCAAATAGACAGTGTTTCCACTATCTACTTACGAGATCAATTCCTGTGCTGGATAAAACTTGGACCGAATGTTCTCAAAACTCCTCCCCAGTTCTTAAATACCATGAGAGTAAGAACCATCAAGTGGTCTCATTGTACAAGTCAGGAAGTTTCCATTCCTCTGGGGCAGCAGGAAAGGTCATGGAACTGGAATCGTGAAGCAGTTTCTTTCTAGAAAAGGAATGAAAAGTCCTTCCCCCACTCCCTACACCAGTCTGTTATTTACGACAACATAAGAGCATTTTGTTTTTTTGTACCTTTCTCTAAAAGAACTTGGGAAACTGTCTCTTCAATACCCAGAATGTTCATACGAGATTTCTTTTTGCCTGTTCCCCCTGCCCACCCCCAACCCCCAATCGGGACTCCCAAAGAAATACACCCAGGGACAGCAAGAATCTTCACTGTATGAATTATGGTCTTTTACGATATTTGGTTTTTTTCCAGCTCTGCTTTGCATCTTCGACCTCCCTGTGAAAAACAGAAACTCCTTGTTTCTAGTGAGATGTGGAGATAGGTTTCCAGATGGTGCCATCTCCTGGTCAAACATAGAAACCAACATTGCCCGTTCCTTCCCGCAGTTCCCACAGCACGAAGCCTACTCCATGAGGGAAGTCAGACAGGAAATGCTTATCTCCCTAGAATTTAATTCTGGCCTCTTGGCTGATGACAGCTTGAACTGCATTCCAATTAAGCCATGGGACAGTTTCAAAAGTTCAGTGCTTATTTATTTGCAAGTACATGTTCCTACTGAAAAATAATTACCCATTAAATTCAGAGGTAGGTGCAACCTCTGGAAAGGGAAATTGAACGGGGACTCTTCTAAAATGCTCTCGGCTGCCAACGTCATCAGATGAATAAGCCATTTGTTTTTGGCTTATCCACTCAAAACCACTGTTGTGTCCCTGAGAAGGAGAGATCCAGGGATCCGGGATCCAGAATCTGAAATTCCCCATCTATTTACAGGCATACCTTGTTTTATTACACTTCTGTTTATTGCGCTTTGGCAGATAGGGCATTTTTTACAAATTGCAAGTTTGTGGCAACGCTACGTTGTCTACGTTTATTGGTGACATGTCTCCAATAGCGTCTGCTGACTTCATGTCTCTGTGTCATATTTTGGTAATTCTCGCAACATCTCAAATGTTTCATCATCATAATATGCGTTATAGTGATCTGTAATCAGTGATTACAGCTGACTGAAAGCTCAGATAGTTAGCATTTTTTGGCAATAAAGTATTTTTTCACGAAAACACGCGCATCGGGGGGCGCCCAGGTGCCTCAGCTGGATATGTCCGACTCTTGATTTCGGCTCAGGTCATGATCTCACGGTTTGTGGGATCGAGCCCCACGTTGGGCTCTGTGCTGACAGTGTGGAGCCTGCTTGGGATTCTCTCTCTCCCTCTCTCTGCCCCTCCCATGGTTGCATGCATGCTCTCTCTCTCTCAAAATAAATAAATAAACTATAAATAAATAAATAAATAAATAAAGCATTGGTTTTTTAAGACATAATGCTATTTACACTTAATAGGCTACAGTATAGTGTAAACATAACTTTCATGCACGGGGAAACAAAAATACTCATTTGACTCACTTTATTGCGATCTCTGTTATGACTGAAGGTTGACCCAGGACACATGCAGAAGAGCCATTCTAGAGAAAATCCGTCATTTACCACCACAGCCTTTGAGTCCAAACCCCTATGTAAAACCCTTCGTACATAGGAACCACCAGGACTCCATTTGTGCCGCTGCCCCGAGCCCAAAAGTCAGAAGATCGAATGACCTCTTTGGACTCACATCTTAATTCAAGCCAGTGTGCGTGGAGAGAAGGCAAGGAAAAATGAACCCGGGTGAAAGGGTCCCCAAAATAACAAAGTTTCTTCCTGAAGTTGAAAAAAATCTAGATTAAATCATCCGTTCCGGCCTTCCCAGGGTGGCACTGAGGCGAGAGAAAGCAGGTTTAGCCAGGAGGGAGACATCTCTGTGTCCACCAGGTTTCTCGAGCTTCCTGGAAGACCGAATCCTTGAGGAGTCGAGCCCAGGACTTTGCATCCTGAGACACTATATGAGGGGCTCCCGGATCGGAGCCCCTCCAAACCAGCCCTGGGATGCCCCCAGAACTCCCTGTGCGGTGCACATCTTGATGGAGCGAAGGAAAGAAGGATGCTTGAACATGCTTCATTCTTTCCTGGGACCAGCAGCTTTCACCAGAACAAAAGTCACAGCATGTTTGGAATCTGAAATAGGTTGGACTTGGAAGGCACACTTACAGCTGATGCTGGAAAGTGGTATCTTTCGAACGGCTGGAACACCACGATCCGTCAGGCTGTTCTGGCACCCAGAGCTGATGTGAAGCACACGCTTCCAAACATGGCTGAGATTTGGGGGTGGGGGGGACAAATATTTCAGAAAATAGCAGCATGAATGAATTTTTCTCCATGAAACATATCACTATGGATGCTTTCAAAAGGAGCATACTTAAGGGGTGCCTGGCGGCTCAGTCGGTTAAGCGTCCGACTTCGGCTCAGGTCATGATCTCACAGCTCGTGAGTTCGAGCCCCGCGTCGGGCTCTGTGCTGATGGCTCAGAGCCTGGAGCCTGCTTCGGATTCTGTGTCTCCCTCTGTCTCTGCCCCTCCCCTGCTCATGCTCTGTCTCTGTCTCTGTCTCAAAAATAAACTAACATTTTTTTAAAGAGGAGCATAATATGCAAACATGTTTATACACATCAAAATTATACCAATCAAAATTCGTTTAACATCGAAATTTTCAGACTTCATGGGCCAAGAGATACTTATGTTAAGGAACATCTAACAAGATGTCAAGGAACCAGGGCCCTAAAGAACACACCATAAGAAATTTGGCTCATAAAACAAAGCAGGTATGTCAGAGTTTGGTTGTGGATGATGATGATTTCCCAGAACCAGGAGGGACGGGCCTCAGTAAAGGGACCACCACGCAGTTGCCATGGGACAATGAAAACAGCTCTATGATTGGAGAGCAGAAAGGAGAGACTCAACCAATGGGTCGGTGAGTTGCTGAAGACCCATCTCTATTATTCCACTAAGCTCTGCCTGTAAAACTCCCCGGGTTCCAGGAAATGACAGCACAGCTTGTAGCTATGACAACAACAACACAATCCGCGTCCCTGTCAACAATTTAGGATGTGATTCCACCAAGTGGTATGTGCAGGGCTGATTCTAACGTGAGTGTTGGAACATTCTGGCTCCACTAAATCCCCTACAATTCTTGCACTAGAGATCGCTCTTCCAAAAAGGATTGGATCTCGATTTCTTCTGCGTAAAATGAGAAGACACGGGTTGGGGTGGCTCACAAAGTCCCCTCCAGCCTTAAGAGTTCTTAACGCGAGGGAACAGTGAAAAAGAGATCTGTTATGGTGTCCTCTTTGCTGCCTTTCTGAGAAATTTAAATTTGTATGGAAACCTTTGTATGTTTTCCGTACTAGACCTAAGTACTTTTTATTTCTGAGTTCCCAGCATAGGGTATCGGGTTTCCTGGTTGGGTGGGGGAGGGAGAAGGACATTCCACCATCATTGTCTGGGGATTTGCAAATGGGTTTCCCTGTCTGAACCTGCTGAGGGTTAAGCAAATCTCCCTGGAGAAATGCAATTTGCTTTGCCTCTCGAGCACTACATCATAAAGTGGCCACTTTCCCCTTTCCACTTGACCTTCGTCTCCCACAGAGACTTCCTGTGGCTTTGGTTCCCTGGATTTTGCTACTTTAAACAAAAACAAAAACGAAAAACAAACAACACAAGGGATTAAACACCGTGCCCTGAATACCTACTCTGGGTTTCTTAAACATTCGCAATTGCACTAAACGCCAAAGACTGCCATCATTTAGTTCTTTCCCACTCTACTCCGGGAAGATCTGCATGGATGCAGTCAAAGGGGTATCCATGGTCACTTCTGCCCACACTGACCCAAAGATTGGGTGATTTCTGATCACAAACTGCTACTACCATGCAGCAAGACAAAATAAGAAATTTAAGTGGGCAGGGAGGAGGGGGTGAGTCCCGTTCCCACCCACCCCCACCCCCATCTCCAGGTACCTGTGCAATTATAAATATTCTAGAGGGTCAATGCGTTCATCTCACTGATGATGCCTTTGCTGGTGTTTTTCTTCGTGTAGCTGTGATTAAGGTAAAGAACAAAGCCTCAGAGGAGTTAAACATCTGTCATTTGCAGGGCGTGGAGGCTCTGTTTGCTTTTCTCTTTAGGATCCTGAAATCGAACAAACAAACAAACAGAACAAGCCCAGGATCCAGAAGCTGAGGGGATGCCCTGGGACAAGATTGCCCCAGGTAAACTTGTCACATCATCCCCCTAGGATGTGGACTCTCCAGGGGTTCCAGAGGTGCTCTGTCTCACCTAACTTGGCACAAAGTATGGGGATCCGAAGTATGGGGATCGCCAGTGTTCCTTTGCAACAAGGTATTCATTCTCCCCAAGATTTAAAATCTAACCTTCTGTTGGCATGTGGAGTATGGGGCAGGCACCCTGTGGAACGGAAGAGAACTCTGGCCCAGGGAACTTTGTCGTCGTTGCTTGGCCTTATGAGAATTTGAGTTCCCAGCTCTCTCTCTCTCATCTTCTTCCTACGGCGTGTCTATCATTTCTCATCCTCCCCGTGTTCATTCTGTCCCATTCTTCTTTAATGGGCAAGCCTCAACTCCAGCCGAGGAAGATAAAGGAACCAATTCTGACAATAATCAAGTGTATCATCAACGATTTCTCCCTTCCAGGGGGCATTTGCGGTCACGCCTGGACCCAGAAGTTTTTCTCAATCTCCTTGGCTGTAACTACTTTGCCTTTTTGATGCATTTGAAATAGTATAGACATCGTAGGCAAGGAGAAATGTTGCCCTCTCCAGGGCGTGTGAATCTCAGGGTCTTCTAGGCTATCCTTCATAAGCATATTCCTTTCTTATGGATTGTTCATTCTTGTCTTTGACTTTGAAGCTAATGCAGCCGGTACAGTCTTGTTGACTAGAACGACTTCTGCACACATTTATTGCTCAAGTGGAAAAGGAGAGACTTTTTTCAGTTCATTTATTTACTTTTGAGAGACAGAGAGAGCAAGCGAGCATGAGAGGAGCAGAGAGAGAGAGAGAGCAAGAGAGGCAGAGAGAGAATCCCAAGCTGGCTCCTTGCTGTCAGTACAGAGCCCGATACAGGGCTCGAACTTGCGAACTGTGAGACGACGACCCCAGTCGAAACCAAGGGTCAGACGTTTAACTGACTGAACCACCCAGGTGCCCCAAGGAGAGACATTCTTAAACTCCCTTTCTTTCTGCAAAATAAAATGCTGATCGACACAGTTTCCTAAATCAGGTGGGCCTGAGAATGTTTGGGGCCCCTTGGTATTATGGGGGAGGCAAGGGAATCTCAATCTCCATTATTAACCTTGCTCTCTTAACCCTCCTGCCTTTTTTTTTTTTTTTTTTTTTTTTTAAAAGGGGGGATTTTTTAGTTCTGTTAACAGAAACAGAAGGACATCTGGTCACATATCAATCTCAAGACTCCTCTGTCGATTGGTAATTAATGGGCTTTTCCAAACAGAAGGTTTTCCTTCACCTGCCTGGTTTCTTCTTCAGCTGTCGACCTTTTCAAGCTGGGGCTCTGTCACTCACTACCTGTCTTCTGCTACACATATGACAGATAGCCCCTCTCTTTAGGTTCCGACCTCAGCTTCTGGAGGCCGGGGTACTTTTCATTCTGTCTTCCCATCAGATGGGAGCCTCTTCATCATGTCCGGTTCTTCCTTACTCCTTCCTTACCTGCAGCAAATACCTGCAAAGCCTACAGGAAGAAAATCAATGAGCTGATGAATGGGGATGCTTAGGAAGGCGTTTCAGAAATCACGTCCTGGTTCACAGGCTCCCCGGGCAGGGCTCGGTGGGCAGGGCAATGTCAGCGGGAAGAGGAAAGGCACACAAGGCAGGCATTTTCCACACACAGCCCACAAACACCCAGGGACAGGGGCAGCTTCGAGCTTCCAAAGACAGGGAAGGTCGGGAGACCCCATGGATGTTCCTGAAGGCAGTTCTGCATGGCAATGCCACACAGTCATTCCCTTTCTGACTCAGGCAGTGTTTTCACGGCGGAAACAGCCAGGGAGAAGCCAGAGAATTGGAAAAGGGAGGATGGTTTTCTCTCTGAAAGACAACGGTGCTAATGTAAGTTTCGAACAGAGAATCAAATGGCAAAGCCTGACAAATACAGAAGAGCCAAGAATAGCCCTAAGAAAAGGATTTGAGCGCAAGGCTGTGTGCAATCCCCAGTCTGGAAACAGGGGAAGAGAGAGACGTATGTGTTCATCCCTGAGTCTCTGATGGTCAGTCTGGGTCCTCTGCCCAGGCAGGACCGGGGTGGTGCTAATAATTGTAACCAAAAATACGCTATTGTTTTTGCAAGTTTTATTCTTTCTTTAAAACACAGAAAGTAGGGGCGTCTGGGTGACTTAGTCTGTTGAACATCCGACTTAATCTCAGGTCATGATTCTCACAGTCTGGGGGTTCAAGCCCCGTGTCAATCTGCCTGCTGTCAGCATGGACCCCACTTCAGATCTGCCCCTCCCCACTCCCCCCCCCCAAAAATAAGTAAACATAAAAAACCTGCACCAAGCAAGTGTTAATAATAACTACATTTGTTATATTTATCCTTTATATTTTAATAAACTCAATGGCTTATTCTTTAGTTGCCATAAACTGAATGTTTGTGTCCTCCTGAATATCATGTGTGACATCCCATTGCCTGATATGATGGGAGTAGGGGGTGGGCCCTTGGGAGGTATTTAGATCATGAGGGCGCGGTCCTTGCATGGGGCGCCTGGGTGGCTCAGTCAGTTGCGTGTCCGACTTCGGCTCGGGTCATGATCTCACGGTTTGTGGGTTCGAGCCCCGCGTCGGGCTCTGTGCTGACAGCTCAGAGCCTGGAGCCTGCTTCGGATTCTGTGTCTCCCTCTCTCTCTAAAATAAATAAACATAAAAAAGAAAAAGAGAAAAGAAGCCCAGAGAGCTCCCTCGCCCCTTCTGCCATGTGAGGCCACACAGCAAGAAGACAGCCATCTGTGAACACAGAAAAGGACCCTGGCCAGGCACCGAGTCTGCTGGCGCCTTGATCTTTGAGTTCCCGGCCTCCAGAACCCTGAGAAATCAGTCTCTGCGGTGTATAAGCCTCCCAGTCTGTGGTCGTCTGTTGTAGGAATCTGAACAGACTAAGAGCATCGTATCTTAGTGGCAGTCACCCAAGGGAAGCTGTAGAGGCCCTACAGACCTACCCCAAGCCCTGTGTAGCTGGTAGCACCGACCCACATTACTAGTGGTAACCATGAGCACGCTCGTTCTAAACTGGCATCCCGGTCGGTCTTTAATATAGGAAAGCATTGCTTCCTGGAATGGAAATTCCCACATCTGCGGAACGCATGTGTCTTAGTAACGACATAAATACAAGTGTCACTACAGGCAGTTCGGAAAGGCTTCCTGCAACTTCGTGGGCTAGTCATGCACCCTCAACCCTATCACGCGACCGCTAAACCCCATAGTCACAGAAACCTAAGAGAAAAGAGAATTTTTAAATGCCAGGCCACCAAAATCCTCATCAATGCTACCAGCCTACACGAGTGGAAGCAGATAACGGTTCAGGACACGCTGCGCTACCTCGCTTTTTAATTCGCCAGGGCTGCCGTGGTGAAGGATCACCCACCGGGTGGCCCGACCGACCAAAATGTAACTCGCTCACGATTCTGGCGGCCGGAAGTCTGAGATCAAGGTGTAGGCAGAGGCGGTTAATTCCGAAGCCTCTCCCCTCGGCTTCCTTGACGTCTTCTTCTTCCCTGTCCTCACACAGCCTTCCCCCTGCATCCGTCTGTGTCCTCAACCCCTCTTCTTACAAGGACACCAGTCATTGAGTTGGGACCCACCGTAATGACCTCGTTGCAAGCTAACCACCTCTTGAAAGGCCTTGTCAGCTGCAGTCACACTCTGCTGTATCCGGAGGGGGGTGGGTCAGGATTTCAACATAAGAATTTGGGGGGACACGATTCGGGGAGGAGGTTAGAAACTAGCAGGTGACTCTACTAATTACTTCTACTTCTATTTCTAATTAGATCTAATGATGATCCGTAGAAAGGTTGTAACTTCCGCCTTCTCTCTTAGCTGATCCTGTGGGACTTTCCGGGCCTGGCCAGAGAGCCCCAACTAGGATCCAATGTCTTCTTTTTCTCTCTCCAGTAAGAACCAACCGTGGGACTCCTGTTCGTCTCCTGTCCCCCTCCTCTGCGCTGCCTGAGGGTCTCCAAAGGAGGGATTCTCAGTGTTCAGGGCTGCAAATGCCTCATTTAAAGCATCATAGGAGGTAAAAACCCATCAAAACTGTAGACTCCTTTTTTCTTTCTCTTTCTTTCTTTCTTTCTTTCTTTCTTTTTTTTAACAGTTGATGAGGTTTGGAGTGACGGGGGTTCTGGAGCCAAGGCCGAGAAAGAATTCTTGAGACGTCTTGGGCGCAAAAAAAGGTGATTTTCTTAAAGCACGGGGACGGGACCCGGGCCAAGAAGAGCTTCCCCAAGACCCGGAGGAGAGACTGGTTATATACTTGGCACTTGGGGGCTGGGGGAGATAAAGCCCTGAGGAAGTTTCTTAAAGAGATTTCCATATGTGAAGAGCTAACAGATCCCTGGAGGCTTAGCTATTGTCAAGCTAAGGTTGTTTTTCCCTCTAGGGAGGCATTAGCATTAAGACCGCAGGGAGCGCCTAGAGAAACGTTAGTTACACTCCGTTTTTGCCAATGGGCTGCAGGTTATAAGGAAATGTTACCTGCCATTTCCTTCTGGCCTTGGTTCCCCCACATCACTGAGGAGGAGAGGGTGATATCAGGGGCTCCAGGGAACTGAGTCTACAGGTTTCTGGAAATTAGGCTATTGAGAAGATTGCCCTTTTCTTGTAATTTACTAAGGTATTCGTAAACTGATGGAGTCTAGCATGACTGAATCTCTATCAGTTAACTATCTGTTCTTCCCCTTCTCTTTGTTCTTGGGCAGCTAGGAGTGCCTGGGGAATGTCACTTAACCAACCCACTGTCATGGGGGGCGGGGTGAGGTGGGAGGGGTGGGATGTTGCTAGCTTGGGCTTTGCCCTCAGCTTGTCTCACCCTCCCTCATCAGAGTCAAATGGGAGAGTTCCCCGGGGTAACCAGTTCACTCGGTGGGATTGATGAGGGAGCATGCGACAGGCTGATGTGTATGTCCCCAGGTGGGACATGTGTGATATTCCTTGGACACTCCCGGCTACCCAAAAAAACAAGAAAGCACAACAAAACCACTGGCTAAACAGAGAAGATTGCCCACCGGTTTACCAGATAAAGGCAATCCCATCAATGGCCTGAAGTCCAGGAACTCCCTACGGTCTTAACGCTAACGCTTTGCCAGAGGGAAAAACAACCTTAGCCTGACAACAGCTGGGGCTCCAGTAGCCTGTGAGTCCTCTTTAGCAGATGAAAATCCCACTGGAAACTCCCCCTGGACTTTACCTCCCCCGAGTCCCAAATATATAACCTGTGTCTCCACAGGGTCCAGGCAGCTCTTCCTGCCCATGAGTCCTGTCCCCGTGTTCTACTAAAATCACCTTTTTGCACCAAAGACATCTTCAAGAATTCTCTCCTGGCCGCCAGCTCTGAGCCCCATGAACCCCACCGTCACCGCAAAACCTCATCAATGATCTCACAGTTCGTGGGTTCGAGCCCCACGTCGGGTTCTGCACTGACAGCGTGGAGCCTGCTTGGGATTCTCTTTCTCTCTCTCTCTCTCTGCCCCTCCTCTGCTCACATGCTCTGTCTCTCTCTTTCTCAAAATAAATGAACGTAAAAAAAAAAAAAAAAAAAAGAATCTAATGCCATGTTACAAGGAATAACTACAAGTGGCAATGTACCTAAAGTGACCTGAGTGTTGCTGACTTCGTATGACAATGAAACAAGTGAAGAGTAATTCATACTGTTAATGTTAAAAAATACATTTTCCGGTCTTGCTAATGTTGCCATAGGGGCCAAGGGCAGGCTGCTCCAAGATGGGCCGCTTTGGCATAAAGGTTATTTCAAGTTAAAAGTAAACAAAACCCATTGTGACACTGTATGCTAATTCATTTGGATGTAAATTAGAAAAATTAAATTAAAAAAAAGTAAACAAAACCCAGCAGGTGCAGGAAAAGCTCTCTGCTTCCCCCTCAACTGCCGAAATCTGCATTGGAAAGGAGAACCTGTACCCGGAGGAGAACTGTTAACTGAGTCTCCCCTTTACCTAATGATTAATGAAGTTTTGGGGTGATGGGGGGGGGGTCCGGAGCTGACGGCCAAGAAAGAGTTCTTGAAGACGCCTTTGGTGCCAAAGGGTGATTTTATCAAAGCACGGGGACAGGACCCGTGGGCAGAAAGAGCTGCGCTGGGGTCGTGACGGGTAACTCACTACACGCCCTCAGGTTGGGAGGGGGTCAGGGATAGAGTAAGTCTCTAAGGTAGTTCGGAAGCAAGGTTTCCAGGACTTTGAGGGGCTAGCTGTTGCTAGGGAAACACCATTTATTACCATTTAATAAAACCTCAGTCATGGGACCCTTCAGATGTATATGGGGTGGAGGGAGGGCATAAGCTTGGAGTCTGATTGCGGGCATATATCTTGGGGCAGTTGAGATAAAGGAAGTTTCCAAAGGAATTTTTATATGTTCAAGTAAACTTGCAGGATCCTCGAGGTTGGGATAATGTGAAGCTAAGATTCTTGTTTTGTCCCCCAGCAAAGCGTCCTCATGGAGGCAGCCGAGCTCCTAGAGGGAGGTCACTCTGCCTGTTTCAAGGACTTGTCTGTCAATGGGCTGTAGGCAGTAAGGGAATTTAATTTTTCATTTGCCTTAGTTTCCCACATCACCATGGGAAGCACTTAAACCCCTTTCCTTTGTTCTTGGGTAGCTGGGAGTGTCCGAGGAATGTCATACATATTCCACCTGATGGGTGGGGGGGGGGTGCTATTAGCCTGTATTTTGCCCTCAGCTTGCCCCACGCTCCTTCATCATGGTGGTTAGTTTTATGTGTCAAATAATGCCCAGTTATTTAATCAAACACTGACCTGGGTGTTGCTGTGAAGGTAACTTGGGATGTGGTTCATATCCACCATCAGCTGACTTTAGGTAAGGGAGATTACCCTGGTTAGTGTGGGCGGGCCTCGTCTAATCAGTTGAAGGCCTTAAGAAGAAACCTTGAAGAAATTTTGCCTCAAGACTGTAACATCAACTCCTGCCCGAGTTTGTAGGCTGCTGGCATTCCCTACACATTTCGAACCTACCATCCCCCACAACTGTGTGAGCTAAGTCCTTAAAGTCTTAACAGGATACATACATATTCTATTGGTTGTCTTCCTCTGAACAATTGTGACCAATACACTACCTTTTTTTTTTAATGTTTATTTATTTTTGAGAGAGCACAAGCGATGGAGGGGCAGAGAGAGGGAGACAAGGAATTGGAAGCAGACTCCAGGCTCTGAGCTGTCAGCACAGAGACCCACGTGGGGCTTGAACCCACAAACTGTGAGATCATGACCTGGGCCCAAGTCGGATGCTTAACCGACCCGAGCCACCCGGGGGGCCCCAATACACCACCTTTTGTTAAAAATATGGGGTGCCCGGGTGACTCGGTCGGTTAAGCGTCCAACTCTCCGTTTCGGCTCAGGTCATGATCTCGGGCTGTGTGCAGAGCCTGCTTGGGATTCTCCCTCTCTCTCCCCCTCTCTCTCTGCCCCTCCCCTACTCACGCTGTCACTGTCTCTCTCAAAATAAATAAATACCTTTTAAAAAATTAGAAAAATAATTCAGGGTGTCACAGGGGTAAACCCAGGCCTCACTGGTCAGCTTGTTGCCAAAGGGAACCGATTCCCAGCTCCCCATTTGCTAATCCCACGAGCAGGGCCTGCAGCGCTCACTTGCAACGCAAGGTGGCGCTCCTGCTCTGCTCAAAAAGGTCCGGCTTCTCCGCGGCCGCCCCGCCTCCCAGCCCTTCTCCCCTCAGATTCCAAGACAACTCGATGACTCAGCAACGGGAATGAGGAATCGTAAAACTTGGACGAAGGATACTGCCTACGTGCCCAGTGTTCACAGGCTTGCCGTCACCACCAACTGGAAAAAAAAATAAACTTTTTAGAGCACCTGCTTATTGTTCTAGGTTTTCTGTCTTTTCAAGTCTTTGGGATTGTCCTCTCCCCTGGGGAAATAAGCCACTGTCCCCCAAGGACGCAGCATGCCTATCTACCCGTGTGTCTGTGCACACGGGACATGACTCTTCCCGATCATCCCCCGGTGTCAGCCCTCCCCTGTCCTGCCAGAGGATTCTGTGCCTGTCCTGCAAACCCCTCGGTTAACCCTGCTGGTGGTCAGGGCCGGATACCCTGTCATTAGGTCGTGTACTTGACCGCAGAGCTCAAAACATTTTCACAGCATAGGCTTGCTTAATCCTTACGATATTTTGTAAGAAAAGTCTGAGATGACTCTACTGAAATTTCTGCTTCGTGTCTGTGTGGAAACGGAACTGGATATGTGGAGCGATCCTGCAGGGGTCACCCAGGAATTCAGAATTCGAATCAGGGACAATTGGGGCACCTGGGTGGCTCGGTGGGTTAAGCGTCCACCTTCGGCTCAGGTCATGATTTCACCATCCGTGAGTTCGAGCCCCGCGTCAGGCCCTGTGCTGACAGGTCGGAGCCTGGCGCCTGCTTCGGATTATTACAATTATCATCTCATCCCAGCATAGAGCTGGGAGTGTAGGGCAATGCCTCTCAACTGAGAGGAGTTCTAAAGTTCACAGCACTTGTTTTCTCAGAGTTGGTTGAATTTTTGGGGTCTCCTAGGGCATCTCGATGGTTGACAAAAGCCAAGGCCGGTGGCGGTTTTCCAAGACTGAGATTATGGAATAGGGTCGATTAAATAGTACTCTCTCCTACTTCCGATGGACCCATCCCACCCTTTCAAACAGCACAGGCATCTCTCTACTCAAGGCCTCTCTGTTGGCATCAGTGGGGACCTCCCTTTCCTAGTCTTTTGGCTGTGTATTTAGGCCACCTTCAGACTCTTGCGAGACAAGTTGAAAGACAAATTGAGAACAAGGATATTCCTAAAAAACGACTCAGTTCTGGGACGCCTGGGTGGCTCGGTCCATTGAGCATCTGACTTCGGCTCAGGTCATGATCTCGCAGCTCAGGAGTTTGAGCCCCGCATCGGGCTCTGTGCTGGCAGCTCAGAGCCTGGAGTCTGCTTTGGATTCTGTGTCTTCCTCTCTCTCTCTCTCTCTCTCTCTCTCTGCCCCTCCTCTGCTCATGCTCTGTCTCTCTCTCTCTCAAAAGTATAAATAAACATTAAAGATAAATAAATAATAAACAAATAGATAAATAAATAAACAAACTGCTCAGTTCTTCGTGTCTCCCCAAACCAAAGCCATAACCCCGGGGAAGTCATCCTTTTTTCTGCAGTGATAAAAGTCTAACTCTCCCTAAGAACACACCCTTCATCCCTTTGATTTGTCCAAAAGAGTGGGCAGCTTTGTACCAGATCCAGGCTTGTGACACTGTCCCTGCTAATCTTCCTAGTCCTAGGAGCTGGGACGGGGCACGTGCTTATGTGGACGTGTTTTGGGAGCCAGAGACCTTACAGCCATGCGTGTGTGTGAGTTTGCAAACTCTGTGGAAGTCTCCCGACTCGTCTCAGAAAAACATGCTGACTTAGAGGGATACATCTGCTGGGCAGCATGGCCGTCCCACGCTGGACGTTTCATTCTGGCTTCTCCACGAGCCTTGAGAAGACTTGTCTTCGCTTCGGGGCTCGTGTAGACAACATTCATATTACGATAATAATCTTAGTTCTTCAAACAATTACACCTATTAAGCCTGAAAGGCGGGGGGACCTCATAGGATCAGCCCTCAGCCCCTTTTCTGGTAGAAACGTGATTTCTTTTAATCAGATATATTCCTTTAACAATGAATAAATTCCCCAACTCTACCCCACCCCCCAACAAAAACCCGTTATATCCACAGGACGATTAGCACCTGCGTCTAGAGACGATCCTACCCAAATACTTCTTCCTTCCTGAAGCTTGGGGTCCAAAACAGATGAAAGAGACTCCTTTGTGAAGATTTTAAGAGGTGAGAATCCAATTAACTTGAATGACTTGAGTTCTATCCAGCTGAGCTATGGAGAAAGAAACTCATCTCTTAAAGAGTTCACTTTGGCCTGCCTCTTCCGAGAAGCCCTCCCTGACTACCACTCTAGACAGCTCCAAGGTAAGCTCCTCTCTGAGCCCTTAGCACCAGGGATAGATCTCCATTCACCGGTGCGTGTGGCACAGTCGTGATGCCCTGCTCCTCGGCACAAGGTCTAGGAGTCATTCACCCTGGCGGGTCTGGCGCGTAATGGTTTACTAAACTAAACTGAACCTTCTAGGCCAAGGATTCTGGGGATTCAAGGATGGGAGAGGACAGACGCTGCCCATAGACTTCATCTAGGCAACCCGTCGCCTTCCCGACTCAGCCTGCATCTGACGGTGGACGTGGCTCCTTCCCCCACCTTCAGTGCGTAATGAGCTGTTCATTCTTATGGTGGCGAGACGACCAGGAGGACTGAGTATAGTCTGCTCCCACCATCCCCGTGACAGTTCATCTGAAAAGTCTTTGTTGGGCCGTCGGGGCTCTCACGGACCTTCCAGCTGCTACCCTGTCCACGGCAAAACATCACAAGAAACCGCGCAGCCTGTGAAGCGGGAGCCTAATGCTAAGCATCTGGCCTGTAAAGTTGGAATGTTCAGTAGACAAGGGCCACGATAATGGGACCAGCCCCGCAGCCGTCTGTACGCAAGATGGTGAGTGGGGACTCCCACGTGGACCAGGGTGGAGGTTCTAGAGGAATAAGCGATATGTTGGAGCCCAGTGAAATCATCTCAAGAGAGATGATTGCATATCTCTCTTTTCAGTTCCATCTACAGTGGAATTAAAATCTATCACAGACAATTACATCACACAAACTGGCCAATGCGACCAGCTAGGGCTGTTTTCACTTTCAAGAGAGCTCTCCGTTAGACGTTGACCAGCACACCCCTGGGAGAAACACGCTTTCATCTTGATCAGGACCCTCTGATGTTTGCACAATTGTAGATAAAGGTCGGAGTTCTGTCCCAATCCACTTCTGGGCTCGATAACTGCCCGAATATGACAACCCACATTAAACAGATTCCCTTGACGTTGCATCGGCAGCTGGCAATCCTTTCTCCTTACATATTTACGTCAAATCTCGTGGAGAATACTTCCATGCTTGCACACATGTTGTTAAGCCGCAGTCACACAATACCATCCACATTCACATCAGGCACCGCGCTCAAACAAGTTAATATTTTATGGCAAATGGATGGAGAGAAGGGCAGTGCTTCTAACTTCAACATCTTGCCAGAAATAAATAAGTCATGTTTTTTAATTGAATCGGATCCCCATCTTGAGAGAGGTTCATGATTTCTGTTGGTTCGCAAGAATGTAAGGGGGCAGCATTTCTTAATTTGCAAGTCTAGCTTTCAGAAGCTGTCATATGGAACCCAACGATTCAGGCAGTTCTGCTGATAAACATTTATCGGTTCTCAAGTGCAGCCCAACAGCCAGGTACTCAGAGTCAAGGACGTTCTTCAAAGACGTAGGTGCTGTCCCTGAAGAAACATGCTTCAGCCAATATTTCTCTACGTCAGGCTGAAAGTCACATTATTTTAGCTTAGTGCTTAAGAGTACAGCCTCCAGGATCAGACCCTGTTCAAGATCCCATTCTACCATATGCCAGCTCTGTGACCAGGAACAATTTACTTGACCTCCTTAAATTTTGTTTTCCTCATCCACAAAATGGGAGTAATCATAGCCCTTGTCTGTAACTTGTTGTGAAGATTAACTGAGATAATGCATCCAATACACGTCGGGAAATACCTCGCAGATAGTAAGCTCTCAATAAAAATAGCATTTACTATTCATCGTCTCATCGTCTTCTCGCCCCCACCCCCAACCAGGACAGAAAAAAAAAAAAAAAAAAAACCCACGGCCAACTTCTGAGTTGTCACCCCACGTCCATTTTCTGCCATGAAGCCATTCTCAACACCGTGCATCCCAGAAGATCATTTGTTCTCTGCCAGTCTCCCAGCATTCATAATAATCGTAGGCATTGACCAAAAAAGAAAAACTCCAAACGCTGTGTTAAGAGGGTGAG
This sequence comes from Panthera uncia, assembly GCF_023721935.1. Lineage (NCBI taxonomy): Eukaryota > Metazoa > Chordata > Mammalia > Carnivora > Felidae > Panthera > Panthera uncia. The sequence goes on along the minus strand of NC_064814.1, from coordinate 20,323,062 downwards.
ATTGAGATCCATCGCAAGTATCTTTGAAAGGCCAGTGGGAGAGAATCATTCTTCTAGTGCCTGTTGTCTATTTGCTTATCTTCGAGTCACCGCTCACTCTCGGAGGGGTCACGTGCAAGTCTCTGAGCTTCCCTGGGAGGGGACGATGGCTCCATCCAGCTGTGGAACCCTACCTCATCAGTCACCCGAGAGTCACTCCCCGAGGACATTGCAGAGACCTTCTGGGAATCGCCATCTGTAAAGCTCCTGGGCAGATTCTCCAGCCATTCCAAGGACGCAAAGGGTGAGCCTTGCTTTCACGGGCTCTTGCTGTCCACGGAACACGCCTGGCGCTCTCCCCACAGTGAAGAGAGAGTACGATGTCCTCTTTGGATTACTTTCCCTTAGCAGAGAAACCCCTTCTCGAGGGTGTGGTCCCTTAGCAAATCACCTGGAGATTCACAGCTATTAATACCACCGGCAGCAACCCAGGGACAGATCTCCTGCCAGGATTCCCAAGCTCTTGGCTCATCATCCTGATTGGGGAGCAGTCCAGTTTGGATTGGTTTATCGGAACATGGCGCTCGTGCAGAAGAGATCCTAGTTTAGTTTTCTAACCATGGTTTTTTTTTCTTTTAATGTTTATGTTTTGAAAGAGAGAGAGAGAGAGTGGGGGAGGGGCAGAGAGAGAAGGAGACACAGAATCTGAAGCAGGCTCCAGGCTCTGAGCTGTCAGCACAGAGCCCCATGTGGGGCTCACACCCACGAACCATGAGATCGTGACCTGAGCCGAAGCCGGTTGCTCAACGGGCTGAGCCACCCAGGTGCCCTTGTAACCATGTTTTATACTCAACTGCCCTTAAAGAGAGATTAAAAGGTTTGAAATTGAAATCTAGTCAATAAGATGTTTTAAACAGGGTGAAGGGTGCAGGATCAAAGAATCACAATCAATTGATAAAGATTCTCTTTGAAAAGAAACCCTCATAAGAGTTCAGCATTGATCACTTTTTAAAAAATTTTTCTGTCAATGTTTACTTATTTTTGAGAGAGAAAGAAACAGAGTGCGAGCAGGGGAGGGACAGAGAGAGAGGGAGACAGAGAATCTGAAGCAGGCTCCAGGCTCCGAGCTGTCAGCACAGAGCCTGATGTGGGGCTTGAGCCCACAGACTGAGATCATGACCTGAGCCAAAGTCAGACGCTGAACTGACTGAGCCATGCAGACACCCCGTTCACATTTTTGCTACGTTCTAGGCACTATACTCAGTGCCTTACATAGACTTTCTCATAAAACCCTTTCAAAAACTCTTCGGGAAGCTACCATTATTGTCCTCAAAACTGAGAAAACTTTGCAAAAGCTTAGTGGGATTAAGCAATTTATACAAGGTCACATAGTAAGTTTTTGGTCTCTCTCCATTTCTAAAAACAAAACCAAAAAACATAAAAAAAAAAAAAAAACAGAAGAAAAAAAAAACACAACAAAACTCTATCTGGGTAAGTCAAGTCTTTAAAACCCTGAAGAGGAAAAGGAAAAAAATATAATTCCAACACTTCTTCGATTGCCCTTCAACACAAGGGTGTTAAGGGCTGGTTGAATGAGTACGATCTTAGCGCCTTTAGGGGTTTTCTGGTTGAGACACCTTCCCTCACAATTCCTGAAGCATGGACTGATGTCATCAACTGATTCTGAAAGTAAATTATGGTCTAAGTGGGTTTACAGTGGTTCTTGGTCTCACCTCTCAGGCTGGTACAATCTGCCAGAACACAGGAGGGTCGGGGGTTCGAGACAGAAGCAGAATAGAAAAGATCAGAAACCTTCTGTTCCTCCCAAATTGACTTAGACCACCTTCCTGGTGTGGCCCTCTTGGCTTGTCTGGGAGGTCCCAGCAATCAGAGCCCTCAGCGTCCTGCTGACTCCAAAATAGACACTCCTATTACCGTTGCTAACACTCCCATACACCCCCACTCAAGCTACACCCTCTGAAGATCATCTGATCATCTCCTGAAGATCACTTCCAGGGCTCCAGAGTGAAGCACCCTTGAGTTGTATGTCCTACATGGGCAAATGAAGATGATACAGAGAACAAATGAGGGTGTGTCACAGAAGAGAATCTGCCTTCTCTTTTCTCCTGAAAATAGAAACTCACAGTCAAGATTCTACAGTGTAAAAACCCGGCATTTAGGGGCGCCTGGCTGGCTCAGCCCCTGGAGTGTGCAACTCTTGATCTCGGGGTTGTAAGTTTGAGCCCCACGTTGGGCACAGAGATTACTTGAATATAAAATCTTTTAACAAGAGAAAAAGAAAAGAAAAATCGTAGATGTGACTTAGAAATAGAGCCTTAACACTGACTGGCTGGCAAGAAGCCGGGGCTCAGCTTATATTTGTTTTCATATTCCCCAGAACCTAGGAAGGTCTCAATAAATATTAAATGATACACACAAAGATAAGATGCAAATCCATTCTGGATTCATGCCTCCTACAGCTGCCAGAAACAAGCACCTGCCTTCCTTCATGCCGAGCCTGCATCAGCATAAGGCTCTTTCTGAAATATTATCCCCATTCCACACATAGATCTTGGCCGACAAATTAAAAGGATCGTCATGGGAATGAATCACAGCCAACCCACTATTATATATTTAATGTCCAGAGCCTTGTGGGTACATAAGCCTCTTAGAAGTGAGTTAGGATCTTCACTAGGCATTAGCAGAGGAACGCAGATGGGTAGGTACCCAATCTGCATAACACTGACTGACATTTGTGGGATGCTTTAATGTTAACACAGTCCAGAACTCCATGGAAATGACGGCTTATCTTCTTTTTTTAGGTGATGAAGATCTAGGACATTCTCTGTCATGCATACCTACAGACTATTAATACTGAAGGAGTCTTATATCTCACTGGGTCACCCTCCAGAGGAAGGAGACCCTCCTTCCGTGTGTCCAGCAGCCTGGCCTCCTTCTTCTGGTCTCTTGTACTGTGTTGGTCTGCTCGCGTTCATCACAGAGCCAATCTATACCAAGACCCCACTGTGTGGGTCTCGTATAACCAGTTACCACTAGGTTATACTGTGATAAAAACCTCTTAGTGTTTTAGAGCCATGCAGAACATATGGTAAGAGGAGATTTAGTCTCTAGGCTGCTCCCCAATTACATCGTCCGTTACTGACCTAAGCAATGGGACTAAGGAAGAGTGGGGTGAACGAAAAGGGACTATCATCCTTGAATAAGTCCATAAATGCCCAGACGCGAGCAATCTGCTACGGACATCTACTTTGCAAACACTTAGCCCACTTGTGATTCTCTTTGTAGCTTAGCCTTCATCTGAAGTTTTCCAACAACAGTTCCTGGAAGCCTAAGTGGCTTAACACTTCTTCAATTGTGATTCCTAAATAGAAAACATTATCCAGTGGCAGAAGTGAGTGCTATCGAATGGAGAAAAGGAAATCCAAGCAGAGCCAACGTCTCAAAGAGTCTCTTAGGAGAAAGAAGAGAGACAAAAAGAATCTCTTAAGTACACAACTATGACTTATGGCACGAATGCTTCTTGGGTGTTGAGAACTCACTCTCTAGCACCTGGAAATAAATTACTGTCATGCTGGTCGGGTCAAAGGCCAGGCTGGGGGACGGGGTAGGATGTCCACCCTCTTCTCCACTTCCCACCATATAACCCTTCTCAACCAGGTATCCCGCAGGGAATTAACCCCTGATACCCGGAAGCATCTACTGGAGGTGATGAATTAACTTTTCTCCTTTGCATCTAGCATGGTCGTAAATCTGTACTGAAAGCATTTTCTGTAGGGATTAATGCTTTCATGGAACCCAGGCCGAAAGAGTCTGCATGCAGGGGACTAAATTTTGTTTCTTAACAAGCATAATGTGTTCTAGGCCACCCAGTTTTTGGTCATCTGTAATGCGAGTCCTAGGAAACTAATACAACAGAGTTTTTGTAATTTTCTATGTAAAGATATTAAAATCTTGGTTAGATACATTCCTATATTTTTACGTTTTTGATGCTAACATAAAAATATTATCTTGAGGGGCGCCTGGGTGGCTCAGTCGGTTGAGCGTCCGACTTCGGCTCAGGTCACGATCTCACAGTCTGTGAGTTCGAGCCCCGCGTCAGGCTCTGGGCTGATGGCTCAGAGCCTGGAGCCTGCTTCCGATTCTGTGTCTCCCTCTCTCTCTGCCCCTTCCCTGTTCATGCTCTGTCTCTCTCTGTCTCAAAAATAAATAAACGTTAAAAAAAATTTTTTTTTTAAATAAAAAAATATATTATCTTGAAAAAATGTATTTTCTAATTATCTGTTGGTACTACAAGGAAATATAATTGATTTTCCTATACTGGCCTTATATTATGTGTCTTGGCATAAATGTCTTTGGTGTGCATTTCTTTGAGGGGTGGGCTGGACTTGGTCTGCGGGATATAGCTTGCCAACTCCAGCCTGGCTAACAGATGTGACATAAACATTCAGGCCCAGTATTGCTGGATTTTCTGATTTTACAAGAGAAACTGGAAATAAGGAGTGTTCTTTAATTTGAAATCACCTGATTTTTAAAATACTTCAATAAGCACTAATTTGGTTGTGCGGGGCGGGGGGTGCTGGCTGGCTCAGCTGGTGGGTAAAGCATGTGACACTTGATCTTGGGGTTGTGAGTTCAAGCCCCACGTTGGATGTAGAGATTACTTAAAAATAAAATCTTCAAAAAAAATAAACACTATTTTTTTTTTCACCAACGTACTGGATGAAAAAGGAAAACAGAAAGAAAAAGAATCTTCCTGGCGCCATGGACCGTGGAACATATTTGTTACATCATAAATGTGGTTCTCTTTAAAAATGTAACGTACCCTTCTTTGTTTCCTTTAATGCTCTTTGCCTTGGCTTTAATATTGTCTGACACTAAGTGAAGATTCACATTTTCTTTTAACTTATATTTGCCTGGCATGCCTTCTCCCATTCTTTACGGTCAATCTCTATGAGTCACTTTATTTTAAACATATCTCTTTTCTCAGCTTATAGTTGGGTTTTACTTTGTAATCCAGCCATATTTTTTTAAATCTTGATGTGTAGCCCATTTACGGTTATTGATGTACGCAAGACGATTCATTTTAATCTGCTTCCTCTGGGATGAAAGCCTGGGCTTCTGAGGGCAAGGACTCGCCTGCAGAAGAGACCAACACTGCAGCAAAGATTTAGAACACGCATGTGGTCCAGATGGCTACATCGATAGGGCTCAATATGTGTAAACACTCCTTGGGGTGTATAACTTTTGGTGTGCTGAATATTTAAAAGATCGTCCGCATTTATCGACAGTTACATCACTGATTCCCTTGAAAGAAAACCACGGAAGAAGAAGAAGAAGAAGAAGAAGAAGAAGAAGAAGAAGAAACTATGCTTCCCTTCTTCCTTTCTTTTTCCAACGTTCAAAGGAGCCCAAAGCCAGCCGGGTGGTGGGTTTTTACGCTCCCCCCACCTTTCTTAGCTTCTGGCTGTCGAGCAGCTGACCGTAATTTCGAGAAGTGGAGAATTCAGGCATGTGACAGTGGGGACTCTGTTGCCCAAAGCAACTGGAAAACCTTGCTCTGGTTTTACAGTCCTGCCACTCAAGCTGCCAAAAGACAGAAAGGAATCGTGAGAAAGTTGCCTCCTGATTGTAGACCTTCTACTTCTCTGTCCTAAGTGGCGGGGGGGGGGGGGGGGGGGGGGGGGGGGGGGGGGCGGGATTAATAGGGGAGAGTCGTGCCATTCCTCAATCCACTAGCCCCTCTCCTATGTCACGGGCCCTGAATTCACTTCCTTGCCCCCTGCACTGTCCAGGTCCCCTGTATAAACCCAGATGGGCTGGACTAAGGGGGGTCTGCTGCCAGGAAATGCTGAGAAGGAACAGGAAAGCAGAGAACCTCTTGGGCAGGCTGTGGATAGGATAATGGACTCCCCAGCTGAACCTCCAGGCACCTGCGATGGAAAGAATCATCACCTCTCCTTCCACTGAAACGTAAGGGCTCAGAAGGATCCTTACAGCCCAAGCTGGCAAGGACCTGAGGCTGTGTTTTCTCAGCCTTGAAGGCCAGCTGCGTTTTGTACAGCACAGCCCAGTGAGGCAGTGAGCCCGGTTACTTGAGCCTCTGTGAGGTCTCCTGTAAGGTTCCATTAGAAACTTCACACCGACCAGAAGGCAGTGATTCAAGTTTTAGGCTTGCAAAAGCCCTGCCCTGGGTCCTAAGGAGTATGTGTATATACATTTTAAAGTTTATTTCTTTATTTTGAGAGAAAGAGAGAAAGTATGAGCAGGGGAGGGGCAGGGAGAGAGGGAGAGAGAATCCCAAGCAGGCCCTGTGCTGTCAGTGCAGAGCCCAATAAAGGACTCGAAATCATGAACCGTGAGATCATGATCTGAGTCGGAAATCAAGAGTCAGACACTTAACCAACTGAGCTGCCCAGGTGCCCCGAGACTGATTTATTTTAAAGAACTGGCTCACAGACTTGTGGAGGCTTGGAGAGTCCAGTTCAAGTCCTAAAGCAGTCTGCTGGTGAACCGGAAAGAGCCAAGGTTGCAGATGAAGTCCAAAGTCCATCTGCTGGCAGAGTTCCCTCTTGCTCCGGGAAGGTCAGCCTTTGGTTCTATTCGGGCCTTCAACTGATTAGATGAGGCCCACCCAAATTATGGAGGGCAATCTGCTTTATTCAAAGTTCTCTCCCACTCATTCCCCTGATTGTTAAACCACTAATTTCTATTTCCCAAAAATATATTTTTTGTGTGTTTATTTATTTTTAGAGACAGAGAAGGGGGAGGGGGAGAGAGAGAGAGAGAGAGAGAGGGAGAGAGAGAATTCTAACCATGCTCTGCATTCAGCACAGACCCAGACTCGGGGCTCAGATTCATGAACCATGAGATCATGACCTGAACTGAGATCAAGAGTCAGATGCTTAACCGACTGAGCCACCCAGGCACCCCTCTCCCAAATATCTTAATGTTTTTTCTCTGCCGGGGGCCTTTGGTCACTGAAAGACTCAGCACTGTTGAACGAATCCCCAGAGATGCTTGCTCATGGAATCTTCTGCATAGGCTTCCTTCCCATTGCTGTCGGCTGCCATCTTGATGACCCTCTCTGTCCTTGTCTGTACTCTGCTCCCCCTGCTTCTACTGGCCTAGGTTCCTAGTAGACATTTACACACGCTTAAAGCCACCTGTCTCACATGCTGGACAGTCCCTCCCTCCGTGTCATTTGTCCCCTTCAGAGGAAATTAGAACGAGTACAAATAAGAACATTGATGAGCAACAAATAGCAAAGATTGAATGTAATGTTTTGTTGACGATCACATTTCATTTCAAGTATTCCTGAGCTCCGTTTCTCTTATATTTGGCTTCTTGGTCTCTGTTATTGAGAAAACTGAGCGAGTGGCATCCCCTTCTTGGCTCCGTTCCCCTGTTCCTCCCCCTCTTTTGGCCAAGTCAGTGGAGTTTCTTTTCCAAAGCTTTTCAGGCATTTTTTTAAAAAAAAGCAGATGGCAGAGTGAATGGGGATTTGCTCACCAGTGGCCACTGACCAATGAACAGAAAGTGTTTCTCAAAACCAGAACATATGCAAAGATCTGTATGTGCAGATTTTTTGAATGCCTATTTTTATTTTTGAGAGAGAAAGAGGCGCAGAAGGAAAGTGGGACAAAGGATCCAAAGCAGGCTCCGTGCTGACAGCAGCGAGCCTGAGGCGGGGATTGAACTCACAAACAGGGAGATCGTGACCTGAGCCAAAGTCGGACGCTCAACCGACTGAGCCACCCAGGCGCCCGTGTACATGCAAGTTAATTGACCTCTAAGAGATAAACCCGATGGACATATTTACAATTTATAAAAGTGGAGAAGGATCAGAAGGATCATTTCTTGAGTGCACAAGCATACAGAGTCCCACAGTGGGGACTGGGAAAATGCCCGAAAGATAAAGAAGTCTAGACACGTGGAGCTTGAGAAAATTTAGAGAACACCTTAACCCACCAACCAATACGTAACTGAAACAGTGTGAAAGTGGCAAATAAACACCCAGAAAGGTATCAGACGCACCCCCTCCTGTTCCCCAGATACCTAATTCCTACCCAAGCTGAAGTCCCCTGGTCAAATTGTTGCGCAATCCTTACAGATGGCCCAATGCACTCCAACCTACATGCCATCACCTCCCCTCCAAACCCTTGGAGAAGCGTGCCATCACATACTCCGTCTGGCACAGGGTTGTGCTATCTAGAAAACTGGTACAGCTTTGCTTTGCTGTTGATCAGTGTTTCCACGCTTGGTCTTTTTTTTTTTCCCTCATTGGATTGGAACGTTCTGGAGGGTTGTGTGAACCGCTCCCTTCTCCATATCCCTCAGAGAACAGGGGGACATAACACACGGATCACAATGATCACTCAAGAAATATGGTTGATTCGTTAAGATGTGTCCCATTTTCACCCAGGTCATCAGGAAATAACCAGAGAACACCCACCTAGTTACTCATGAAGGTAATAATAACAATAATCATATGGGCAGCTGGCAGGTTCTGAGTGCTTATTCCGGGCTAAGTTGTATTTTAACCCACTCAATATTTAGCACTTACATTTTAATCCATTTAATGCTTAGTAGCAAATCCGTGAAAGAAACACGTTTCTTATCCCCATTTTACGGATGAAGAAACTGAGGCACGGTGAACCAGGTCTACAGTTAATAAGTGGCAGAGCCAGTTTTGGAACCCAGATTAACTGGCTCTAGAGCCAGGACTCTTAACCACTATGCAGATTATGTCTAAACCCTTCCAGGATGCTTTAAGAACTAGTCTATGTGCCTGGCACACAGAAATAGACATGTTAATGTGTCAGATTTGAAAAGCGTGGACAATACTCCACTACATACAGCATAAACACCTCCGTCTTCCATTGGTAACCCTTCAAGATTTTCGCCAACTTAGTCTAGACCCTTCTCTCCATCTTCCCTGCTGGACCACTTATAGGACCCTGAACACTTTCAAGACTTCCCTCTTTGGCAACTATGCCTAAATCTTACTGCTGGGCGACCCCTGCACCCCAGAGCTAACTGCCCAAATTGTGGCTGCCTTATAAGACCCAACTTGGATCTGTCCTACCACACTTCACCCACTCCCTTTCCTTCCCCATCAGAATTCCCTCCCTCTCCCAATAATTAGACGGTATCTGTGACAACGTTACCCTAATGACTTGCATTCAGATAAGCTTCCACGCATGGGGTCAGAGCTGGTCAGCTGGTCGCATGTGAGGCATGTGCCTCAGGAAAAAAAAAAAAAAGTTTCGCACTCCAAAGTTTCACACTCATAAATAAGGCGGGAAAAATGATGAAGGGTTATTATAACAATAAGCCTGGATCCACTCAAATTCACTTTTAAACATAAATGCTCCCCACTCAGTACTTTCTCATTAGCAACAAATCACTGGTACACCTTTCACGACTAATCGGACCCACCAGCGTGTGTTAAGAGCAAGGCTCCAAACTGTTGCACTAATTCTCTGGCTGGAAAGGCTCTGCAAGGCACCGATTATGTCCTACTTTCTTCAAGAGCCTCTCCCCGTGCTTCAGCCATAGGAGAAACGTATTACCTGTGAATGGCATTGACCCGGACTACCTTGACCAGACTCCGTCGAAGGTTTGGGGAGACCAGCTCCCAGGGCAGGAACCAGGGCACGGGGCGGGGCGGGGGGGGGGAGGGTGGTGGAAATTGAGCAGCTGGTAAACACGCATTTACCACCCCCCCTCCGGGCACCAAGTCCTGCAAGGAGAACACCCCAGATAATGGATAGTGGAGAAGGGGCCCATCCCCACCCTCTAAAGAGGGTGTATAGGAGACAAGACCAACAAATATGTAATCAGCATAAACACGCAGAGAAAAATACAGTAATTCCAAGAGTATGTTGAGGGGGAGGAATGAATGGGTTAGGTGGGAGAAACGAACCACAAGATCACTGGGAGAGAAGACACTGGTTGTTGTGTCTCTCCCTCACCTAGTTATTAGTACCCGGAGAAGAAAGCCCCAGAGCGCAGTCTGGAGCAGACCTCGAAGCGACATTCTCACTGTTGGCAAAGGCTGGGGATCAGAGCCGGGCTCTAGACTTGTTAGACCTCCCTCAGGAGCACGGGGCTGTCAATATCCACCAGCCTACCACGTAAGAGTCGCCTATCGTCTCGGGCAATCCACCCCGGGCTCCCTCCCTCTATGGTTCTTTCCAGAACATTCTCGTAGCTGCCTGCTGTTCTTGGAAGGAAAGAAAATCCAACGCCCAATATATCTTAGCTGTGGATGACTGTCCACCTCTTGAGCTCCTTGCTAGGAAGAAATCGTCGTGTGTGACATGGACACCCAGCTGGCCGTTCGCTACCTCACAAAGTCGGTGGACGCCCCCCTCCCAGAGAGAGATGCTCAATGACAAAGGAAGGTTAGGAGATGCCACGCTGGCTTCCCCCCAAGTTACAATCATTGGTGATTACGTGAAAAAAAGGAACCTTTCCACTAATAAGCTGTCTTCCCCGTAATCATTTATAGTCACTATTTTTACATAAATCTCACAAAATGTCACTGTATATGAAAGAATGAAAGATGCTTATTAACTTCTTCTTGCAATGTCATCTTAACGGACTCGAAAAATCAGCAGGCTCTCCCTCGTATATTTGACTAGCCCAAGAATTCTCAGGTGATACAGCTTGGCAGTGTTTCAGCGTGGCCCCAAAACCTGGAAAAATCTGTTCTCCAACCATACCCCTGAGCAGCTTTGCAAAAGCTATGTATAATCCCCTAAGGATCTAGGATTCCTCTTTCTGAAATAAGTTCGCGAATTAAACTTTTAGGGGGCACTGCCTTGTGAGTTCATAGTTTCAATATCATGCTGTGGCTGTTTCTATGACCATCAATGCTGTAGACTGTGCTTCCCTCCCCCGATTTATATAGGAGATCCTAATGCCCCAGGTGACGGTATTAGGAGGTGGGGTCCTTTGGGAGGCGGTGAGGACGTGAGGGTTGAGCCCTCGTGAAAGGGATTAGTGCTTTGCAAAAAAAAAAAAAAAAAAAAAAAAAAAGACCACACAGGTCTCCTTTGCCCCCTCTGTTGGGTGAGGATACAGCAAAAACACAACCAGCTAGGGGCGCCTGGGTGGCTTGGTCGGTTAAGCGTCCGACTTCGGCTCAGGTCATGATCTCGCGGTCCGTGAGTTAGAGCCCCGCGTCGGGCTCTGTGCTGACGGCTCAGAGCGTGGAGCCTGTTTCAGATTCTGTGCCTCCCTCTCTCTCTGGCCCTCCCCCGTTCATGCTCTGTCTCTCTCTGTCTCAAAAATAAATTTAAAAATGTTAAAAAAAAAAAAAAAAGAAAAAGACAACCAGCTAGGACCCGAAAAGTGTCCCTCACTAGTCACCGAATCTGCCAGTGCCTTGATCTTGGGCTTCCTAGCCTCCAGAAAGAAATAATTGTTTATAAACCCCCCACCCCATGGTATTCTGTGATAAAATCAGCAAAGTTTTCTAGCAGAGGCTTGTTAATGTTTTATCAGCAACAGTAGGATAGAAAGCAAGTGTCCCCAATGGCACACAGGGCCTGGGCTCCTATCCTGGACTCACCACTAACCAGTTATGCAGTGATAACATGAGCTCCCTGACTCATGTCATGTCATGAGCTCCCGTCGGCTCCCTGGCTTCAGTTTCTCCCGTGTTTGGAAGGGAGGTTACTATAGATCCCACACAGAATCGTGGAGGAGATCACATGGGAAAATGCCCAAGGGTCTCTTTTGTGAAGGAAGGGATGTATGCATGTGAAGCACGGTGCTGATGCTTGGATTTTTTACCCTCCCCATGGTCACAGGGGACGGGCCCCCAGATTGGAGAGGGTCGTAAAATCCAAATCGAGGCTTCCACACAATTCCACCGCGTTCATCAAAACGTCACGGTGTGGCTGGGGGGCCCGGGTGGTTCGGTCACTCGAGCGTCCTGCTCTTGGTTTCAGCTCAGGTCATGCTCTCTGAGTTCATGGGTTTGAGCCCCATGTTGGGCTGTGGGCTGCCAGTGCAAAGCCTGCTTGGGATCCTCTCTCTCCCTCTCTCTCTGCTCCTCCTCTGCTTGTACTCTCTCTCTCTCTCTCTCTCTCTCTCTCTCAAAATAAATAAACTTTTTAAAAAATGTCATAGCATGTGGCATTTGACCATTGAGCTTTCAACCCTGGAAATGTACTTTGGTTAAACCGAAAGGGTGAAAGATCCTTGGATAATGTATGTGCCCTCGTTCTTCTTCTTATGAGTACTTCCCTCTGTATCAAAGCAGCTAAGCTTTTAAAACGTCTTCCTTAAGGAACAAGGGCAAACTGTAACCCTCTTCTGTGTTCATTTGTCCTTCGGACATCATGTGAGATCAGCACTTTTTCATACGTGTAGGATGGGCTCATGGGCCATCTGAGGGAATCCAGATAAATATCTGTGCTCCCAATGCACGATGTATAAAACACTTAGAACAATGCCCGGAACAGGGGAAGCATCATGGACGTGAGTAGCTTTTATGGGATCTGTGTGGAGTGAAGTGGACTCGACTAGCACCTTGGAATTCTGACCTCCTTCGAAGCCCTTCCAGAAAGTCTAGGGGGTCCCCTAGTGCAAACAGACTTGCCCAGCAACCTTCCAGACCTCGGACACACCCTTCAATACCAGGGTAAATACAGTATCATTTACCAAATTCGGACCTGGATGAATTACAGTAGGTCCCTGCTGGGAGACAGCGCGGCACATGAAGCCAAGCTTTTGGAGTCAGACCGACCCAGAATCAAACCCAAGCGCAGACCCTTCCTAAGTCTGGGACTCTGAGTAGGTTGCTTGACCTGAGCCTCACTTTCCCTGTTATTCCGAACCCAGAAGATTTTTATGTTACCAAGTACTTACACATAATTTACTAAGTACTTAACAAATATCAACTTAGTTAATTCTCTGTACAAGTCTATGATGTAGGTACTATACTAGCCTCACTCTATAGAGGAGGCCATCGAGGCACAGAGTGGTCAAGTAACGTGCTTGACAAGGTCACACAGCTAGTTAGTGTCAGAGACAAGATTCCAAACCAGGCATTCTGGCCACCGAATCCACTACCTTTTCCACTCTTGAATAGTCAAGCAAGAAAGCATTTGTTATACTTTTGCTAAAATGGAAATTTTATCCATAAAAGTAGTAAGAATCCCTTGTACCCAAGCACTCAGCTTCGACAGTTATCAACACGCCACTGTTCTAAACAAACAAACAAAAAAAACCTTTCTCATTTGTATTTTCTTTAAGTTGCGATAAAAAAAACGTTTTGTCGTTCTTTCTGATCTTGTTTACCCCACTGGCTACATTCAGGTAATTGCCTTTGGTTTTCTTGCACAACCATAAAAATACGATGGCGGGTCCTTTCCTTTGCACCGTACTTTTACAACGCCATTTTGCGTATTGCTTTGTACACTTGACTGAGTACTTTGACTTATTTCATTGAGTTTTTCAGCAACCATTTTTTTTTTTTTAATTTGGATTCAACTCAGTTAACATATAGTGTACTATTGGTTTCAGGAGCAGAATTTAGTGATTCCTCACTTACATATGACACCCAGTGCTCATCCCAACAAGTGTCCTCCTTAATGCATCACCCATTTAACCCTCCCCCCCACCCATCTCCGCTCCAGCGACTCTCGGTTTATTCTCTGTATTTAAGAGTCTCTTATGGTTTGCCTCTCTCTGTTTTTATCTCATTTTGTTTTTCCTTCTAGTCCCCTGATGTTTATCTGTTTTGTTTCTTAAATTCCACATATGAGTGGATATCATATGATATTTATCTTTCTCTGATTGACTTATTTTGCTTAGCATAAGACACTCTAGTTCCATCCACGTTGTTGCAAATGGCAAGACTTTATTCTTTTTGGTCGCCGAGTAATATTCCATGGTGTCTGTATACCACACCTTCTTTTCCCATTCGTCCGTGAGATTGCTTTGATCGCATCTTACAAATGGTCAGATGAAGCCCAGAGAGCTTAAGGAATCCTCTCAAGGTCACATGCCTAGGAAACGATGGCATCTATTAAAATAAAATTTGAATTTTAAGGTTTCTAATTGACTTATTCTCTGGATATCAACATACATGGGAAAAATAGTGGATTCTGGAATTCAGTAGACTTTGGCACAAATCCTCATTCCTCCTCTTATGTACGACTTTGCACCAGTGACTCTGATCTCCAACTCCTCATTATTCAAACAGGCAGGTCATACTTACATCACAAGTTTTCGCAATAAGTGCGTTTTAAATAACTATGTAATTAATTACACTTTCAATTATTACATTTTTCAAAATATTATATTATGGATACACCCATGCATACTGTGTATCATCTGGTATGTATGCGTGTTGTCAATATCTGCACATATGGAAGTATGCGTGTGTGTGTGTGTGTGTGTGTGTGTGTGATCCAATACTGTGACTGTTTCACGCAGACGCCCATTGAAGGTAGGTTCCCCTTTTCCCTTCTGGATAAGATCAGTTAGAAGAAAAATCACTCAGCAGTTGCCTGTGATACTTCCAGATCTCCCCAAACCTTTTCAGTATGAAGACATTCATACTGGGTGTGATACCGGGGATACCGGGATCCCTGGGTGTTTTTATTCTTTCCCCAGATTGTCTACTTGTCTGGTTCTCCATTGCCCTATCACACGGAGACGTCCCAGACTTGTTCTATTACATAATGAAAGAAACCCTGCTACTTCGGACTTGGTGCAAAGCCCGCTGCAACGCTCACATTCAATATGCTTTGGTTGAATGACTAAACACATGAATGAGGTTATCTAGGCATCTAGAGAAGTATACGAGCTAAGAAATTCGTGAGGATTCTTTTCTCTACATAGGTGAAGTCATTTCCATTGGAGCTAATAGTTTCTTTCAAGCAGTACTACTTGGGAAACCCGTTTTAATGCATAGGGAGTAATAATATTGAATCTTCGTATTGATCATCTTATACAAGGAGCTATTTTTTAAGTAGTAGTATTTTAAAAGTATTCTTTTAGTTTAAACGTCTCTCATTCTCTTTATTCTCTTTTTGTAATATTTATTTATTTATTTATTCATTCATTTATTTATTTTGAGAAAGAGAGAGAGAGCATGAGTGGGAGAAGACAGACAGAAAGAGAGAGAGAGAGAATCCCATGCAGGTTCCATACTGTCAGCGCAGAGCCCAATGTGGGGCTCAAACTCACCAACCATGAGATCCTGACATGTGCCAAAATCTAGAGTTGGATGCTTAACCGACTGAGCCACCCAGGGGCCCAATCTCTCTCTCTCTTTTTTTGTTTGTTTGTTTATTTATTTATTTTGAGAGAAAGAGGGAGAGAATGTGAGTAGGGGAGGGGCAGAGAGAGAGAGAGAGAGAGAGAATCCCAAGGAGGCTTTGCACTGTCATCACAGAGCCCGACGTGGGGCTCTGTCTCACAAACCATGAGATCATGACCTGAGCCAAAATCAAGAGTCAGACGCTTAACTGACTGAGCGCCAGGTGTCCCCGTTCTCTCTCTTTTTAAAAATAAAAAGGATGGAGGCAAACATCAGCCTTTCTCTGTCCACATAATTATGACTCTTGAGTTTGTGAATTACATGAAGCCGTGTCATGCCTAATGCTTTGTGTTTAAATCGGAATCCATTTCTCTACCAAGATAAGAACCAATGATCCCCAACTTACGCTTGTAGGACCAGCCCACGGGCAGAGGGCATCATTTCGCGGGACGGATGTGTGTGCTCTTGTAGACCCCGCACTCGTAGCTGCTTCCCCAGTTGAGCAACGGCTGCTCTGTAAACCTCTTGTCAGGGGGTCCTTCCGTAGTCTCTTAGCACCCCGTGCCCCGTGGAAAAGCGGTGTCTCCTCCAGCATCCTTCTGCCTGTTTCTCCCTGAAGAAGGCTGGAGTCCCACAAAGCTCCAGTTCGGAACCTCTCCACGGATGGAGCATCTTTGGGGAGAGAAAGAAATATGGTGCCAGATAAGCATGGCCTCAAGGCACAAGGGTGCACTGGGGGTGGGGGAGGGAAGGGGACGCGGGTGGCCTTCCTATGCGTAGCTGAAATGGTGAATTTGGAATTAAGACACCAAAATTCTAGGTCCAGTTCTATCATTAACTGAAAACTTCCTCCTCTGTATTTAGAAAAAAAAATATATATATATCTTCTAACCCCAGGGTTTTAAGCGACATCGGAAGGAGTCACCACCACCTGGTGCAGTAGGCTTAGGTTTCTTGGGTTGTTTCAACAGCCTGATGCGGACAGTTGGAGATGAAGTAAAATGACACGGACCAGGCCTGGTCTCGTTATTTCACTGCTTGGAGCCTTCGCGCCCTGTCACAGAGGGTCACGTCCTGACTTTGCATCTTTCTGAAAGGCTGAGCTTCCTGATGAGAAGTTTGCTTCCATCTCTAGTGTCTTCAGATGCTGTGATTATGGTGATGGGTTGAGGCCAGTGGTTATTTGGTAACCGCCGGAAGCCAGAAGCTGCCCTAGAGCTAACCCGGTGAGGCCCTTCTCCCTCACTGCGACTGGAGAACGGGGCGAAAACCTTCAAATAGCAACAACCGGGTACAACGGAGGAGTGGCTGATCATAACGGGTGCTTGGGTGGATGCATAATGGCTGCATGATGGGTGCAGGTGCTCCCTGGTAAGCAGCCAGCGGAAACTCCCGGGGCATCTGGTGGCAAGAAACAGAAACTCACTCCAGCTAGCTCACAAAGTGGGGAAAGGATTTGAGGGTGTCCACGGGCATTGCTTGCCATCTGTGAAACATGACCCCCATCCCCGGGGCGCGGGTACTGAAGCCTGGGGAGCCATCAGGAACTCGGGCAACTGCTTTCTGTTCCCCCCTCGGCGGGGCCGTGTGTGACATTGTTTTTGCTGCACTGCCTCACGGCCCTTGTTTTGGGGCCAGCTTCTTTTTTTTTTTTTTTTGAAACAGAGAGAGACACAGAATGAACGGGGAGGGCCAGAGAGATAGGGAGACACAGAATCGGAAGCAGGCTCCAGGCTCTGGGCCATCAGCCCAGAGCGCGATGCAGGGCTCGAACTCACGGACCATGAGATCGTGACCTGAGCTGAAGTCGGAGGCTTAACCGACTGAGCCACCCAGGCGCCCCTTGGGGCCAGCTTCTGTAGTCACTCACTCACCTGCACGACACCTCATGACTCACGTCTCGAGCTGCAGCGCGTGACCTTTCCGTTCCCCCAACCAGGCTTAACTGCTTCAGTTTCTGCGCCTCAGTTTCCAATTTCTAGCGTTTATTTATTATTGAGAGACAGAGAGAGAGAGAGACAGATCATGAGCATGGGGAGGGCCTGAGAGGGGGGAGACACAGAATCCGAGGCGGGCTCCAGGCGCAGCGCTGTCCGCCCAGAGCCCGACGCGGGGCTCGAACTCGCACACCGCGAGATCAGGACCTGAGCCGAAGTCGGACGCCTAACCAGAGGAGCCACCCAGGCGCCCCTCCAATGTCTAAAGCTCTCTGAGATTACCCATCTAATTTGGCTGTCTCCCCACAACCTGAACCCTATCAAAATGACCACATCAAAGGGTGGTCTTCTCGCATGTATACACAGTCTCTGGGTTGTAACTCACTAATTTAAACACTGCACAGAGCAAAATATAAACAGGCGTGCTCAAGGCGTGTTTAAAGTGTAGTTTATTACGCAGAATATATGTTCATTTTAGAGAAATTAGAAAGCACAAAGGAGGATATAAATAACCCATAATCTAGGAAATTCTATGTATCTCCTTTGCATGTGTAAATACAGATACTATTTTTACAACGTGAAATTACATTACGCTTATTGTTTTGTGACCTCTTGTTACTCAATCACCTATGACGAGCGTCTTTCAACTTGTCATCCTTTCAAATTAAAGAAAACGGAGATTTTGATCCGGGGATGTTAGTTCATATTTACTGAACATCTTACTCGTGTTTTTCTACCTCCTTCAGCTCCTTGAGCTTATTGAAACTTCACAGGGGCACAAAACAGGAAGCATTATGATCCCTCTTTTGTAGATGAGAACTCAAGGCACAGAAAGGTTAAGTCACTTCCCCAGAGCCATTCAGAAGGAGAGTATTAGCTCCACGCCATCAAGCAAGAGAGCCACATTCTTTTTTTTTAATTTTTGTTTAAGTTTGTTTTGAGAGAGAGAAGGAGAGACAGGGGAGGGGCACACAAGCAGGGGAGGGGCAGAGAGAAGGAGAGACAGAATCCCAAGCGGCCCCCAGGCCATCGCCACAGAACTCGATGCGGAGCTCGAACTCAGGAACTGTGAGATCAGGACCTGAGCTGAGATCAAGAGTGGGACATTTGCCCAACTGTGCCACCCCGGGCTCCCCAGAGCCACACTCTTAACCGCTACATCGTAGCAATTCCGCACACAAGTTCTAGTCTTTCCTGGCACAGAGTTTTGGGGACAGGAAAGAGAGACAAGGCAAGAGCCATGGAGGAGTGTATAAGAGAAAGACACAGAGACTCGTGGTGGAAACAGAGGAAGGGTGCAAGGAAGAAGCAATGTAAAAAAGCAAAATAAATAAATGAATAAAAATAAAAATAATGTGCTGGGGAAGTAAAGTATTGAACTGAACTCCGTGAAATTGGCATTTTTGTGAGTCAAACCCCATTGAACTCCGGCACTTTCATGGAGCTCGGTTTATTAAATTCCATCACCAGAGGAGACGGACCTCAGTGGTCTTGGATCTCCACGAAACTCAGGGACGTTTTATGTTCCTTTCCACCAATATATGTGTGTGGCTGACAAGTGACCAAATATAAGCATCCTGGTTTCTGGAGAAACTGGTGTGTTTATCCATGTGTGGGATATTTCGACTCCTGGACACGCCCGGGAGTCCAAGGGTTTCCCTGGAAAAAAATGAAGTCATCAGAGTTGAGTCTGTTGGTAAGACTACTGTAGAAATAGAATATATAGACTTAGAATTCCAAAGACTTAGAGGCAGGGAATAATCAGATTGAAGAAAATTTACTTAACTAAAAGGTCAAAAACAAGGCAGGGGGCAGGGGCAGAGAGCAAAGAAAAAGTATGATAAATAGAAAAAAAGAACATGGCAAACATTAATCCAAATAGAACTTCATCAGTATACAGAGACATGGATTACACTAGAAAAGTTCTGATCGAAATAAAGATGTTCTTACCATATAAATGTCAGGTGGAAGAAACTTTAAAAGATGTTATGTAAGGACAAGGAAGGTTATCACATAATAAATCAGAAAAATATAAGAAACCAAAGACAGCAAACGTCAGCAACGTAGCCTCAAAATATTAGGTTGAGCCATATGAAACTGTCAATATTTGATGGATGTACGAAAGCGTGATTTCATATAAAGTAAAAGTAAAGTAAAAGTGATATCATAATAGACTTAGGAAAAATTGAATTTCCTAAAGTATGATTTTAACATTCGTCTGTTACAACATGATTGCTCACGGGATCAAAAGATTGATAATGATGTTGGATATTTGAATAGCATGAGTAAGATACTTTATCAAATCCACATGTTTAGAACTTTATCTCAACTCCTAGATAATCTGCATTCCTTTCAAATTTACAGGGAATACTTCCAAAAACTGAGCACATGCTAGGCCATAAAGGGCATCTCAAATAATATCAAAGCATTGATAAAGCATATGGCCTCTATCATCTGATCACAAGTCAAGAAGATAAGAACTCAATTCTGCCCTACCTACAACCCCCAGCCCCCACCCCACCAAAACAAAAAACAGCAGTTAGGACTACCCTTGTATGTTTGGAAACTTAGTGATTCTCAATTCTTCATGGGTCGAAGAGGAAATCCTGACAGAAGTTAGAAATAATGCCAAGCTGATTTGTCATGGTCTGATTTTCCCCATTTTGTTCAGTTGCTGTGATTTCACGTCTGTCAATGCCAGGAATACTGATACGGTAGGCGTCGGGAACCAAAAAGCCTGATGTCAGTGGGAAAAGTATAAAGTCTTAAACAGTTTCTTTATTGCACCCACTTGTCCACAGATCTTGTGTCTAGATTTGATCTGGTATTTCCTCCATTTTATTCCCTGGGGTTCATCGAAGAAGCCCCCTTTCCTTCATGGTTGAAAAGCCCACAGATGCATCATCCTGTGTTGAATACTTCTCAAGTGACCCCAAAGCTGTCATCACCCGAGGCTTTTCTGCCAACCGTGGGGATTGCTGAGAAGACACCTTTGGGAGTATTTACACAGACAACCGAATGACATCTCAAAATATCAGCTGCTTTCACCTCTCACAAACAAGCTTCCCAATCCATAATATCACGTCCAGATCAACCCTGGTCCGCCATCTTGCTGAAATAAATAGGCGTCTCCCCTGCTCATGGATGTGGGCAGATCTGTGTCTCTTTAGAGTTCCAAGCCCATGGAGGTACATGAATAGGCAATTGTTTAGAACTGCACCTGCTTCCCGATCAGGGAGACACCCATGAGAACAGGGGGATGTATTTTGCTTCACAACGCGCTCCCCAACCCAAGTAAAACACCTCCTTAAAATGGCACGTGCATTAGAACACAAAAGGGAGAAGACATGCAGAGGTAAGCAGAGCTAAAATCCCTTCTGTAGGACGGAAGCCTGTTTAAACAGGCTTGGGGACTCCACCCACAACCTTCTAACATGAACATCATAATGTCAACATTCCAAAGGAGGCCAGAGCCCCAGAATCGGGGTCTAGGATGCCAGAGAAAGGATGGAGAGGGATGCCCATGAATCCTGGGATTTTGTACAAGGGCAAAGGCTAAGGAGCAGGAAATAAAGTGTGAAATTCTATCAACACTGTTGACTCTGGACAGCATCCTAAGAATGTCCCACTTCACTAGTTGGAAGGTCTCCCAAGTAAGCAAAAGCTTGACGCCGTATGACAATGTCAGGTAACCAGCTCACCTCTCTCTTCCTTTACGTCACCGGGGACAAGTTCTGGCTGTCGACAGCACTGGCTTTCTTATACGCGGGGTTCGGTCAATCTGTTAGCCGATATTTTAACAACATGGATAAAGAAGCCATAAAAAAAAAAAAAGTGAACGTCTTCACCATAAGGTAGAGGGGATATGGATATTTCTCTGTATTATTTTCCTTGAATGTTGTTATACTGAGATGACTTAATAAGAAAAAGTCAATTGTAGTAGATTAAATGCATTCACCATCCCTCACGTGACTCAGCACCTCTGACACCAAGGTCCCATGTAAAGGGTCAGTCTTCTGAGGAAGTCAAGGACAGGGCATCAAAATGTACATGACACATTCGGAGGCGTGAAAAAATGAAGCTCATTGTGGGTCATCCCCACTCTCTTACTCTGGAGCTCCCGTTCCTCCTCGATGGCAGAGAGAAAACAAGTTTGTCAGTCGAGAGTAACTTATTCTACTCCTGTTTGAACCCTTTCACTTTGAGGTAAACTCAGCCTCATTTGGGGAAATACTCTGCCACTTCAAAGGCAGTTTCTTCCTTCTCTCCAGGGGCCACTGGCCGCTCCTCCTCCCTCCAACATGGTATCTGGGTGCAGAGGGAAGCCGACACACCCTTTCGGTCGGGTCCTTGGTGTTCTCAGCTACCAGCTGGTCTCGTCCCTGGACGTCCTGGGCTGGTGTTCCCATACGTGTAGCAGATCTCACTGTCCTTTGTGGGTGTCCAGCTGGCATCTGCTGCTGACACCTCGGGTCCCTGGGGGTCCCTCAGATCCCCAGGTCCGGGTGCTTTGTCGCCTCTCTCTTCCTTGCTCTGACCACAGGCTGGTGGCAGGGCACAGCTACTCTTACTCCTTGACGTCCTCTCAGCAGGGCAGACAGAAACTCTGGGCCTCCGGGACCCCTCTACGCTGGCTGTATTACCACCTGCGGACCATGGTAGGCACAGCAGGAAAGCACAGGGCAGGGGGTGAGCCGAGATGTGCTGAGTGCCCCTCAAACCATCTGTGGTTTTCTGTGAGGGTTCCTAACACCTCATCACCCCAATTTTGCTTACGCCTGGTGGGTTGGGGAAAGGGGAGGCTTGAGGGGAAGAGGCAGCCGCTTCTCAGTGACCAAGCTGTGGACCACACCCAGGTTCTACCGTCTCGGAACTGCCCTCCTGTCTCTTGTAGCAACGTTTTCTACTTCCTCTTCCTGTCTGGTGGAAATCGCCCATAAATCTTTTCCTCTGCCATTCCGCACTTTGGCTTTCTTTTGATCTAGCCTCACTCTTTCCATGTTGAAGGAGACCCCGAGAAATGCAGAAAACTCTTTTCTTTCTTCACGAAGCTTGATTTCTCCATTGCCGTGGATGCAAAGTGCCATCTTGAAATTAGGACCCTAGAAATGACTCCATTTTCTTCGCTTTCTGCTGTAAGGATTCTAATTTTCTCCGAGACAGCAGAAGCTACGTCAACCAGTGACTTACCTCGTAGAATAAATCAAAGTGGTGTTGCAAAGGTATGGGAGAGGTATAGGGGAACAGTGTAGTCATTACCTAGACCCAAGGCCTGATGACCCGAGGGAAGGCCTATGACATCCTGAAGGAGAAAGTGTGGAGAGAGAACCAGTTCCGTTCCGTTAGGGTCCTAGCAGGTCCAGCGAAACCCTTAGGGAAGGAGCCAGCCAGAGGAATATGTACCAGCGTCTTTCTTCCTTCTTTGGATCCCCAACTGGAGCATCCCATTGGCCAAACCTACCTAGACCCCAGAGGCAAGAGAGTCCATTGATATAACCCAGTCAGCCAGCTCCAGGATGGGGACAAGTAGAGGGTGGAAGTAACAGAGGATATCTACCCACAAAGCTTATCCCTGAAAGGAGAGTGGGGAGCAAAGAAAGTACAAGAGTATATGCAAAAGGAAATCTCCTTGGCATTTTTCAAAAATACCATGTCCCTGTGACATAAGTCTGTCTTACCCACGGTTTAACTTCTGTCAGTGTCCGTCGAAGCGTGTGTTTCCATTAGAAGCCCGCAAATTCTCAAAGCGTTCTGATGACAACAATAGCTAGCCCTGAGTGCTTTCTGTATGCCAAGCACTGTGGAAAGACTTTTTGTTGATGGGACGTACTACTCAAAAGAACCTTCTGGTGGGCACCTGGGTGGCTCAGTCTGCTGAGCATCCCACTCTTGATTTCGGCTCAGGTTATGAGCTCACATTTCATGAGCTTGAGCCCTGCATCGTGCTCTGCACTGACAGCGGGGAGCCTGCTTGGGATTCTCTCTCTCTCTCTCTCTCTCTCTCAATAGATAAATAAACTTAAAAATAAAAAAAAGGACCTTCTGGGGTAAGCATTATTACCGTCTCCATGTTACAGGTGGGAAAAATTGAGACTAGAAGAGTGAAAGAATTTGTCCAAGGTTATACAAGCTAATCAAGAGTCCATATAAGATCTAAGACCAGTCTGTCCAAGAGGGGCCGAGAGCGGAGAAGGCACAACTGGGAACTGAAAAGGGCGCCCCCTATCACAGCATCAGCTGCTTCCAAGTCACAGCTGACAGTCACCGTCTGGAATGGTGGGCATCCCACGTCACCAGCTCTGATGTCTCAAGAGCTGCTTGTGATCCACGTTGCATGGGAAAATTTCTCATTTTTGTTTTTGTTTTCTAATGTTTGTCTATTTTTGAGAGAGAGAGAGAGAGAGTTTGAGCGGGAGAGGGGCAGAGAGAGGAAGAGACAGAATCAAAGCAGGCTCCAGGGTCTAAGCTGTCAGCACGGAGCCTGATAGGGGGCTCATGAACCACGAGATCATGACCTGAGCTGAAGTCGGACGCTTCACCCGACTGAGCCCCTGTCTCCCTTTTTTAAGTTGAATTGTTCAGTTCAAATTTGTTAGCCAGGTTCACCGATGGATGAGTTCAACACACTACAAGGCTTCCAGTTTTCAGACTTTGTTGGACGGTGACAGAGAAACCCCACCCAGCACCCCGGCACCCTCCGCTCCCACTGTAATGCCTGTCAACAGCCTTTACAGGCCACCCACAGTGTTTGTTTTCCATCACACCGACGACCATTTTGTTGGAAGCTTAGCAATAACGATATGATGGGCTGCTTGGGGTTACCAGCATGAAGCACATACCACGATAAGAACTTCACCTAAGTTCACCTAAGTCATGCCGCCTAAACTCCACAACCCTGCAACTTGCATATATCACTACCCATTTTACAGGTGAAAACATTGGGTTGGGACGCATTAGGTCACAAGCCTGAAGTCACAAAATAGAAAGCAACAGAACTAAGGGACCAACTCAGGCCTCTCAAACTCCAGAACTTAGGCTTCTCCTATCCAAAGTGAAAGACTTTCCCCTTGCACAGCTCGGAGACTGTAGATACGCAAACCAGAAACCCAGAGGGACAATCGATCCTTGCAAGTCGGGTGCCAGTGAGAACTTCCAGATGATGCATTTTTGCACTGCAGGCTGCTCCCCCATGATCCAAATATTGTGCTTCTTAAAAGCACCATCCAGAAAAGAAAAGGAGATAAGCAAACAGAAAAGGAGATAAGCCAAGTAAAGAGTGGGACTGCGTGTACTCGGAAATAGGCAGGCTGGTGGAAAAACAAACAGAATCTGCTGAAAATTAATAGGAACACAGAGACGCAGCTGAAGAAATGTTAGCAGATGCCTTGGTTCATGTTTTCTCATCCGTGATTTTCAGAGAAAATCATTCGTAGGGTTGCTGTATTAAAAAATGCGTTCCGGGTCGCCTCAGTCGGTTAAGCATCCAGCTCTTGATTTCAGCTCAGGTCACGATCTCCCGGGTTCGTGAGTTCAAGCCTCGCATCAGGCTCTGCAAGGACCGTGCAGAGCCTGCTTGGGATTCTCTCTCTCCCTCCCTCTCTGCCCCTGCCCCTGCTCGCACTCACTCTCTATCAAAATAAATAAATAAACCTTTTTTAAAAAGGAGTTCCACTCACTGAAACTCAAAGGACACTATTAAAATACGTAGATTGTATCATCCCCTAGGCATGCCTTCCAAGCTCCGAGTACTTCTCTCCGTCTACGTCATGATTCTCATCCTCCTTTCCGGATGTTTCCGCCACCCTTCTCAGCACAAGCAGCTCTTGTTCTCCCCTCACCCACTCCTCACCTAGCAGTTTTAGTCCGGCACAGAAATGAAGTCTGATCCAACGAGAAGTTGCGGGGGAGAAGATTCCTGGTTGCGTATTTCCATGCACTCCGCCACTCGCTGGATTTATTGTCAACTCTGGAGCCATCGCTCATCTCCCCAGCTTGAGTTGTCTCGAGCTCCACTGCCCATTCTTCCAAATGTCTCATTACTTCTAAAGTTATAACGATAAATGATAAACCTTACCCTTTCTTTTGGTGTTGTTGTTATTTATTTATTTTTGAGAGAGAGAGAGAGAGAGAGAGAGCACAAGCAGTGGAGGGGCAGAGAGAGGGAGAGAGCGAGAATCCCAAGCAGGTTCAGTGCTGTCAGCGCAGAGCCTGACCCGGGGCTCAAACCCACACACGATGAGATCATGACGTGAGCTGAAACCAGGAGTCGGACACTCAACCAACTGAGCCACCCAGGCTCAGGCGCCCCAAACTTTGTCGTTTCGAGAGATTTACTGCCAAGAGGCTTCTTCATTTCTACCCAGAGCTGAGAGACAGGTCTCCCGGTTCACACTTTCACAATGGATTTCCAGCCCCCACCTTTCCACAAAGCAGCCATTTCTCCCCTGAGACCGCCCCTTCCCTGTAAGAAACACTGGCACCCCCCTGTCGCTCGGGTCAGATCACCAGCGGGTCTCTGGGTCTTCCTGTCCCTTGTCCCCTCCAGCCAGGGGGGCTTGTCAAGCCCACCCCCCAAACCTCTCCATCCCACCCTCCTCTCCCCACCTCCCACGACACACCTCTCACCTCAGCTGATGCAGCCATCTCCCTTCCAGCCTCACCCCTCCCCTTCCCCTCTCTCCCCACTCTTCTGCACAGATTAGCCAGCCTAATCCTCACGAAATGCAGATCCATGCATGGCATTTTCTCCTGGCTTTCTGGTTGCTTCTGGAATAAAATCTGAAACCCTGAACATTTCCCACGGGGCTTTGCCTGACCGACTCTGGACTCTCTCCAGCTGCATTTCATGCCACTTTCCCTCTCTCTGTCCTCTCCAGCCATGCTGGCTTGCTTTCTCTTCCTCAAATAGGCCAAGTCCTGGACTGTTTCAAAGCCTTTACAGTTACCATTTCCTCTGCCCGGGTGCCCATCGCCTAATTTCTCTTTGAACAGCTTGTTCTTCCCTTCAGGTCTCAGCTCCTAATTCTTTTGCCCAAAGAGCCTTTTTTGGACCACCCAGTCCAAAGGGTTGTCCTTGACAGTTACTGGCTCCCTTGTTTATTTCCCTTCTGGCACCTTTCACAACCCACAATTACTTCACTTATATATTTACTTACTATCTTGTTTCCGCTCAACTTCTAAGGTAGAGTTTGGGACATCGTTGGGGGGGTGGGGGACCCAAAAAACAAACAAACAACAAAAAAAAAACCCCTGAGTGTTGAATGAATGGAGCCCACGGGCACTCTCCCACAGTTTCGATAAAGCACAGAGTCAAAGTGAAGAAAGAGATACCACCGTCTCTGTGTGAGAGCAAACATCCAGTTACACTTATAAAAACATGTTCTTAAGCATAAGTTAAGATCCCAAAAGATATTTGCTAACCGACTATGCAGAGCTGTGGAATGAGATGCAAAGATAATAAACACATTTGATATGAAACAGATGGAGATCTGGTCACTGGTTCCTTGACGTGGGGCCCTTTAAAAAGTATTCTCTTCTCTTCGACATTTTGTGAGCATGTTTTTTAAGTGCCAGAAAGTGCTGTTATGGAGGACATCCCCAGCTCCCCCCACAGTCACCGAGGACAAGACAAGGCTTAATTGAGTCCTGTGGACCCGCTCTCGTTTGCATATCTACCTGGTAAGGGCACGGCTACAACTTTATAAACAAGCATCTCAGAGTGAGTAAAGCACGTGAGGGTCCTTGAATAGGGCACTGGAGACACGTCTAATAACATATTTATTGAGTGTAGATTTCCTTAATGTGCCAAAATATGCCTGAGGGTTGTCAGTACACATGTTACAACTTGCTAGAAAAGCTGGAGGTATCTAGTGATCAGACACAGAGCAGATGTTCTTTTCAGCTTAAGAATTTGGTTTTCCTGCAAAACTGCCCAGCTATTTGCAACTAGGCAGCAGACGAACAGCTTAGATCTTTGGAGAGCAGCAAGGGAACCGTCCTCAGTGATTGGAAGCCTCAGGAACTACAATGCCAGGAGCCAAGTTGAGACTCATGAAGGAAAAATGACGCACCTTTTTAAAACGTGGATGGCACGGAAAAATGTTTAGGTTTCTGTCCAGTATCAGCGAGGCTAGCTCAATGACAGGCGCTAACATGAGGCTCCAAGTGTAGACACTGTTATTTCTATTTCTGTAACCCTTGTCTTCTAATTATCACCTCCAGCAGGCTGGCTTTCAGATTAAATTATTTTGGCTTTCGGGGAAAAAAATGAAACCCACCCGAGATGCTGCCACGTAGCGCTAACCACAGCATGCCAAAGCAAAAATCGTGCTCTGCTTTCCGAGCCCTTCCTGGAGGGGCACATTCCTGACGAGGCTCGGGTGGGACCCTCATGGGTACAGAAGCACCGCCCTTGACTTTCTGCTCCTAACTCCTGGTCGCCACTGCGGATCTGAGCTTGGTTATACACGCCCCTCCCACCCTGACGTTCCCTTCCACACGACTCATGTTTTGGGTCTACTGTCTTTTGTCCTTCTCTACCTTTACCCAGTGCTTTGTCACCTACCCACCCTCCATCCATCCAGGCACCCATCCAACAGACACTGAGGATCTGCCTCTTGCTAGATCTGCACTACGTGCTGGGGAGCAAGGTAGAGTGCTTGGTAGAGTCTACCGTGTGCAAGGTAGAGTCTATGACCTCATAGAACATGAAATTGAACAGCGGAAGTAGGTGTGAAAACAGACCATTTATTGCGCAACTGGTCATTATTAACATGGAGATACTTCAAAGATGCCAGGGACCAGAGGGAGGGCAGGTCTACATCTAAGGGTGAGAACTGGCGGGGGGGGGGGGTGTCACGGACAGCCCCATAGAGGAAGTCATGAGTAGGCGCTCCCTGGGAGGAGGGGAACACGAGGAAAGGAAGGAGGGGAAGTGTTACATTCCAGACAGAGGAGGAGAGACAAGCCCATCGCAGAGGCCCGAGAGCCAGAAGCATTTCCAGGGCACTGGGATGGCTCACCTGGTGAAAGTGCACTGGGTGGGAGGTTGGGGGGGGGGGTGGTGGGGGGGGGGGGCAGGGGGTGAAACAGAAAATGGAGAAGGGAACAGGGTCAGATCAGGAAGGACCTCAAGGGTCTTGTCCAGTGGGGGGCACTTGGACGCTTGAAAATCAACAACTGTTTCCTATTTCCCCAAATACAAAAAATTGATATCATGGGAAGTGGGGGTGGGGGGAAGAAACAGGAAACGCAGTTTGATGTGCAGCATATTCATTGTACCCCCTAAAGAGGAAATTGCTCTGGTGACAGATGGTAGCTACAATTGTGATACAGAGAAGTCGAATCACTACGTTGTACTTCTGAAACCGAGGTCACATCGTGTGTCAGCTATACTCAGGTTTTTTAAATTATCACAAAAAAGAATATCGGGGCCCCTGGGTGGCTCAGTCGGTCGAGTGTCTGATTTCGGCTCAGGTCACGATCTCCCGGTTCGTAAGTTCGAGTCCCGCGTCGGGCTCTGCGCTGACAGCTGGGAGCCTGGAGCCTGCTTCGGATTCTGCGTCTCCCTCTCCCTCTGCCCCTTCCCCTGCTCACACTCTGTCTCTCTGTCTCAAAAATAAATAAGCATTTTTTTTAATTAAAAAAAAAAGAATATTGCTTGATATTAAAAAAATACCAGATGTTCTGGATGTTTCCCAACCTCCCATGTCTCATCCTTGTAAGAACCGTTTTCTTTGTAATACGTGTGTGTGTGTGTGTGTGTGTGTGTGTGTGTGTATAATTCTTCAGCGGCATCCCTGGAAGCATAACACCTGTTCTCCGATCGTTCCACTGCTTGGGGGGTATTCCCACCCTACCCTCATTACTGCTCTAAAGCAAATACGCAACGATAAGCCAACAGAGTCAATTTCTTTTCTTCCCGGATTAAATGAGTTTTCATCACGTCAGAAGTTCGGGTTCAGCCACTTCCTCTGACAACCACACGCTCGGCCACCCATCTGGGGGCCGCGTCACCCAGAACCTCACACCTGATGGTGGGTTTTTCTCTTTTTTTTTACACTTAGAGTCCCCCACGAGAGGAAGGAGGAGGACCTGCCTGCACACCAGCCCTTGCCTGATGGGCAGACGCGGCCGAGGGGGGAAGGTGTCCAGATCGCTAAGGACACAGCCGATGACGAGGCTACCAGGGAAGGCCCGCCTCTCGGCAAAACAGAACCGCGGAAAGACGCCAAGGGTAAGGCCGGCCCGGGGCTACCGACCCGGTCCCCGTGCATTTTGCAGACACCCTTCGGGTTTATACGGTGGGGTCCTGGAGCCGGGGCCTCTCACGCAAGGGTAGGGCTGCTGGGGTAGGAAACAGAGTCTGCAGAACTGCTGTCACGAATAGGACCGAACTTCTGGCTTGAAGGCTCTAATTGGCACACTTAGGTGTTATCTGGGGCCGAAGGGGTTGCAGCGATTGGAATTAAAGGCCGTGTGTGCCTATCAGCTGGGTGGCCGCATCCCGTGTTGTGGGTCCCAGGGTCAACCTCATCTTCTCTGCGACAGGATCCACTATGCTACTTGGGAGGAAACACAGAGCACAGCGTCCCCGGGGGACGGCCAAGGATGGCCTTTGCTCTCTGGCCAAGGGACCGCAACCCTTTTCCCATTCGACCATTGCCTTTACTTCTGCCGAGTTGGGCTGCTTCTAAGCCCAGCAAAGCACAGTCCTGAGCCCCGGACGCTGGCCACTGCGGTTGTATGAGGAACGAATCACCTAGTGTCAGTGGTAGGCGTCTTCAGAGCAGGAGGCAGTGGCCACGGTACTGACCCACGCGCGGAACAGCAGCTATGCCGGCAGGAAGCACGCCTCCCTTGCCTTCTCCTCTGGCAAATTCTTTGTCTTCCCCCTCTCTGTCCCTTCTCCCCTGCCTCACCTATCTATTACCCAAGGAGTGATTTGTCCTTGCCTGTGGCTCTCCAGCTCTAATTTACCAACCTTGAGTTAAATAGACAGAGCAGCCCGCACTGTCTGTGCCCAGGGAGCTGGGGAAGGCACAGGGGTGGGTCATCTTTCCTTCCACGACTCTCTGTCGATCTAAAGAAGTCAAACCTCTTGCAAATGCATCTACATGGCATTTCTGCTAAGCGTGCCTCACTGACAGGGGACGGAAAAGCAAGGGGGTGTTTTTAAGGTGAAAAGTTATCTTTAAGCCTCATCATCATCTAAGTGGAAGATTCGACCTTTTCTGATCATTAACACAGAGCTATCACTCACTCCACGAGCTCAACAGAGTGACAAATTACAGTTGCCAGAAGGGGATACATAAATTCTCCTAATTACCTCCAGAGACCTATCCACGCGGAATCAGAAAAGGTTCTAGTTATGCAGACTTGGCTCTTTTTTTTTTTTTTTTTTTTTTTTGAAAATCATAGTTTCGCTTGCCTAAAAGTCTTCTTGGTTTTAGTCCCATTCGGGGCCAATGAAAAGCTGTGATGGCTGAGCCAGATAAGAGAGAGCTTGGAAAGGAAATTTTTACTTTTTTTTTTCTTTTCTTTTCTTTTCTTTTTTTTTTTTTTTTTTTGCAAAGGTTGGTCTTACTCCCCAGGACCGAAACTAGCAATTAAGGAGAATTGTAGGGTAAGGAAAGAGAAGAGATATAGCAAAAGTAGGAGAGAGAGAGGAGACCCTTTATTTTGGGATAAAGGCCTCAGCCTGGAAGCCAAACAAATTGAAAATCTTCATTGCAGGCCCAGTTGAGAAGAAATTGTCAAGTTCAAAGGCGTGTGGGAGAAGCCCCTGGCCTCCTCCCATCTCTGAGCTCAGATGCTTGCTGAGGGCAGGCACAGAAGCCCAGGGCCTTTCCAGACACCTCCACATTCCCGAACACTCCCCACCTTCCCAATTTCTATTCCTTTCCGGGTCTGTTGAGGGCTCAGAGGCCCCTTTGCTTTTGGACTTTAGTGTCTCACACAGCAGCCATTTATCCCAAGTCAGCTAAGTGACAAGAACTTCAGGGAGTGTACAGGAGACAAAAATGGATCCGTTCTTTCGCTCCCTGAATCTCTGTTGAGCTCCCGCTCTGAGGCGGGCTCTGTTCCAGGGCTGAAAATACCGCGGTGAACAAAACCGATAGAGATAATCAAAGACACTAATGCAGCGAGTGCATTAAGGGGCCTCGTTCTGCGCTCCAGCTCGTCTCCAAGCCTCCCAGAGCAGCGCTGGCAGAGGGCGAATCGAGCCGCACTCCCACCCACTTACGGTCCAGTCTGGGCCAAATCGGTTCCCTCGGGAGAATGCCAGTGCTTTTTGGCTCCCTAAGAAAGGAGTGCTTCTGGAAGCTTCGGAAACATTTATCCTGGGAGCCTGAGGTCCGGAATCCACAGGCTGCACCCACGTGAGCCCTTCTGTTTCTGATTTTCTTCCCACTTGAAAGTAATCGGGCTGGGGGTTTGTACCCACTTCTGACCCCAAAAGGCTCAGGAAATTACAAAGCAAGTTTTCCAACAGATGCTTTCACCAGCGTCAGACAGTCCTGCACAGCCGCCAATTTGCTCTCACTACATCGCGCAAGCCTGACGCCTTAAGAAGTAAAAGGGGCCTGAACCGAATGGCCCCGCTTGCTTGAGGAGTGCCCAGCTGGGAATGAGAGGCCACCTTCCGCTGCTTCAGGCCGTAGTCCTAAAGCCACAGGAGGTCTGCCAGGCGAGGGATCCTGGCAGGCAACACCCATAGGTGTGGGCTATAAAGATCAACAGTGGAGTGTGTGTGCACGCACGCATGGGCGAGGCAGAGGGGGAGGGACAAAGGGAGAGAGGGAGGGAGGGAGATTCATAAATGTTTAAGAAACGGGCGAAATGGGCTCCCTTGGAAATGTGTGGTTTGCACAGCAATTTTTGGAATCTCAGGGCAGAGAGTAGCTGGGGTGACTGAATCCCAAGAATCTGCAGCCACTCCCCAGTCGGAATGCCATGTGTTGTATGAAATCCGAACCACAGCCCTAGCCCACGACCCTCCTCCGCTCAGGGGAGGTGGGGCAGATCTGGGGAGATTTGGTGCTCACAAGCACCCAAGAAGCACCAAGGTGGAGAGGCCTTCCAGGTTGTAGTCTGAATGCTAAGAGCCTGACACATAACAGACACTAAGGAACTCCTTCTTAATTCGTCAGTGACGTCACTGAGCAGAGGAGCAAACGTGTGAATGCGGGGACCCCAGCCCAACAGCCCCGCAAGGAACAGTTCGGTCCGAAATGCCAGCAGCGACGTGACTGTCGTTGGCAGCTGTGACTGTCAGCGTTGAAAGCAAATCCAAATCCAGAACTGTCTTCTGGAAGCTTCCATCGCTCGTCCCAAGTCCAACCGTTGGAGCCGGGGTGGTGTGGAGGGGAGATAGGTTTGATCACTCTTCAGCCGGGCAGTCTTTTAGAGAGGTGAAGATTACTGCCGTGTTCTGCCATTGGGTTCTTTTTTTTTTTTTTTTTTAATTTTTTTTCTTAACGTTTATTTATTTTTGAGACAGAGAGAGACAGAGCATGAACGGGGGAGGGGCAGAGAGAGAGGGAGACACAGAATCGGAAGCAGGCTCCAGGCTCTGAGCCGTCAGCCCAGAGCCCGACGCGGGGCTCGAACTCACGGACCGTGAGATCGTGACCTGAGCTGAAGTCGGACGCTTAACCGACCGAGCCACCCAGGCGCCCCTGCCATTGGGTTCTTCAGTCAAAGTACTCCCACCTCCTTCGGCCACGCCCCAAACGACAGAGTTTTAGGGTTTTAATTCTTGCACCATCGTCATCATCATTCTGTGAATGAGCTGCAGTCTGGGTGCTCCTGAGCCAAATTCAGTGATGTGGCTGTGATAGGACCAGGAAGGGAAAAGTGGGTCTGTCCCCTTCCTGTTCTAGACCCTGTCCCTGTTGATGCAGGCGACAGCCTCACTGGCATATTCAGTGGCTTTGGCCCATCTATCTCACCCCAAACCTGAACGTACTTTTTAGACCCCAAACAGATGCTCCGTGAAGGGTTACTCAAAGACAAAGAGCAACTTCTTCTTGGGTCCTCTGTGCCTTAGACCAAATTAAACACATCAGGTCCCATGAGTGATTCGTTATTGTGGTTGAATTCTATTTCAACCACCCTATTCCCCCTCCCACACCATTATCCATTGTGCACTCTTCCCATGACTCAGTAATGAAGGAAGGAGGCATCCCAGAGTCCCCCCTCCCTCACCGATTACAACTCCAGAAAAGGATTCTTAAATTACAATAAAAATGTTGAATTATTCCTTGCATGTCTTGACACTGGACAGCTGGCCAAGTGTTTTTCAAATGCTTGGGGAGTTTGCTTTATTTTTTAGATTTTTATGTCAAACAGAATTGCACTTGCCCTGAAGGGGTAAAAAGAAAAAATTCCACCAACAGAGGAGTGTGTTTCCCCCACATGACAAGATGTCCAGAGGAAGGCAGTGCGGGACCGTAGGGAACTTCATGTTATAATCTTTTATAATTTATAAAAGCCTTTTATAATCTACATCTCCTTATCCTCATGTTCACAACATGGCTGCTCACCTCTGTGCATCACATTCACAAGCCAGGCGGAAAGAGGACATGTTAGTGAAGAGAAGAGAGAAAGATACATTCTGGCTGACTGGACCAACACAGTAACTTTCCAAGACACCCCTTCTCCACCAACAGACTTTTACACACACACACACACACACACACACACACACACACACTGGAAAAGCTGGATTAAAATGTGCATTACTACTAGAAGTAAAGACTAGCTTTTCTTTAAAGAAGGGAAACTCTAATAATCATGATGGTCTAAACTCAGAAAAGTAGGTCTGCACCCTCTCAACGGGAGCAAAACAGATGAGCATCACCATGTGACCACGGCCATGTCTTTTGTTTTTTTCTTGAGGTCTCTTTGATGTTCGGTAAATTGGCTTTTGTGCTCCCGGTCCTGATTAACAGAGTTTTCATCATCCCTTCTCCTGCGCATGACTTACAAATGTGTCTACTTGTGGGGATGGCTTGGAGTGCGAGTCTGAACAGACACCCTTTCCGTGCCTGTGGCCCTGATCCCTACCATGTGCAAAAACCCTACGTGGCATAGGCAAATACCTGTCACTTCTGACTGCACTTTGTTTCACAAAGCAGCAGGCCTCGGTGTCCGCCTAGGTTTTGTCCCATTTATAGTTCACAGAAAATCAGTGAGCTCATGGAGATGAACCTTATTTCGCAAACTGATGGCAATGTCACGGGTAAACAGCCAGGGTTCAGAAATGGCGGGGTTCCCCTGGCGGCTCCACCGTTCCTAACGTGTGACCTTGGCCAAGTCCTGTGACTTCTCTGCACTATTATTCCTTCACTGGTGTGTACGTTTTCTGGTGCCGTGTAACAAATTACCACACATTTAGCAGCTTAAAACAATGCCCGGCTTAGCTGGGTCCTCTGCGTGGGGTCTTATCTGAGGCCCGTTCGTTGCCTGAGCCCATTTGCTGGCAGCTTTAGAAATCAGGGTGGCTGGCTTCTGTACGGTCAGCGTGACTTGAGTCTCAAGTCCCCTGAACTTCTTTTAAAGGGCTCACCTGATTAGGCCAGGCCCACCCAAGAGAAATTCCTTTTTCATTCATATCTACTCCACTGATTGGGGACCTAATTCCATCTGCAAAGATCCCTCCATCTTGGCCACAATGGGACGTAATGATGAACTGTATCTCTTCATATTCACAGGTCCTGTGCACACTCTACGGGAGGGGACTCTACAGGGCATATATAATAGGCGGCAGAATCTCGGGCCATCTTAGAAGTCTGCCTACCACACCCTATAAAATGAAGACACGAATATGACCTATCTTATATGGTTGCTTTGAAGGTGTAATGAGATGGCGAATGTAACAGGAAGCATCCTATAAGCCGCAGCTTGCTATAATTACTCTAGCATTTCTGAGTATCTATTACATGTAGCATTTCTGAGTGTCTATTACACGGCAGGCCGCACGTTAGGAGCTGTGGATTCAGAAAACACTAACGTAGACCTTGGTCCAAAAAAAAACAAAAACAAAAAAAAACCAATCATGGCGTTTCTCTAATATTCCCCTCACCCCCCAACCCCGTTCAAAAGCTGGCAAACAGCAAAAAAGCTTTCAAATCCAACTAAATGACTTTTGGATACAGAGACTCAGGGGTTTTGCTCACTTATTGAAGCCACTGTCAAAGATAAAAAGTGCTGACTTCAGTAGAATACCATAATCCATAAGGATTATTATTTCTACCCTTAAGAACCCCCCCCCCCCCGCCCCACTGGTTTGGTGCCTCAGTAGTTCTCAGCCTGGACTGCACACGACTGACTCCCCTAGATGGCTTTTTCCGGGGTCCCACCTGCCAAAACGCAGATGCATGTGGCCTGGGGTGCACCCTTGCTTTGGAATTTTTTAAAGCCCCCCAGGACACCCCAACACACCGCCAGGAATGTGAACTTCGGTGGGAGCCCAAGTCTGATAGCTTCCCAGGGTCTGAAAGCCAAATTCCCCTTAAAGAGAAACCGCCGAGGACAAGACAACCAGACCTGTGAGCAGCGATAAAGCATTTTCCCGTTTACTTGTAGCAAACATTGAAATTCAACACATTTCACACCTTTCCAAGGGGCTCTCCCAGGTCCCGGCTGCTGTTCCTTTTAGCGGACAGCCCACCCCTGGGTGGGGACTATCTGGGGCCGCGATGAGCGCAGAATAAGTTGCCCACGTAGCCAAGAAAGGTGCTCAGCTTGTCTTCCTCATGCTCGTTCAGTGCTTGTTGGCTCTGTCGCCTGCATATATGCAGCACCTACTATATGCCCAGCTTCAGGCAGGGTGCTGGGACTTCAAAGACCAAAGTCTGCCTTCCGGAGCTCAGAGTCTAATGCCAAGAGGCAAAGACACCCTTCTTGTACCAGACGAGAAGTGCTTTCTGGATCGAGGGCCTGGAGGTAGATTTTCTGTTGTAAATAATCTTTTTAAAAGCCTTCTCAGTCTTTTAAGACTATGCGTATCTCTCTCCGGGGTCTGATCCCTGCAGAGAGCAGCCTCTTTCTGACTTCCCTTCCACCCCCCTGGCAGCCACTCTTTCCCACCCCCACCCCCAAGTAATTATCATCAAGGAGAGGAACGTAAAAACTGCCGAAATGTCATAATTATTCCATAAGAAAAGAAGAGCGACCTGAAGCCCCAGCTTCCTCTTTTCCCATCACTTGTAACCCTCCAGGGTTTCTCTCCCATACAAAGGGCCATGCTCCAGAACCCCGGGAACGCATCCCGAGCCGGGTCGGGGCTGGCTCCTTCTACCTGCTGAGCCGTGCCTGCTTCCAGCAGGACTGATTGCCAGTGCGGCAGAAAGCAGACACTTAAGGACTGGGGAGGCTTTGGCAAAGCCCAGGGAAGCTGGATTCCTCGTTTGAGATAACACTGAGCCCGTGGCAGCCTGGGGTTGGAAAATCGGGACTGGCTGTGGTTTGCCTGGGTCTAGAGGGGAACGTTCCCTCCCCCCCCCCCCCAACCAGAATAACATATGCTCCTACAGAGACCTGAGAGGGAGGTCAGCTGGCATCCATGGCCTTCAAAACCTCTTCCCCCTTATAAACACTCATTGAAAGCTTACTATGTGCAAGACCCTGGGCTGGGCTAGGCTAACCGCCTCCCCCCGCCCTCCCAGCCTCCTTCCACCATGAAAGGTGTTCAAATATCACAACCTTGCTGTGGTCTTAAGGATTAAGTATCATGGAACCCAGAAAGAATCATTCGGAGTTATTTCTTTATACCTACTCTGGCATCCTGGGGAAATGGCTATGTCAAGCTTGCTTCCTTCTCTATTTTTAAATTCTGTTGGAAGAGTGAGACCATCCTGGGCTGCTGCTAAAAGCCTTCAGGAACCACACGAGAAGTTACCACCCAGACCCAAGCCTCCCACCCTGGCTGTCCACAACCTCAGCTCCTAAACTCTAGAGAAAGGGAAATGACCCTAAGACCATGGCTGGCTCGGCAACCTAGAGATGGAGTCCGGCCATTATTTATGCCTCTGGCGCATGCGTGGGGGGGAATAAACATCTCCGTCCAACATCAGGAAGTGAGATTAGATTAGATGGAGGCCGAATTGCCTCCCGGTGCCTCAAAGCTGCCAGTGCGAAAATTAGTGATTAAGGGTCAGGATGATGAGATCGCTTACTCTAGGACTTGGGAGCCCACACATAAGGGCTAGAGTATGAACTGGATGACGTCGAAGACCCTGGGAACCCTAGATTTTGTCACTGAGTTAGGCCAGCCAGCCCAGGCTCGGTTTGCTGAAGGCTTGGTCACGGGCCAGATGTCTATCTTGCATCGGGATTTTGAAATCGCTGAGAAAACTCCAGAACACTCATTTCTATTTTGGAAATCAGTGCTTGCCTTAGGAAATTGTCTCCTTGCAAGAGGGGGTGTATTGAAGCATCCGCTAATGGAGGGGTTGGCAAACGACAGCCCATTAGGCCAAATTTGTCCTGCCATCTGTCTCGTGTGACTGGCAAACTAAGAATGGTTTTGCCATTTTTAAATGGTTGAAAAAAAGAAATCAGAGGCATAATATTTTGTGATGCATGAAAATGATCTGAAAGGTAAGTTTGTTGCCCATCAATAAATTTTTATTGAGCTACAGCCACACCTACTTGTTAACTTGTTACCTATGGCTACTTTTTTTTTTAAGTTTACTTCTTTATTTTGAGCGGCAGGGAGAGAGAGAGAGAGAGAGAGAGAGAGAGAATCCCAAGCAAGTTTCACACTGTCAGCGCAGAGCCCCATGCGGGACTCAAACTCACGAACTGTGAAATCATGACCTGAGCCGAAACCAAGAGTCAGACGCTTAACCGACAGAGCCACCCAGGCCCCCCTGGCTACTTTTGTGCAGCAACAGCCATGTTGTGTCGTTTCAACAGAGATCACATGGACCTCAAAGCCTAACATAATTACTCTCTGGCCCTTCCAGAGAAAGTTTGCCGACTTCTACACTAGTATGTAAAAAATAATTCTGCACAAATACAAAAAAGTGAGAGGGTCACATAATTCAGTCTTTAATTAACCTAATTAAATGACCATCTTGGGAGCCCAAGATGCTCTTCTCTACTCAGTTAAACCCCCAGGGCAGTAATTAACTCGACTCATGTGGCAGCCGCAAAACAACTTGCCAGGGATGCACCAAGCACAGAGAATTGCCCACCATGCCGATCACATTCCAGAAAGCAAATCAGAGTATCATATAGGTTCGATGAGTCTCCCAAAACAAGAGCACTTTCATTCTTGGCTCCTGGGTTGAGGGTCTGCTTCCTTCTCTGTGGAGAGAACCTTCCTTGTTAATCTATGGGTCAGGGTCAAACACAGAGACATTAACCCTGGTGGAGGCGGGGAAGGGGCCAGCACTGCGCACGGATCCTACAGCACGGCATTTCTCTCCTCTCCTCCTTGGAACAGACTGGAAGCTGCCGATCCCGCTGGGACCCGTTTATCCACCGTTAATCTCGAGTCTGAGCACCACCAAAGCTGTGGGGCGAAGCTGGGACTTGACTCCTCTGATGGCAAAGAGCTTACGGATACCTGACGTGAGTCTTCCAAGGGTCCCCCCTTTTCCTTATCCTTTGCACCCTGGGAAGTGAGAGAATGCCCCACGCAGGGGTGGGTTGAGCCAACAAGGTCCTGACAAAGACAGGAGGAAGTGGTTTCTGTGCCCTGCTGTCTCCCTCCCACCCCCCCTCACCTCTGCCACCATGCAAGACCAGTGCAGGGAGAGAAACACAGGTCATAACGTTATCATGACCTCATCAGGGTTCCCCAAAGAGACAAAACAAGCAACCCTCCCAATCGGACAGTTTTCCAATGCTCCGAGTGGTCTTTTCCACCCCAGGGCACCTCTGTTCCTCCTCCCGGCCCCGAATTTCTACCACACCCCCACCGTGGAAGATGTGAGTCTTCAACACCTTACCTTGTGGCTAACGGGTTCGTTTTGCTCTGTGAGTGAGACGTGTTTGAGAGGTTTGGGGGCCACCTACCCCTGTTGTCTCAAAACCCGGGAATGGCCTTCTCCCCAAGGTAACTGCTTGCTCACGTGACAAACTTCTGTCACACACTTACTGCAGACACGTCGTCATGTAGATGGACCATCCGTGCGGACGGATGAAACAGAGGCCCTGTTCTCACGGATCTCAGTGCCTAGCCGGGACATGGGCGAGGGGAGAGACACTCACAGGAAGTCAAGTGGGGAACACAGACCCTTGGGCTCCGTGTATGGAAAGCCCAGAGGAGGACTTTACCGCAGCTGAGGGGTTAGGACTTAGCTCTGGTGGAGGTGCACTGCACTGGCAGCCAAAATCGGGGCCCTGAGAGATGGATGGGGGTAAGTGGGGGTGGGTGGGAAGGCAGGACAGGAGGGGGGGGGGACAGACACCCAGGCGGAAAAGGAGGCACACGCCCACTGTATTATAGACGTGATGATGAGGCCGGTGATGCTGGCTCTCCCAAAGGAAAGCAACGTGACAAGTCAGGGACAGGAGAAGAGCTCGAAGAGGCCGGGCTGGAGGCCTCGCATGGCGCAGAGGAGATGCGCTCTGCCGTCCGGAGGTTCTGGCCCAGTCCCGAGGACTCGGGGTGGCCCGGCTCCTTCTAAGCTCCAGGGGTTTCAAGCCATCGTCCTTCAAGGTGGACTCCCTTAGAGCAGAGTCACCCCCCTGAAGCTACGCAGTGGCTTTATGCTCGAGAAGGTAACAGAAGGCCCTCAGGAAAGTCCTCTCACCCGGCGGGGGTCTCAGTTTTCCCATCCGGGAAGCGGGATGTTTGATTTCCGGAATCCCTAGGGGTTCCTCTGCCCGCCTCCAGAGCTGCTATCGCCGCGTTCTTCTGGCTCCTTACGGTCAGGGCTGGAAGAAATAAAACAACACGCATCTTTGTTTCCTGCTGTGTGGGAGGCAGGAAATGGCCGAAGCCCCTAATTGGGATGAGGTTCCTGCGGCCTGTCCAGCCGCCCACTCCTCGGCAACCCCCACCCTCGCAGGTGTTGTCGGCCAGAAAGGAGGGCACCCTCGGCCATCCGCGGCCGGAACCCATCTGCTGCCGTGCGGCCGACCACGTCCCTGCCTCTGGGGGTGTGAAAGAAATCGTGATGCAGATAGAGTCCCCCTGCCACTCCACTTCAGCTACCTGAGCCTCCTTGTGGCCCCTGCCACAATGGTAGCCACAGTCCTGCCACAGGGCCTTTGCACTTGCTATGCCTGCTGCCTAGACTGCTCTGTTCCTCCCTCACCTCAGATGTCTTTGTTCAAGCCTCACCTCACCAAGGCCTTCACTGGCCACCCCATCTAAAACTTTGCTGAGCCTCCTCTGCAAACAGGGAGGGCAGGGCATGCCTGGGGGGGGGGTGGGGGCTGAGATCAGAATCTAGGCTGAGGAGGTACCCGCTCCTCGGAGAAACGGATATGCAGGTGGAATGTGACGCTCGGTGGTCAGTCCGACGAGGGAGGGCAGGAGAGGGAATGGGGGGAGGGTGGGGAACCCAGGAGACCAAGTGAGAGTGGGCGTCACGGCGGTCAGAAGGCAGGGCTGGCACGGCCACAGCTGTGGGCACCCAGCAGGGCAGCCCCCGAGAGAGGGCTGGGTCCGGGCAGAGGGCGCACAGAAGGGAACTCAGGCTTGGGAAACCCACCGTGCACCCATGGCGGTGTCTCTCCCTGCGGAATGCAGACAGGGCTCCTTTGCGCCTCGGTTTCTGACAGAAGCGAGATTAGAATCACGAGACAGGACCCTCCGGCCCACACCACACTCTGCCTCCTGCCTGTTGCCTCCAGGAAGGATGGCCTTCGACCGGTAGCCAGCTTGACTCTCCAGTCTCATAGCCACCAGGCCCCTTCGAGGCTGGAAAGGGACCTTGTAAAGTCATGGCCTTCCAGGTGGGTGGGGATGTCAAGGTCCTACAGTGAGTGGCAAGCTCCTAAGGAGAGCTCAGTGCCCCGACCTCACTCGAATGTGCCAGATTCCCAGCAACAAAGGGAAGGGAGGGCCCTTTTATCCGCCTCCCGAGGCCACGGAAAATCAAGAAAGGTAAATGGAAGTCCAACGGATAAGCGAGAGGCAGGGACAAGAGCTGCCTGTTTTAAAACGTATTCTTTGTCTCCGTGCGAGCCCAGGGTGCTTGGTAACCACATGTTACCTCGGCCCCTCACTGCAGGTGCCTGTGACCTGTGTGCCCCCGCAGGGCCCCTTCTGGCACTCTGTGGACACGAAGGCAGAGAAGAGACTGGCCGGTCGGAAGGAGCGCCACAGCCGCTTTGGGGACGTCAACGTGCACAAACGCTACCAGCTTGGGCAGATCTTCAGCCCCTTCCAGGCCCTCGCCACCACGGTGAGCCCCCTTCTCCTTGGAAAAGCTTTTCGTTTTTTGGTTTTGCTTTTTAAGTCTTTTAGGGAGAACGGCGACAACCCCCAATTCTTTGTCTTTTTTAAGAAATGCGTTAGTCAGCGGCGGCCGCAAAAATGCCGCGTAACAAACTACTCTAAAATTTGCCGGCTTTTACCATCGCGACCGTCTATGTTTCTTACCTGCTGGCCTGCAGAGAAAGTGGCTCGTTCCTCTTCTGTTGATCGCAAGTTCGCAGGGTAGGAGGGAGTAAAGAACTGAGAGCAGTGACCCTATCTACCACAAGAGGTGAACTGTAGCCTACCTAAAGGTCGGTAACCTGAGGTTTGGGGAAGTTCCGAAGGCAAGTGGTTGCAGGTGTGGTGTTCTGAAATAAGAGGAGAGAGAGGGCTCTGGGAAAGGGAAGTTTCTGTGATAAAGGAAGAAGGTTCTGGCTCCCGTTCCCCTTCCTCACCTGTGACCCTCCGGACTCCAGTCACTTTGAGTGGGACCATCGCCAAATGCATTTCCTTAAAACCATTACTGTGCTGTCTTTGTGATACTTTCTAGACATAGCTTCTTATGATCCTAAAATTTGAGTGTGCATATGAATCACGTGGGAAGCCTGATTAAAATGCAGACTTCCGGGGGGCACCCGGGTGGCTCAGTCGGTTAAGCGTCCGACTCCGGCTCAGGTCATGACCTCACAGCTCGCGGGTTCAAGCCCCGCGTGGGGCTCTGTGCCGTTGGCTCGGAGCCTGGAGCCTGCAGCCTGCTTCAGATTCTGCGCCTCCCTCTCTCTGTGCCCCTTCCCTGCTCATGCTGTGTCTCTCTCTGTCTCTCAAAAATAAGTAAACATTAAAAAAATTGTTTTTAATAAAAAAATGCAGACTTCCAGGCTTACAGTGATTTCCATTCAGAGGGTTTGGGTGGGGCCTTGGCATTTCCTTCCTTAACAAATTCTCTGTTCACCACCTTTCTGGGGCACTCCTTCCCAACCTTGTTCACGTCAGCCCTGTGTCTGGAGGGAGCCAGTATGGCAAGGCCACCTGTAGCCCAGCACAGCTCAGTAGTGTGCCTTACACCCCAGCTCTGGACCTTTCTTCTCCCCAGTAGCTCTCAACCTTGTCTGAGCTTCAGAATCACCTGGGTGATTAGCCATGCTAACGCCCAGGTTTTTGTCCCAAACCCATTAAACCAGAAGCTCGCTGGCGTGAATTGGGAGCGGCAGCACCAATGTGTCGAGCCCACATCGCACACCAGGTGTGGTGCTAAAAGGTGGCGTTTTGGGTGATGGGGGGGCTCATGGGGTCTGGAGCCAATGGCCAAGA
Organism: Panthera uncia; assembly: GCF_023721935.1. Lineage (NCBI taxonomy): Eukaryota > Metazoa > Chordata > Mammalia > Carnivora > Felidae > Panthera > Panthera uncia. Next base: position 20,280,143 of record NC_064814.1, on the reverse strand, counting down.
AGGAATTCTTGAAGACGTCTTTGGTGCAAAAAGGTGATTTTATTAAAGCACGAGGGTAGCAAGAGCTGCCCTGGGGTCCCGACGGGTAACTCGTCGTTATATACCCTCAGGTTGGCAGGGGGTCAGGAATAGAGGAAGTCCCTAAGGGATTTTGGAAGACACCTTTCCAGGACCGTGAGGGGCTAGCTGTTGCTAGGGAAACGCCACCGTTTAATACAACCCCAGTCATGAGACTCTTGAGATGTAGATCTGGGGGCCATAAGCCTGGAGTCTGGTTGCCAGCATGTATCTGGGGGCAGTTGAGATAAAGGAAATAGACTTACAGGGGCCTCAAGGTTGGGCTAACGTGAAGCTAAGGTTCTCTTTTGCCCCCAGCGAAGTGCCACTATCCAGGCAGCTGAGCTCCTAGAGGGAGGTCATTCTGCTGGTTTCAAGGGCTTGTCAACGGGCTGCAGGGAGTAAGGGAATTTAAGTTTTTCTTGCCTTAGTTTCCCACATCACCATGGCAAGCACTTAAACGCCTTTCCTTTGTTCTTGGGTAGCTGAGAGTGTGTCCAAGGAATATCGCACATATTCCACTTGCGGGGCGTGTGGGGGGCAGCCTGTGTTTGACCCTCATGCTCCCTCATCACTAAAGACCTTACCTCCAATCCTTAACCTTCATGACCTCTACCATGTTAACATCACCCTCACGATACCCACGAAGCAAGAAAAGATGAGATGTGGTAAGCAACTTGCCCAAGGCTGTCAGCGGTCAGGGCAGAGCCGGGATACGAACCCGTGCACTGGAGCCAGGGCTCCCCACCCCCACACTCTATTTCATTGCCTTTATTCTCTGCCGCCTAGGAGATGCGAACAGTGTCGTTCCCCCAAGACCTGCCCACGAATCCGCACGTGCAGAGAATGGGCATTCCACGCCCCGCGGATGGGAATCGCCACGCTCTATCCCTGTCCTCCACGGAGCAGGGCGCCAGAAAGGATGACAACAACCCCGCGAAAGAGAAGGCAGCGAGTCACATTAAAATGCCTTTATTCCCTCCAATAGTTAAAGCAACAAAATCTAATGACACAAAATAATAAAAATTTTAAAACTGTGATCTGGCCCCTTGCTGCAAGGCTTTGCATTGAGACAGATAGAGCCCAGCGACTCAGGAATGCGGAGACGTTCTCAGGCCTGACTTAACATTTAGATAATTTGAGGAATGCCACCAACAGGCCTCTGTGGGAATATTTTAGAGAGGATGAAACCGTTAGGAGCTGCGATACTGAACTAGAAATGAATCCTTAGTAGGTACATGATTCTCCAGAAGTCTAAAGATGCAGAGAAGGGATGGTTAGAGTTCAGTGAATCAAGGACCCCACCCTTTCTGTCCTCCTGGTCTACCGTCACAGAATGTTGGATGGCAACCTTGGGGTTCACTCCTCATGGTGAGAAAATGGTTGCCGCTGCACCAAACACCACATCCACACATGACCACGTCAAACCCTGGAAGGCTGACGTTTCTCCTCATGCGACGAATGTATGCAAACGTGTACACACACACACACACACACACACAACCTTTCCTGGGAGCCACTTAGCATATTTTTCAGCAATTCTCCTTGGCCAGGATGGTGTGGCTTACCCATGTCATAACCACAAGGGAAGCTGGTAAGGACGTATCGGGTGTTTACTAGGACGCAAGTTCTACCATCAGAAATGGAAGGTAAGAAGATGGCCGATGGGGAAGCAATCAATGTCGGCCACAGTGCACACTCACTGGTTTGCAGATCAGACCATTACAGTGAGAAACTTCTATTTGTGCCAAGTGGAAACCTGTCATGTAATTTGTAAGCATCCACCCTAAGGTTGCTCCTCTAAGAAGCTTCCCCCACCTTAAGTAGCTTTCACTTTCCTTTGATTTTAAAAGTAATGTGTGCTTGGAGGGGCTGGGTGGCTCAGTCGGTTGAGCCTCAGACTCTTGATCTCTGCTCGGGTCAAGATCTCACAGTTGGCAAGTTCGGGCCCTGCGGCGGGCTCTGTGCTGACAGTGCGGAGCCTGCTTGGGATTCTGTCTCCTTCTCTCTCTTCCCCTCGTGCACTCTCTCTCTCTCTCTCTCTGCCTCAAGATATATGAACAGACTTAAAAAGTTAAAAAGTGAAAGTAATGTCTGCTTATAATAAAAACTACTCAAAGTACAGTCGAGAAAATAACAGGGCACGTGGGCGGCTGAGTCGGTTAAGCGACCAACTCTCGGTTTCCCCTCAGGTCGTGATCTTACAGTTTGTGAGTTCGAGCCCCTCATTGGGCTCTGTGCTGACAGTGCAGAACCTGCTTGAGATTCTCTCTCTCTCTCTCTCTCTGTCTCTCTCTGTCTCTCTCTCTCTCTCTCTCTGCCCCTTCTTCCTCTCACTCTTTCTCTCTTGAAATGAATAAATAAACTTAAAAAAATATTTTTTTAAAAAAAGAAAAAACAACAGTGACCTGAATCACATTGTTTCGAGACAAGCGGTGTTTGTATCCGGGAACATTTAGGTCGTTTTTCAGTCTCTCGCCATTATTGGTATTGCCGGGTTTCCTTTGGGTCTAGATCTCTTTCCTATGGTTTTGACTGGGTTCTCTTTTGCCCCTGTTGCCTGACATCTCTTGGAAGGGCCACCTGGACCACTTCCAGATCCCTTCCCATGTTGCCATGGTTACCGAAGCCATTGCATGGGCTTTATTACAGCACTATTCACAAATATCTGGAGGGCTCAATTTTCTTTAAATGTTTCTCTTTTTTTTTTAGAGAGAGAGAGAGACTGTATGCAAGTGGGGAAGGGACAGAGAGAGGGGAGGAGGATCCGAAGTGGGTTCTGCACCGACAGCAACAAGCCCAATGTGGAGCTTGAACGTACGAACTGTGAGATCACGACCTGAGCCGAGGTCGGACGCTTGACCGACTGAGCCACCCGGGCGCCCCCTTCATATATTTCTGAACTGTGTGATATGCAGAAGATATAATTCCTCTTCTTTGGGGCACAGGTCCTCTCTTTTTTTTTCCCTCAGGATTTCTTTTCTTGACTTTTCTTAACTAATACACAGTGTTGCATTAGTTCCGGGTGTACAGTGTAGTGATTCAACAGTCACGTACGTGGTCCCGTGCTTGTCACAAGTGCCCTCCTTCATCCCCATCACTTGTTTCGTCCATCTCTCCACACGCCTCCCCTCTGATAACCACCCGTTTATTCTCTATAGCTAAGAGTCTCTTTCTTGGTTTGTCTCTCTCTTTTTGTTTCCTTTGCTCATTTTTTCTGCTTCTTAAATTCCACATAGGAGTGAAACCATATGGTGTTTGTCTTCCTCTGACTGACTTTGCTAAGCATTATACTTTCTAGATCCATCCATGTAGTTAAAAATGGCAAGATTTCATTCTTTTTTTTTATGGCTGAATAATGTTCCATTATACGTATATCCTTTTATCCATTCATCCGGCTGCTATAAACCCAGGGGTGCGTGTATCCCTTTGACGTAGTATTTTTGTATTTTACTTCCATAGTCTTTTCCAGAGTGGCTGCGCCAGTTTGCATTCCCACCAACAGTGCATGAGCGTTCCTTTTTCTCTGCATCCTCACCAACACTTGTTGTTTCTTGTGTTTTCGATTTTAGCCATTCTGACGGGTGTGAAGCGACATCACAGGGTAGTTTTGAGGTGCATTTCCCTGATGATGAGAGATGTTGAGCATCTTTTCCTGTATCTGTCGTCCATCTGGATGTCTTCCTTAGAGAAATGTCTGTTCATTTCTTCTGCCTATTTTTAAATATCGGATTATTTGTTTCGGGGGTGCTGCGTTGTAGAAGTTCTTTATATACTTTGGATACTAACCCTTTTCGGATATGTCGTCTGCAACCACGTCCTCTTTCAACGTGGGGTAAACAGCTCCCTTTGCAGGTATGTTGGCTAATTGCCTGCTTGTCTTTAATCTTACAACATTTAAAATTACACAGGCAGACTTTTATATTTCGGCGTTTCCCATTTTGCGTAAGCCAAGGACTCAGGAACGCGGAGTTCTCTGGCCAGATCTTCCCTGCCTCCCGTTTTTATAAATAAAGTTTTCTTGGACACAGATGTGCCCATTTGTTTATGTATTGTCTACTGCTGTTTTTGTGCTAAGTCAATAGTAGACTTGACTAGTTGCAAAGGGGCCCCGTGACCCACAAAGCAGAAAATATTTACTATCTGGCCCTTTACAGGAAAACCTTGCTGATCTGTCTTAAGCCAGGTTCCCCTTTATAATTTCTGGCTCAAGTATCTACTTCGCTGATCTCAGGTTTTAAAAATTTCCTTAAAGTCTTGAGTCTATGATTACGTCCATCTAGATTTTCCATCACAAACATGAACTCAAGTAACAATAACACTCACCGCTAAAATTTATTGAGTATTAATACTATGTACTAAGTGTATCAATATATCCACTTTCCGCGACCACGCTATGAAGTAGGTATGATCCTCGCCTTACAAAGAGGGAAAACCAGAGTCAAGGCAGGGTAAAAGAACATGGTTGGTAAGTAGTAGAAGCAGAATTTGGACCCAGGAGATGATGCTCCAGAATCTATGCCCTACCCATCGTGCTACCCTGCTTACCTGGTGTTCATTCTCCCCCAAAGCTGGCCTCTCCCTTCTATTCCCAGCCAGTCCTTCCTTACTGGTTTAAGTCCCAAGTAGAAGACCCCCGTGTGGTTTCCTCTACCTTCTGGGAGATGAAGTCGCCAGCAGAGGAAGTCAAGAACTTACCCAGTTCCCTTTCTAGAAGGCTCCATGGTAGACAGCTGTCTAATGCTGCCCCCATCACTGCTCCACCGGCCCGCGGGCTGATTGGCCACCCATGTTAAGAAACCATGTGCACATCTTGTGTACAACCTGGCAGGTTATGTGTTTAAGCTTCTATCTTTTTCTCCTTTTATTCAAACCATGAGCCGCTCCCTCCCACCTGCTGCTTCATTCGGGGAGAAGATTTCATACAAGAGGGCAAGCTCCGTATGGGTGCCACTGAGCATCTAACATATGTTCTACCCACCCTGGGCATGTTTTCTTTTCTTTTCTTTTTTTAATTTTTTTTAACGTTTATTTATTTTTGAGACAGAGAGAGTCAGAGCATGAACGGGGGAGGGGCAGAGAGAGAGGGAGACACAGAATCGGAAGCAGGCTCCAGGCTCCGAGCCGTCAGCCCAGAGCCCGACGCGGGGCTCGAACTCACGGACCGTGAGATCGTGACCTGAGCCGAAGTCGGACGCTTAACCGACTGAGCCACCCAGGCGCCCCATGTTTTCTTTTAAACAAGATGCAGCCTTTCGCCCAGACCGAAGCAGAGAAAAAGCTCCGTACCGTTACAAGGGGAGCCAAAGAAAGCTTGAGACCCACAGAGGGGCTTTCCAACCCTTCGACCACGCGCCCAAGCTTTAAAGGAAGAACTTTAAAGCTCTTCAATTTAATTCGTAACTGACAATAAATCTGATTTATACACAACTTGGCAGGAACCCATTAACACACAAAGCAAGATCTGCATAGACAAAGCTTTCTTCCACTATGGGATTTGAGCAAGGCAAGATTCCTAGAAGTAATAATGGTTGCATCAACCAGCATCTCCTGAGTAACCACTGTGTTCCAGGCACCGTGTTAAAAGCTTTTGAGGACCTAACCTCACTTAATCTACGCCATTGTTCCACCATAATAGTCCACTGTCATTAAGGATGGGAAAACTGAAGTTGCAAGAAATGATAACCGTGCCGACACCTACCTGCCTCCTCTCGCACAGGCGTTTGAGGAACACCCTCTACAGCCTGGACACGCTCTCCCGGCTTGCCCTTTGCACAACAGCCCTGATGAGCCGTGATTTATATTCCACACTTGTTCAGAACCAGCACACACATTCTCACCCCATTCTGCCCTGCAGTTTATTTGTTCTTCGTTCCTTTCTTAGCTATCTTGATAAAGCAACCCATGCCTTTCTGACAAATGCTAATGGATTCATCTGTCACTGCTTGTAGATAACAACGTCTTTCAATTTTGGCTGCTGCCTTCTGGGGCTCAGATGTAAAAGCGAGGGCACCAACCCCCCGGCAGCCGAGGGGGGCAGGCAGGTTCCGCGGGCAAGAACCTTGCAAGGCAGACGCTGGGGTTCGGGGAGTGTGCGATTCCGTGAGTGGGGGAGCTGAAGGAATGCGGGGGAATAGGTAGAAAGCTCCTTGCACGGTTAGAAGCTTAAGTCTGGTTCAAGGACAGGCTCTGCCACTCAAGACCATGACCTTGGGCAAGATGCGTGTGATGTTGAGCCGTCTGGCTCCTGGTTAGAAACCTTTGTGTGGTTTTTGAGGCCTGATCACAGACGGGGAATTGCAGTCAGACTCAGGTCCCTGGGGCCCCGTGCTTTTCTCATATTTGGTCCCCGGCCTGGAGCCTTCATTCCTGGGTCTCTTTACCCTAGGCCTTCCTTGGGTAGACAAGCTCTTCCTCAGAGCCCTGCCGGCAGAACCAGGGATGAAACCGTGACATTTCCCCACCCCGACTCGGCCCCCAGTACTTTTCCATCCCCAGTCTTCTTCTCCGTTCCCCCTCTGACCTCAGAGTCTGCAAAAAATGCTGGGGCCTTTTATTGGGGTTCCCTCAGCAGTGAGACACTCACCGCCTGCTGTTCCGTGGGGGAGAACGGAACTGGGGGGGGTCAGCGTTGGCTCCAGTTTGGGACCCCTGCTTACACCATCGCAGTGAGGAAACACTTCACTCTCGTTTTTGCCTCGTTACTTGAATCAGCCATTCAGACACCCGGCGAATGCTGGGTCAGCTCATGACCGACGTGCCCTCGGCCTTTCTCGGGTGACGAGGGGAGACCTGGGCGAGCCTCTCACTGCAGCCATGTGTAGGAAGTGTCTGGCACGTGATGAGGACATAGTGGTAGTTGTCTGTTTTTTCCATATCTTCTCCAAGGCTTGATTCTAAGTCTCACATCCAGACTCGTGTGCAGGTGTTCACGCATGTGTGTATGCATGCGCACTATGCATGTGTGCATGCTTGTATGTGCGTGTGCCCTATGTGTGCATGCACTGTGTGCATGTGTGCATGTACACCGCGTGTGCATGCTGTGTGTGCATGTGTGCATTGCATGTTCACTGTGTGTGCATGTGCCTGAGTGCTGTGCGTGCATGCATGAGTGTGCCTCTGCACTGTGGGTGCATGCGTGCATGTGTGTGCCCTGTGTGTGCATGTGAGCATGTGCTCTGTGTGTGCCCTGTGTGTGCATGTGTGCAGTGTGTGTGCATGCTGTGTGTGCCCTGTGTGTGCATGTGTGCAGTGTGTGCATGCTGTGTGTGTACACTGTGTGCATGTGTGTGGATGTGTGCCTGCACATGTGTGCTGTGTGTGCATGTGTGTGCACGCTGTGTATGCACGTGTGCATTACGTGTTCATTGTGTGTGCATGGGTGTGTACACTGTGTGTGCATGTGAGCATGTGCACGTGCTCTGTGTGTGCATGTGCAGTGTGTGTGCATACATGTGTGTGTGCATGTGTGCCTGTGCATGTGTGCTGTGTGTGCATTGCATGTTCACTGTGTGTGCATGTGAGCATGTGCATTGCTCTGTGTGTGCATGTGTGCAGTGTGTGTGCGTGCATATGTGTGTATGCTGTGTGCATGTGTGTGCATGTGTGCTGTGTGTGCATGTGTGCATTGCATGTTCGCTGTGTGTGCATGTGCCTGAGTGCTGTGTGTGCATGCATGAGTGTGCCTCTGCACTGTGTGTGCATGCATGCATGTGTGTATACTGTGTGTGCACGTGTGTGCCCTGTGTGTGCATGTGAGCATATGCATGCGCTCTGTGTGCATATGTGCAGTATGTGTGCACGCTGTGTGTGCCCTGTGTGTGCATGTGTGCCTGTGCATGTGTGCTGTGTGTGCATGTGCCTGAGTGCTGTGTGTGCATGCATAAGTGTGCCTCTGTGCTGTGTGTATATGCGTGCATGTGTGTATACTGTGTGTGCATGTGTGTGCCCTGTGTGTATGTGTGCCTGTGCATGTGCACTGTGTGTGCATGTGTGTGAAGGCGTGTGTGCACATATGTTTGCATGTGCACATTGTAATGAATTCAAGAGGGAGGGTGAGGGATATGACCGAGGGTGCAAAATCCAACGCAGCAGCCCCTTAGTCTGCAAACGCTCCCTCGCACCAACCTGGGAACTCTGCCTTTCTCTCTGCCATCTTCCTTTTCTCCCTGAAAGTGAAGAAAGTCTCCTGCTCAGAGGAGCAGAGCCCCCACCCTCCCCACGGCCCCTCCGGGAGCCTGGGAGTCACTGGGACGGACTGGGCTGGCACCACTGCCAGCTGGGAGAAAGCTCTAGCCGCTGGCTATTTAACGAGGAGGAAGCAGGACTGGGAACTCCCAGATAAATGGGATTGGTTCCATCTTTCGGTCTCGGGGCAGCTTTTTATTTGAGACTCCAGAAATGGTGATTTTTTTTTATTGTCCATTAAACGTCTCCATCTGCTTTGTCACTGTGACCTCCAGTATGTCACTGGATAGAATAAAGACATGTGCCTTCAGAAACCGTCCCAAGGGTTTCCAGGTGGCAGGAAGGAAAGGAAGTCTGTGGAGCTGTGGGACGAGGCCTGCCCGGGCTGGGGAGGGTGTGTGGCCACAGCTGGTAATCCAGAGAGAGGGCCTCTCCCAGCCCTGGGGGTTCACATCTGCACAGAAGTCTGGGTCCTGAGGGTGACAGGTAAGGGACGGAGGCAGGTGACTGAGGAGTGCGGAATCGTGAAGACGGGGCCCTCTGAGCTGACACCCTGCGTCGACCTCCTGAGTGGCTCTCACATGCCAGGCCCCGGGCATTAACAGTGGGTGTGACAATGTCCCCGCTCGCACGGAGTCCTCAGTCTACCCTCCCAATGGCCCCATGCAGTCCATTGCCTACACCCCCACCGCCCTGCTCTGGGGTCAGAACATGGCAGTCACCACTGTGGCTGGGCCCGACTTAGTCTCTCCTCTGACTGTCCCCGCCTTGAGCCGGCTTGGGGGGGTGGGGTGGGCAAGGCCTACTGCCTGGGGACCAGGGGCCCGAGTGCCTCTTCCACAGAGATGACGTCATGTTGGCTGGCAGGTGTCTGTACCTCTGGCACGTTCTCTCGTTGGGCACATGTTTGAGGGAGTACCAGGCACAGTACAGGTCTTAGGGGGGCCCCCGGGAACAAGACAGATGCGGTCTCGACTCCCCACACAAAAGGGCCTAGTGCAAAGGACAGGGCAGCAAGTAGTCGCCATAAAGAATGCTGCACGAGAGATCTCCGCCGGGAAAGGCAGAGTTCTACGGGACTAGACTTTACCTGGAAAATCAGGGAAGGCTTCTCTGAAGAAGTGACATTTAAACTGAAACGAGAGGAGTCCACCATAGCGGAGGCATCTTCCAGGCACGGGAACAGCTTGTATGAGGTTCTAATGGTGAGCGAACACGACGCTTTCCAGAAACTGGAAGGGGCCCCCTGGGGCTGGTATGGGAGACAGGCAAGGGGGAAGAGGCGCCAGGTGCCAGGAGGGGCCTCAGAAGCCAGGGCCAAGGCTCGACTGCACCTCAAGGGCAGTGGGCACCCACTGAAGGGTTTCAACCACGAGAGACCCACGGTATTTCGCCTATTAAAACGATGACCCTCCGGCACCCGGGTGGCTCAGTCGGTTAAGCGTCCGACTTCAGCTCAGGTCACCATCTCATGCTTCGTGAGTTCAAGCCCCGTATCCGATTGTCGACTGACAGCACGGAGCCTACTTTGGATCCTCTGTCTCCCTCTCTCTGTACCCCTCCTACACGAGCGCTCTCTCTCTCTCTCTCTCTCAAAAATAAATAAACACTAAAAAAATAAATAAATAAACAGATGCCCCTAGTCAGAGCATCAGAGACAAGAGATTCTAGTTAGGACACCAATGCCATGGTCCAGGCTAGAGGTCTGGCAGAAGACGCGGAGAGAGAGCCACAGGTCAGAGGCCCAGTCTGGGGTCCACCGGCAACACCTGATGCTCCAGTAAATGTCACAGGTGAGGGAGCAAAAGGGTTCCAAAATAGCTGCTAGGCTTCTGGCTTCAGCAGCTGGGAGGACGGTGGTGCTGTTTGCTAGAACCTATGTATTTGCCCAGACTGGCCTGGAGACCTCCATTACACCATCTGTATGCAAGACTGAACTCCAGGGCCCCAAACACAGATCTAACAGCGACTACCCAAACAGGGCCCATATAAAAATGGCGAATATCCTACATTTTTATCCTTTTAGTAACGTCAGGTATTTCCTTTTGTCGTTTGTCTTTTCTTTTCATTTTTTTATGTGTCTTTATTTATTTTGAGAAAGCACGTGCACATGCAAGAGAGAGAGAGCGAAGAGGGGGGGCAGAGAGAGAGAGGGAGAGAGAGAATCCCAAGCAGTCTCCACACCTCCGCACGGTCTGCATGGTGCCCGATCTCCCAAACCGTGAGATCCATGACCTGAGCCGGAATCAAGAGTCAGATGCCGAATCGGCTGAGCCACCCGGGCGCCCCGATACCGGGTATTTTCAAACAAGGCCGCTCCTTATAAGCACCCCTGGGTCCCAGATTATCCGCATCCTTGAGAGGCAAAACAAAACAAAACGAAACCGTGAGGGTTTCGTTTTGTTTTGCCCTGAGGGCTTCGTTTTGTTTTGTCCCTATTTCTTGCTGACGAGAAGTAACCACGGCCATATGCTCAGAAAACGTCCAACGTTTGCATGTTTCTTTTTTATTTAGTTTTATCTGGTTGAGCCACAGAGCCTTCAGCTCCGGAAGCCTATAATCTTCACTTCGTGAATAGCCATGTAATTGAGCAATTGCTGTCATCGCTGAGGACTGCTGTGTGGACAGCAGGCTTTGGGGTTTTTTTCCAACATTTTTTTTTTGTCTGGAGTACCAGGAAAGGGAACACGCGAGCTGAATCTCAGGCCCCGGTGTCCTTGGGAATCTGCAGCCTTCCGCAAGGAATAACGAAGGTGAGGAAATAGGGCTTTGGTAAGCAGTGATGAAAACCCTGCGCCTAGCTCCGGAGCCAGAATGATCTTCCGGATTTTTTTTTTTTTTTTAATTGAGAGTTTTGGGAATAACTCAATCTGCTGAGAGCCCACTTGAGTGCTTAGTACGGTCTTTTTAGAACCCTGCACCATGGTGATTACTGTTGGCACAGGGTCTCGGGGGCCTCTGCACATCACCACCACACAGTAGGTCCATATTTCAACACTACCGGTTGATGTTAATATCCTTCATCCTTCAGACGTGCCAGCGGGCCGGGAGCTGGGGGTTAGTCAGGCTGTTAGTAAGTCACCGTGAGAGACCCGACCCCAAGCCGATCCAATGCTCAAGACGATAAAGCTTCTCACTTTACCTTCCAGTTGTGGGTCTGTGTGTCAAGTGCAGAGAGTTCTATAGCCCTGAAACGACACCCTTTGTACCTCCCCGCCTCTCCCCCTGGGCTCCAGACTTGCCTGGGTGTCTCTCGTTCAGCGTGTCCCTGCCCAAAACATCACACTCCCTCCAGCGTCTTTATTCCTTCCCACATTCCCCAGATCAGTTTTAATAAGGTTGCCAAGCTGTTGGAACTGGTAGTCTCGGGGTCAATCTTAACATCTGTGTGTGTGCGTGTGTGCGTGTGCGTGTGTTGCCCACCTACTATTCCAACCTTCTAAGCATCTTTCAAACTAATTATGTCCCCCGTCTCCAGCCCCCCTCCACTGTCTTGGTTTTACACTCACCATCTCTGCACTGCACTTATAATACCCCTAGAGCCATTCATTCATCAGAAAGATTTTTCTTTTCTTTCTTCTCCTATTTTTCTGAGGGCCGCCCGGATGGCTCAGTTGGTTAAGCGTCCGACTCTTGATTTCGGCTCAGGTCGTGATCTCCGGTCCACGAGACCGAGCCCCGTGTCGGGCTCCGCACTGACGACGTGGAGTGGCTTGGGATTCTCTCTCTCCCTCTCTCTCTCTGCCCCTCCCCAGCTAGTGTTCTCTGTCTCTCTGTCTCTCTCTCAAAATAAATAAACTTTAAAAAAATTTAAAAGTCTTAAAAGAAAGATTTTTCTGAGGCACAAATGTGAACTGTGCCTGGCAAAGGAGTGCAGGAAGGGAAATGAAACATGGTACCCAGGCTTTGAACATTGAGTGTGGTCCTGCACTAACACGGCAGCTGGAACCAGGGACTGGCCACACTGCTAACGAACGCACAAGGTGACTCAGAGGCGAACGTGCCTGTGACAGAGGGCAGACAGGAGGTTTGCCAGCCCCAGGAACGAAAAGTGACTGTCAGCAGACTCTTCTGCACCTGGCAGGCATTTCCCTGAAGAAGCACCGTGTGTTTTGAGTAACGGAGGCAGTTCCGCCCATCAGTCTGCGAAGAGCCATCCTGCTGCCATCTTGCAGGGAAACCCGCGGAGGGCTTCGTTCAGAAGGCTTTCCCCGCCGGGTGGGGCAGATCAGTTCCCGGCTCTCATTCAATTTGAACACGAATATATTGTACACCTGTTGGGTTCCTGGCCTTTTGCGCTACACGCTGATGAAAATTTTTTCAGGTATTTCTTCAAGTATTAGATGTTCTCCCTCCACTCCCTCCAGTCTCCCTGGGAAAGGTAGTGTCTACACCTGGAGTTACGAAATGCCACAAGACCATAGGAGACCCATCTTAGATTGTATAAAATTAGTTGGGAGTACAGAGGCAACTAAAGAAGGGACGGAGGGTGGGCGGATGGGTGGATGGAGACGGATGGACGGACAGCTGAATATTCTCTGGACTTGGCGTTGCTTCAAGCTAAGCAGATGCACGAGAAAATTATAAGGCTTCAAGGTGTCAATCTTTCAACCCTCCAAGGAACGTAATGATTTAGGCCAATTTAAGACACTCGGGAACCCTTTAAGGAATAACACCGATGAGTGAGAGGTGAAGATTTTGGGAAGCTTGCACGTATGGATATTTTTTGGTCCCCAAATGACACCTCCTTTGCCTGCGTCAAATGCCAGTCCTGGCAGGAAGCACCAGCAACCTCTCACCACTTAGGAATGAAAATAAAAGGCAAACAGGAAACTGTGTTTATTTTTTACCACGAGTCAGCCAAACTCCCACACCTCTGCTGTGCGTTTCCTCTGTTGGGTGTTTTAAAGTGTAGCAAGAGGGGCGCCAGGGTGGCTCCGTTGGTTAAGCGTCTGACTCTTGGTTTCAGCTCCGGTCATGATCTCACAGGTTTGGTGAGCTCGAGCCCCACGTCGGGCTCCGTGCTGACAGTGCGGAGCCTGCTTGGGATTCTCTGTCTCCCTCTCTCTCTGCCCCTCCTCCACTCGCGCTATCTCTGTCTCTCTCAAAATAAATAAACGCTAAAAATATATATATATAAATAAATAAAGTGCAGCAAGAAAACGACCCCTCCCTTTCTCCCAAGGAGCCCACGGGCACCCTGATGGCTACAGAGTGTGTGCAAGACAGGGGCGAAGCAGGGGCGCCTGGGTGGCTCTGTCGGTTGAGCGTCCGACTTCGGCTCAAGCCATGATCTCACGGTTCGTGGGTTCGAGCCGCCTGTCGGGCTCTGTGCTGACGGCTCGGAGCCTGGAGCCTGCTTCGGAATCTGTGATTCCCTCTCTCTCTGTCCTTTCCCTGCTCACACTGTCTCTCAAAAAAATAAATAAATGTTAATAAAGAAGAAGAAGAAGAAGAAGAAGACGACAGCAGTGAAGCCTAACTAGGGACAGGTGCAGGGGGAAAAAATGTCACGTTTTCCCCCGGGGACTCCTCACGAGAGTCATTTTGAAGCCCCCCTCAGACGGGACTATGGCACTACATAACTATGCTAGCAGAGACCAGGTAGCATTTGATGAAAAGCCCTCACAGAACATGATGGAGTCCCAGGGTGGACCAAGCTGCCGCTGCAAATCGTTCTGTACTCAAGTGACTTCGAAGAAAACAACCGGACCCGTAGGGCCACGGGATGAGCTACCCACGTCTCTAAACCTTGCTCACCAGGGCTGGTAAAGTTCCCCTTCGAAAGATCGCTCTGCTCATTAGGACTTCAGTGAATTTTCTTCATCCCATAGAGACTCTTCTTGAGAGAAGTTGAAACATGAGTACCTGTTTTAATTTAGACCGCTCTTTTAACTTCATTTAAAATTACTGTTATCATGCCCGGTCTCCGTAATGATGCGCCTCGGTCGGCCAGAACGTCTCTGAGGTGCAGGCCTTTAATGAGGATCTATCTGAGTCCGAGGGATGTAATTTGACCAGTCTACCATGAAGCGTTCACCAGCTCAGCGGGGCCTCGTCCACACTTGCCCTGAACTTCCCTTGCCCCTCTGAGGATGTGCCCTGCTTGGTTCTTGCCCATTTTCTCCTGCCACAGGCACCTGACTGTGTCTTTCTGCTCGGATCTGCCTGTCTCTTCTTCACGTAACAATAGCATAGTAGCATCATAGCCAAACACTAAAAGGCGGATTGAAGAAATATTCTGATTCATTCTCGCATGGGTAAAAATATCATCAGAAGGCTGTCCAGTTGAGAACAAAAGTTACATGAAAGTGTAGACACTCTCACCTCACACTGTGGGTATCGCTACTATCGAAAAACAAAAATCAAACCCAGAAAATAGCAAAGGTTGACATGGATGTAAAGAAACGGGAAACGCTGGGGCACCTGGGTGGCTCAGTCAGTGAAGCGTCCAACTCTTGGCTTCAGCTCGGGTCACGATCTCACAGTTGGTGAGTTCGAGCCCGGCATCAGTCTCTGTGCTGACAGCCCGCTCACACTCTCTCTGTCTCTCTCTCTCTCAAAATAAATACATGAACTTAAAAAAAAAAAGAAAAGTAAAAGAAACTGGAAACTCTGTGCCTTTTTGGCAGGAACGTAAAATGATACAGCCACTGCGGAAAGAGTATGGTAGTTGTTCAAAAAATTAAAAATAGAACTAACAGTGAGTGAGATAAAGGGGATTAAGAGTATACTTATTGTGGTGAGCACTGAATAACGTACAAAAATATTGAATCATTATATTGTACACCTGAAATTAATATAACACTGGATGTTAATTATACTTCAATAAAAAAAAATATTAGAACTGCTGTACAACCCACCAGTTTTACTTCTGGGTATTTATCTAAGGAAATGAAAACACTAATTCAAAAAGATATCTCACACCTCCCTGTTCATTGCAGCGTGATTTACAATAGCCAAACTATGGAAACAACCTGAGTGCCCACCAATGGATGAATGGATAAAGATGTGGTATATATACACAACAGAAAACCATTCGGCCACAAAAAAAAAAAAAAAAAAAGAACAAAATATTGCCATTTGCAACAACACGAATGAACCTTCAGGGCATAATGCTAAGGGAAATGTCACATAAAGAAAGACAAATACCGTACGATCTCACTTGCATGTGGAATTTTTAAAAAAAAAATTTTTTTTAACGTTTATTTATTTTTGAGACAGAGAGAGACAGAGCATGAACGGGGAGAGTCACAGAGAGAAGGAGACACAGAATCTGAAACAGGCTCCAGGCTCTGAGCTGTCAGCACAGAGCCCGATGAGGGGCTCGAACCCACGGACCGTGAGAGATCGTGACCTGAGCCGAAGTCGGACGCTTAACCGACGGAGCCACCCAGGCGCCCCTACATGTGGAATTTTTGAAAAACCAGCAAACCCCCCCCCCCAAAACAAAAAACCCAAGCTCGAAGTTTCAGAGAACAGATTGGTGGTTGCCAGAGGCAAGGGATGAGGGGAGAAAGAAATGGAAGAAGAAGGCAAAAAGGTACAAACTTCCAGTTATAAAATAAGTCATGGGGATCCCATGTAGAGCAGAGTGGCTATAGTTAATAATACTGTACTGCATCTTTGAAAGCTGCTAAGACAGTAGATTTTTAAAGACATCATCGCAAGAAAAAAAATTTGGAACTGTGACGGATGTTAACTAGACACTGTGGTGATCCCTTCACGATATATACAAACATCGAACATTACGTTGTACGCTTGAAATCCCTGTTATATGTCAACTACACCTCAATAAAATAAATGAAGAAATAGAGAATTTATTAATTTTCAAAAGGTAGTCTGAGGCCTCCAGATTCTGGAAATACCTGCATGGCCTGGGAGCTTTGCCCGGAAATGTGCTCCAGATTTCCAGAGCCATGGTGCAATGTATAAAGACGTCAACCCTTGGCACGGAAGCTGAAACAGAGAAGGGCTCACACGTGCATCATGGCTACTCCATCACCTCGCTGGTTTGCCTCCAACC
This sequence comes from Panthera uncia, assembly GCF_023721935.1. Taxonomy (NCBI): domain Eukaryota; kingdom Metazoa; phylum Chordata; class Mammalia; order Carnivora; family Felidae; genus Panthera; species Panthera uncia. The sequence continues at coordinate 20,263,873 of NC_064814.1, read as the reverse complement.
TGGATCATTCTCTCTGGGCTTCTTTGGAAGGTAGACAAGTTAACATCTGGAAAAGGAAGAGCCACAGCCTTCAGGAAGGTTTTCCAGCTGTTCCTTTCAGTTTATCAAAATCGTATTGCCACTGGCCCCTTCCCTTCTCCACTAGCCGATCTTTCTTTCTTAGTGCCCCCACCGAGGTTGCAAGCACCATCTATCTAGATGCCAAGCAACAGATCAGTGTGCTGTGATAACTGAATAAGAAATAAAGGAGTTTCAGGGTGCCTGGGTGGCTCAATCGATTAAGCGTCCGACTTCGGCTCAGGTCGTGATCTCATGGCTCGTGAGTTCAAGCCCCACGTCAGGCTCTGTGCTGAAAGCTCAGAGCCTGAAGCCTGTTTTGGTTTCTATGTCTCCCTCTCTCTCTGTCCCTCCCTGACTCATACTCTGTCTCTCTCTCTCTCCTTCTCAAAAATAAATAAACATTAAAACAATTTTAGAAAACCAAAGGGAGTTTGCCTTGGAGTGAAGGGAAGCCCACGTGAAATCAGTTTAGCAACGTTTGAAAATGAAAGTTGGGAAGGAAAAGTGGAGGGCATAGTCCTTCACGGATCCGCTTTGCGCTCTTACCACTCTCCTGTCCAGAGCTTAAAATACACAGTGAACTATTTGGTTGGTTGAGATGACGTTCACCCTGAAATCAAACCTCCTCTTGGGAGTCGTTTGCTGTTTGCCTTTTGGCCCCCAAGACGCTGACCTCGTATCTCAAACCAAAGGAAATGTGGAGCAGGAAGACAATGACAAGGCAGAACTTGAACCTTAACTGTTGTTTCCTCAGGCCGGATGAGTCTGTCCTTAACCCCACTGTCCTACTATTTGGTAGGTCACGGCTGTCATGAACTCGCTCACATCTGGCCCTTGTCTGGCCTTGATTTAAGAGAAGCAAATAAGTCACAAATCCTTATGGGCAAAGATAATTGCCATGGGACATGTTTTTCCTGACCAGTCCTTTTTCCTCATTGCCCCTGGATTCAAGAGGACGCCAGCTTCCAAGCCTCAGCCACAGCCATCTCCCCAGAGTGGGCGTCCACGCCCTTGCCCTCTTGGCTTTTAATGTGGCCATCAGCTAATCTTTGAATTCCTCCTCCTCCACCCTCCACTAGATATTTCCTGGCGCTTAAAAGACATTTGCCTTAGTGCAACAGCTCCAAGTAAAGTAAAGCCCTTTATACTTGTCCATTTGAAGTCTGTTTGAATTCGTAAGTTGATGAATGAAGTGGTCTATTATTTTCACAAATACTTATGTTGTGAGCTGGCCTAAGGGCCTTATTCGGCAGGTAAGTTCCTTTTGTAGGTAATGATGGCTGCTGAAGTTTAGAGTGGGGAAAATTCAGCTCTTCTCTAAAAACCTTCCTGCTAGGTTACAAGGAAAGAAAATGTCAGACCAAATTCTTCCAGTCCGTGGACGTTTATTCAACACTTATTGGCAAGCAAATACAAAACAGTATATGCAGTCAGTTCTATAAGACTCCAACTAAGTCCCAGCTCTCTGTCTTTTGGGAGCTATGAACACCACCCTTATTAGAAAGCATTGGCCAAGACAATTACCACAACGTTCCAGAAGCAGCGTTCAGTTACTCTCAGTTGGGTTCAGGCACCCAGAAACATTCCAAAGTCAGGGACTGAAGACAAGGTTATTCTCTGACCCAGCTTCAGATGCCCACTGGAAGAGGCCACTACGTTGCAAGCTTTTCATACCCCACTCACGGTAAGGGGTGTCTCCAAATCATGTCAGGCAATACACAAAACCCGAATGCTTCCCTTTCCCCAATGAGAGCTCATTCAGAACAAGCCTCATGCTCGTTGACAAGCTATTACTTTTACCAATAAAAGTAATTCTAACGTCATTATGTTATCTAGCAATTTCCATTGGTGTTAGCCAACCAGCCTGTAGGAATTTGTTACAGAAGCCCTTGGAAATGAATACAGCCTCTAAGATGAGGTATTTGCTTGGTTGGCTACATGGATCAGGAGCTCAGAGACTATGGTACATGGACGGCAAATGAACACAAATAGATGGTAATGTAAGGAAAAGGAGGGGGTCCCCTGGGAAGGAATATGTAGTGAGTCGTAGGGCAGAACTACAGGCAAGACCAGTATTCAAGGTCAGAGAAAGAGTGGCCTGCAAAGGATAAGGAGTCTGGAAGGGTAAAGGGAGAGGACCAAATGTCCTTAAACTTGTTACACTAGCTCCAGGAGGGAATCTACTTTTGGAAACTTGCAAGGTGGAAGTGAAAACTCTGAAGAAGATGAATTTAGGACACTGCGGAAAATCGGGTAAGGTTGAGCCTGAGAAGCTCATGAGACTGAAGGAAGACAGATCAGGGACTGGGTGCGATGTAGGAGAACCGTAGGAAGATCGAAGAGTCCAGGACGCCGAGTTGTGTGGTGGTGAGCATGGCAGAAGTGACATACGGAGAAGGAGAGAGAGAGAGAGAACTGACCATTGAATGTGGCGGTAACACGGTCTGGGGGATGGAATCATAGCAAGCCTGCATCCACAGTACATGGTCCTCAACAGCAAATCAGAGCAAACCTGATGTATCCAAAATAGTCATTTTTTGCTACAGCAGATCTGAAACTCAAGGGGTGAATGATGCCCTAGAATTTCAGCTATTTACGGACTTGCTGGGAAAAGCCCCTAACTCCGATGTGCCCTCACTTCTTTTCAAAATGGAAATTCCTTTGAATTGACTGTATTTCTGCATAACTGGGGTCTGCATAACTATATTAATAAGCCCACATGGATTTGGGAGTTCTGCCTTATTCTATTACAGCCTATAAAACTCTAATAAATACAGACCTCCTTACAGACTCCCAGCTACTTTAGAAAAAAAAAATAGAAAAGAAAAATTAACCGCCCCCCCCAAAAAAAAACAATCCTCACTGAATTTTGATGATGATCTTAAAACTTTCCCTCTGGTAGCCAAAAGTAATTACACTCAGTTGGGGCGAAGAAATCTTCGTTTTCTAATTATGGAACAGATGTTTTACTGAAGCAATTACCCCTATGCCACCAGTAAAAACTAATCTCACAAGTTGATCTTTGATTCAGGAAATGGCTGTGTGATTCTGCCTGCAACCTATCCTAAAAAAAGGGGGGTGGGGGGGAGTAGCCATTTATATGGGCCAAATGTATTGCGGGGAAGATTTCCCCGCTTTTCTAGAATTCTGAAATGACAAATATTGGGAGCAAGTGCCCGTCACCTCTATTTCTGTGGAGTGGCAAACCGTAGTTACGGGAGAGGAATGTGATGAGCACACATGTGTTGGGTCTCAGGACCTACACATATCTCACGCGATGTCTGCCCTGTGCGGGAACTGATAATGTTCTACAGGATGCCTCCCGTGAGGCGTTTACTTAATGTTCAGCTTTGATGAGCATCAGCCTTCTCAGACACAGGACAACTGTGCCCCAAACCTTGGGTGGTCGCCATATTACCTGTTTTACCTGCAATAGCCACAATTGTTCATAGAATTTCCAATGGAGACAGTCCATCGGTGCCCCCGAAACCCTTTCCCAGCCAAGTTCCTGCTCCTCCGTGCTCCCACCAAGCTAGACCCTCACCTTTTCTCTAGCTCATTCACCTTTCTCGCCTTTACTGCCTCCCACCCCTGGTAGACGTTCTCGGCTAGAGGCAGTCCCATTTCGTGCAAGGAATGTGCTTCCTCAATTCACGTATCTTAGGAGTGATTATCCTGTGGGAACATATACAAAGTTCAGAGCGTATGTCCTCTGAATACATAAAGCTACCAGCAAAATGGTTCTTTTAGACGGGTAGCCATCATTTTTTCCCATTTCCCCCCATTATTTTGTCCAATTACAGAGTTTTCTGTGAACCCAAGGTGTACCCACTTGTTTTGTTTATTCTCAACATTAGCTCTAATGTTTTGCAGAAAGAATTCTTCTAAATTACCTTTATAACCACTGTACGGTCACCTTTTGGAGCATTTTACCACATCTAACATTCCTGCAAAGTTATTGATTTTTTTTTAAGCCACATTTTTCTGTATCGGGCTTAGCACCAACACAAAATGAACGTTTAGATAATATGGTTATGTAACATGTAAAGATTTTAAATTATTAATCATCGTAAATGTTAAAAGAACAGCATAATAATAGCCACCATTGTTCATAGAATTTCCAATCCCCGTAAACACATTGGTTTTTTGAAATAATAACAGTAACAACATGGAAAAACGAATCATTGGTTTTAAGAGGCATTGACGTTTAGTAATAATTTGAACACTGTTTACTATCCATTCAGCCCTGTTTAGAAATTATACAACAAATTGTTCTTGTAAGTTGGGAAATTAGAAAAATTCCAAATCTTGTGCAGTAAATGGGACTTTGTTCATATCTCTCTGCATCCTATTTTGAAATCCCTACAATTCAGGTTCACATAAAATAAAACAACTTTGAAATTTTCTCCCACTACTTTCTCCCCTTCTCCCAACAATTTCTACCTGTCAAGACCTTACCTATGTTTAAGGCTTAGATCAAATACTACCTCTTGTAAAAAACAAAACAAGATTTTCCTAATCTTCACAACATAACTTGATCGGCTTTTTGCTTAAATCAGTAGCTTTTGGACTATAGTCCAATATTACAGGACTATTTTATGTAGATAGGTCTGCTTTTCTTATGTTTTCCTATCCCTTCTTAGATTAATCGTTCCTTGCAGAGGTGAACTGTGTCTTAACCTTTAGAGCCCCTTTGATCAGGCCCAGCACTTGACAGAGCAAGTGTTGAGTAAAAGATTGCTTTTAATTAAATCAAATTGTAAATCAGTCTTTGTCACTTGTCTCCAAATGGCCTGGCCTCAAAGCCGATTCCTCTGGAATCACACCTGAAAATTCAACTTCTTTCCAAGAAGGAAAAGTCAGCCCTGTATTCGTTTCCTGGGGTTGCCGAACAAAGTACTAAGCACCAGAAATGGCTTAGAGCACCAGAAATGTGTTCTTCCCCAGTTCTGGAGGCCAAACAATTAAGATCAAGGCGTTTGCATGGTTGCTTCCTTCTGAAAGCCAGCAGAGAGGGGGAATCCGTTCCCTACCTCTCTGCTCGCTTCTGGTGGCCAGCTGACAATTTTTGTTAATTCTTTGCTTATGGACACCACCCTGATGTCTGCTTTCCTCTTCACACGGCCTCCGTGTGTGTGGGCCCCCCTCAAGTGTGATCTCATCCTAAGTAATTACACCTGCAATGACCCTATTATTTCAGAATAAGGTCACGTTCTGAGGTTCAGGAAGTTAGGACTGCAACATTTGAATTCCATGGCTGAGGAGGACGCAATTCAACTCATACTCGGCACCTCTCTATAAAAGAGCCAAAGGGAAAAACCTGAGATCACTTTTGGACCACCTATCATTAGCCTGGGAAAAGATCAAAATTCAGACTCTGAAGGACAGTTTCTACGGCATGTGTATGTCTTTTACTCCATTGTGAAGCCAAAAAAATCATTAAGTTGAACCATCGTAAGTCAGGGACGGTCTATACATCGGCATGGAGAGATAGACTCCTCTATAAATGAACTAATTTGCTGAGTCTGGACTTGAATTATCAGAAGTGAAAGATCTGGAAGACAGAGCACCCATTTTTTTTTTTTTTTAAAGCAAGATTCAGTGATCTAGAGATAACAGGATAAAATACTACGATTCCATCCATCCTGTTGGTAATTCCTTTTGTGCATTTGCATCTCTAAAGAACCAGAGCAAACAAACCCGTGGCACCTTGTCAAATTTTGGTCTCTGGCATCTATCTCTTAATAATTTCCAGAAGAGATGGCGAAAAAGGAAGCAGCGGTTCATTCTGGGTCAGCTTCCACGGCAACTGACTGACGTTAGCATTGGAATCTTGCTTCAGATGGTGCCCTGAGAGGAGAGAGACTGTGGGGGGAGCGTGCGTAATCCCCATTTATTCTGAAAGGATGCGAGACACTCAAGAGAGAAGTTTAACAATCTGGTGCCTGTGGATTTCCCTTTCTTTCTTTTCTTGGCTTTGCTGGCTCCATTTGGTTAGGACGCGCCCAGCTTGTTTCATTGACGTAAATGTCCCAGGAGCCTTTGGGAGACTAGGACTCAAGAGTGTATTTGTAGCGTCTCTTGTTATGAAAGTCGAACCAGTGGCGCTAAAGGATCACGTGCCACACCAAAGCTTGTGTCCTCACAGCTCTGGTTGTCACTTGCCGTCCCATTTACAAATGAGAGACTAGCCTACAGCAAGAGCCAAAACCTAGTCCACGATGACTACCTTGTCCATGAAGGATTTGAAAAACATGATAAAAACAATTTGAGAATTAAAAAAATAGGGGCGCCTGGGTGGCTCAGTCGGTTAAGTGGCCGACTTCGGCCTGGGTCACGATCTCGCGGTCCGTGAGTTCGAGCCCCGCGTCGGGCTCTGTGCCGACAGCTCGGAGCCTGGAGCCTGTTTCAGATTCTGTGTCTCCCTCTCTCTGACCCTCCCCTGTTCATGCTTTGTCTCTCTCTGTCTCAAAAATAAATAAACGTTAAAAAAAAATTTTTTTTTAAATAAACAAATAATGGAAAAAAGTGCAGATTCTAGGGCTAACCCTCAAACCAAAAAAATCAGAAGTTTTAGGGTGGGACCTAGGAACCTGTATGTGCTTCTGGTAACCTAGATGACTCCTTCCCACTCTTAAGAATCCAGGATATTGTGATTTCTCCTGGAAGCAGACAGGAACAAGGACTAAAGAATAATCCGAGGGCAAAGTCTGTTGGAATTGGCCAAGTTCAGGGCTCCATAGAAAACCGAATAGTCTTGGGGAGTATGCAAGAGAAAGCTACCAGACTTGCCACCATTTACTGGGGGAAACCAAGTCTGTTCGCCTGGGAAGATGTTTCGGGAGTAACGCAGAACGGCGTGCAATGGAAGAAAGAAAATCAGCCATAAATGCTGAAGATCTGAGTGGTAAAAGAATGGTCAGAGCTGAGACAGAATGGCTCCTTGCAAGAAAAGTAGTTGGGTTCTGATATTGGGAAACTGTGCATCTGCCTGAGTCATCTTGGTTGGGGGACAGTTTTATATTAGAATCATTTTCAGCCCAGAAACAGAAGCATGAATATGTGAGCATATTGTATATGATGTAGCACTTTTAAAGTGGGGGGAAAAAGAAAAAATACTCAATAATTGTGTTGAGGCTTCCCATTTTGAAAAAACAAGTTCGATCCCTCCCTCATGCCATACACAAAAACAAATTCCAGATGGATGAAATACCTAAAGATAAACCACAAAACTCCAAAAGCATTAGGAAAAAAGATGGATATTTTTATTGATTTAAGGCTAAGGAAATCTGCCTTAGCAAGACATAAAGCAGAGAAGGTGGAAATGAACGTTCATTCGGCACCAAAACAACATTAAAAGTAAACAAACTGAGGGGTACCTGGGTGGCTCGGTCGGTTAAGCATCGACTTTGGCTCAGGTCATGCTCTCACAGTTTGTGGGTTCGAGCCCCACCTCGGGCTCTGTGCTGACAGCTCGGATCCTGCAGCCTGCTTCGGATTCGGTGTCTCCCTCTCTCTCTCTGCCCTTCCCCCACTCACACTCTGTCTCTGTCTCTCTCTCTCTCAAAAATAAATAAAACATTAAAAAAAAAGTAAAAAAAAAAAAAAAGTAAACAAGCTGATAACAGCCTGAAGAAAACATTTCCGGCAAATACAATAGATGAAGAAAGAGTATCCAGAATGCAAAATTGTTGCAAATCAATAAGCAATGGGCCAACATCTCAACAGAAAGCAAACAAGCAAAAGTAGTTAGAGGGTAAGAGCAAGACTATAGGAAAAGAAACACAACTTATGAGCAAACACGAAAGTATGCTACACCTCATTTAAACTCTGTACAGAGATCAAAATTATTACAGCAAATATTTACCAAAATGTTGATAATATCCACTGTTAGTAAGAAAACAAGACCAAACATGCTCTCATACACTGCTGATGTGGTTGTAAACCCATAGATATTAATTATTAATTAGTTAATTAATACTCATATACCTGGAATCCAAAATTCCATTTCTAAGACTCTATCCTCCAAAAATACCAGAAACAGTACTACAAATATGCGTGTAGGAAGAAGAAGGGGAAAAAAAGGTTCACTGCAGAACTGTTTGTAATGGCGAAAAAATTAGAAACTTTTTTTTTAATGTTTATATTTGAGAGAGCAACGGACAGAGTGTGAGTGGGCAGGGGCAGAGAGAGAGAGAGATACAGAATCCGAAGCAGGCTCCAGGCTCTGAGCTGTCAGCACAGAGCCCGACGCGGGGCTCGAACCCACAACCTGTGAGACCATGACCTGGGCCAAAGTCGGAAGTTCAACAGACTGAGCCCCCCCGGCACCCCTCCCCCCCAAAATTAGAAACATCTTCAAGTAGAATGTTTAGTCCAAGGGTAGGAACCTTTTCATGTTTCCTTTCTCTCTGGTGTATTTCAAAATACTCTGTACGTTTTCTAAGTAGGATTAAGGATAAGATGAACGAAACAACCCTATAACTAACTATTTGTTCAACAACCCTATAGTTCTGCTGCTGTTCTATAAGCTACCTGAGGGTGGGGCTCATATGCCTACCCTGTGCCCGACAGTCACGATGGAATGAAAAACCTTGCCAAGCCTCGATCAAACCCCAAGTTCTGCCGAAATAGTAGCTGCAGCTATTTATGGATGGGAGACCCCTAAACGGACCCTGCCTTGTCTAACAAACATGACGTTCGGCTAGGAATGAGAGGGCCTGAGTGAAACTGGCCCCATAAATCACGTCACCTTGGACGAGTCACTTAACCTCCCCAAGCTCCAATTAACATGTTTGCAAAATGAGGATAATAACGTCTGCCCTTCTGAAGGACTACCTTGAGGATTACTGAAATAACCTGGGAGGTCAAGCTTTAGCTCTGTGTAGACCCGGGGTATTATCAAGAGTGAGTATTTCGTGAACAAAATGAAAACTAACTTGCAAACTTCAGCTACTTGCCTGATTCAGCACACGGTTTCTTCGGGTTCTCAGAAATACGTCCCATTTTACCCCGTCCCTGGCACAGACACATCCACAGAGCCAAGGGCACCCAGCCCCGGGTAACTCATTCTGAGCTCTCAGCAAACAGGGTTCTGCTTCAGGAAAGGAAAGCAAATGCTTGTTCTGTTTCATCTCAAAAACATGGTGCTGGGGTTTTAACATAAACCTAATCTTCACCTGCTGAGGACATGTGGTGGAAGAAGGTCCCAGAAGGGTCCCAGAAGCCCATGGCCCTGTCCTTGTGCCCTTTATCCAGAGGCACAAAGTCACTTTTGCCTGATGTGACCCCATGCTTCTGGCCACAGGTGATCGTTCTAGAAAGGAGCAGCTTGCCCAAGCTGGTCCAATGAGTGTATCTCTTCCAGGAACTTGGAAAAGGCCAGCCGCTCTGTTGATGGAGGCTGTAAATTTGAACCATGAAATGGTATCACCACCTTCCTCACAGTTATTGGAAGTGGCTGAGGTGCGTGGCTTAGTCGGTTATAAGAGTCATCGGACTCTTGACCTCAGTTCAGGTCTTGATCTCAGGGTTGTGAATTCGAGCCCCGTGTTGGGCTCCATGCAAGTCTTGGAGCCTACTTAAAAAACAAAAAACAAAAAACAAAAGTGGGATTTTTGCATTCTATCGGTTCCTGTTCTAACTCGCTGGATAGAATTCATCAGTAGAGGTAAGACTAAAATCATAACCCGTTAGTATTTCTGGCTTTCGTGTCTCTCTCTCCCTTCCCTCTCCGGTAGATTCCTTTGTAATCATGCACATAAACAACAGAGTATATAAAGTCATAAGACGCTAGTCCTTGTCATGAACAATTTCCCCTCACTGTTGTGCAAGTTAAAAAAAAAAAAAAAAGTGAGCTTTCTCATTCACACCCCCCACTCTTCACCAGCTGTTGCAATTTTGCAAGCCAACAAAACAAACTTGTGGCCGGACAAAACAGGGTGCAGAAGACACGACAAATCACGTCCTGGGGCAACAGCTCACTTGGATGCAATGGAAAACAAGGTGCGGCTTTTTCTATGCCCTTGAGGCAGGGTTCTGTAGCCACCAAGACAAGAAGCAGAAGGGACCCGTGGCACTTCAGTCAACATGAGACACAGTTTTGAAGAAGACCTGTGTCACCAATATGGAAAGTCCCCAAACGAATATTTTAAAATAATGACCTTCCCAGACACGTTTGTTTATACAATAGCCTCCCGTCCCCACCCCCTCCATAAGTAGCTCAGAAGCTGAGCCTGGAGGGTGGGGTAGGAAGAATAAGGACATCAGCAAGAGAAAAGGACAGGAGAAATCCTCTTTCCTGGTTTTCTGATGGCTTTCTGCTCCTCCTTCCTTTTCTTCTGAAGTTATAGGAGATATTCCCGCAGGCTCCAAATAAATTCTCCCTGGTTGTGCTGAAATTGGCTTCAGTGAGTTTCTGATATTGGTAACAAAAGAAGTCTGGAGAATGCTGATAGCTGTTACTACCCACCTTTTTCAAGGACACTGGAGGTCACTGGAGGAAAGTAACTTGTCCAAGGTCAAATGGTTCTCCTTCTCTGACGTCCATGTTCCTTCCGTTGGGCTGTTGAGGACAGAATGTGCCTGAGCCCATGGCCCCTTGAGTGATCAGGGGGATAAAATCTTGCTGATTTCCTTCTTGGTTCTAGACAAGAAGTTATCTAATGAGACAATCCCATTCATTCCTTGCCGCTGTGCTCCCTTGTGATTCATCTGCCTTCCCATTTTTCTTCCCCGGGACCAGAACCCTGTTCCCAGCCACAGCTCTGAAATCTCTAGGTCGCGGCAGGTCAATGAGAGAGGAATTTGGAACCGAGAGCTTTTGGGTTGTCTCTTCTCAGACTCAAGGCTGGAAAAGGATGCCCGCCGTCTACCTTTGTATTATTTGATAGTGTACTTAAAGGTTGAAAAGAAAGTGGTGAATTTCAGTCCTTCCTGTCTGCCAAAAGTCAGCATACTCAATCTTGCCTCCCACCTTGCCTTACAAACAGGCATTTCTGAAATGGAGGAAGAGGGCCTGCCATTGGACAGAATTGATGCATCTGAATTCCCTTTATTTTGGTAAAAAATAAATAAATAAGTAAATAAAAATAAGGGAGTGAAAATATATGTCACCCCAAATCCTACCATTCTCACACTACCAGCGTTAAGAATTTGCTACATTTTCCCCATCCTTTTTCTTATGCATCTGTTTCATATACAGCTGTTATGAAGGTGTCTAATTTTTGTAGCATGATTTTTTTTTTTTTTACTTAACATTATATCATAAGCATGTTCCCTTTTGCTGCGTGTTTTTTATAATCATAAATTTGAGGGGAGGCAACTTTTAAGGATGTAGCATTATTATGGCAAACATTTGCAAGGGGTTATTTTTTTTCTTTCATTTAAAAAAAAGTTTATTTATTTTGAGAGAGAGAGAGCATGCACCCACATGCAAGAAAGGGACAGAGAGAGAGAGAGAGAGAGAGAGAGAATCCTAAGCAGACTCTGTGCTGTCATCACAGACGCAGGGGGTTCTATGATACCCGACATCTAGCTTTCTTCTCTCCAAAGATCAATATGCTTATAATTAGGAGTTGAGTCAAATATTCCCTCTCTCCACTTTCTGGAAACCAGTGTATGGGAACAGCTCTAGTCTCAGCCATACGGTAGTGTTTTATGACTCGTGGGCGAAATGCAAAGAATTAATGAGGATCTATAACGTACCTGTTCTAACAGAGCTATAATCTCAGTGAGAGGCATATATAGCTTAAAGCAAATAGAGGTTATACAGGCTGTCCATCCTGGACTAGGGCTTATATGTGGCTCAACCATTTAGAATTCTATGAGCACTTCTCTTCAATTACTTATATTACTGTAAATTTTGTCCAACCTTAACAATAACCGATCATTTGAAAGCAACCTTGTTTTCCGCTAAATCTACACTACAATTCCACTAAAGAGTTAAGTTCCATATGAACAGTAATTTTAAAAAAATGATCCCTACTACCATATTTCTATAACCTCTCTCTCCAGTGATTGATTTAGAAGTGTGTTCCTTGGGGCACCTGGGTGGTTCAGTTGGTTAAGCATCCAGCTCTTGATTTCACCTCAGGTTATGGTCTCGTGATTTACGGGATCGATCGAGTCAAGCTCTGCACTGTCAGTGAGGAGCCTGCTTAGGATTCTCCCTCTCTCTCTCTCTCTCTCTCTCTGCCCCTCCCCCACTCAGGCTCTCTCTCTCTCTCTCTCTCTCTCAAAATAAATAAATAAAGATTTTTAAAATGTTTTAAAAAAGAAGTGTATTCTTAATATTTGTCATTGATTTTTTCTTTTTAAATCAATTTTATTTAGTATGATTACATATAATGAAACAGACACATTTTAATATGCAGTCTAGTGAGTTTTGAAAAATGTAAACACATAACTACCACCACAATTAAGAACTAACATTTTCTTCACTCCAAAACGTTCTCCATCTCTACCCTCAGCCCCAGACAACCGCTAAACTGCTTTCTATCATTATAGACGAGTTCTGTCCGCCATAGAATTTCATACAGATAGAATCACATACTATTTATCTTCTGTCACACATCATAATGTTTCCGAGGTGCAGTCATGTTGTTACATGTATCAGTAGCTTGGTTTTTTTTGTTTGGTTGGTTGGTTTGGGGGGTTTTTTTGTTTGTTTTTTTGCTAAAGGAGTCTTTTATTGAGTGGGTTGATCACAATTTACCCATTCACTATTTGATACACATCTGGGTTATTTCCAGTTTTTTTGTTCTTATAAATAAAACTACAATAAACATGTCTGTGTAGAGATGGTCCCAGACTTACGATGATTTGACTTACAGTTTTTCAACTACACCATGGTGCAAAAGCGATACGTATTCAGTAGAAACCATACTTTGAATTTTGAATTTGGATCTTCTCCCAGTTAGCAATATGTGGTATGATCCTCTCTCGTGATGCTTGCTGAGCAGTAGCCATGAGCTACACCTCTTAGTCAACCCAGCAATCAGGAGGGCAAACAACTGATATACGGACAACCATTCTACACCCACAGGACCATTCTGTTTTTCATTTCAGTAGAGTATTCAATAAGTTACATGAGATACAGTAGGCTTGTGTTAGATGATTTGGCCAACTTTAGGCTAACGGAAGTGTTCTGAGCGTGGCTAAGGAACCCTAGGCTAAGCGATGATACTCAGTAGTTTAAGTGTATTAAACCCTTTTTTGACTTAATGATATTTTCAACTTACGATGACTTTATTGGGAAGTAACTCTATCATAAGTTGAGGAAGATCTGTAATTCTTTTTGTGGGTATACGCTTCCATTTCTTTCATGTACCTATCTAGGAATGAAACTTCTGAATCATATAATAAACGTATAAACTTTATAAGACGCTTCATATCCAAAATATCTAAAGAAGATACAACTCGACACCACCACCACCACCAACAAACCTGATTAAAACAATGGGCAGAAGACCTAAATAGACATTTCTCCAAAGAAGACATACAGATGCCCAACAGATACATGAAAAGATGCTCAACATCACTCATCATCAGGGAAATGCAAATCAAAACCACAGCGAGATATCACGTTATACCCATCAGAATGGCTAAAATCAAAAACATGAGAAATAACAAGTACAGGCAAGGATGCAAAGAAAAAGGAACACTTGTACACTCTTGGTGGAAACGCAAATTGGTGTAGCCACTGTGGAAAAAAGTATGGAGTCTCCTCCAAAAATTAAAAATAGAATTATCATATGAACCAGTAATTTTACTACTGGGTATTTACCCCCCAAAACAATAAAACACTAAATCAGAAAGATATATGCACTTATATATTTATTGCAACATTATTTATAGCAGCCAAGATATGGAAGCAACCCAAGTGTCCAGCCATAGAAGAATGAATAAGGAAGATGTGGTGTATATATACAATGGAATATTACTCAGCCATCAATAAGATTGAGATCTTGCCATTTGTGATAACATGGTTAGAGCTAGAGTGTATTATGCTAAGTAAAATAAGTCAGTCAGAGAAAGACAAATACTGCATGATTTCACTCATATGTGGAATTTAAGAAACAAAACAAATGAAAAAAGAAAAAAGAAACAATAAAGAAACCAGACTCTTAAATACAGAGTCTGTATTTAGAGACTGTATTAAGAGAACAAACTGGTGGCTGCTGGAAGAGAGGGGGGAGGGGGTGAAATAGACAAAGGGAGAGAATTCAACTAAAATATTTGAAAAAGCAAGAAGAAATTTTCCAACTTTTTTCTCAAGAGTCTACAGTTTTACATTCCCAGCAGTAATAAATTAGGTTCTTGTTTCTTTACATCTTCACCAACACTTGCTATTGTTAGCCTTTTTAATTCCAGCCATCCTAGTGGTTTTAATTTGCATTTATCTTATGACTGATGATGCTCAACATCACTTCACTGCTTTTTTACCATTAAAATATCTTTTTTTATGAAGTATCCATTCAAATCTTTTGCCCATTTTGTATGGGGTTATTGTCCTTTTACCATTGAGCTATAAAGAATTCTTTACTCTTGACACAAATCGGTTGTCATATACATGTATCACAAATATTTTCTCTAAGTTTATGGCATGCCTCTTCATTTCCTCAACAGTCTTTTGAATTAAAAGTTTTTAATTGTAACGATGTCCAATATGGTCATTTATTTTATGATTAGTGCCCTTTTTCATCCTAAGAAACCTTTGCTTACCCCAAGGCCATGAAGATTCTCTCCCATGAATTCTTCTAAAATTTTATAGTGTTAGCTTTTACCTTTAGGTCTAAGATCTATTTTGAAATAATTTTATGTATGATGTGATGTACAGGGTGGGGTTCACTTTTTGTATATGCTTGTCTAGCTATTCCAACATCGTTTCTTTTATTGATTTTTAACTTCGTTGAGTTTCATTTAGAAGTCAAACATTGGAGGATTTGTGCTCTTGAATTTGATGTGACTTCCTTTATGTTTTCACATACAATTTTTATGGCACATTTGAAATAAATGTGTATTCTTTAGTTGTTGGCTACGTTTTCCCCACATGTCCTTAGATCAAATTCGTTGATTGTATTATTCAAATTTTGTATATTGATGCTGGTTCTCTGTAGTTATTTATTTTATCAGGTACTGAGGCAGATGTGGTAAAATTTTCCAATACAATTGTCGTTCTGTCCACATTTGCCTTATATATATTTTTTTTCAACTGCGTTGTATTTTATTTTTGTATCATGAAAAGTGTACTGCCTTATATATTTTGATGCCATATTATTGGATGCATAAAAATTTAGAACTCTTAGATCTTCTTGGTGAATTGAACCTTCCATCATTATGAAATGTCCTGTATCTCAACTAATATTTTTTGTCATGAGATCAGTGTCTTTTAAGCTTTATATAGCTATACTGAATTTCTTTTGGTTAAAGTTTGTTTGGTGTATCTTTTTTTCACTCTTCTACTTTAATCTTTCCATATTCTTGTGTTTTTGGTATACAAAGGTAATTAAGGTTAAATGAGGTCATGTGTCTCTTGTAACCAGCATATAGATGGA
Organism: Panthera uncia; assembly: GCF_023721935.1. Taxonomy (NCBI): domain Eukaryota; kingdom Metazoa; phylum Chordata; class Mammalia; order Carnivora; family Felidae; genus Panthera; species Panthera uncia. The sequence goes on along the minus strand of NC_064814.1, from coordinate 20,248,256 downwards.
TCTTCTTCAATTCTAATTTAACAGTCTATGTCTTTTAATTTGAAGCATATAGTTCATTTACATTTAATGTAAATACTGATATATCTAGATAGTTGTATTAGGTTGCCAGGACTGTCAAAACAAAATACCACAAGGGTGCTTGGGTGTCTCAGTCAGTTAAGCATCTGACTCTTGGTTTCAACTCAGGTCATGATCTCAAATTTATGGGTTCAAGCCCCACTTCAGACTCTGCGCTGATAGCATGGAGTCTGCTTTGGATTCCCTGTCTCCCTCTTTCTCTGGTCTTCCTCATTCATGCACTCTCTCTCTCTCTCTCTCTCTCTCTCTCAAAAATAAATAAATAAACATTAAAAAAAAAAAACACAAAGTACCACAGATTTGGATGGTTTAAAGAACAGAAATTTATTTTCTCACAGTTCTGGAGGCTCAAAGTCCAAGATCAAGGTGTTACGAGGGCTGATTTTTTCTGAAGACTCTCCTTGGCTTATAGATAGAAATCTTCTCCTTCTGTCTTCACATAATCTTTCTTCTGCCTATGTCTGATTCCTAATCTCCTCTTCTTTAAGTAGACCAATCGTATTGGGTTAGGGCCCACTTTGGTCTTAATTACCTCTTTAAGACCCTATTTCCAAATACAGTAACACTCTTAGGTATTGGGGTAGAACTTCAACATATAAATTTCACGAGAAACAATTCAGTCCATAATAGTGGTAAGTATACCATCGACGAGATAAAACTATTATCTACCATGTGTTTTCTATTTGTTCCACTTATTCTTTGTTCCTTTCTTGTCTTTTTGTACTTTGTTTTAAGTGGGATTTTTTCCTAATTATTCCATCTTTTCTCTAACCAGCCTGGATGCTGTACACACATTAGCCATTCTTTTAGTGTTTCCCAGAAATTACAACATGCATCCTTGACTTGCCAAAGAATAGTGTTAATTGATGCCTTTCCCCTCTTTCGAGAAAATACAAAGATCTTAGAATACTTGAACTCTATTTACCGCATTCCTATTTATGTCCTTAGTATTCTTTATTTTAATTCTAAATGTATTTTAGATACCACAATGTAGTAGTAAGAGTAGCAGGAGGAGGAGGAGGAGTATTTATACTATCAATATTAATTATAATTTATTCACACATTTGCCTGGAAACAAATTGCCTGTGTCATTCTTCCCTCATGCTGTCCTTTACAACATACAGGAGAAGGTATGTTCATTATCTAGTTAGATCCGTGGAGGCAAGACTAGGAATCTAAACTCTCTCTAGAGTCCTCAGAGAAGAAACTACAGAAGTCAGAGGAAACTTTAATATCAAGAAGTAAGTTTGGAAAGAGGTAAATTATTATACTACTACCCGAAGATATAACTTCTGCCATACCAGCTGATACTGGTCAATTTCTGTGATGTTTATCTTGTTTTGCCAAAGAGCAGCCTAGAAAGAAAAAAAGCAAGGTGGAAGCAAGGATGAGGGGAACATAAAAAAAGGTGAAGGAGGGTCTATACATGGGAAGAGGGGCTCCATGGAGACACCCCAGGAGATTAGCTGGATGACATATTAGCAACCAATCTGTGTTGGAACTCGGGTGTATAAATGTTTGTCATTCCCAAGCTTAGGTTCCTGGATAAAAGGAGTCTAGAAGATTGGAGCAGAGGCCCAGAAACCATGCTAGTGACAACAGATAGAGACTCATCCACATTTATGAACTCTGTAATGATAAAACTCTGTTCAAAGCACTGTAAATTTTACCAGTCTTTCCTCATGGGCTTTCGGAAAACTGTTAAGAGCTTTGCAGCTTGTAAATATCCAGCCTCAATTAATGTAAATGCGCTTCACGATTAGGGTAAAAATATCCTTTCCTTTGCCAACTATGAACCATGTATCTTACTTTTTGGTTATGATTCCAGTTGTGATTCCACAAGTATGGCCTAACCTAGTTTTCCTGCACAAACATTTGGGAAGATTTTACAACTTACGCCAAGTCTTGTATATTAAAACCAGGGTCTTAGGCTTTCTCAATCAATGTGCTCGAAATAGTATGTCGGAACCATGGTAAAAGGGATGATGGCAAATCTACATCAGTGGCTGTGTCTACTTACAGGCCTTAAGCATAATTAAATAAAGATCTTTGTCTCTCTTGTGTTTTTTCCATCTTCATAAATAAAGACCAGATTGAGAGGGGTGCCACTCAATCATTGAATTAATTATCATTACTATACCTCACCTCGCTACAAACTCACATAGGACAGGCCAGTCAGCATAAGCCACATTTTCAAAACCATGACACCACAAAGTTCTCGAGTGTGCTCTGATGTCCTCCTTCTCTTGTCCAGCTCTGGATGTCCCTCCACGTGGGGCTCCACACCTCTTTGGCAGACAATGGCTGAACGTGAATAGAGAAGGACAAATACAAGGGCTAGCTTTTCAGAGAATGATGGTATCATCAAAACATGTACATGGTGGGAAAAGAGTCAAAAAAACACACCTAGATCTACACAAATTGCATGATGTTCCATGTGGGGCATTGGGATCTATAGCAAAGTCTTGTATTGCAAATATTAACTCATGCTCTCTTTTTTTGCCCTTCCATTTTTTAACAGCAAAGCTATTTTATGCTTAATGGTTCAGGGGATGATGTAAACAAACAGTAGGAAAAAATGATATTTTCCTGGCTGTAATGTGTGTGTGCGTGTGTGTGTGTGTGCATGTTTAATGTTTATTTACTTGGAGAGAGAGAGAAAGAGAGAGAGAGTATGCAAGATGAGGAGGGGCAGAGAGGGAGGGAGACAAAGGTTCTGAAGTGGGCTCTGTGCCCGAAGCAGGGCTCGAACTCATGAACTGTGAGATCATGACCGAAGCCAAAGTCGAAAGGTCACTGACTAAGCCACCCAGGCACCCCTGGCCTTAATGTTTTAAAAGCCCAGGATATTAGGGGCCTGGAAAGGACTCTCATCTGAGACAAAACATTTGTTGGAAAATATCTCGAATGCAAGCAAAGCCATGTAGGAACCATACAAACAGCAACAAGGAAGTCTCTATGGTGACACGCTCGGGCCGATGACGGAGGACCAAAAGGGATGGCAGATGTCTCATCCAACACCCTTATAAAAAGAGTACATTAAAGAGTAGCTAAGATCATGAGATATCTAGTTCCCCCAAATTTAAACACAGTCCTGGAGTAGGAATAAACCCCAAGTTAACTGAGATTACATTTTTTCCACCCTGGTGAAATGGGGGCTTGAAATAGAAATTCCACTGAATTTCAAAAATGTAAGTTGTTTTTCTCATACACGGAGGCTTCTGAGCTAAGAGTTACACCTACGGCAGTTTATACAAGTGAATGCAAACCAGGAGAGCATTGCTGGCAGACTCCAGTCCCAAAGGGAACCTTGGGGAAAGATCAAAAGGAAGAGGTTACAGGCCACAAGTTTAGGAGATTTCTGGACAGCAAGAGGGACAGGCCATGCTTTCCTGCCAAGTCAGCTCGTATGAAAGGACAATTTGTCTCTTTATAGACATCCCGGCACAGGGACGTCAAACAATTTCGAAACACTTCTACTTGGGAAAAGGGCCAAAACGTTACATAAAGTTAAAAACCAGTTTGCAGCCCAAGACCCAAGGCCAATGCTGGACCCTCTCCAAATGCGTTCGGAACCCTCCTTCCCTAAAAAGAGAGGGCTACGCCTCTGTGCCCTGTGGACCTGGGGCCAGTGTTTGCTTTTCTCTTTGGGCCAAGCTGAATATTCTCCCTTTCTAGCCAACAAACGAAGGAAGGGAGCGATCTGTAGACACACATGTGCTGAATCTGGCTCCCCTCTGATTGCCAAATATCCTGTCTCACTGCCATGAATTCGCATCCAGCTTCATGCACACGCTGAACTCAGCTGATGCCATAGAGACAGTGTTAAGCGAAGAAAGGACAAGAATGGTGCTTCCTGCAAAAACAAAAGGTCCTTTCTGTTCAAAGTGTGGTCCAAGGCCCTACGGGAACAACAGCACCTGGGAGCTTCTTAGAAATGCTGGATCTTGGGCCCCACCTCCAGGCAGAGCAAGAGCACCCCCCCCCCGCCCCCACCCCGAGATGACTTTGAGGACAGTGAAATTCTCTGTATAATATTATAATGATGGGTATGTGCCATTAAGACACTCGTCCAAACCCATAAACGCACAACACAGCAGAAATGAACCCTGAGGCTAACTATGGATTCTGGGTGATGGTAATGGGTCAGTGCGGGTTCATCAGGTGTCACGAATGCAGCCCTCTAAGGAGTGATGTGGAGAGGCCAGGACTTGAGGGGGTGGCAGGGGATACATGGGAAATCTCTGCTTTCCTCTCAGTTGCTTTATTAATTTATTTATTGACTTTAATTTTTTTTTACTTTTGAGAGAGACAGAGAGTGCAAGTGGGGGAGGAACAGAGAGAGAGGGAGACACAGACTCCGAAGCAGGCTCCGGGCTCTGAGCCGTCGGCACAGAGCCCAACATGGGGCTCAAACTCACGCACTGTGAGATCATGACCTGAGCTTAGCCGACTGAGCCACCTAGGGGCCCCTCCCAGTTTGCTTTAGACCTAAAACTTCTCTAAAAAAGTATTAAGTCTTTTTTTAAAAAATGAGGACCCTGACTGGTCCAGCGGGAGGGATTTCTCACGGTGAGAGTTGTGTGGAATCATAGAATGAGCATGGAGAACAGGGCAGGCTCCGGATTTGTCTGTCTGCGTTCCAATCCCGCCCTCTTTGCTCATTCGCTCCAGAGCCTGACGCAAAGTGCTCTCTGGGCTTCCGTTCTCTAACCTGTAAAATGGGGACAATGATGATAATAATGGAATTTATTTCCCAGGGTTGTAAGGATTCCACGAAGCCGCATATATGAAACGTTGAGAATAGCCCTCGGCGCAATGAGCCCCCAGTAGATGTTAGCTTTTACTGTGTGTAATATTTTTGTTTTGAGAGAGAGAGAATGCAACCGGGGGAGAGGGGCAGAAGGAGAGAGAGAAAGAGAGAGAGAGAGAGAGAGAGAGAGAGAGAGAGAGAATCTTAAGCAGGCTCCACATTCTGTACAGGGCTCAATGTGTGGGGCTCTATCCCACGACCCTGGGATCACGACCTGAGCGGAAACCAAGAGTCTGTCACTCAGCCGATGGAGCCACCCAGGCGCCTCAGCTTTTACTATTTTTAAGAAGTGTTTTGTGTCCTGGAAACCTAACAAGGGTGCTGAAATCATCTTGGAGATTCCTTCCATGTTGCTCCTTTTCAGCTGCAGAAGACACAGTGAGTGATTTTAACCACTTCTGACAGGTGCATGCTACATGGTGGGCAGCATAGCCAATGGCAGGAAGGAACCGCATAAATCACCATCCCCAGACTTCATCCGTTCCAGAAACATCTTCAACTCTCTTTTTAAAAAACCATTCCACGCACATATTATTTTTACTTATATCAATTTACAACAAATTCGGGGTGTTTTTTTTTTTTTTAAAAGCTACCTCCTAAGCAATCAATACCATCTATGAAATCAGTCGTTTGGTGTGCTTGTGTCTTTTTCTAATCCACATTAAAGCGAAAGCATAACTATGGAAATTAAAACCTTCGCACATGCATAAAAACATTCCCTAGAACTCCAGGAAGCCTCCTCATTCTGACATTAGCATCTTATTAGCTTTCAGCTGCAGCTCTAAACGTTTTGACGTGAAATCCCTCCACCCAAGTGATTTGAGCAAAACCTCTTGGCTTCCAGCTCATCCGGCTCAGCTGGGGACCAGAGCCACCAAGCCGTTCGCCCGAGATAACACAGCCAGCGCAGGGCAGAAAGATTAGAACACAGCTTTGCCGAGAAACAGGAGCGTAAGATCCTTACCCCCCTTCCCGTCACCACCGCACACACTCACAGCACCCAGACAGCAGCTGTGTCTGCGTCCCTATTCCAAGCCTCCCTGCTGGTGACTCCTGTCTCGTTCCTGTGACTTCACAGCCCCCTTCCTTTGGCATCCATATGATTGTTAGGGTCCCACTACAGAGCTACGAGTCATGATCTCTCAATGTCATGGCTTCCATTTTGCAGTCGTCTCCGACGTCGCAGGGGCCCAATTTTTTTCAGAGCCATCAAGGTTTTTCTTACGTAATCAAAGCAACGGCTTCGCTTTCCTGCCATCCTACTTGTCACAAGGCACATTTCAAAGGATGAGCCTCATGGGCCAGATTCCATTCTCCTTAAACACGCAAAGCTACCACCAAAGGAATGTGTGCACAAGCTCCCAGGAGTGACAGCCTCCCGCTCAGTTATTTCTTTTCTGTGTTTTTTCCCCTCGTCTGTGAATTATCTGGTGATATTCTAGGGATTCTTGACAACATTAATTAATGCGTGAAGAAGGAGAACAAATTAGCAGCGTCTCTCTGCTCTGCTTTATGGCAAACACGATACTGTTCTTGGACATAGTGTTGTCAACATTCAGTTCAATTCAGTGAATGTGTTTTAAGGGTCCCATCAAGCCACATGCGCCAAAAACGGTTCTTGCAGGCAAAAATATCTTAGGTACTACAACGTTCACCTCGAGCCCACCAAATCTATTCTTTAGTGTTTGATTCGTCTCATCAGGGGGAAATTTAATTTAATTTAATTTAATTTATTTAACTAATTTACTATTTTTGTTTCACATAATTTTCTCTTTGAAAGGGGTAATAATGAAAAAAAATGGTTGAGAAACACCGATCTAAGTGAAACTGTATTTCAAATATGCTTCTCCTTTAACCGAATAATTCCACTTCTACGATTCCTCCTAGAGAAAGGGTCCCCAAAAGAGACATGTATACAAAGTTGCTGACTGCACCCATCTTTTACTAGTGGAACAAGCTAAATGTCCATCCACTGGAAATGGTTCGATAAAATATGGCGCATCCGCGTTATGAGATAGTCCATATCAGTCAAGGGGAACCAGGTAAGTCTGGATACAAAGAAAGAAACTGACATGGAGAAGCCACCATGCCATAGCGTGGGGTAGAAAAAGCCATCTGCAGAATATATACGATGGTCACATTTGTACTGAAGCCAACACACAACAGATCTATGTGTTTTTATTATTACATGAAAATGAAACAGTGGTGGGTGATACCTCCAAAGGGTAGCTTGGCAACATGTATCAGAACGTAGGGGCACATGGGTGGCTCAGCCATTTGGGTGTCCGACTTCGGCTCAGGTCATGATCTCGCGGTCCGTGAGTTCGAGCCCCGCATCGGGCTCTGTGCTGACAGCTCAGAGCCTGGAGCCTGCTTCGGATTCTGTGTCTCCCTCGCTCTCTGCCCCTCTCCCACTCACACTCTCTCTCTGTCTCTCAAAAAATGAATAAACATTTAAAAAAACTTTAAAAAAAAAGCACGTAGATGAGCTTGAGGTACCTGAGTGGCTCGGTTGGTTGAGCATCTGACTTCAGCTCAGGGCACGATCTCGCAGTTCGTGGGTTCGAGCCCCACATTGGGCTCACCGCTGTCAGCCTGTCAGTGCAGAGCCTGCTTCAGATCCTATGTCCTCCTCTCTGTGCCCTTCCTCCGCTTACGCTCTCTCAAAAATAGATTAATATTTTTCAAATGTAGATGAGCTTACCTTTTAACCAGCAGTCAAGATTCTAGCCATTACACAAGAATGTTCATTGCCGCGTGCTTTACAGTAAAGTGAGAAGTCACTGAAAAGTCCATTAATCGGGGATTCGGCAAACAAAACACAGCAGATACATAGAAAGGACCACTTTGCCTTCACTCCCAGGGATGGCCTCTATCTATTAACATGGAAAGAGATCCGCAAGACATGATTGCATGAAAAAAGTAGGTTATAGAAAAACACAAAGAGAAGGGTGCTAGTTATGTAAATATTTACAGCCACTGTGGCTGTTGCCAAAAGGGCTCACTTCCACATCATCCTGGGTACCTCCTGCTTAGGACTGCCTCTTGGCACAGTAGCTGGTGTCTCCCAGAGCGAGTGATCTAAGACAGTTAAGATCAGCTCAGCAACGTTTGAATGACCTAGACTCTGAAGTCACCCTCTATCATTCCTGAGATGTGCTATTAGCCACACAAGCGAGCCCTTCAGTGCAGAAGGGGGATCACACAAGGGTATGAAAGCCAGGAGGCAGGAACCGCTGGGGAGCCTCTTGAAGGCTGGCTACCACAGGTGTATATTTTGTCTCAGCTTTTAGAAATCTTACGGAGGCCAAACTGGGACAAAAATCTATAAAGTCACTACGGCACCGCGCGGAGAATTCTGCATGCTGTTTTCCGTCAAATCGAAGGTGCCATCGACGAGAGGGCACGCCATTGTTTTCTATACCTGTTAAAAGTAAATAAGCCATTGGCAATAAAATTCGGAGGTGAATTTTTATTGTCTGCCTATTGAAAGAGCTGCTTTTGGCTCCTCCTTAGCGACTGTTTACTGTCCCTCACCGTGTGTCTTAAGGAGAAAGAAAATAGAAGAGACATCAAACATTCAGAGTCTGAACGTTCCAAAGTGGTTTTCAAATCAGAGTCACCAATGTCCATGTTTTCCCACGCAAAATCATCCTTTATGCGATCAGTGGATCTCCTCTGGGGTCCTCTTTTAACACTGACAGCCGTTCTGCAAGTTTTGATGTCGATGCCGCATCCTGATCACAACAGCTCCTCGTTGCCTTGAAATGTCTTTCATCTGGGTCTGTGGAAGGCCGCGATTCCTCTGGCTTTCAATTTCATTACTTGGCATGGAATAACAAAGCCTCCTGCACATATTTCAGGGAAAATAAATAAATAACACAGCTTTATCTACTCATGAATATCTTTCTTGGATCCCATGAAACCGTCATTGTTTTTGCAAGAAAAAAAAAATATGGCGCCGAGGTCATCTCTCCCACGACGAATGCTCGCTTGATAAATATCAAACGTACGCTCAGACCCATCCTTGGTTGCAGAGATGTTAAACGACGAGCGATACGCGTCCTGGAATTAATGGTATACGGTGTCCCCTTTGCACTTTCCAGCAGCCCTGTGGAACAGTTGCTGGTTTCTAGCAGTGCAGGTGCAGAAGTTTAATCAGAAGAGGTAACGTGCCCAACGTCACACACGATCAGGAAGACAGACAGATGGTCAACGCCTCAGCACTCCAGTGCTAGTCCTGAGCCAGGATGGTCCTCCTCGTCACCGGCATCATGACCGACTTGGCCATCGACATCACTGTTGTCACCACCACCGCTCTTGCCGTCCTCATGATTATCGTGGTTATCTTTATCACCATCGTTATTACTACCACTGTCACCATAATCTCCATTTTCTCCATCATCATCATCATAGCTGGTATTTACTGAGCATGTACTTATTATGTGCTAAGCTCCATGCTAAGGGCTTTATGTGGTTTGCCTCCTAACCACCCTCATTCTCCAAACACGGATAGTGAGCTTAAGTATCTCATTCAAAATGATTCAGCTGAGGCCTGAACTCAAACCCAGGCCATCTGACGCTAGAAACCACACCCTCAACTACTAGGATATTAAGGACGGTAAATACCAAACTGTAGGCACTCAATAAATGATGCATCTATTTGTGCCTAGCCCAGTGACTGACATGTAGACAATAAGCAATAAGAACAACAACAATAAAAGCAGCTAATATTTATTGAGCAATTACTATGTGCCAAGCATTATTCCTAAGTGCTTCATACAGTCTATTTCTTTCAGTCCTCACATGAGCTTTATGAGGTGGGGCACCATTGTTAGCCTCATTTTACAGGTTGGGGAAATTGAGAATTGGAGAAATTAAGAACGTGTCCAAGGCTAGGCAACCAGTTAATGATTCAACAATAATTCAAGCTCAAGTCTGGCTCAAAAGCCCTGTGGTTCTTAAGTACCCCACAACGTTGCCTCCTATAAGGAGTATTACAAGTGAATCTGTTTTCAACAATTCCCCCACAAGTATTTCCCGCACACATACAATATGCTATGTGTTGTGTCCCGTGAATGGCTGCAGGAATGAGGGAAACAGGGATCCTGCCTTCACGGAACTTACCATGGACGAAACACCAATAAAAATGAGAGGTATGAAGATCACATACAAAGATGATGACAGAACACTCACGTTTGCATCTTACCCTTCCCAAAACTCTACTGGGAAGACAGTGAGATTATGATGACGATAACTAACGTTTATCACCGTGTCAGTCACGGATCTGAGCATTTCACATGTAGTAGAACATTTAAACCTTGTAACAAGCGTCCAAAGGCATATAGTTAGTTTGTGGCAACGTGAGCCTAAGAATCCAGAGCTTTTGCTTTTGTGCACCTCTCTACATGGAAAAGAAATAGAAACTCTCAAGGACAGAGAGTCCTGGAGAAGGAATATCCGTGAGCGGGGGACAGCAACCCAGTGGTACAGAATGGAAAGCGGGCAAGAGGAGAAACTTATTTCGCAGCACAAGGCCATGAACAAAAGCAGGGCACTGGGGAGAGGACCTCGGAGAGACTCAGACACCCAGGAACACCCAGCATCTCAAGGGTGTGGGACAGGGACACAAGGAGGAATCCAAGGTGGACGTCAATATTCCTCACCGCCAACACCTCACCTGCTCCACTCGTCCCTAAGGGGCAGAAGGCCGGAAGCCAGACACTGACCTTCTGCTCCAAGGAGACGTCAGCAGGGAAGCTTCCCAAGCTCTGGTGGCTCCTTCCAAACGGACGTGTGACACACTCTTGACGTCACCCGGTCTCTCACTCACTCCTCCTATGGAGCAGAAATGGCAAATCGGGGAAGAGGAACTAGCCAGGCTTTGTCCAGCTCCACGCTTTGCTTTTGGGGGAGAGTCTGTCCAACAGAGGGAGTGTTTTCTCCCGCTGTTCCCCGGTGGAAGTCTTACCATGAGAGGAGGCCTGCCTCAGTCCAGCGTTGCCCGTGACGGAGCACAGAAGTCTACACTTCTGGGGTTCGGTCAGGCCCACTTGGCTCTCACCCTAAGCCATATCCCTACCTGAGCTTTCATTAGTTCAACAACAGTTCTATTTTGCTCTCTCGTCTACCTTACGTTTTTGCCTTATTTCTCCATATGCCCAGAACTTGGGCTAATTAAGAAACAAAGGAGAAGAGAGAAGGAAGACAGAGGCAAAGGCAGAGGCAGAGACAGAGAGGAAGGAAGGAAGGAAGGAAGGAAGGAAGGAAGGAAGGAAGGAAAGAAAGAAGGAAAGAAGGAAGGAAGGAAGGAAGGAAGGAAATAAAGAAGGAAATAAGGAAGGAAGGAAGGAAGGAAGGAAGGAAGGAAGGAAATAAAGAAGGAAAGAAAGAAGGAAGGAAGGAAGGGAGGAAGGAAATAAAGAAGGAAATAAGGAAGGAAGGAAGGAAGGAAGGAAGGAAATAAAGAAGGAAAGAAGGAAGGAAGGAAGGAAGGAAAAGAAGGAAGGAAAAAAGGGAGGAAAAAAGGAAGGAAGGAAGGAAGGAAGGAAAGAAGGAAGGAAGGGAAGGAAGGAAAGAAGGAAGGAAAGGAGGAAGGAAGGAAGGAAGGAAGGGAATAAGGAAGGAGGAAGGGTGGGCAGAGGAGGCGAGGGGAAGGAAGAAAGAAAGGAAAACAGAGTGCACAGGATGTTTTTTAAATGTTTTCTAAATGATGTCCTTGGAGAGATACAATAAGATAATGGACCCATAAAACAAAAATTTATTTATCACAGAGCAAAGAAGAGCTTTCAAGAAGTAAATATAGAGTACCCAAAATAAAAATTTCCGTGGATGAACTTGAAGGTAAAGTTCATCCTAGTACCTTTGCCAGAAAGAGAACAAACAGAAATAAGGAGGTGAAAAACACTGGGTGGAGGTGTGAGAGACATGAAAGAAAAGATCAGTCCAGAAGGTCTAACAGCCAAATAATGGGAACGTGAGTTGCGGTTCCAAACAGAAAACAGCAGGTAGAAAAAACACACATACAAGTGTTGAAAGGAGCCTCTCGTTCGAAAGACCCTACTGGGGACCCAGCACCAGAAGCAAAAAAAAAAAAAAAAAAAAGGAGACCCACATCCAGGCACAGCATCACAGGATTTAACAAATCAGGGATAAAGAACCACAAAGGGTCTCCCTGCCAAGAACACCTCCCCCAAAGCACAGTGTAAATCAGAGCGAATTTTCTAAATCTTCACACCCTCAGACCCCTTGATTTTCCGCCGCTTCTATTTTGCCAATTTCTAACCCTGGAGAAAACCAACCATCTATTTTCTCTGTTCCTGTTCCCAGACTGCCAAATAAGGCTGGAGGAAATCCTAAAACCAGGCCAACTGGTTCCGCTACAAATCCTCAGCTGAGCACCCTCTATGGCTGGGACCCTGTGAGCAACCTGCCTCATCCCCCCCCCCCCCCAGAAGTGAGAGAACAATTGGATATGAGTATATAGTCATATATATTAATATACATTACATAATATGCAAAATATAAATAAAGCATGTTATATTTTACTATATAATTATAATATATATTACAAGGAATACATACATTTATATATAAAATCAGATCGGATAAGTACCCTAAAAGGCAGTTGCTCAAGTCGACCACAGTCCTTCAAGAACGAGGCTTCCTCACTAAACGTGACCCTGTTTGCGAGGCGGTTACAAGCCCTCCTTTGCCTGGACTATTCCTTCTCATTATTAGTGTTTTGGTTCAAACCTCCTTTCATTTCAGAGGCCTTTCTTTTTTTTTTTTCTTTAATATGAAATTTATTGTCGAATTGGTTTCCATACGACACCCAGTGCTCATCCCAACAGATGCCCTCCTCAACGCCCATCCTTTCTTAATCCCCTGACACTCATGGATCAAGGTGCCCCAGGGCACAGGAAGAAACGCCCAGGGAGAACTCCGGAAAATCTTTAAATTTCAAGGGAAATCCGGGGCGCCTGGGTGGCGCAGTCGGTTAAGCGTCCGACTTCAGCCAGGTCACGATCTCGCGGTCTGTGAGTTCGAGCCCCGCATCAGGCTCTGGGCTGATGGCTCGGAGCCTGGAGCCTGTTTCCGATTCTGTGTCTCCCTCTCTCTCTGCCCCTCCCCAGTTCATGCTCTGTCTCTCTCTGTCCCAAAAATAAAATTAAAAAAAACGTTGAAAAAAAAATTCAAAAAAAAAAAATTTCAAGGGAAATCCAATGGTAGCTGACACCTGTCGGGAACTCTGAGAATTCCTAGCTAAAGGTGTTCTGCAGTTTCGACATTAGACCGCTGCATTCCTGTGGGTGACACCGCATCGGAGACAAGTTAGGTTTGCGACAGTTGATGTGATTTTAAAAAGGCAATTACCTCCACGTGGAGATCTGTGGAAAACAGTGGCAGTGCCCAATCTGATGCCAAGATTCAAGAAGTTGTGCAACTCCGTGGGCACACACATGTCCCTAGCAAGAACAATCGACCCTTTAGCAACGTGCGGGTCAGGGGCGCCAATCCCTGCGTGGCCAGAAATCTGCCTATAACTTCTGATTCTCCAAAAACTTAGCTACGGATAACCTGCTGTTGACCAGAAGCCTTACCGAAAACATAAAGTCAATCAACACATATTTTGTATATTCTATGTATTATATACTTTATTATTATAATAAAGTAGGCTAGAGAAAAGAAAATTTAAGGAAAGAATGGGAAAGAGAAAATACATTTACAGGATTGTACTTATTGAAAAAAATCTGCATACAAATGGACCCACAAAGTTCAAACCCATGTTGTTCAGGGGCCAATCATAATAAGTTTTTAAGAACAAAATAAAAATATTTTCTCTTTATGTGTATTAAAAAAAAAACAGCTACTAACTCATTAATACCTGAATACTTAAGTGTTTGAGACCTGCCCATTAAATAAACACAACTTCTAGGTATTTCTTTTGGCCTAGGATGCTAGGAAAGAATTACTAAGAAGCTTGTGTACCCAAAAAGCTTGGGAATCTCCGTGCTAGAGTTTTGTGGCGGCGTCCCTGTCACCTGCCTCCCCAGTTCTCCCACCTCCCTCCACACAACACTCATTATACTTTGTTGCAATTACTTGAGTAGCAAAGTATTTTGATCTGTCTGCTGGCGGATGGACACACACACACATACATCACACACATATCATACACTCACATACACATATACACATGCACAGACATATACACACATATACATATATACACGTGCACATACATAACACACACATGCACATATGCGCACACAAAATGCATACACATGCATGTGCACACATATACACATATGCATGTGCGCACATAGCCACGTGCGTACACGCATGTACACATGTGCACACATTCGTACACATGTGTGCACTCGCATGTACATACACATGCACACATACGTGCACACAATATACACGTGCACACATACACATACACATGTACAGATGTATACACAAATGCATGTATATGCATACATATACATTCATGCACATATGCACACATACAGACATACACATACATATATACCCACATGCACGTGTACACACATACACACATACATATTCCTGCATGCACGTACACACGTGCACACCTACATGCACACACACATGCATAATGCATACACATATACGTACATACATACACACACATAAATGCACATGTACGCACATACATAGACACATACACACAAATACATATACACACATGCACGTAAAATGCACACATATGCCTGCACACACATATACACACATGCACACACACATATGCATACATACACACATACACACATGTGTGCACCAGCACATACATACACACATATGCACGCACACATATACACCCATGAATATACACATACACATATACATGCACGCACATACATATATACACATACATGTGTACATACGCACATACATGTGCACACACAAACACACACCTACATGAACACACATATGCATAACACATGCACATATACACGCATGCACACATAAATACACACGTACACACATACATATACACGCATGTACATATACACACATATACACAATGCACCTATATACACACATACATACCCTGCCATTATCTCCTTTCATATGCATGGGAGCTTCCTCGATTTGTAGCAGGCATTTGAAAGGGAAATGAACCAAAGGAGGTGATAAAGGAAGCATGAGGGAGAATGGTACGTTGTGAACTGACAACGCCACTGGAGGTCCATGTGGAGGGAAGGCCATGAGATGTGAAACCTGGCAAGTGCAGGAGGCACCCTGTCCAGGGTCACGCCCTGGCATGTGACACTGATGCCCTCACGAGCACAGGGTTTTCAGGCCATGGGAATAGAACCAACGAGTGGGCTGAACAGGGCAGGGCGATGTGGCACCTGCAGGGCAGATGGTGGCTCCTGGGCCCATCCATCTGGAGATTCCCCTATGTACTTGGCAAACATTTTGGAGGAGGGTTGAGGGCCCACCGCTCACAGACGGGAATGGTGTGGATCAACCATAAGCTGTCTGAGGACAAGGACAAGGTCTGACATCTTTACTGCTGTGTCTCCAGTAACTAGGCAGGGCTCACCACATAGTAAATGCTCACTTATTTATTTTTGTCCGTGTGTGTTTCTTTGTTTCTTTCTAACTCCCTTCTAGAGAAGTGCAGACCTTTCCTAACCTTTCCAACTCACCACGCACAAAACCAAGCTCGTTGTCTTCTTCCTATTTACCTGCTTTGCCTTGGAAGATACTTTAGCTGCCCCGTGTTTGTCTACACCCCGTATCCAGCCCTCCACTGCGGTTTCTGTCTCCAACATTTCTCTTGATTAGCGCTTTATTCAAGCCTTCATCACCTCTCACCTTGAGCCTGTCCTCTATGCTCACCCATCCCTGCACGCTACAACCCATTGTTCACTCCCATGCTCAGAAACTTTCCATGTCTTCTTGTTTCCTGTCTCATGAAGACCAAAATCCTTAGTAAAGCTGGCGAGGGTCTCTACCTTCCAGGCCCTCTCAACCTGCAATTTCCCCTTTTCCCTCTGCCTACGCTGAACATCACCTGCCCTCCACGTTTGGGTCTCTGTGTTCCTATCCGTCCAACAGACTATCCCTTCTCTCTCTTCTGCTAGATTGTGAGCTCCTTGAATCCTCTTGGGATGTGTCTTATTTATCTTTATATCCCTTGGTACCCCTGGTCCTGATATATTGCCTTGTCTGGGGAGGAGTACTTAATAGACATTCCAGGGGGAGGACATCAATTAGAGTTAGACTCAGGACTCTCTCTTTGGCTCTCAATGACCCCATCCTGGGAAGAAGATGACTTATCTGATTCATGAGTTTGGCAAAAGGACATGAGTTAGCTCCTTCTCTTTTTGAGGAAACAGCCACCTACAGTTTACCTATATTCCCATTAAATTCTCCTTTCCTCTTGGCCATCCAGACAGTTTATTTCAGCAGGATCATGCCAGAGAAGAAGGCCTCCAGTTTGGGGGAATGATGCAAGTTGCATCCAGGGGAGTGTAAATAAACTGACGGGCCAGATTAACCCATGCCTCCAATACGGCGGTTTGTGAGTAAGAAAGGCGATATTTTTATCTCCGTCTGTCTCATTCTCCGGTTTATTATTTTTTTTAACTCTTTCCAGTTGAGGCAGGTTAAAGAGTATTATATTTGGGGTCATCGCAAAGCCTCGTGTCTGGTGCAGATGATGTGTACCTTAAACGTGTCCTTGATTTCACGGACTTGAATTCTGTCCCAGAGACTTATTTTCAGCGTTGTCATCCTGAGTAAGATTGAGCAAACAAAGCCTCACTTTATAAATAGTATAACAGCAACATGCCATCTTTCAGCTGAGGAAATTGAAACATTTGGGGTTTGGGAAACATTATTTGTTATTTCACAAACAGCAGGAGGCTGGGAAAAGCCAAAAATGGATTTTCCATGTCGATTTTTTCCTCATCTATAAATCCTTCCCATCTCAGGGAAATTTATAGGTTTCTGGCTTCCTTTTTCCCTTTGGTCATCAAATTTAATCCCCCAGGAGTTTTTTTTTTTTTTTTCTTCCTGTTTGAGTTTCTGTTCTAGACTTGTAAAATGTTCCCAGTTTTTGATGTTCTAGATCCTCTCCTCTCTCAACCCATCATTTGTACCCCATCTCTTCCTTCTATCTACTCTCCACATTTATTCCTCAGTAAATTCCAGAGATGACCAAACCTCCAGCTTCTCTAAGATCCACTTTGAGCTTCTGTATTTCTTTTGTCATCGTCTCAAAACACCCACCAGCCTTTTGTTGTCCTTCCCGCCAGCCTCTGATTACGTGTGTCTCTTCCTCTAAAAAGTGAACCTCCCAGAGCATCTGGGATGATCACTTCTATCCACTTCTCACATGCTTTCTAGTTCCTTCTCCCCATTAACTCCTTCCCGCCCACCTTTCCACAAACCCGGATCTCCCTGTTGTGAAAACCCCCTCACCTTTCACTGTATTTGCTGCCCAGCCCCGGCTGCCTTCCCCCTCACCTGCCTTCCATTCACCATCAAAAATCCTACCATGTCACCGTATGCTGTGCGCCCACATCATTGGATTGCTCCGTAGCTCCGTGACTTTCTGCTCCCGACCCAAGCAGTCAACGGAAAGCATCGCTCTTAAAGCTTACCAACAATTTCTGCGGGCCACATCCTTCGGTCTCTATTCATTCTTGACTTCGTCACTACGTTTGACACCATTGACCACTTCCTTACCCCTCTTTTTATGTTGAGTGCTACCTGACCGACATCACCAGCCTCTTTACCTGCCTTTGCTCCTGTGTTAGTTTCACGTTTATTCTCCCAAAACTGGGTCTTGATGGGCTCTGTGGCAAACACTTACGGTGGCTGTTCTCACTCGCTAGCTTGCTAACGGAAAGAGGTGCTCGACCTAATCATGGCGAACCATTCCCGTTTGACAGTGACTGGTGGAGGGCTGGCCGTGTGGCCCATTTCTGATCAATGATAAGGGAAGCCTTCTGAGGTGTTCTGGGACATCTTTCACCTCCTACAGAAGAGGCACATACGGAGACAACCATTTCTTCCTGCTTATCCCTTCTTTCTTGGGATATTGCCACATAAGAACATGAGCCATTGAGCAATGTCATCCTGCCACCCTGACGGAAGTTCAAGAGAAGAGTACAGAGGCCAGGACTGTCCCCTGATATCCAGGAACTGAGAAACCAATGCAGCAACTACCCACATGCTTGAATAACCACAGACCTCGATGTAAGTAAGCAACTACTGGCTGTGTTTCTCTTGTTTGCGGCCAAAGACATTGAGGCATTCCTGCAAAACGCTCTACCTCATCCATACTCACAGAATACACTGCGAAGTCTTTGCTGACCTCGTCAAAATCCTTATCTCCAAATGTCTCTCCCAGCCCCAGAATCTCCTAGCCCTAGACGCTTCCATTTGGATTTCAGTTCATCAGCTTAACGCAACATGTTGAAATCCAAACTCATCATCTTTCCCCTAAAATCAGCCAGACCTTTGTCATCTTCAGAAAGATTAAGACTCCCTTTGAACTTTCTTGGAAGAACATGTGTTCTAACCTAGAGCTTCCAGGGCGTGGGGTGGGGGTAGGGGTGCGCTGTGATAACAAGAAAGACAGAACTTAAGATTTAAGTCTTAAGGAGGCTTATCTCTGTCTAGCCATGCTAGGTATTTCGTAACGGCATATACGTATAAAACAACATGGATGAGACACAGGATGTACAACAGGAAGTGGCCAAAGATAAAGCCAAAGTGAGAACAGTCATCAGACCATGAGATCTGCCTTCCTAAAGCGTCTGGCCTTTACTGTGTAGACGGTGTAAGATTTCAAGCTGTGGAGTAATGTAAGCAGATTTATATATTGCAAAAACAGCTTCAGCAACAGCATGAAGAATGGATCAGAAGGTTCAAGGCTGAGATGAATAAAGCAATATAAAAAATCCACTAGCCAAAAAAATAATGAGGTCCTAAACCAAGATCCTGGAAGGGGCAATGGGGAAGAAAGGATATGCTCGAAAAAATAATTAGGAAAACATTCACAAGACTAGGAGACAGATTGAATATGGAAAGGGAGGAGAAAAGAAGCGTGTGAAATGAGAGATTTTGGCTGACCAAGTGATCGATGGCATAATTATATAGGCGGAAATATAATCATTACTGTGGGTCAATATAACGGAGTTCACTTTAGCACATGTTCAAATTGAGTTGCCTTTGGGACATCTAGGTGGAAATGTCTAGGAGACGGAAAAACACCTGTTTCCAACTCAGAAGAAAAGTATGATCAGGAAAAAACAATTTGGGAGTGTGAAAGATACTGCGGATTTAGGTCCTCAGAATCCATTTCAGTCCTCTTCCTTGCATGCTTTTTTTCCCCGGCAGACGCTAGAATTGAAACACACAAAAAACTACATTTCCAGCTTCCCTGGTAGCTAGATGCAGCCATGTGACTATGGTGTAACCCAAGATGTAAATAGGAATGTTGTATGGGACTTCCAGGAAAACCACTTAAATTTGGCTGACTCAGATGGGAGACAGGCTCTCTCTGCTCCTTCCACTCCCTCATTTTTCTTCTGCTAAGAGGAAGACTGTGAGTGGGGGAGGTCCACCAGCCACTTTGACCATCATGTGATCTTGAACACGGGAGCCATACACTAGGATTTTAAGGTAGAATGATAGAAGGATCCTGGGTTTCTGGCGGGGAAGCCACCCTTCTGACTCTGCACTGAGAACATACAAATTCATTTTACATTTAAACCACTGTTATTCCAGTTTTATGTTTTATGCCCCCAACTGTCATCCTATCTGATGCACCAAATGTATAAGTAGTCCCTGGCATAGGCGATGATAACAAGCCATATTAGTGCCATGTAAGTGGAAGCAATCTTCCAGAAGAGTCTATAGCATAGAGAGATTTCTGGGAACCTCACTGCAAAGGCGGAGGAAGATGAGACAGCTAATGAGGCTTGAAAGGAAGAGTCAGAAAACTGAAAGAAGGTGTCATGTCTAGAGATGTGCCCTTCAGACCCCCCGCTTCAAGGAAGGACTCACGGCAAGAATATGTCTGGTTGACCGCCTCCAGCCGTTGGCCCCTTCTCAGCTTTCAAGGCCATTAATGAGTGAGGCAGTGGTAGCCAAGACCACTTCATAGGGCATCTCTGCCAATGACTGAGCAACGCATGGCCCCAAATCCCTACCAACACAGAGCTCCCTGAACAGGCAGTCTTTGCTACAGAGATCTGCATGGCTCTGGTAGAGACCATCGATCTACATCACAGTCAGATGGTTCCCTCTGGGCAGGAAGACTTTTGCCCTCCTACCTCTGCATTTCTGCATCCCAGAGAACCCAACAGCTGCAAAGGATAGCAAGAGGCTACATGCGTTCACATGTAATATTTGATTTGGTTGAATGAGCATTCAATCATCCAATCTCAGAGTAAAGACGCAGGAGGTTAGTGATTTCCTCAACTAACTAAAACTACGAAATACAAGCATTCTTACTCAAAGCCATTCCCTTTCCAGTTCACGTGCTCAGCCCTCCCTGGGTTTTTTTGTTGTGTTTTTTTCTTTTCTTTTTTTTTAAATCTCTTAACCCAGGGTGCCTGGGTGGCTCAGTCGGATAGCAGCCAACTTCGGCTCCTGTCGCAATCTCACAGTTTGTGAGTTCAAGCCCTGCGCCGGGCTCTGTGCTGACAGCTCGGAGCCTGGAGCCTGCTTTGGATTCTGTGTCTCCCTCTCTCTCTGCCCCTCCCCCACTTGCGCTCTGTCTCTTTGTCTCTCAAAAACAAATAAATATGAAAAAAGAATTAAATATCTCTTAACCCAGAATATAACCATAGTCCATCAACAATCCCTTCAAAATATCACCCACTTCTATTGTCTTACCTTCCTCTTAAATTTTATCTTGCAATCAAATATTATTTAGGAAAAACGAACAGGGAGGAATAAACCATAGGTAAAGGAATTCATTTAAATCCCCTTATGTATGTCATTATGAATCATTTTCCAAATTCAGCTATATTATGGCATAAACCATAACCATTGAACACATAACTCTGTATGGCAAAAGCTTCATATAATAAGATGAGCTTATAAATCAAGTATTAAATCTGTTCCAAGATGATAATGGCCAAAAGTATTGCCAATAGAATTAACTGACAAGATCCTGGTTTCTGAGAATCGAACCATTCATTTCACAAATATAAGGGTTCATTTTCTCATTCTTTCTTTTACATCACTCATCATTTAAGCCAGATTAATCTTCCAAAAAAAGCACATAGATCTGCCAATATGTTGGCATTTCCTTCTTATGAGGAAACAACAGAGCAGATCAAAATCTGCTTTCTCCGGTTCTGGAGAGCCACGATTATCGGTATACTATTGCAATTCTCTGAGCTTCTCTCTCAGGGGTTAGCAAACTACCACCCATGGACTAAATCTGGCCCACCGCCTGTTTTTGTCAATAAAGTTTTATTGGAATGCTCCAATAAATGCTCCATGCTCCTTAACTTAGCTATTACCTGTGGCTGCTTTCCTACTGCAATGGCAGAGTTGAATCACTGCATCAGAGACCATCTGGCCTACAAAGCTTAAAATATTTACTATCCGGCCCTTAACAGGAAAAAAAAAAAAAAATCACCAACCCCTGCCCTAGTTTAAAAAGCATGGTATGTTTTTGCCTCATTACATCCAAGAAAGCAAAATGGGTCACCGGCGACTCTACTGGAGTTATCGGAGAAAATGTGGCCGGGGTTCTCACTCTTGTCACATCTGTTCAAACCAGCACAGTCCGATCAGGAAATGTGGCCTCAATATGTGCCGCCCGTGTTTCTGTCAGTCCATGAAGGATATAGGTTTCGTTAAGTTGGTTGAAGCGAACTTCCTTGAATGGGTCATCCAAGACATACACCTTAACTGCAGATACCCAAGATACCCACCTTAATGCTCATTCTTTTTTCATAAAATAAAAATATTTCCATGATGAAAAAGAAGCATAATCTGGGGCGTGTGAGTGGCTCAGTTGGTTAAGCGTCCTCCTCTTGACATTGGCTCAGGTCGTGAGACTGATCCCCTGTGTCAGGCTTGCGCTCAGTGTGGAGCCTACTTTGGATTCTCTCTCTCTCTCTCTCTCTCTCTCTCTTTCTCTCTGTCCCTCCCCCACTCACTTGTGCGCGCGCTCTCTCTCAAAATAAGTAACCATTTTTTTTAAAAAAAAGCATGGTCTGTTCTTACATTTCAGGTGTTCATTCATTCATTATTATTCATTCATAGTATGTTAACTGACACCTCATTGCGTTAACATCACTACGGGTCAATATGAACTCAAACGATGACTTAACATTCATGATAAATGCTCTCCTTTTCTTTACATCGATAGGCAATGGTTATTTTTAATTAACCTAATTTTTAAAAATGTATCTCCTACCCAGAAGATAAAATGTTGAACTCAGCATTTGATACTTATCCATGTTTTAGCCTAGCTTTAAACTTTAAGCTTAAGAGCAAAAAACCGATTGGTTTTCAAAAGAGGCTGGAAATAAAACATGCTTTAAGAGAAATAAAAAAGGTGATTATGCCCAAACTCCCTTGTTTTCCTTTCTTTTTGGAAAGATCGCCTCTCTCAGTGAAAGAAGACAGGAGCATTTTAAAATGCCTTTCGACAGCACAGACTTTCCTGTTTTAATGGAACAACATCTCCCTTAGGAATTCATCAATGAATCAGAGCAAGAGAACAAGGAGAAAAAGGAGGAGGGGCAGGGCTGCACTGAAAAAGAACAAAAAACTTGGTCTGTGGCTCCAAATAGTGAGTGTTGCACAGACCACAAGGTTGCTCAACTCGGATGCCCAGAAGGCCAGGCCGGGATTCCTGCTTCCCAGCTTCCCTAGGTCCAGCTTTCAGCTGGGAGCTCTTCAGGTCTGTCCCGAGGCATAAATGAACGTAGGTATTCTGGGATGAATGTGCCCCTTCTCCTGAGCCTTTTTATTTTCTCCTCCTGTTTCTTTCCCCAGGTGGGTACAGCTGTTCAGGGTTTTGTGAACTATGGGTTCAACCATATCTTTAAGATGATGAACTCAGGACTTCTCAGGATTTTCTCAGTAATTTTCATACCCCAAGTACTTTTTCACTTTCTACTTATTTAAAAAGTAACATAAAGATCTCTGCAGGGCCCCTGGGTGACTCAGTCGGTTAAGCGTCCGACTTCAGCTCAAGTCACGATCTCATGGTTCGTGGGCTCAGCGTTGGGCTCTGAGCTAATAGTACAGAGCCTGGAGCCTGCTTCATATTCTGTGTCTCCCTCTCTCTCTGCCCCTCCCTGTTTTCTCTCTCTCTCTCTCTCTCAAAAGTCAGTAAACATTAAAATTTTTTAAAAAGATCTGTGCATAAAAATAATAAAAATACTGGTAAAGAAGAGGAAGGAGGAGGAGAAGGAGAAGAAAAGAAAACTTAGATTATGCATTAATCCTACCACCCAAGGAAATCACTACAAAATGTATTCATTCATACATGTAGTGGGTTGAATGGTGCTCACCACTTCTCCAAAAGATGTATCTGCCCAGAGCCTGTGAATGTGCCTTTATGTGGAAAAGGTTCTTTGCCAATGTAATTACATTAAGGATCTCAAAATGAAATCAGTCTGGATTATCTGCTAGGCTCTAACTCCCGGGACAATTGTTCCCATAAGGAGAGGAGAACCATAGACAGAGGAGAAAGCCATGTGAAGGCAGAGAAGAGAATGGAGAGATACAGCCACAGGCCAAGGAATGTCTGGAGCCTCCAGAAGCTGGGAGAGATAAGCAAGGTGTCTCTTCTGGAACCTTCAGAGAGGGTATGGCCCTTGATTTTAGGTATATAGTGTCCAGAGTGTGGGAATAAATGGCTGATATATATTTTTTTTAATTAAAAAAAAATTTTTTTAATGTTTATTTATTTTTGAGACAGAGAGAGACAGAGCATGAATGGGGGAGGGGCAGAGAGAGAGGGAGACACAGAATCGGAAGCAGGCTCCAGGCTCTGAGCCATCAGCCCAGAGCCTGACACGGGGCTCGAACTCACGAACCGTGAGATCGTGACCTGAGCTGAAGTCAGATGTTCAACCGACTGAGCCACCCAGGCACCCCTAAATAGCTTATATTTTAAGCCATCGACCGTGTGCTAATTTGTTGTAGCAGCCTTCAGAAACCAAAACAATACATCTGTTCCGTAAATGTTTACTGAACAACCAGATATTGTATCAAGAAGTTGACGAATAAGGTGTCTTTAAAAAAAAGATACTAAACCTTTCAAAAACTTTTTATGCGTACATGAATATATGTATATGAATATTTTAATGGGCCATAATATAAAAGTTGTTATTAACATACTTTTTCACCTAATAATATAAACATTTTTCTTGATAATAAATGAATATGTCCGCATTTTATAAATGAGCCACTATTTTGCTCACGCTGTTCTCCATCTTCGAACATTGAGCTCGTTTGCATTTTTTCCCTATACTGCCATCACCGTTCTTCAGTTACATACTTACGCATATTTTAAATTATTCCCTTAAATTTTACAAAATGGAATCCAGAGGTTAAAATGTGTGCCAGTTATCAATTTCTCGTCTCTCAGATCCAAACTGACCCCTGCTTTCTGACCCTGGAACTGGACCCTGCAAACCTATCTCTGCTGTTGGGTGGGCACGTGATAGGCTTGTCAGTGGAGGGCACTAGACGAATACCGCAAGACAGCAGGACCAGGAAGACACTTCCTTTTTGGGTCCCAGTTCTCAATTTTTTAATGCGACTTGGGAAACCAGCAGCCCTCACAGACTAGCTCCACGCACACTTCTAGGACACACTCACCAACACCACCAATAGTTTTCTTTTTTTGGGGGGGGGGGGTTATGTTTATTTTTGAGAGAGACAGAGACAGAGACAGAGTGTGAGCAGGGGAGGGGCAGAGAGAGAGGGAGACACAGAATCTGAAGCAGGCTCCAGGCTCTGAGCCATCAGCACAGAGCCCTACGCGGGGCTCGAACCCACGGACCATGAGATTCTGACCTGAGCCGAAGCTGGACGCTCAACCGACCGAGCCACCCAAGTGCCCCAACATGTCTTTTGATTAAATCTTTCTTGTTCAAATAACCTGTGCACTTTCAATCTCCTAACTGACCCTGACCCTACTGACGTAAAGTCTCAATGCACTTATGTGACCAAATCAACTTCTAGAACAACTGCTCCAACTGGCAACTCCTTCCCCAAGCCCTTACCAACCCTGGATATTTTTCTTCATCTCTGGAAGAGAAAATATGATAAGAAGGAAGGCATCCCTTGTCAATTGTTTTCATTTGCGTTTCTTTGATGGCTAGTAAGGTAGAATATAAAACTATGTGAGTATATGTTGTGTTGGAAGGGTCATGGCGGCCAGAGTTCTTGTATCTTCAAGCATAGGGGAATCATGACTTTTTTTTTTTATATACCCTGTCTCATTGGGAGAACCCGTGTCAAACCATGAGCTAGACCGTCAATTCAAATTTTTACTCACAACATTTGGGAAGAATGGGGGGAGAGTGCAGAGACCATAGGGTCCATCTGCCTTTTCCTTACTATCAAGGGCATGTGGTTGAAGCTTGTGAATGTGAGACTGTGACCCAGAGAGGAGACTGCATGACCAGTTGGGCACAGAGATGGGCCATAGTCATCCGTCTGCTTCCAAAATGATTCATCATTTTTTTACACCTTTCATCTTTGCTTCCAAACCCAAAACAAAACAGCACGAAGAGAGTTAAGATAATGCAACTGCACGTACCACAACTGGTAATTTTAGAATTTTTTTGTCAGCCAGGGCTAAAATATTATAATATTGTGTTACAAATATTTGAAGCCTTCCTTCGAGGAAGGGAGGATTCTTTAATGACCCAGACAGCTAACAGACCTCTGCTGGGCTGAACTCTGTAGGAAACGTGTTGGGGTCCAGGAGAATGGGAGCCAGAACAAGCAGAGCACGTCACCCTACATACAAAAAGACTGGGGTGGGGGGGAATAAAGTGAAGGGTTGAGAATGGTGGGCTTGAGTTTGCAGGGGTGTGAGATGGAGGGGAAGAAAAGAAGAAAGTGAGACCATAAAGCATGGACTTTGTGAGGCCAGATCTATATATTGGAGATGTTTACAAAGGTAGGCTAATCATCCTATAGCTCAGTAATCTAAATCTCACCTCTCCCTTAAAAGTGATGGAGTTAAGACCCGTGTTAATTTTCAGAGCGTTTTGGAGTCATTTGTATTTATTTTAGCCGTACTGGTAGTCTGAGGCTGAACTTTGAGCCAGAGCAAGATATTTATTTGTGTTTCGTTTCTTTAATGCTGGTCTCACCCACTGGCTGTGAGTTCATGTAGTGGACGAGGAGTGGTCGGACAAAGTTAAAATACTTGAAGACATGACTATCCAAAGACCACCCCCCAATCCAACTTCCTGCCTTCTGAAAATAGTTGCGCTGTAAGAATTGAAACAGAGAAAACGCATCTGTTGTTACCCAGTCTGACATATGAAGCTTGCATAACATGCACAAGGGTGCTGCCTAGAAGAACAGAACAGCTATACATAAGGATATAGATCTCTTCCAATTCAAAATGTACCTACAGCTAATTCAAGTCAAGATTGTTCTTCCACAGATTCTTTGCCCTCTATCATGTACCTCCTTTGAGAATAAAATAGTGCAGGGGTGGCTGGGTGGCTCAGTCAGTCAAGCGACCGACTCTTGATTTCGACTCAGGTCACGATCTCGTGATTTGTGAGATCGAGCCCCACGTGGGGCTCTGTGCCGAGAGCACGTAGCCCTGCTCAAGATTCTCTCTCTCCCTCTTTCTCTGCCCCTCATCCACTTGCATTCTCTCTCTCTCCCTCTCTCTCAAAAATAAATAATAAACTTAAAAAAAAAAAAAAGAAAACAGTGCAAATTCCTTGACTGCTGACCTTTAGTAACACGCTTAACCTCCATATCAAAGCCCAACACTTTAGCTCAATTGTCTCTTTAAGAAGATAGAATAACCCAGGATATGAGACCACAAGGCAACTCGAGTCAAGCTTTTATAAATTTTTTCAATGTTTATTTATTTTTGAGAGAGAGAGAGACAAAGAGTGAGAGCGGGGGAGGGGCAGAGAGAGAGGGAGACACAGAATCTGAAACAGGCTCCAGGCTCTGAGCCATCAGCACAGAGCCCCACGCGGAGCTCAAACCCACAAACCTCAAGATCATGACGTGAGCCGAGGTCGGACGCTTAACTAACTGAGCCACTCAGGCGCCCCTCAAGTCAAGCTTTTAATGAAATATTGTTAAGTATACAGAAAAGTATAAAGAACAACATGACTAACATCCACATACTCACCACCCAACTTCGTCAAATTTGAACATTTTGTAATATATCCTGCAGCTCTTTTCTGCTGAGAAATAAATCATTATGGATACTTTCAATGCCCCGTATATAATCTGCAACAATCCCCCCTCTCTTTGATATCATATATGACCAGTAACCCCTATCCTGAATTTTGTGTTCATCATTCTCATGCTTGTTTTTATCATTTTGCTACATATATATTTACCCATAAATAATATCAAGAATTACTCTGCCAGTTTTGAGGCGTATCTAAAGTATCATACTGCTATGCACACACATACATATACGTATATACACACACATATATATTGTATATAAGTATTCATAGCTTTTTACAACTTAAAGTTGTATCCATGTTGAGAAAAATATAGTTATAGTTCCTTCATTTTAACTGCTGCTACCCACTGTCTAAGCATGCCACAACTTACTTATTTATTCTCGTATAGATAGACAATTAGATATTTTGCCATTCTTTATTATTAGAAGCCAGATGGTGGGGGAAATTCTTTGACATAAGTGCATGAATGCTTTGTTTTTTTATTTTATTTTGTTCTTAATATAGAGTTAGAAGAATAATATGACCAATCAAGTCGACCTGTTTAAAATGTATAGCTCTGTGAATTTTAACACGTGTATAGACTGACTTGACCACCATCACAACAATAAGGATACAGAAGCATTTCATAATCAGAAGCGACTCCCCCAGGCTGCTCCTTTGTAGTCACTACTTTGTCACTGTCCCTACCACCTGCCAACCAACGGTTATTCTCTGTTGTCATAATTTTCCCATTTCTAGGATATCATAACGTAATCATACAACATATTAACTTTTGAGACTGGTTTCTTTCACTCAGCATGCTACCTTGAGACGCAAGGTATACACTGGGTATACACCAGTTGGTTCATCCGTTTTGCCCATTGAAAGCCATTTGTGTTATTTCCAATTTTGGGCAATTGTTAATAAAGGTGCCAATAAATTAATAAAGATTTAATTTATAAATCTTCCCAAACAGGCCCTTATGCACCCATATGGTTTCAATTAATTTCGACAAATACCTGGTCACGGGATTCGGCAAATACCCAGTCAGATGGGAATCATATGGTTATCTTTCCAAGTTCTTAAGTATTTACCAGTTATCTCTCTGTAATTGATTTCTGGTCTAATTCTGTTATGATCAGAGAACAAAATTTGTATGATTTTTTATTCTTTTAAATTTGCGAATGTTTGTTTTATAACCCAGGGTATAGTCAGTCTTGTTAACTGTCACGTACACTTAAAAATAATATGCCCTGTGTTGAGTTGAGTGCACTACATACAACAGTTAGATCCAGTTGGTTGATGGCATTGGTCAGTTCCTCTATATCCTCGCCTACTTGTTCTATTAATTGCAGAGAGAAAAAAAAAAGTTTAAGACTCCAGCCATAATTGTTGGATTTGTCCATTTCTCTTTCCAGGCTTATTAGTTTTTTTTTATGTTGATTTTTTTTTTAATATAATTTGTTGTCAAGTTAGCTAGCACACAGTGTATATATACAGTGTGCTCTTGGCTGCAGGAGTAGATTCCCATGATTCATTGCTTACATGCAACACCCAGTCGGGCTTATTAGTTTTACTTCATGTACCTTGAAGCTCTGTTGTTAGAGACATACAAACTTAAGATTGGTATCACTGGTGGATTGACTCTTTCATCATTACGTAATGTTTCTTTCTATCCCTGATGTCTTTCTTGCTCTACAGTCTACCCTGTCTGATATTAATATCGTCATCCCAGATTTTGTTTCATTAATGTTTGCCTGGTATATCATTTTCTATGCTTTCATTTTTAACTTTCCTGTGTCATTATATTTACATCTGGTTTCTTATAGTCAACTTATCATAGGTCCAGGTTTTTTTTAAATATTTATTGGTCTTGGCTTTTTGTTTGTTTGCTTGCTTCCGTTTAACCCATTCTGATGATCTCAGTCTTTTATTTGGTGTATTTAGACCACTTACATTTAATGTTGTTATTAATATATTTGCATTAGGTCTACCATTTTATAATTTATTTTTTGTTTGTTCCCTCTGTTTTTTGTTTCACTCTTTCCCCCTTCCTACTTTCTTGTGTATGGCTGGAATATTTGTAATGTTCCATTTTAATATATCTATTGAGTTTTGATTATATCTTAGGGTGGTTTTTTTTTTAGTGGTCATGATAGGGATTAAATATACAAACTTAACCCTTTTCAATCTACTTAGAGTTAATATTTCCCCACTTCGAGTGGAATATAGAACCCTTACCAGCATATAGGTCCCTTATGTTGTAGTGATTATTAAGTCTATATGTGTTAAAACTCCATAATTATAATTTTTGCTTTCAACCACCATACATATTTTAAAGAGCTGAAGAGGATATCTACCCGCCAGATTTTTACCATTTCTGTTGCTCTTCCTTCAGTCTTGATGTTCCAAGTTTCCCTCCAGTGTTATTTGCAATCCATCTGAATAACTTGCTTTCATGTTTCTGTTGGAGCAGGGCTGCTGGCAATGGCTTCTCTTCGTTTTTGTTGACATTTCATCATCATTCCTAGAGGAAATTCATTCTGGAATGGAATTTTGAAATTTTCTGACTTCAAGTAGTCATTTTACACAGTAGAAAAATGAAGCCCAGAGACATTAAACAATTTTCCCCTATGCTGCTGAGCCAGGGCCAAAATCTAAGCTTCTTGAATCTCAAGTTCAGTGCTCTTACTCTTCCTATATAATGCGCTGGCTTGCTATCTCAATCATTTGCTATATAGTAAGAACAGGTCGTGCACAAAAAGCTTTGTTACTATGTGCTTCATACAAGACAAAATGGTAAAATTATCATTTTCTAGAACTGAAAAGGGGCCTTAGGGATCACCCATTTCTCTATTTCACGTTTCAGATGAGAAAACTGGGGCCAGAGAAACTAATTCAGTTTCCCAAAGGAAATTTACTAATAAGCAAAGACATGACGTTTTATAGCAAGATCACACTACATGCCTGCCATTTGCACCGGGATTGTTTGTTTGTTTTGCCCAGCAGCCGTAGCCGAGATAGATCATGTTGGGCCAGACACACTCTCTCTGGTGTCCCCCATGACCTTATGACACAGGTGGATGGCCAACAATGCACAATGGATCCTAGCAGAATCATTTGAAATCAAATCTATGACTGTTCTCATTAGCACCAAAGATTCCCCAACCTCAGTGGTATCAGAATTGGACTTCTGTGTGCACAGAATCTTACACGCTGATACGAATCAGCTTATTGAAATTACACATTCCTGGGTCCACTTCCAAAAATTCTGATTCACTAGATCTAGCGTGGGAGCCTGGAATTTGCATTTGTATAAACACCGCAGGTAATTCTGAGGCAGGGGCTAAACTTGGAGAAAATGTCTGGCCGAAGTTGAAGCATCATGTCTTGGTCATTAAAAGAAAGTTCTGGGGGCGCCTGGGTGGCTCGGTCGGTTAAGCGTCTGACTTCAGCTCAAGTCATGATCTCACAGTTCGTGAGTTCGAGCCCCGCGTAGGGCTCTGTGCTGACAGCTCAGAGCCTGGAGCCTGCTTCACATTCTGTGTCTCCCTCTCTCTCTGCCCCTTCCCTGCTCATGCTGTGTCTCTCTCTGTCTCAAAAATAAATAAACATTAAAAAAAAATTTTTTTTTTAATTAAAAAAATAAAAGAAAGTTCTGCATAAAAGAAGAGACTGGATATGACACCAAATCATTTCTTTATCTCGCTGCATTCGGGATCCGTACTCTTGCATGCCATGTAGAGTACAGAACCGCCTTCCTCCTCTCTCAGGGATAGCTGAGACAGCTAGAAGGTAACAGTCACATGTCCCTTCCCCCATCTGTATAGTAACAACAACTCTTAGGGACGCAGCTAATTCCAATTAGCACAGAGTTCATCATATGTCTCTTAGCTATAGCCTTTTCAATAGGCCCATTAAGATGCCTAAGATTTAGATGTTCCAGTTAAATATAATAGTTAACATTTACCTAGAACCAGATTTTATAAGCCCAGATTTTTACTCTAAATACACTTCTTAACCGCCCTGCCCCCCGTAGGCATGAACATGCACAGACCCACATACACAAATCGTATTTATTCCACAGTTATGTGTGAATTCTCAGCCGTATGCCTTGCTGTGTACGAGAGCCTATAAAAGCAGGGAAAAGAAGAAAGTGTGTTGGCCCCATATGCAGAGTTACAGTCTAGTGTAGGAAACCAGCCACCCAAATAAGAAACAAGGAGTCGTGTTTTAAGCAGCATACAGACACGTGCAAGATAAAAATAGAGTATAACCTTCACAGATGGAGGAACCCTTGCATTTAAATACTGACTCTGTTGTTCTCACAACTTAATTCCTGGAAATCGAGAGCTGGATATTTAGCTAGACTAAAAGGAAACATGGGTGTCCTTTTGCTTTTGCCCCTTAATTCATGCAGAGTTACAGATTCTCTAATCTGGCCAGCCTTCCGCCTCAGACTTGTTCTCGATTGTCTCGTAGGTACAGACAGATCTCTCTTCTCTACTAACCATAAAAGATGCTTGAAGGCGGGAACCCTGTCTGATACTCCTTCTGTGTCTCCTCCAGGGCCTAAAACTCTGTTATTTTATTGTAACCCACAGTTCAGCCCCTCCTGGGTCCCAGGCCCTGTGTGATATGCTACAACTGCAGAGCTAACCTGAGATCCCTGCCCTCAAAGACTTGCCTTAATTCACTGAGCACAAACTTCTCCTGCAAGTGATGGGCCCTGTCCTCAGAGCTTCGGGTCCAGAGATAAGAAACACTCTCCCTCTGCACTTGAGCGAGGAAGGCAGACATGGGCATTGTGTGTTTGGGCTGCTGTCACAAAGGACCACAAACTGGGGAGCTTAAACAATGGAAGTGTATCGGCTCATGGTTCTGGAGGCCAGAAGTCTGAGATCAACATGTTGACAGGGATGGTTTCTACCAAAAATCATGAGGGAGAATCAGCTGCTTGCCTCTTACCTAGTTTCTGGTGGTTTGCTGGCCATCTTTGGCGCCCCGCGGCTTTTAGAAGCATGAGTCTGACCTCTGGCCTCGGCTTCATGTGGAGATCCCCCTGTGTGCCTAGCTCAGTGTCCAAATTCCCCTTCTTTATAAGGACACTGGTCATATTAGATGAAGGGCCGACTCTGTTCCAATATGACCTCATCTTAACTAATTACCTCTGCAATGACCCTATTTCCAAATAAGATCACATTCTGACGTATTAAGGGTTAGGATTTCAACATATAAATTGGCAAGGTGCATAGTTCAACCTCTCACACATGCAAACAACAAAACACAGCCTGGTCAACGCTTTAATAGGAGTGTATGGAAAGGGCTAGAAGGGTACCTGAGAGTACATGATATTGAGCTTAATGGGCATGAGGAAAAGCATCAGGGAACGTGGGACAGGAGGCCAAAGCTTGGACAGACAATTCTCCGGGTAGGGAAATGCAAAAGAGTTTTTGAATAAAGGCATGTCCACGAGTGCATGAAGCACTCGGGGAATTGCGGAAAGTATTATGGGCTGAAACCTGAACGGCATCTAAAGGAGAGGTGGGAGACGAGGCAGGAAGGGGAAACAGAAGCCAAAACATGAAGGGCGACGTCATGACGTGTAGCCTAAGCCAGACACAAAGCCATGGAGGCTTTTCAACAGGACATCATCGCTGTATCTGCATCCTAGAAAGCTCACTCTGGCAAGAGTTTTGATTACATCATAACACAGGTGGGCACTGAAATGGGACCATGTCGGAAGCTGAGAGACCAGCGGAGGAGCCTATTTGCAAGAGCCTAAGCAAGAAAAGTTGGGACCCTGGATGCAGTCGAGAGCAGTGGGAACGGAAGGGTGGGGCTGGATTTACAGCGAGAAGCTTGAAACAATGTCTCTGGCAAACAGCAGTTGGGGATAATCTGGGTGTGGACTGAAGAAATGTGGGTGAGGAAGCCAGGGCCAAGATGTGGAGAGTCAGAGCAGGAACAGAAGGGCCAGGCCCATTGCTGAGAGCGGGGAAAAGACACTGAGGACACTGAGGACACTGAGGACATCCTGCCCCTAGGATTTCACCTCCCCCACCCAGACCTCATGCACACCTAACATCTGACTTCCACATACAGTTTTGCCCTTGACCATTATAGGGCAGGGGAAATGTACTTAGATAATCTCTAATCAAGTTAAAAATATTGTTCCCTGAACTGAGGCCAGACAAGCAAGTGCTAAGGAAGCATGGCCACAGGAGTGGAGGAGAACTGGAGTCGTAAGACTGTGATGGCTTCGTGCCCATATCCTTTGCCAGCCCAGAAAAATGCAAAGCGGTCCTGCCACATGTGTGCCTGGTTTCTCCATCCCCTCGCCATGATGCCTAACCAGACACATCAGAAGTTGCAAAATTTGGGGGCTTCTGGCTAGCTCAGTCAGTTAAGCATCCAACTTCGGCTCACATCATAATCTCGCAGTTTGTGAGTTCAAGCCCCGAGTCGGGCTCTGTGCTGACGGCTCGGAGCCTGGAGCCTGCTTCAGATTCTGTGTCTCCCTCTCTCTGCCCCTCCCCTGCTTACGCTCCGGCTCTCTCTCTCGCTCTCTCTCTTAAAAATAAATAAGCATTAAAAAAGAGAAAAAGAAGTTGCAAAGTTTCTCAGAAATTGGGGACCAGTTGAAAGTTGGTTCCAAATAAAAAGATGGAGATCATTCAACAAGGCTTACAAATAACCACCACCATAGGCCAGCAGCAGAGTGAAGCAGGGGCCCATGGTATCATCTTGGGATTTCTCACCAGGACTGGGCTTTGAGGCCATGATGTGCTCCTGAAAGTGGTCCCTGTCTGGCCTGCTTTTTCACACTTTATGTCTTTTGTCCCACTCATAAATTGTATCTAACTTAACCCAGTGTGCTACAGGAGCCAAGAAGTCCTAACTGTTTCTAGCAAACAAAGATTTCCCACTTATTTACCCCGTGCTGGGGGCTGTTCCAAGCACATAACAACCCTATGGGGTAGGTCCTATTATTATCTTTCAGTGACAGAGGAGGGGATGGCGAAGAACACAAGAACCTCCCCCCTTCCCCGCCCCCCACTGAACCACAGGGGAAAGAAGGCTGATCTGAACCCACAAGCCAAAGGGTGTCTGAGGATTCCTAACTCCAGCAAGGGAAGGAGAGGGTTAAAGAGTAAGATGAACATACATGGGAATCTTTGCTGTCCGGGCAGGCAACTCACGGCAAAGATGTATTTTCTTGAACATTCAGCAGGGTGGGGCCGCCTCCCTGATCAGAATTGCACTCTCCTGTCCCCCCAAGCGCGCCCCAGGTCATTAAATAGAGGAGCCAGAATTTCAGGCCTGGCCTGCCCCCTCCCCCTCCCTCTTCCCCAAAAGGAAAATGATGTGGGGGGAGCATGAATTACTTCACGAGCCATCAGGAGGAAACATAACATGTGCCCTCCAGTGATTCATTTGGGTGGACTACTTTCACACCGAGCTAAATGCAAAAGTTCAGAGGAGGGTCAGCGGGCCGCCCCTCCCTCTTTGAGTGCGGGAGAAATTTCCTCCTTGTAAAGGACAAGCACAGTTGGAATCAAACTCCATCCAAACAGGAAATCACCAAGATTCTAGGTAAACGTGGCGCCTTATTTTTAAAGGACCAACTTTTTAATTTCATTGACTGGGTATTTCCTGAGTGCCTACTAAGTGCCAGGCACCCGGGCACGTAGTTGTTATGGACCTAGGATGTGCCGGGTGGGAAGATACAAAGAGGGAAAAGACAATGCACACACATACGCGCGCGCGCGCGCGCACACACACACACACACACACACACCCATCTGGCGAATCTTACAAGAGAAAGACTTTCGGGGGATTGTCTTTTTTCTAAAAATGAAAATAAAAGGTTGCGCGCGCGCGCGCACGCACACACACACACACACACACACCCTGACTCCCCAAAGTGCCCGGACTGAGTCCTGAGCAGGGAAAGTGGGAGGCCTGGGGCGAGGGGGATGGGCGCGCCCAGCGGGTTGGGTGACAAGGTGCAAGGGCAGAGCCGGCAGAGGCATCGGGAGTTGGCTGGCGAGCTTGCGGCAGAGGCAGGTGCCAGCTGCGAGTGGGCGGAGGGGCGGGCGCCCGGCCAGGCGGGGGAGGCCCGGCGTCACCTCTGCCTCTAGGAGTCGGGCGCGCAGACGAGCTCGCCCAGAGCAGCCGGGGGCACGGGCGTCCCCGCCGCCCGCAGAAGGAGCCGCGGGAGCAGTCGCAGCAGCCGCCAGGCGACAGCATCCTCTGGAGAGACGCCCCAGGCTCCGCAGCCGCCTTCCTCCGCCCGGAGGCGAGCGCCGCCGCCCGCTCCCCGCGCTCCCGCTCGCCGTCGCCCCCCGGCCCCGCCGCCCGTACGCCCGCGGGGGACAGCAGGCACCCGCGCCCCCGGCCCTTCCCTGCCGCGGGCTCCCGGGCCGGCGGCGCGGGGAGAGAAGGTGCCGGAAGCAGGGGCCAGAGGCACCATCCCCGGGTCTCCAGTCCACGCGGAGAAGAGACGCCCGGCAACACCGCGAGCCCCCGCGCCGCCGGTCCCCAAGTTCAGGGGCGACACCCCTCAAGGAGGGGGAGGGGTGCGATCCCGCGCGGTGAGCGCCCCGGCCCCATCGACCCCGGCCGGCCCTCGGCGCCCAGCGCCCGCCCGGGTCCCCGGAGACGCCCGCGCGCCCCGGCGGGGCCATGCCCGCGCTGCGCCGGGACCGCCTGCTGACCCTGCTGCTGCTGGGCGCGCTGCTCTCCGCCGACCTCTACTTCCACCTCTGGCCCCAGGTGCGGCGCCAGCTGCGGCCCCGGGAGCACCCGCGGGGCTGCCCGTGCGCCCGCCGCGCCGCCTCCCCGGGCCCGGCCCCCGCCGCCGCCTCCCCGGCCCCCCGCGCGGCCGCGCGCAACTTTTCCCGAGCCGGGCCCGGGCCCGAGCGGCGCGGCGGCCGCGGCTCCAAACTGCAGGCCCTCTACGCCCACCCGCTGTACCGCGTCCCGGAGGAGCCGCCGCTCCTCG